>NW_028262290.1:5380714-5994642 GCF_047370975.1 Nipponia nippon | reverse complement strand
TCCCCATGTGCTGGCCAAATTTCTGTCTTAGAAGACATATTCTGACCACCTTCATCCTTCCTAGAATTTTGTCTAGACATAAAGTTTGTTTTTCTCCTGTTTGCCTTACATCTTCTGACCATTTACCCGTGCATGAGAAATCCTATTAGCACATTTTATATGCACATTCCATCCATTTTGCACAGCTAAGAAAGATTACAGAAGTCTCAAAACACCAAACAATCACAGCTAAGTTATACCAGGTTAACACTGCTACTGGACAATCAGCGTGCAGGTCTCAACTTAGGTTCAACTGGAGCAAGAGTGATTTAATATCAGGTACCTTTTCTGAGGAACTGAGACTATATCATGACTCTCCTGAGTTAACAAGCTTTCTTTTTTTCCCCATCTCTTCCTATGACAGCTGGAAACATTCATAATGTCAAGATCAGACAGCAAAAGACTTTTACGTGTGTAGTGCAGTACCCAGTCCTATGGTATTTGTGGATGATTTTGTCTCTGATTTTAATGATAGAACACTCTTGGACTGGACAGAAAGATTAAATTAATTTATTATTTTTAATCCCTATTACAGAGATATTGACGGTCTCGCATAGAAAGACAGCAACTCTTGTACATGATGAGATGCCAATCTGTCTTAGCTATGTAACACAGGTAACGTTTCAGTGATGCTTCTTCAAGAAAAGGGTCAATTAAAACATAACCCCCAGAACCCCATTCACATGCTGCAAACCCAATGCTGAATGTTACCCCAGCCTTAATCGGCACACGCAGTACTTACATCAATGGGGACGCTGTCATACAAGCGTTTGCCAATCACAGTCTTTCCTTGAATGTCAATATTTTCCCTGTCTTCAATAGGCAGCATCTGCACCAGTCTGCAGTCTATGTAAAGTGAGACAGCCTTTGACTGAATGCTGAGGGCAATTTTGTGCCAGTTGCGGTCAAAAAGGTCACTGACTTGTGCATGTCGGAAGACCACTCTCACGGCATCCTTGGTGAGCCCAATGGCATTGTACTCCACAGCTTTGTTCTCTCCGTCCAGTCGGATCGAGACCTACAGGCAGACAGAAATTATTTTTCTAGTAAAGTACAAAGCCTCCTCCTTCCTTCTGCCTGCCTTCCATTGTGACTGACATCCCAAAGTCAGGGATGGTACAGCACGTGGAGAGAAGCCCAAGCAAAGAGTAGAGGACAGAGTTTTGTGTGAGATATGAAGTTGGACAGGGAGCCTACACCTATTCTAGTCAATAAGACAGGGCAGGGCACAGGCTTGGGTGCAGACCCAGGACCATCTAAAGATTCTCTTTTGAGTACAATCCTTGGCATGGTTTCAGCACGTGCCACCTTGATGCCTCCCAGGCAATGCTTGGGCATGGTTGGGTGGTAGCACGTCAGAGGCGTCTACCCAAAGGCAGATAGACAAGGCTGAGACTGTTTTGGATCCCTCTATCCCGTGCACTCTTCCACTACTTCCCAGCAGGCTCTGTGCTCTTTAGTACCCATCATATGTCCTCAACCGTCCCATGGGGTTTGGACAAATCCCTCATTGCCTGGTATGAAACCAGTCCGCTGAGTTGTAGCACTGCCCACACTTTATTTCAGATGCTTTGAACAGAAAACTGAAACACACAATAATGAATATGCCTTGGGCTCAGAGGAGACCTAGGACCATGTATTACACAGCATGGACACAGCCAGGCCATGCCACTTAAAGTCAGTGCCGAAGATTGGTTCCTGGCCTAATACGGTTAATTAGAAATAGAAGAGACAACGCCTAGGGATACAGGAAAGTTAGAAGGGTTTAAGGACAGATGGCCTCAAATGTCTTCCTTTCTGACCAAAATAATCAAGTGTAAGACACAAGAAATCAGGTCCTAAGTGACCATTCTTAAGCATTTTCAAGTGAGAGTGGGGAAAAAAGTCTATTTTAATTCTGTATTAAATGATGTCGCTCCACTCGATCACTCTGAATCAAAATCCCACTGCTGCCTCCCTCCATCTTTCTCCCTCTATATGTCTCTCTCTGCCTTTCTCCCCCCACAACCCATTCCTAACAACATCTTGCTATGCTCACCCCCACTGTGTTGCAAGCTATGGAGCAAAAATAGACTTTTGAAGACATTGTACTTTTAGTTCATTTACAAATTGATTTTTTCTTTTACCAAAGTCAGGCAGTTACCAGCAAGCAGCAGGGAATGGAGCAATGCACAGAGCCAGGGGAGCAAACAGTGCGTCTGCAAGCTGCAGAGCTGGAAGGAGTTTGGCCACATCTGCACCGAGCTGTGTCTGATGTAAGCAGCCCAGGGTAGGCTGACTCCAGATTTGACCCAACATCTCCATGGAGCTGAACACCGTGCTGGCTGGAAATGCCCACTTGGATCAGTATTAGCTCAGAAGTGTCTGCAGTCTGTAAGCTATGCAGGTCTGCAATGTAGTGGCCGAAGCACTACCGACTTTACATGAAACAAGGCTCATGAGACTCTAAGGCACTTCTAGTACCACAATTTAAGGCATTTTTGAAAATATTACTGAAGCTCTTGAGTGCTTTTTTCTCTCCACACCTAAGCAGTTCCAGTTTTCACCTGTCTCCAAGAAATACTGAGTGATATACACATTCTCACTCTACAGGAATTAGGAATGCATGTAGCACAGTAAATCAGATTTCATTTAACAAAACGCAGCTGATAATAATTTTCATAAGAACCTTTTACCATTGTCTGAAACTCAATGCTAACTCCTCAAATTGCACCTGTCCTTCACTGTGAGGTCCCAAAATCTTTTCAAATACCAGTCCCAAAGTAGTAATACTGCGTTATGTGGCTACATGAGCCCATGCCAACAGCCCAGTTTAGAGCCATGGGTAATGCCATCAGCATCATGTTTGCACTGAGCCGAAAAACATACAGCCCATCCAAACCACTCCCTCCTCCAGCACACTCGAACCCCTAAACTATAGCATGCTGCTAAGAACATGCTATATAGGAAAAGACAGCCCTTTATTACACTCTTATGGTATTTTTCTTCCGAGAACCTGAGAGTACTTGACAAAAATTACTAGATCAAATTCTGCAACAGCCAGGAGTCAGGGTTGTGTAGCAATAATAGGTGTTACATCCACATCCTAAATAGGGAACCCGTAATGCCTTTGCATGATATCTAGAAGTCTGTGCAAAAACTTGACATAGCTCATTGCTCTGTGGTACATCTGTTTGGCTAGCTTTTTCCAAACAGGCAAAATATTTTCCCTAAACAGAACTACCTGAACAAAACAACCAAGAACCCATGGGTAGTTTCAAGAGCAAGGATGGCATATTTTTCTCCCCCTTTCAAACTAATACATCCATCTGCGTGCTAACAACAATCAAGGTCTATGCAAACCTTCCTCCAGGGTTTGAATTAAATGTAAAGGATTTTCAGCAAAATTAACTGAGAGACAGGCAAAGGGATTTTTACTAGTCCACAAGGAAAAAAGAGTGGGAGGTTAAGGCAAGGAAGTTGGTTCATGCAACAAAAGAGAAACAAGGCTGCTCTTGCTGGCTGCAAAGGGTCTCATACCTGTGGTATGCCGTACTTATCAATAATCTGCCAAATATACCAGTCTTCTTTCCTGGAAGCCTTCCGGAATTTGAAGGTCGTTACAAAGGCATATTCATCAGGCAGACCTTGTGGAAATATATCCCTGGCGTGGGGAGGGAAAAAGAGAGCAATGTATCAGGCTTAGCAGTGAAGAGCAGGACTTCTAAAACTCTCTGCATGTCCCAGCAAAGCTTCCTAAAAGTATCACATAGCTCCTACAAAATCTCCTGTATTTAGCAGCCTGCAGAGAGAGGAACATGAGCTTTTTCCCTCCAGGTGGTTCTGTCCTTGAGGAGCTTTTTTTGGAAGAATGATGAAGCTCTCAAATGAAATAAGAAAGAGTGAAAATCTGCAGTCTAGTATCCATCATGTCAAAGCAATTGTTTTTCACCTGATGCTTCAGTTCATGAAATCTGTAAGCTATTCTCTTGTTCTCTAGATGCCCTGGAGACCTGTGACATCTGACAATGGGCAGGCACACCTGAAACTCTCTATAAATGTACAGTTATAGCAACAAATAGTGCAATATTTTCCTCAAAGCAGGCACTACACCTCATGCCTGCCCAAGATGTTCCTTGGCTGATGGCCTGGGAGAACAAAAGAACCTTCTCAAATCGAACATTACAAACATATTAGGCAGAAATTTACTCAGTGTGATACCATGATCCATGCATAAGTCTGAGGTAACCAAAATCATCCCTGTTTGACTTAGGCCCAACACAACAACATACCATAACATGAGCATGCAGGGCTGGACAGAAGGGCTAACTAACCCAGAATTTTTTTTTTTTTTTTGTCACTAGCCATTACTGGATGCCTAAGAATGAGAATGAACAGAACAAACGTATCCCCCCTACCTCCAACTCTTTAGGATCCAGGGGTCAAATTCAGAGACAGCTACAATTTCTACATTAATAACTTTTTATGGATTTACCTTGTATGGACTTCTCCAGTCTTCCCTTGAACTCGGGTAAACTGGTTGCATCCACAACATCCTTTGGCAAGGAATCACACAGCTCTGCTACCCACTGTATAATGAGCATCCTCTTGTTTGTTTAGGACCCAGCTCAGTTCTTATAAGGGACAAGACAATGAACCTATTTTTTTTCTATTTTTTATGCCATTCATGATTTTGCAAACTTTGCTTGTAATGCCTCTAAACCATCTCTTTTTCCAGCTGAAGAGTCCCTGTTAACATCATTGTTCCTCATGCCCGAGCCAGCCTGCTCCTCTCATCATTCTTAAATAGGCCTTTCCTAAATATCATGTCTTTGCTTCCGGACATCTGAGCAGTCAGGCATAAGCACCCATTAGAAAACAAAACGCAATGGCAGCAATTAATGAAAAGCAAAGCAATGAAGATGGATTCTCTTAAGGAATATTTGACATAGTCAATCACTATGCAGAAACTGGCACAGTCAAAGACACACAAAACTAGAGGATCTTAATAGTGTTTAAAGCAAAAATTCTCATAATTTCCAAAATACTTTGTTTTGCAATTGCAGCAAAGGTTGAAAGCCAGTCTTTCCTAATGTCAAAATATTTAGTCATCTTTTAATCTGTGCTTTGAATTTCCTATCTTTTTAGTCAAGTTAAAAATTCAGAATGCTGCGTTTTCATCTGTAACTGTAGATTTTGCTATATAAAATGCCCATGCAGGCTATGCACCATTATAAGCTGGTTTTCCAGATGGGAACACAGGCACTCTCTGAAGTCTTCCAACACAAGAGAAAACTGAACTAGGCTCCCACTAGCTCCTTTACAAAATCATTCCTTTAGGAGAGCAGAGAAGGCTGTCTCACTTCTTGCTACTAGCTATTCACAAACCAGACCTCCCTGGTCACAGATCCACCTCACCCCAGCACCCATCTCTCCCATGGTACATAAAATAGCCAGACACTCCCTCCCTTCATGAAAAAACAAGAAGTGTGTTGGTTGTCACTCTTGTGGCAGAGTTGCCATGGAGAATACAACTGGCATGACTGGGGCACTGAAAGCCACCAAGAAAGTCTACAGGATATTTGGCAAGAGAGAGCCGGGTCAGTCACATCGGCCCTCCCAACAGGGCACCCTGCCAGGTCTCCTTCACCATTGACATGCCTTAGTGAAAATTTCCTGTCAAATGGCTTTGTACACTCATTGTGTCCAAGTTTGTCAGGGAAGATACATGTTTCATCTTTTAACATCCACCCCTTCAAGGAACTTCAGCAAGGTGGCAATGTTGATAGTTGAAAAGGCATTGCTTATCGCTCCATCCTCTTGAACAAAAACCATGGATGTTTCTACATGAGAGTGCTGCCAGCAGGGGCATTTCCCTGTGGCTCAGATCCTCAAACTCTGTCATTTCAGCATACATGCCTAGTGCATTTACCCTCACTCACTCCTCACTGCCTATCTTCACTGTCACAACTGGGTTTAATGAGTTCCTCCTCTGTCCTGCTCTTTAGGATCCATATCCTGCTCTCCTCCTGATCCATATCACATTTGCTATCATCACATCAGCAGCAGCAGGACACAGGTGTGGTTCGTTCCAAGTACGAATTAAAGGCAGTGGCTGTGACTGTGGCACCACTGCTTTGCTGAGCAGGGAGGTATAGGAGCATGTGGTTGAAATTAATCCCCCAAGATATCACGTTGAGCCTTGGGCCTGACAACCTACAACCAAATCTGGAAGAGCCAACTGCTGGCCTTTGTGCTAAGATAGTCTTTCTGGATACCTCTGAGCTGCAAACAGGAATATCACCATGTGAGCTTAAATTCAAAAAGGGTTTTCAGATGCCTAATGCCACAGAAATAACTGGGAGTTAGGTACCTAAATATACTTGTGAGTCTGGCCACACGTCATCACACAGAGGCTGACAAATGGCCCATCAGGTAGATTTAAACTGACAGAAAGCTATAATGACCTATTACCTGTCACCCTCAACTGATTTTTAAAGGTGCCGAAGAACTGGCTGCAAGTTCCCGACAGAGAAGGGCTTCGTGCCAAAAGCAGATCTAAAGACACTCTCATTGTTCTGAAGATATGAGAAAAGCTGTTTCTGAAGTTCTTGGTCCCTGCATCTTTTACAGAGGTGCATTACTGCATAAATAACAAAAACTCTGTTTATGAGTTTTCATTTATTTCCTCACTAAAAAGTGATCTCCATCTAGAAGCTCAGCTTTACTTAGGAATCCAAGGGCAGGAATTGCTGTCCCCAGAAATGTTTTATTTCCTTCTTTCACCCAAGGCTGAATTGAACTGATGATCCATATTATGGAGCTTTGCTGGATGCTTGGTACCTACAGGGAGCACTCTGCCAGATCCTTGGTCTATAATTCTGACAACAGGATGGATTGCAGAAGAGGCCATTATAAAACTCCAAGATTACAGAATCCCTCAGTGCTGCAGGTTAGTCTAAGAGTTAATTAACGCAACTCCAAGGTCAGGTGAATCACAACTTCTACAAAGAAAAATATATAATAACCAGGCAGGAGAATCTCTTAGCCATTTCCCATTTTCATGATACAGCCTCCTTCTTACATGCTTTTGTTTGGCATAAGAGCCTACGTCTGTGACAATCAGCATGAGATCCTACATCTGCAATAATAACACAGTGGAGAAAAATAAGAGTATCGGTTTTCATTTCAGACACTGAATGTAACAACAATTAATAGGGTGCCTGCATTTGGTGAGGAAGGGCATAACTAATGTATTTGGGAAATCTGACCGCTTCTACAACAGCTAAAAACCACTAGAACTCAATGTAACTTGTAGACTATTAATGGTTTTCATGTCTGAAACAAGGCTGGAGAAGGCCAGTTCATGTCCACATGCATCACATCACCAGAGGCTCTTAGAATGACAGAAAAAAAAAAAAGAAAAAAAAAAGGAAAAAGGAAAAGAAAGGGCTGTAGAAGCATTCTCACAACACAGAATCAACCCCACCCATACATCCTTGGCAGACATTTCTTTGTCCTCTACTTCAGAAACCTCCATGATGGAATAGATACAACCTCTCTAGATAATTTCTTCCTGTGCTTCACTATACTACATGCATACATGAGCCAAAAGCTTGGCATTAGCCAAGACAACAGTAATGAGAAACAAGCCTGAGTTCCCAAAACCAGAAATCTGGGGAACAGCTTTGGCCAGAAGACCGATTGAGGAGCCATAAGCAAACAGCAGGACAGCCCCAGTTACTTGAAGAGTGGGGAGAAGCACCAGCCAGATTTAGGGACTAGTCCTCAGGCAGCTAGAGAGACCTGTAAGTGCCTCAGTGACCTGTACATTGATTGCGGCCACTTTCCTGGCTGTTGTGCTTGCTTGTTCACAGAACCATCACAGGATGGGAAGAAAGTTCATAGTTGTAGGCTCCAGATCGGAAGATGAACAGGCACATTTCCCAGGCAGCTAAGCTGGCACTCTGTAAAAGTACTAGTGCTTATATACGAGGATACAAATCCTTTAAGCAGATGATAAAGTGAATTATGTGTATTACTCAGTTAATGATTTTGTATCTAATTATGAGATGTTGCTATCAGTTGCTAAACGTTGCTTGAGGTTATCTCCAAGACAGGACAGATGTTTTTGTTTTGTTTATTATTCCAGTTATCAGTTTTGTGCAGCTTTACAAGATTGCATTTTCTGTGAGCAATGACCCTATATGCACCATCTCAGAAACCTGACATCCAAAGGTTAAAATGAACCAAATATGCAGACACCTTCCATGGTGATATATCCATTTGGGTTCATTCCCAAACTACAAGAGTATGGAAGTTAAAATATGAAAGGCTGAAAATATAAAAGTTCTTCTTTAATTCCATGTTTCAGTTGATCATTTAAAAGGAAGCTTAGTTATATCAGTCTACTAATTAAGGACGTTTTACTTCTAATTGTCCTGGGCAATAAAATACTCCACTTATTTTAAAAACAGCAACAACAAATAAATGGGTGCAATCTGAGCAGAAGGAAAGTCATCATAGGTGGTTGGTCAGGCTTCACTCCCTTGGTCTTTCTGGGAAAACAACAGAAACAACAACAAAGTACTTCAACCCTTAATTTGAAAAAGGAATGCAAATGGACAACTCTGTAATCTCTGCTAACTTGTTCAGTGGTTAATTACATTCATTGTTTAAAGCATGCCTTTCTTCCATGTTGTTTTTTGACATTGTTAACTGGTAGCCACTGACTTTCAATCTACCGCTATCCTTAGCACTAAAGACCCTTTACTAAACTTTGATTCCCCAGAGGTTCTTACAGAGAGTGATCACTTCAGTTGCCAACTACTTTTTAATTTTACCTGACTACACTGCACTTCTTGAATTTCTCACTGTTAGACTTGTTTCCCGGTTACTTAAAACTTTCATTCACTCCATTCCTATCTACTGAATTATAGAAACAAAGACAGGACATAGCATCCCAGCAGTGGTGACTGAGTTGCCTGATATAGAGATAGTCAACTCATCCTTGACAGTTCCTGCTTATACACCCAAGGACTGCACTAGTCCTATTTGTCATAGTATCATCCAGAGATCAGATTCAGTAGATCATCTTTCCCAGAACTTCTTAAGTACAAACTGGACTTCTTCACTTCAAGGGCTTCTTTCTATGCAGTCTTGGTGGTAATGCTTTACAGTGATAAAGCACACTACCATAGCTGTTACAAGCCACAGCAAACAGCAATTCTACCCAGAGACTGCTGTGAGCCAAACAAAATAGGTTTATTCCCCTCCTCACACACACCAGTTATGTATATACTAATCAAGACCAAGGTGTCTTTAGTTGGCTGGCCTTCTCCCAGATCATGAATTTACTTACCCCGAGACTTGACATCATTTATGGACTTTAGAGCAAGCAGTTTTCCTTCCAGTGTATCATATTTGTACTTTTTGGTTTTTTAAAGACTATGTGTTTATATGGAGAAAGAGGGGGAGGGGAGAAGGGCAAATCAATCCAGGTTGGCTCCAGGACGAAAAACATATTGTGAAATCAAGCAAATGTAAGTCACAGGACAATCTCAAAGATGCAGTGAGCTGAGTAAAAGAGCTAAAACAGAATAAAAAATAACAGCCCTCATCCATAAGAAGGAAAAGAATTACTATTGATTTTTTAAGCTGAAGTTCAAACCAGCACAGAGAAATTTACTGCAAAAATGTTAATGATGACAATTCAATCTATGGCTCATGGTTACTCAGTGAAATTATGCACTCACTCTTTTCAAGGCTAATGCTAGCAGGACTCAAATGACAATCCAAAGAGAAACCATTCTGATAGACTATGACACAATTGGCAGCCTCAGGTCATAAAAGGCTCCAAGGACTGAATCCATGTTGACACAGGATTAAAAATTGCTCATTCTTTTAGGAGGCCAAAACTCATATTAGCTAACCGATAGCAATGTCTACTAGGAACTGGTCTCTTGCTATTAGCAAACACATATCTCAGTGGGCGTGCCACCAAATATTCCTTTTAGAAGCTATTCACCAAGCCTTAAGTTCTTTTGTGAATTTCTTGACACTGCTCCTCGCAACTGTTGAGATACACCAAAACCAGCTTATACTCTACCAGGATGCAGCCTGTAGTTGGTGCAGAGGCTCCCAACCACCTTGATTAAATTCTGTACCAGCAGAACTGAAAGAGCTGATCAAAGCAGCAACATATGTGTAGTTACTAGATAACTACTACAAGGTTAACCTAGAAGAACAAAATAATGTAAAGCAGAGGCTCAGATGAAAGTAAAGTGAAAAACCAGGGTACTTACTCAGTTTTCTGAACAACCGGGAAGCTTCCAAGTCGTACATAAGCACTCTGAACTCCATTTTCTTTCATTCCAAAAATCTGTTTCACACTGAATGAATCCATCAGGTCAAATCCTGTCCATAATGGAAATGTAAATATGAGACATTGATCAGGCAGTGGGACATGTCTTCAACTGTAGTTAGGTAGTTATCTTAGCCCACAAACACAGCACTTCAGAGATTAACTTTGCTCTTGTTGGGAAAAGTCAGAACAAAATTCCAACATGGTCTAATCTGCTAAGTCCAAAAACTCAAAAAGAAGCATAAATTGAAACTGTAACAAGTCCTGGAGAGATTAGAACAGAGTTCTCCAGAAATGAGTAGTTATTGTTTACATTGTCACAACACCCTGAAAATGCTGTATAATTCATTAATCCCTACGTAGAAAAATGCACAGATGCAGACTGAAAGACTTATTCATAGAATCATAGAACCATAGAATCATAGAATGGTTTGGGTTGGAAGGGATCTTCAAAGATCATCTAGTCCAAGCCCCTGCCATGGGCAGGGACATCTTTCACTAGATCACGTTGCTCAAAGCTCCATCTGATCTGACATTCAACACTTTCAATGATGGGGCATCGACAGCGTCTCTGGGCAACCTGTTCCAGTGTCTCACCACCCTCATTGTAACAAATTTCTTCCTCATGTCCAATCTAAACCTACCCTCTTTCAGTTTAAAACCGTTGTCCCTTGTCCTGTCACTACAGGCCTTGGTAAATTGTGTCTCTCCATCTTTCTTGTAAGCCCCTTTTATATACTGAAAGGCCACGATAAGGTCTCCCTGGAGCCTTCTCTTCTACAGGCTGAACAACCCCAACTCTCTCAGCCTTTCTTCATAGAAGAGGTGTTCCAGCCCTCTGATCATTTTCATGGCCCTCCTCTGGACCCACTCTGATAGGTCCATGTCTTTACTGAAAACTGCTAGTCCAAGACATTTGACTACATACACTTTTCATATCATTTTAATACACCTTATTCTTCGTCCAATCAACTCATCATTACCATGAGCTATTAATCTTGACTGCGGACATTTGTGTAAAGATTCTTTGTTCTGACAAGGCATATTAGCTCAAGCATAAACCACATACGTGGGTCTGCACATCTCCAGAATCAATACGGTCTCAGCCACAACGAACCCATGTTTTTGTGACATGAAGTCCCAGCAGCTAAGCTCTGCCAGCGGCAGTGGGGGTACAACTGTGCCATGCTCCTGAATGCATCCAGTTCCTGGAGGTGCAGTACTGTGTGGATGCAACCATCCTGCTTTTAGCTCCAAATCGGCTCCAGAGGATGCACGTATAAACTAATAGCTGCTCCCAGAACCGGACACACTGTGGAGTTAGAGGCAAAGACACTGCAAAAGCCAGGTTGAGAGTCACTGAACAAAGAACGTGCATTTTTCTTTTATTTGCGCTATTCCAACCTCTTCCTCCCCCCCTCACACATGCACAGTTACACAGATTAACTCCTGTGAGTGTAATTCCACCACACAAAACTGGTGATATTCTAGTAGCTTATTTTGATAAATTGAGTTTAAACTATGGCAGTGCTTTTAACTTTGTTCAGTTAGTGAGCTCCTAAAACTTTTATAGGATAGATAAACATTTTTGTGTGGTGAACTTAGGCCCTAAGATTCTTGGGGTTCTTAATTGCCCTCGTGAACCTTTCACAACCCACAGGCTGAAAGCCACCACAGGGCTTGAAAACAGCTGCCACAGGAAAAGGCACCCACCTAATGATATTATTCTTCAAATTTAAACGAATAAATAGATGCAAAAAACCCTGTGTGGTCCAGTCCCAAGGCAAATCAAGATGTGACAGCAGACAGCAAATAAAACATAAAGCTTCTCTCATGGAGCTTTTTCAAAAGAAATAGCTTTTTCTGAGGAAATATTATCTTAATTGTTTGCAAAGACAGAAATGGTTGCCTGGTGCCAAGTTGAGGCCTTTTCTATTACAGTAACTTTCCTGGCTGTCAACAGCTTTTCCCTCCTGTCCACTCTATTTTCAGCTATTACTGGACATTCAGGAGGGCAAATAAGGCAGTTAAGATGCTCCAGGGCCTCATGGTTCCACCTCATAATCACCTCTGCAACAACTCCAGTGATACACCCTTCTGACACACTGTAATCAGCCACGATTGCAGCTATAAATCGTAGCAAATAGACCCTACCAGAACATGAGAGCTCCCTTCTGGCTATCACATAAAAAACAGTATGACCTGTCCATATAAACCCTCCCATAGGTCATTTCACCATGCAGTACATATCCTTCATCAACACCAACCACAGAAATGTGAGGAAGGCAGTTGAGTGTTGCTGGTAAGAAGAGACCACGCGGACTGGCAAGGGAATTGTTAACCATTCACAGCAGCTGAGCTGTGAATGGTGAAGGTTGAAATGCTGCCCAAGTGATATCGTAATGTCAAGTCACCAGAGTCCTCAAGCTGTGGAGTACTGCTCATCTAATGAAGCTCATAAAGTTCCATTGCTCAAACTACACAACTGAAAGACACAGTGACAAGAACTTCTTGCTAAGTTTTCTCATCATTAGCTCAGACCCAAACTTACTCTCATCTTTCTCTGACAACTCAAGCTAACGTTCACATCATGAGCAACTGTGAAGGTGTGCATGCTAGCATGCTTTTCCAATGGAAACAAGTCAAGAGTCAGATTTAATCACTCTTTTTTTTTTTTTTTTTTCTGAGATTTCCTAACAATATGCAGTTTAGAGAGCCTAAATAACACCGTGAAACATATGCAAGGTTATTAAAACTATTTTGCAAGCAGAACTTGCAGTAATGAAAATAAGTCATGCTCATAACTTAGACTATCTCATTTGCATTCAGGACTGAATAAAGCACACAGGTAAATCATAATAGGATTTTTCTTATTCAGGCTGAGGATCAGCAAATTGTGAATTTCTTGATATATTTTTCATTAAAGACTGAATGAGAGTTGTTCTTTGAAAAATGTCATGTAGATCCACAAGAAAGTTAAGCCCTAGATGTGTCAGACTCCACACTCAAAACCAGCAAATGGTTTTGTTTTAATCACACTATTAATTTGTTCTGTGTCAAATTGAGATATTGCCTCCACTTTCCTTAGAGGGAGCTATGAAACAAACCAATTCATGGTTACAGAGCACTTCACATGGGGTTCATCTGGCTAAATGTCAGCTCTCTAGACAGGGTAATAACAGAGACTCTCATTCAGTTAGGCACAGAGAGCCAAATACGGGTGCTTCTAGGGAAAGATTAATCTCATAATAAAGCAGATGCCAAAAGTGAATGTTTCTCTCCATTGACATAAAGAGAGCTTAGGATGCTCAGGTTGCATGCTAAACCTCACCTAGTAAAGGTCTATAGCTGGTGAGATATAGCCTCCACTCTTAGGTACTCCATTGCCAACCAAGGCCCATGGAGGTAATGGACACTGGTTGCTGAAGGATTTTGACAGCATTACAGAAAATGTGGCATCAGGCCATACGCTAAACAACGAAGAACTGTGCTGAGGATGAGATGCATCTCTCCTAATTTTAGCTGTCTGAAAAGGAGACGCCTGATGTATGCAGGTTGCTTCGGTTCCCTTGTGGGTCAGCAGAGAAATATAGGAGTCTCTAGGAAGACAACTCATCGCATCTGTCTCAGACCTATCTAAGGACAGGCTGAATCACTATTTGGCAGTGCTTATGTTCTTCCATTCAGCAGAAAAGGAGCCCATACAGACAGCAATTTTCAGACTGCTGAAATTAGGTGAGATATATTCCACTCATAGGGAATGCTATCTGTTTTGTGCACTGAATGAGGCAGAAGAGAAAAAAAATGCTAACTAATCATATGTAACTTATATTTACACTGTCTCATTTGCCTCCAGGACTGAATAAACATTGCTGATTTTTAAATTCAGACTAGCCATATCTTAAGTTTGCTATCCTGACCATTTACTGTAAGAGTCTCTTTAAACAGATACCATTCCATTTCTAAATGGGAGGAGAAACATGCAAACCCAAAATATTGTCATTTTAGCTGAGAAATTACTCAAGGCAGATTGCTCAGGTGGGACTGGAAAGAAGACATCTAGGGAAACTTCCAAATGAATTTGTGCTTTAAAGTAACCTCTAAGCTTATTTCATCTGAAGGACAAGAAAATATATATTGTTATTATTATTATTATTATTATTATTATTATTATTATTATTATTATTATTATTATTAATATTATTAATATTATTAATATTATTAATATTATTAATATTAATATTATTTTACTTCATGTGCTTGGAAGCACTTTGTATTGAGTATGTTCCCTTGTTGACTTTAGGACTGTAACTGGGATTGTGAGGGAGACAGCATGATGCTTTTAATTTATTCTTGAACCACAATGTTAATGTAAAAAATAGGTGATGCTGCAATCATTTCTCCAACACTTGAACAGGATTTTTCACCTGGCACTGTCTGGCTGCTAACAGTATAGTGGAAACAGCTCACTTAGATCTTTCCCCAAACATCTCACTGGCCAATTAGTCTGCTGTACAGCATTTCTGGGCTGGAGTGACCGCAGAAATATGGGCTGTCCATCATGTCTTCCACCACCAAGGAGGGACCACGCTGTCAGTGCCAGAGTGAAAATGAGATCCTACACGTAGCCTCCCAGTCCTCACCACAAGTGAAATGGGAAGGAAAATACCTGCCTAAATTAGCAAGGACAAAACTACTTTTACCCAGTCATTGCACCACGCTCGAGCACAAGATGAAAGGGTGGGACTTCCCTGTTCTCAGTTGCTTTGATTTAAATGGTGGTTTTTTTGTGTACCAGGGCAGGTGTGGTTTCCCAGTTGGCTTATAAACTATTTAATCAGTAATGTCATAAATATGGCAATTAATAAGATGAATAATGCCCTTTGATCATAAGCCTCCTACGTCATTATAGCTACTAAAACAATATGGGGGCAGTGAAACCCTCTAACATGATTACATCTCCTGAAAAGCAGCACACTCTAGTCCATTAACATTAAAATTAAAATAGTGACCTGAAAGAGAAGCACAGTCTCCTAACAGCATACTTGGCTTGAAAAGCAATTTCTTATGCACTGCTCTGCTGATCAAATCAGCCGAATGTCTCTTTACTTGCAAGTAATAACTGCCTTACAGGAAGCAGCCCATTTTTCCAGGATCGGGAAACACACCCAGATCTGCCTGTTACAGGGAAAAGATAGGCAAAACTTGGCACTGGACAATTTCTACATCGTCTAACTGTAACGTGCAACCAGATTCTCTTTTACAGGAAAGATGTCCACACTGCACCCAACCACACCCAAAAGCATAGCCAAAGGATGATCAAACAGCTCTGTACTTGTCCAGTGGTCCTATGGCATTTGTTTCAAGATAATTATTTCAAGACCAGACTAAAGGGCCATGGTTGGTTGCCCTGAATATGAGCTGGATTTCTGCCTGGCTCCATTAAGGATCTGATATGGACAGCATGGTGGCAGCTAGTGTGCATGTTGAGATTTTCCTGTCTGTCCTGTGTTCAGGGGAAAAAAAAAAAACAAAAAAAAACCCCAACAAATTAAAGCAGCACCCAAACCCAGAAAACCAGAGCAACAAAGGGAAGTTTTAACAGCCAGAAAACACAGCAGTGTGCACATTTGGAAAGTCTTCTCAAAGTAAGACAGAACCATTAACTTCTTTTTTAGTCTGAAGAAACCTTCTAAGAAAAGTCTCCTGCTTTGCATTCCCAAGGAGCCCAAGGTAACACTCACAGGGGGAACAACTGGGCTACTTCTAATTGTGAAAGTTTCTAGTGAGACAACGGCCTGGAGGGGAATGTGGAAAGCACGTAAAAGAAAAATCAGGAAAGGCACTGGACATCAGAGCCTCAAGTGATGTGTCCAGAATATATTTATTATGGAGGATTTCCAGCCACAAGCACTAATATAAAACAAAGCAGCTTTTGCAGGAAATGCTCCATACTCTGGTCCTGCTTAAAGTCTCAGCTGAATTATCAGCGTATTGATGGAGTATCACCAAGAGACAAGGTCAGGGAGGTTGTCATCAGCTACTGGTTCTCTGAGACTTCTGAAAATAGCAATCTGTATTGCCTGTGATAAAACAGCATATGTTACTTTTACTAGAGGGAGGTCAATGGCAATAAACTTTATGGTAGACTAGAGGAGTGTATAAATTCCTAGGAAGAACAGTATCACTTGGGAGACTTTCAGCAAATACGAGATCTTATCAATTTTCTTGCCTAACCTTTCTGCAGTCTTGAAAGTTAAGCTTTCATGGATTGCCTGTGCTCACAAAGAAGAGCCTGCATGATCACTAGATCCTGAACATCCCTTCCAATTCCTCCAGTATGGTCTGCAAGGCTATTATTACTACTATAAAGAGTCCTCATTTTTGTAACCTGTCTTAGTTACTTTCTGTGCTAATATATACTTTAAAAATAACAGAAAAAATATGTTATCATGCCATATTCTAAAGTTAAATACTGCATTTATCCAGCTATGTCTGGCAATCATTTACTTTAAGTCAGAGAATAGACGAGGGGTATTTTTCCTCTGCTGTATCTAAACATTTGGCATCCTTAACTTCCACAATGCTCAAGGCTGAAACCAGCTATTTCTGGACAGACAAGATGCGTCTCAGTTCAGGGCTGGGATAGAAGTAAAAGGGTCCAGACCCTGAAGGGGAGACCTACTACTTTATTCAACATGTGTTGCTGTTATTGTTATAGTACCCATCACCTGCTACAGCATTTTTGCTGTTCCTGACATTCCTTCCTCCACAGGAAAGGAAATCCTGGCAAGAGCTGACAGAGCATCAGATATTAGGGATATTTTTAAGAGCTCACTCAAATCTCCATCTCCAAGGCTCTTGCACCATTTTAAAATTACCTACATCCATATCAGTATTCACTGCCCCAACCATAGTTCCACTTGGCAATAAGAAGTAGTATTTAGGAGGTGGTGAGGTGCACATTGATGCTATCATCCTTCAAGGTCCTAATCTTTCCAGCGTGCTGGCCCTCTTTCTTGATGACCAGCTCCTTGGATTGGTGAGATGTCTATGACGATAACACTGGGGTCAACATCAAAGCAGCCAGACACTAAATCTTCACACTGTCACAGCGTCCTTGTGGGGCACCCAGGTGTCACTTGTTTACTCATGGTAATGTAGACAACAGCTAAGGTCAGAGTCCTGCAGCTCAGATACTGTTTAGACCTGTCTCGTTGCGAGTGATTGTAAAATGGAGTTTGAAAGAAAGTCTTTTGCTGGAGTAATTTTTTTTTAGCTCTCTCTGGCTGTCGAAAGAAGTGATTTCCAAAGACTTACAATGGATAAGAATTCTGTTTCCTTGCACTGTTTTATTCCTCCCTAGTTTACCTCACCAGTAAAGACAGAAAAAGCAGCAGCTTATTTTTTGCATGTATAATTCACCCCACATTTAGCACTCCCAGCTCAACAGTTTGATTCAGCAGCATCATCCAGCAGTGGTTACCTGACATTCCCAAAGCACTAAGGACTGCACCTCTGGAGGAACAAACCAGAGAGATTTACTGGCTGCCTACAAGCCCTGCATGAAGTAGTGTGGTGACTAACGGGGTTGCACAAGTCATTAAAAAAATTAATTTGCTATATTTTACAAGCAGCTTGCAAGGGAATTTTGGAACTATAAAATTTCCAAAGCCTATAGATTAAAGGACCTCAAGAGTGTTTTAAAGAGGTTCTTGCTATTAACCAATTGCCCTTTCTTTCCACAGATATTACGGTTGGACTTTAAGCAGCACTTCATGCTGGTCTGACTTTCTTCTCACCAGATCCACTGGACTTCAGTGAGGGCAGCAGCTGAGAGCTTAAGCTAATAATGAGGCTTTGTTGAAGGACACAGAACAGCTCTTACACCAGCATGAAGAAGGTATCTTCCAGCAAGCCTACTACCTTCTAGGTGATACTCCATAAGGTGGTTTAGAAGACCCTTTAGATGGTCTCAGTTTTATAACCATAGTAAACCAGATTTACCCCTGGTACATGATGCCACCGTTCAGGCTGTTGGTTTACTGATCCTGGTTTGCTTCCTCTGCATCACAACACATGGGAGACACAATTTCTACTTTTCCTCGGCCCCAGCAAAGCAGCAAGTCACAGGAGTCCCATGCAGATCATAAAAAGGGCTTCATCTCAGCTAAAGCACCAATCCACGTTTCAGATTATGAGAAGCAGAAACCTTGCTTGAGGAATATAACAGAGTTATACCTCAAAAAGGAGCAAGCTTCGGGAAGCAGTGGGGCAGGTGAGCAGGTGATGACCAGGCTGAACTACAGGGCCACCCTGTTTCAGAAACATCAGCCTAAAGCTTCAGTCAAAAAACAGGGGACAGATACAGCACTTGGTAACCTTACACAGGAGAGGAAAGATAACACTTCAGGAAAGATGAAAGGGATATAAAACCAGTGAGAAAATGAAGGCAAAGTGACAGTATGAGAGAGAGGTCAAAACCACAAGCAAATAAGTGAATACACAGTTATAGCCATCCCACCTGGTGGAAAGGGCTGTTGTAATCTAAGCCCCAGCCTGTTGTAAAAACAGGAAATAAATACATGTCTACAGCAGCTGCCTCTGAGGCAGCGCCTTTCAACACCTGATCTCATGTTAATAACACACCACTTTATGTGATGAATTGTTCTGTTTATCTACAACAGTCCACTCATTCTCTCTTACCCGTTTGCCTCTCGCTTTTTGGACAGTTCCAAGTGGCATATTGCACGACACTGAAAGCTGGTTTTGACACTGAACTCTTTGCCTCATTACTGAAGGCTTTTCTGTGTTGAAGTCATTCTCCATTTTCTCATGATGGACATTTGGCTTAGTGCCACGGTCCCTTTTTCAGTTCCTTTCCTGCTCCAGTGATTTACAAGATTAAACAGGGGTTCATTATTCCTTTGATGTCCTTGTATGCCAGATGATAGGCTTGCACCAGCTGAACTTACCAGCACTATTTGTATTAGGTTCTGATTTTAATTAGTTCCTCTATTTTGAAGTCCTCTTTTCAGTTCCTCGGGTGCTAAGGTGCTCTAAGTTCCTCTGGAAAGCCATAAAATGGCATAACTGCAAACTCAACACTTGGGACACCAGTGGGGAGGGGAGGACTCTATACATCTTTGAATAAAAGTTTTGTTGGCAGCACAGTGGACCAAGGAAGACTCTATGCATATAGCTGAGAAAAAATGACAGCAGATAAGTGTTTATGAGAGCAGAGTGGCAGGACCGATGAGTTCAGCATAACTAGCAACAATTCCTTCTGCTTGCTTGTATGAGAGGCCAGTATTATTTTTGGGTAAGAAAATGTATTTGAGGAAAAACACCTTATGAAGACATAGCCTGCTAGAATTTTCTTGTAATGCTGCTACCTGAGCTATAGGAAAACCCCACCAACATGATGTTCATGAAAATAAAAATATTCCCATTAATTTTAGGTGCTATGAGCATGGCCTAATACGAAAGCAGGTAGGGACTGCTCTCTAAGAGACTGTGGTGGTTGCTTTATGCCAGATGATTGCTACAAAACAGATTAGACCTACAGGTAAACCAAAACCTGGCAACAGCTGTCATCAGAGACCATTCACATCAGACAGACTGATTTAACTCCAAGTGTTTGGAGGAGTTTATTGAAATTATATACGCGCCTTCTTCCCATTGTGTGCACAATGGCCAAAAAGCTTGCACTGATGAAGAATCTATGGGATGGTTTCTCCAGTCCCTCTTTTGCAGCAATCTCTTTCTGAAGTAGATTTAATCTAAAGTATTTGGACCATGAAATATCTGGAAGTACCTCATGGCTAGCCAATCTATTAGACTTTTCATAGCCAAAGGGCTGATTGCTTCTTGGGCTATGAATAGTCAAAAAATGAATTTATTTCCTTTTCATCAACTTCAAATGCACTGGAATAAGAAAAAAATCCTGGCTTGTTTAACTTCTGGGAGAAAGCAAATACTGCAAGTTTGGAAAAAAAAAAAGCATTTACGGATAGATTTACTTTTATTTTTTTAATATGCAGGTAGAACTGAATACTTCATGTGCACATTCCTGTGCATGGTTAACCCTTGTTAAGTCTTCTATGTGGATGCAGAAGTTGGAATTTGCCACTGCTGGGATTCAGACCAGAGAAAGGCTTTCACAGGGACAGCTCAGCTGTTACCAGTTTTCTTCCTGCAGTAGTAGATTCTAAAGTAATTTCAGCATTTGTCCTCCATGTTTCCTGATGTCTTTGAACAGCTCAGCCAGGCTACCTGCTCCAGCACAGATCTGATGCCTAGCATCGGTCAGGTCTTTCACAGTGCCAGAAGCCCACTGAGATCCATGATGCCGTGTAATAGGTACATCTCTGACCATGTTAGGAAAAAGATTAATTTAAAACATGGGGTTTTTATTCAAAGAACTCAACCCAACTCTGTTGGTGACAGTGTGGTTGTGTGTACTCTGCAGGATGCTTTAGTGTTTCCAGGCTCCTAATCCAGATGCACGCTTTGGTGGCACCCTACCCCCTGTTGGGGTGACTGTACACTTCCACATCCCAATTCAGTTTCTGTAGAAGGGATATTCCTTGGTACATAAGCCCAAAAGAAACCACCACAGGTCCCCACACTGGATAACTGGGGGATGTGAACACTGGGCATGCCACAGTGCACATCTAATGCACAGGTTAGAGCTAGCCCATAGGACTGCAGTGGCTACACTTAGAAGTCACAGATGACTTATTGGTAATTATTTGCCTCCTTGACCTAATTTTCTTAGAGTTACTGGGTATGAAAATGCCCTTGAACATGGGTGAATCATTTGGGAACCTCTGAAAAACTTCTGAGATCTTTTAAGTGCAATGATCTAGGCTATAATGTTAAGATTAGCTATTGCACAGTACATAGACTCCTAGCAAGCAAAGCTAAAAGGGACTTGCTGAGGTCACCTACACTGAAAGTATTCCACCTGCCAGCCCAGAGGACAAATCCACCCCACAGTACAAGTCCATCCATTTTCTCCAGCTCACAGGAGGACTTGGGACTTCAGGTACAGGTCAGCTGCTACTTTCCCTATATACTTCTTAGGGATATACAGCAACTATAGCCAGATGTATGTGTCTCAGGAACCAGGTTTCAAATTCAGCTCTCCAGATCCTTAAAGAATGGAGAACATTAGCACTCGAGGCAGTGCTAGTCATTCTTTATGAAATTTTATATGGGGGACTTCCTAGGGCAAGTGTGGGGAGAGGAGGAAATAAGAAGCCTTTAGCCCTTTCCTCCTTTCACCGTTTGCCTAGTGAGGGCTCACTGAAAAATGTGACAGCAAAGTGTCTATGCCATGGCATAGCAAAGCTTCATCCTTCTGCCCCATCTCCCATCCACATCATAGGTGTATCCAGTCCTGCCTATACAGGTATAACACTGAGGATGGAAAGGAGAGTGGCCGGTGTCCGCACGAATAGCCAGCTTCACCTTCACTGCACATGTGCAGTCTTTGCTGGTGACCACTGTGTCTGTGCATCTACTGTTTGAAGACAGTGATCCATTACAAATCTCTGCAGCTATTCATGGATTTTTCACTTGCCTCTCAGGGGCTTCCCAAGGAGACTATGGGAGGGACAATACGGACTGCCAAGTGCAAAGGGAGGGCAAAATGCCCATCACACAGGCACCACAAAAACACTTTTGTCCCCCAGAGGACATCAGTCTAATGTGCTTGTTCTGCAGGTTCAACAGCCTGGACACTTCAATTTCCTCCTGCTACCACGCGTTTTAATGGGCAAATATAAATAGTCCCAGGGATATTATAATTAGCTGGTGAGTCACTGGCATCTCTGGAATGCGAGCCTTGTGCTGCAAACCGCAGGACACTGGAGACATGCTGACAGTTAAACCCAGCCACTGCAGTCTATAATTGTAGGGTACTAGTTTTACAACCAGTGCCTCTATCGTAAAATGCCCAAACATACTTTATAGAACTACAGAAAAACACAGAGGTCATAAATACGCTGGCATTTTGCTCATTTGCACATGGAAGTTTCCGAGATGGGGAACAGAGTTGGAGGCTGAGGTCAGTCTGTGGCACAACCCATAATGCAATTTCTGTGGTTTTCATACACTCAGCCTTTGCGACTACTTAGGAGTTAGAGTCAGGGCTTTTATGTTCCCTCCTTTCCCCATTAACACCATCCAGTATGGCTTGTATGGGATGTATAATGTGATGTAGTGTTTGGAATTATCCCTCCCCAGGGTTAATTCTTCTTAGTACTTATGGAAATCATTGCAGGTCTTCCTTTACTTCTGTGGCAGATTCCCTCTGAAAACAGCAGTCAGTATCTGTTGAGGAGTATTATCTCCTCTGGTGGATGATGTTGAAGACTAGAGCTCAGCCCATTTTTCATTCTAGGGATCATCCAGATTTCTGCAACAAAATCCCATGTGCTGCAGGTCTAGTTTAAAAAACAAATAATCCAAATGTGAATTTTTAAAACCTCAAGAAGTAGAATTAATTTTCAATAACTCTCGTGTTGTTTCAATGCAATATAATGGTTCATAAAAATATACAAGGGGCACATCTTCAGGATGCAAAATGTTATCATTGTGTTTTCCTACCTGGTCATGATTAAGAGTAGGCCATGATCCTTCGTCAAATGCTGATGGAACCAAAATGACAATTCAGCAATATGAGATATTAAGTGTTACAACCAGATTTTTATTTTGAATACTTCAGGGCAGATGAGTTAAACCCTCTTTTGTCTTCATTTCTCTACTTGATAAAAAAAAAAAAAAAAGACACATGGTATCCACAAGGATGCTCTAAGAACTTTGTTTAAAGCATCATTAAGCATTGCTTTAAAATATCAGACTTTCTCGAAGAGAGTCTTTGTCCTGGTATTCTAACTAGATTTCTCACTTTCTTTCAAAAATCCCTGTGTGATTTCTAATGCATGCAGCAACATTTATATTCTGAATTTACGTGTTATGAACTGTTATGCAGATGCTGCTTCACTTCACTGCCAAAATTTGTATCGGTGGTAGAGTAACGCTGCCTAGATATTCTTACCTCATGCAGTCCTATTTCACTATGGCAGCCCTTACTGAATGCTACAGCTAGTGATTTTTTATTTAAATGCTATGATACCAGAGGGTCATAGAGTACAATCCTCTGCTATGAGAGGACTCATGACTGTCCATCACTGTTTATTTGTCTCCATTGCTACTATTTCACTGCTTGTTTCAGTACTTCGTATCTCTGACAGTTTGAAACCTTCTTCTAATGTCTTGAATGTACCTCTTAAACAGTTGATACCCCTTTCTTATTATATTCTTTGTCCTTTAGCTTGAGTAATTCCCCTATCTCCTTTCTGCTATTCCCCTGATCTGTTTGCAGAAAGCACTAGTATCTCCTCTTTCCACCTGCACACTGCAACATTAACCAAACCCAGTTTTTTAATCTCCTGTTTGAAAATAGCCTCTCTGCCTCCTGAACACACTAATAGCTCCTCAAGGCTGAATCCATCTTTCCTGAGCTAAGGAGGTCTGAGCACACTTTTCTAGATAAGAAGTAACCAAAGCCCTGTCCACGCTCATGAATTCTTCCCTATCTCTACAAGACCTACTTTACCTCGTCCAATAATGTCCTTTGCCTTTTTTCCCAGCTGTACAGCACTGTGACTTACAAACATCTGCTGACTTAGACACCATCAGTTTCCAGAGTATGAGTTTATAGCACAAACTCCTGGTATTGATCCATGAGTACCGTAACAGGTTTTTTAAACTAATAGCCCCAAGTCAGTTGGAAAAACTCCTAGGTTTTTGAGGCTAACCAGTTCCTCCTTCAAGGATATTCTGATCCCAAACTATATAGTGGTAACTCACAGAGAAGATTAGACCTAAAACTCGACCCTGAGGAGGTCCACCACTGTCTGCCCTCTGGCTTGTTATTCCCCTTCCTAGAAACTTCATCATTATCTCCCTGCTAGCCAGTTTCTGGCTCCCTTTACAACTTTTAGTAATCATCTCTACCCTTTTTCACTTTAGCAGTGATTTTCAATACAATACTCAACAAATGCTTGCTGAAGTCCAGATAGATGAGATTTACTTAGTCCTGTTTGTCTAAAGAAAAAAAAAAACACCTGCCTTTTAAAAGGAAAATATGTTTAGGCTGTTGGCTCTCTTCGAGCTCATAATGTGCTTTTTGATGCAGTTATTCACTTCATTATGCATGGAGCCATCCTCCTCACCCCTACTCTCAGCCTTAACAAAATCCCATGCAACTTCCACATCTAAGTCACACCACTGGTTCCCTTCATGTCCCAAAATTTGTCCTTTTATAGCTCATTTTATGATTTAGTTTCTATTTTTACTTCTACTAATCCAGAGTGACTCAATTCACATTCACTTAACTGCAGAGACAGACTTAAAGGTAGCAGGTTATGCTATAACTTGTATGCAGGTAGGGTATACAAGAAAGGGTTGGCATTGCTGATGTTCTGTGTGAAAAAATTGCCTGTGCCATCTGCTGGTGCATTTCACCCAATAAAAATGTACGAAAAAAAAAAACCCCAGAAAGACTTTTCTCCCTCTTACCTTCAGTTCTGATGTCTTGTCCCTGTCTGAGAGAGGGAAGAGGTGTTTAATCTGAGAAGCCTTGTAATACCATCTTCCCTGTCCTCAAAATGTAATTTACTGCAGCTTCCACTCTATGGGGCTGCACTTTGCATCCATCTAGAAACAAGCTTGCGCAAGATGTAGCTATGAAGTTCTGTGCTAGGAACCTGCTGGGCAAGGATCAGTTTTGAGTCATTAAGCTTCCAAGTGGAGCGCAAGATACAGGTGTTAACTTAAATCCTTGAACATACAAGGACCTGGGTAGCAGAGGAACAATCTCCCCCCAGTGCTGTCACTGGTGAATCTGCAGAAATTCCAGAGCTGAACCGCTCTGACAAGTGTGAGGGAGCAGGAGGCAGGCTGCTCCTCAAAACTTAAGTTCAGTCCTCTTTGGGGCAGAATAGAAAAGCCTTTCAGCAACAACTAACAGCACAATGCATCCTTTTGGAAGAGGAAACACAGCACACTAAGCCAACAGAAATTTTCCAGTTACATTAGCTAGGAGAAGGCAATGATTTTCCATTGGAATTGGACCCAGAGGCCCAGAGTCTTCAGAAAATGCTATAGAGAATGTAAGGAGTACATGAGGAGTGGAAAAGCATTTTGGTCCTATTCTGATCCATCTCCAGCAGCACAATGACCCTAGCAGACCCAGAATATCCATTCATTTTTTTCCAGAGAAGAGGCATACATTTTCCTCATCACCAGGAACAGGAAAAGAAAGAAATCGTCATTGTCTCACCATATAGGAGCAATCAGGAGCATTCTACAAATCCTCTTGTATTGGTGGAGAGGGGACAGAGATGTCACTTTAATTAAATACTATAACAATCCTGTTATTAAGTCACTGCATGGCATGGTGAACATTTACACTTTACAGTGAACCAGTCAGTTCAGTCTAATGAGGGGAACAGACATGTTGCAACAAATAAAATTCTGTTTAGATATCAGGGAAAAAAAAATATTCAGTGTGATAGTGACCCAACTGGAACAGTTGCCCAGAGGACCTGAGGAATGCCCATCTTTGGAGATACTCAAAACTCAACTGTACGAGGCCCTGAACAACCCGTTCTAACTTCAAAGTGGACCTAACCTCAAAGTAGGCCCTGCTTTGAGTAGGAGGTTGGACCAGATGATTTCCATAGGACCCTTCCAACCTGAACTAGTCTACAGATTTAAAACAGCAAAGTCATCTTTTAAGTTAAAATGCCAAATATTGACTTGCTTTCTAGGAGGGAAGTGGGATTTGAAGATAAAAGGAAAAATAAGTAAAAAAATTTACAGAAGTATAGATATACATATATAAATATATATGCATACATGCATCTACACCTCACTCAAAACTTTTGTGCCAGACCTGAAGTAGGATTCTTGTCCTTTACACTGCTAAACAGAAGATATATTCTTGAAGTCAGATAAAAGCATAGAGTCTACTAATTAGCACTTGAATTAAAATTCAGATAAACATGAACTAGACATAGGCAGCCATTTGCAACCCCATTCTTCTGCAAAGGATCACATAGATGATCATCTGAGGAGTGACACAACCCTCCTACTCATTTTGAGCAGCAGCTTCCACTGCAAATAGGTTCACTCAGAATCAGTAGGGCTATTTGCTGAATAGCTCTATGTTTGCACAGCCCAGTGACAGGAGGACTATCAGAACAGGTTAATGCAAGACCTAGCAATAGACAGCAGTTGAAAATGGGTGTTTGGGGATTATGAGTTTGGGTCTAATGACCAGAAAAGATGTTACCACCCAGCATTATCACAGGCTTAGGTGTAATCAGACCACAGCCAAAATAAGCTGCCTACAGACAGAACAGTTGGAACTGGTATTTTGTGCAGGCAGTGAAAATCCCCCAATGAAAAAACTCTGAGTGAGTAGCAGAGCTGTCAAACCTTGACCATTTCTAGTCATAATCAAGTTGCAGAAGAGCCTCCGGCCTCCCGCTGCAGTGACTTATGTTCTTGGGTCAGTCACAGATATTCCCAGTACATCCTTGATGGGCAGGTTTTGTCTGCCAACAGCTCAAACAGTCTTGGGGGGGTAGAAAAGAGGCACAGCCCATGCATATATCTGACAGATTAAGTCCTTCAGCTGGCTGTAAAGATATATCAGAACTCACAAAAAAGCAGAGATATCACCAGACTGGCTTTCCTCTTGATTTTTCACCAGCGTTTCAGAAAAGATGGTTCTTCTTGGGACTTTTTATCTTTTTTTTTTTTCTTATATACACATATACAAGCATTTCTTCAGCGGTAATTACCATTGTGCTTGGACATCCCACAACAATCACAGATCAAATAAATGGACATTAAAACTCACCAAAAGTGGAGTGGTAAAAAAAAAGTAATCTCCAAGACTTATTGCATTCCTCTATCTACTACACTAAGCTCCACCGGCTTTTTAATTTGCTGTCATATCAAAAGAAAGCTCATGATTAATTTGCTGTCAACTGTCAACAGATAACTCTTTTCCAGCCCTGCAGTTTCTAATGTACTTCTCCACCACTGAACATGTGTTGGATTAAGAAAATGCCAACTAGGAAATCTGTAATGAGTCAGAACATCACACTAGAAGTGTCCAGTTATACTATTACAATTCCCAGATGTATAGCAGCAAAGTCTTTACCTGGTATCTCATCAGTCCCCCCATTAGTGTGTTTGAATCGATCTCCTTCCACGTGGACATTTGGACACAGGACATCTGAAAAGCAAAAGAACCAGTACAAAATTATCACAGGTAAACACATCATTTTGGAAGCTATAGAACTAACAAAGGCTGATCTCCTGCGTTTTGTCTAACACTTGCACGTGGTCCCACAGCAACAATTCTGTTCTCTGTCTCTGCACACCCTAAATACCCTTCCTCTATCCTATCCCCTAACCACATGCTGGGCAAGAGACCCAATACACTACATCTGGTTTTGAGCCACATTTTGATGACTGGCCAGCCAAGAAGCTAAACAGAATAGATGACGAGAGCCTTTCCCTCAGCTAGGACATCACTCTGGTTTTTCCCTTTCACTAGTCTGTAAATCCGAATGCAAGTCACAAAAACTTAAGAAAATTAAAAATACGATTCCACTCCCAGATTTGTTGGAAGGAAATTTCTGAAGGCCCAGCTGACATTGGCATGCCATCCAGACTTTTCAGAAAGGACAGTTCCTACTCAGAAAAACCTCAAACCTAAAGTGCTAAGATAGGAAAGTGAATCCAGAGCACAGAACGATGAAGTGACTTTAGTCACACCAAGGTCTCATCGCAGGCCAGTGTCAGAGACAAAAAATGAAGCCCACTCTTCTATATCTTACTCTATTACTTGTAATTCCCCTGTTAACAATCCTCCAGGACTATGACTATTTATGTCTTTGCTTCTTGAGTTTGTTCAACAGAAAGCAACGTTAAATATGATTAAAACTTTGAAGAATATTCACCCCTACACACAGGTTTCAAAAAAAGTAATGAAAATACCCAGCCTTTGTCAGCCATTTCTCATGCTCCCAATTAGTGTCAACACAATCACAGGTAAATGCTTTTCTGCAGAGAAGTGTCTACCTATCCACCTCTTTCCTGCCATATCTTTAAAGCAACATTTATTTATGCTTTGTTTTCTCAGATCAATAGGTAATTGCACACTTGTAAACAATGGGGACAGGTAGCTCAAGGAATCAAATAATGAGAATATAAAAATGAACCCCTGACTTTTCACCACTTGCACAGCCCCACATTTATGTCCTTTCTCTGATTTAAAGAACAACCAGATGAGGACAGCCAAGTCCCATGCCTTCATTTGCCCCGTTGCACATATGATAATACATATATCCTCTGAAGTTGCAATACCCATCTTGATGCATATGGTATTTAGCATCATCTCCAGCTGGTGTTTAGTACTTTATTCCTTCAGTATCATTAATTGTTGTGCTTGTAAAGGAGCAGCAAGGGCCAACTGCTCCCTAAGGGATGGGGAGCCAGGAGCTGAAAGTGACCCAAGCCCAGGCAACACCCTCGCCAATGGGACACAATCTCACACGGCTCTCTGATGACTTTATACAGCAGGTCTACCTTGAGTTGTTTGTGAAGCTACATCCAAAATCATGAGATAAAAATGACTTCTCTGAGGACATTGCCAGCATGCCCTATATCTCTCCTCCTGCTTCCTGGCTCTCAGTACAAGATCCAATATAGCACAATGTTTGGTTAAGCCTGGGAATGAAATCAGATATTTTTCCTGCTTTATTGTGCTAATGAATTTATGGTCCAGATTATCAGCTGCAGGTGAGGCACTCTCAGCTCAGTGGAAAGAAAGCGGACTGTAAAAGCCATTGCCAGAAGCCCCAACAGCCAGCGCAGCAATCAAAAGCAGTCAAACACATTCAGCTACCCCTTTGCTGCAGCAGTGGGAGAGGCCAGAGACTGACTACTCATGCAAGTGTGTGTTATCCAGGGCATTTCAGATTTTCTTTGGACCATCTTTAGGGCTGCTGCTTCTATAGATAAAATTCTGAGTAGTCACTTTTCTTTTTCCACCACACCAGGAACCATACTGATTGATGCACAGGGTCACTTTGTGCAAATTTTAGCCAGAGGTCTCTTGTGCTCCCTGATGCTTGTTGGTTTGAAAGCCAGGATACTTCATTCAAACGTGCTTATGTCTCAACATTAGACAGGTGAAACCATGTGTTAGCTTTCCCTCCATCAGAGGTTGAAAAACTTTTAAACCATTAAGACTTAGAATAGTCAAAATTAGGCCACCCCTATTCCCATTCAAAACTAAGTTGTACTGACAAAATAATTGCTTAGAAGTGTCAGAAGCCCTGTGCAAGTATTATACTGATGCTTTGAATTTTGTTTTTGATAACAACAAATGCTCTTTTGGTTACAGGCATTGAGTCAGTGCAGTAAACAGCACTTCTGAGCCCCAGTCTTGGAACTGGAAGATGTATGGCTATGCAGTAAAATAAGGAACATAAGAAATCAAAACAAGCAAAATTTCCCCAAATAAAGAGTAAACAAATGGAAAGTATGAATAAAATCACAAAAATGTCATTCACCTCTGCTGCCCAGGACTCCTGAGAGATACAAAGAGAAGACTAAAAAATCTCAGACACAGCAGTGTACCTCTTCATGAAACAAGGAGGTAACATCTGAATTATAGATATATAAATCATAGAATAACCACTCCAATCTTTAAAGACATCACACACTCTCCACCAGGTCCAATTAGAAAGAACTATGGTTTCCTAGCAGAGAAGTATGAGCTAGCGAAATCTTCCTGGTTTTAGCTCTTATTTTGGAACCAGAACTATACAGCAAACTCATGCGCTTGGCCTTGGTGCAGAACTGTCTTGCCACAAAAAATAGAAATGCCAATGTTAATAAAATTATTTTCTTCTTTCAGCTCTGTCCTTTACACCTCTATAACTTCTTAAAGAACTGTGGTTTCACTTTGGCCTTCATTTTACAAACGTCCTGTGCTCCTTTTGGCTTCTCCCTTCCTGTCTGCATCTAAGGCACAAGCATAAACAGTCCATCAGGGAAAGAAAACAATTGCTATGCTCACTTTTCAGCTACAGAGTAATTCACAGAGGCACAAAAGAGGTTAGTTCTTTACCATCCAAGTCAGCAGCACGGCTACTTGTGTCCAAAGGAGCAGTGTGCCAGACTGACAGCACATCAATCTGTCCCAACTAGCAATCAGGGCTCATTGCTACACGCAGGGATGCATTGATATGAAAGGCAAGATGAAAGTTGTTCCTCTCCTTTGGAGCTTTTTGGTGAGATGTCTGATATAGATAAAACATTTTAACATCAAAGAAGAGTGTTTATGCCTATTCTTTCTGCTACTGCTAAACCAAACTTTGAGCAAACGCTCGCAGTGCTTGGAGGATTTGCAGCAATGAGCACCCACCACAAATGGCAGAACGAGTAATAAAATTTGCACTGCAGTTACAGCTCTACTAATTTGTAAACATTTACAGATTTGCAAAACAGAAGATACAACTGACTGACCTGAGCATTCAGCCACTGGTCCTTGTTACATCCTCTCTGGCTATGTCATTCGAATCTATAGGAGCTTGCAGGTGCTTTTAAATATATATTGTTTAAAACTACTTCCTTGTCCTCAACTTTATGTAATATTCTGACAATCCTTTGCTTTATTGTCAAATTTTATCAGCAAAGATTTTCTGTTTATGTCCATGCAGTTCATGGAAATTTTTAATAGCATCAGAACTGCTATATATCCCTTTTACAGTTGCACTAGAAATGATGACTTTCCATTGACACCTGCTACATGAGATCAGTCAGCTCTTAATCCATTGTAGAGTGTTACTTTTTAATGCAAATGTCATTCAATAGGCAATAACAATGCCTAAGAACAAATGTATTATATCTAGGTAGTTACCATATCAACCAAACTGTAAGTCTCCACAGAAAGAAATTAGTTTTGTTAGCGATGACCTCTTTCTCATAAAATTATAATCCTTGAATAGGAATACCTAATAATTCCCATTCTGTAATACTTTATTCACTGGCTTCAATGTCAATTATTATTTTTTGTGAGTGAGATCAGGCAAACTGGTCTATAACTATACATATGAATCATTTTTCATTTTTTAATAGCAATACATTATCTTCATTTCAAAGTCCCATAATTAGTGTTGTACTAGGAAGCTTTATGTTTTCCCAGGTATCTTTCTTCTCTTTTACTAGTGTTATGCTCTAGGGGTCCAAACTTGCCAAAGACAACTGTGTTTTGTTAGGATGGCTGGTGAATTTCTCCTAGAGTCACTTGCTTCTTACAATAAGAAGGTCCATCCAGCGCTGTCACCTGAAACCTCATTTCCTTCCTCTGGAGATAGACTCCTCAACAGATGACTTGCTCAATGTAGGATAACCATTTCATTCTTGTAGCCTCCTTTTTCACTCCTTTTTCACAGATCTCCAAATTGTTCAGAGCTGTTCGCGGATCCCACATCAGTGAGAAAACAGAGAATCCAGTTCAGCCTCACACAAGCCTTGGTGCTTACTCAAGGACAACAGTTTTCTACCTGCCTTGCTCCTGGGTTGATCTTTACAGATAACCACAGGCACATAGAACTGAGGGGAGATAAGTGTGTCATATCCAGTGCCCTGTTTTTCCACCCTGATCCCTGTCCTCCCTCACTGCTACCTACAAGGTCCTTGGGAACAGAGGGGCATTTGATAAGATGTCTGCTGCAGGAGCTGCTTAAGTACAAATAAGTAACAGCAGAAAATACTGGGAAATAATATTGCAGTCATAGTGACTATTGAATCTCCAAGAGAAATGGACACTGTGTATCTTTCAGAGAGGCACTGGGGACATTTGCTTATGGAAAACGTATCCCAAAAGCTTTCAAAAGATGCTCGCACATCTTACAGTGACTGTGCGCCTGGTAGAGTGTTATTTGTTTTGATGAAAGAATATAGTTAGGACTGGCATTTACAAAGCTTAGCTTTCAATAGAAAAACTATCACAGAATCATAGAATACCAGGTTGGAAGGGACCTCAAGGATCATCTGATCCAACCTTTCTAGGCAAGAGCACAGTCTAGATGAGATGGCCCAGCACCCTGTCCAGCTGAGTCTTAAACATGTTCTACTTTACCTAGATTTCCTCTACAGTCAGAAAAGGGAAATAACCTCTGGTTATTTGGAGAAGTGGTGATTTAGAGAAGAAACATAGATGGAAACACTTAAAATTACCCCAAATGGCTTGGTATTCTCCAGCAAGAATACACTTTCAGGAGACACCCTTAGTCACAGTCAGACTGTGATCTTTGCAACGCATCATTTCAGAAGGTAAACAACAAGAACTGATGCAATACATTGGGCACTGAGAAACTCCTACCTAATCTGAGCTGTCTTAGCGTCCTCTACAGCTGTCTTGAACGCCAGTTTTAGGACAGGATGCACCACTCTCTCTCTGCACTGAATACTGACAGAACTTGTATCTCTTTTGCAATAGATGCTTTACTTTAAAGCAGGTAAAGTTAAGTGAGGCAATTCCCATCATAAATGCGCTTAAGAACCAGAAAGATATGGGGCTCTCTGTCCTGCTTCATATGACCATGAAATCATCCTCTGAATGCTGCTCAGCACTGAACAAGCTGACTTGGTTTGTATGAGCTTCTTGTTCAAGGAAGCACAATGTAGTTTTCTGGAAGTGATCTAACTGCAGATAATACCCTTTTCTGTAAGCAAATCATACTAAGATCTGTTTGATGATAATGAGTGATTTAAGCTTCACTTTTACATATCATCCTTCAGAATATTCCCTATGAAAAAAATCCCAAAGCTGTCAAACATTTTAAAATTAAAAGAGACAGTACATCTTACAGAGTATATTCACTGTAAGAGACATGTCAGAAGAGCATGTCAGCTAAGGAACTTTCACTAGCATTACATTAACATTAATAACATATTGGTGTGAAAATGTAATAATAGGGTTGTGAGTTTGCAAAAGAACAATGTGAATGATCTGATAGTTTAAGTCTCTTTGCCTCCAAGCCATTTCAAAAGAAAGTCAGAGAAAAGGGATAGAAAAAAGAGAAAGAGAAAAGAGCAGAGAGAAAGAGGCGGGGGGGGAGAGAAGGAAGGAAGGAAGGAAGGAAGGAAGGAAGGAAGGAAGGAAGGAAGGAAGGAAGGAAGGAAGGAAGGAAGGAGAAGGAGAGAAAGGAGGGAAGGAAGGAAGGAAGGGAAGAAAGAGAGAAGGGAAGGGAAGGGAAGGGAAGGGAAGGGAAGGAAGGGAAGGAAGGAAGGGAAGGGAAGGGAAGGAAGGAAGGGAAGGAAGGGAAGGGAAGGGAAGGAAGGGAAGGGAAGGGAAGGAAGGGAAGGAAGGGAAGGGAAGGGAAGGGAAGGGAAGGGAAGGGAAGGGAAGGGAAGGGAAGGGAAGGGAAGGGAAGGGAAGGGAAGGGAAGGGAAGGAAGGAAGGGAAGGGAAGGGAAGGGAAGGGAAGGGAAGGGAAGGGAAGGGAAGGGAAGGGAAGGGAAGGGAAGGGAAGGGAAGGGAAGGGAAGGGAAGGGAAGGAAGGGAAGGGAAGGGAAGGGAAGGGAAGGGAAGGGAAGGGAAGGGAAGGGAAGGGAAGGGAAGGGAAGGGAAGGGAAGGGAAGGGAAGGGAAGGGAAGGGAAGGGAAGGGAAGGGAAGGGAGAGAGAGAAAGGAGGGAAGGAAGGAAGGAAGGAGGGAAGGAAGGAAGGAAGGAAGGAAGGAAGGAAGGAAGGAAGGAAGGAAGGAAGGAAGGAAGGAAGGAAGGAAGGAAGGAAGGAGAGAAAGGAAAGGGAAAGGCGAAGGGAAAAGGGCTAGTTTGACACACAGATTCATTTAGGGTCTCTAAACATACAAACAGAGAAATGATTTTGCACTGCAGCGGGCTATTAAATCTGCCAAACTCTCCCTTGAAACTGAAGCGAGACAGATTGAAACCATAAGGCACTTTTTCCTTTCTTACATGTCCTTTTCCCACCTCTGGACTGGCTTATATGAAGAGGACATGAGGCTCTCCCTCTGCTGAGAACCCCAGACCCAGCCTGTGCATATGTCCGTCTTGAGGCTGAGCAGTAACTCAGCCAGACCCGATGGGCAGGTAGTGCATGGGGGAACTGCACAGCCTGCAGTGCTGCAGGAGCTCACACTGATGGACCGTGGTGTTCCCCCCTCACCCCACAAGTTTACGAATCTCCATTTCTATTTGTACCGTAGGAAGAGCATAATTATTGGAAGAACTGCTTTCTCTATGAGTCCAATCTGAGTAGCTGTTTCCTAAAACACACTTTTGAAGGCAACTCCCTCACTTGGAAAGTTTGGTTAAAGTCACAGCATCATGTCTGTTATAGTGATCCGTGGCTGGGAATGGTGTGTTCCTGCTGCCCCTTAGGGTTTTCTATTGAGAAACCTTCCCTGCAAAGTGCTAAACACAAACCCCAGTTCCCAGCACTCCATTCTGTCCTTAGGACTCTGCTTAAACAGTTTCTTCATTTTCATTTTTATTCTTTCAAGAATAAGTAAGCCCTCAGCTGCCAAGGGCTCCTCCAGGGACTTGTGTATAATGAATGCCGAACACGTGTAGCTGTCAAGTTACACAAGAATATAGTGGAGAGGTGAGAACAGAAACACAAGAAGGTTAAAGCAAACATTATTTATTACCATGTTTCTTTTTTTTTTTTTTCTCACCAAAACGAGAATTTTAGGATTGCAGAATCTCAGCAGCACCCAGTGCATTGCCAGAGATTCAGCTACTCTCTGCATCTCCATCATTTTTCCATTCCTGCAACAGAAAGTCCCCACTTTCTGTTAAAAAGCATTATATTCCCAGCCTAAATATTTGAGTTGTCTCATCCTCTGACACCAATCGTTAGCCCACCACAAATTCTACCCATGGATAAGGAAATAGGCTGGCAAATGCAAGCCTCATTAAATGCTGTCTCCCAAAACTTTAGTCTAGAATTCAAAATATTTGCAAGGAAAAACTGTTCTTCAGCCACTGTCCAAAACCAAATTCTGTATCTTGTGTGCTTTTCAGAGCTAAACAACAACAATAATAAAGAGAGATTTAGGGGATTGGGGGGGGGGGAAAGGCACCTGCATGGAGCAAGCTTCATTTTTTTCTGCAGTTAATATTGCAGATTTTTTCTACATTTAAACAAATTTTCCCATTGAAGCCTACACTTAAAGGGGAAGGGCCTGGTGAGAAAATTTTTCTTAAAGTTAAGAAGATTTCATGAAAGCAGTTTCTCAGAGGAGCTTTCCCAGACCCCATTAGCTCTGCTCTTCAATTACTTATACAGTTCAATGTGCAGCAGTTCCTCCAGCACACCTAACTCCCTGAAGTCAGTTGATGACGAAAGTGACTCCTATATATAGCACTACCTTTATTTGTTCTTTTTTTCTTTTTTTTATAAAACATTGTACATGGTCTATTAAGAAGCCTCCACAATTAAGGTTTTTTTTTTCCCCACTCTCTTAAAAATACTTCTTCTTTTAAAAGAATACCTCCATGCTCTGCCCGTATTCACTAAGTACTTTTTGCAAAAAAACTGGCATATCTTCCAACTACAGTGGTGGCACTGACAGTGTAATGATACTGCAATTGCTTCCATACTAACATTATAATTTGTAGCAAGGTGTAGGTAAAACAGAATCACAGCAATTATATTATTCCACCTTACAGTTTAATGCTTTATGCAATTCTCACTTCCTTTCTGAAATCACACTGTATCTTCACACTGTGAAGTTCAAAGTCCATTAGTGCCAGGAAAATCACCTGTTCATGGCCACTGCAGCCAAGGTGGATTCTGCCTTTTTCCCTTCAAATAATGCCCACGTTGATTCTGGATGAGGTTTCCATATTTGCACAGCAAGGCACTTTGTCACCACAGTGATGGGCCTCATAAATGCATACGATGAAATGGAAAGGGAATAACAAATTCTCCCCACAGCACAGCATATAGACTGAGCAAACACAGCTACAGCCCAGCCTACTCCTCATAATATCCCAAGGCTGTGGCATTGTCACATTATTCTAAAAATGCACCAACAACCAGCTGAATTGCTCTCCAGACTCCCCTGGCTGCTGAGTAGGTCCCAAGTGACTGCAGTAGGAGTGTAGATATCTGCATTTGCAGGGCTCCCTCTCCCTTTATTAGCATCGCAGCCAGCAAATGTGGTTCTTTGAGTAACCACACATTTAGTGCCCTGCACTGTTCAGTAGATGTTATATTCCACACAGAGGGCAAGCAAAACTACTACTAGGTATTATACCCCAGTGAGCATTCATGCCACACACATTTAAGGTCCCAGGCAAGAGGCCGCTCTTCTTTGGCTCCTTCTACAGGAACGGAAAAGCAAGGCTCCTTCAGAGGGCAATTCAGAGCAGAAATCCAATTTAGGTGCCCTGATTTACCCCTGAAAAAGCTACTCTCTTCCTACTGGTTACAGGGGGAACCTAAGGACACATGGTTCCCAAGTTAGACATCTATCAAAGGCACCACAGTTACATCCATCCAATTAAAATAAGCATGGTTGGGTGCATTCCTGGGCACTGAGGCCAAGGCATGTTCAAGCCCACGTCTATGCTAGCAAATGGTCTTAGCCTCCCAAACAAGGCGTCTGCTGGCCACGAACACTCCCTGGCACGTTATAAGTACCCATCGAGCCCTAGAAATTTTCTGACAGTGTTAGCTCGCCTGAGCCAAAATGTGTCAAACACCGGAGCAGATGAGTGCATTACATTGCCCAGGAATGCTTCTGGCCACATTTACGGTTACTAGTTTAGATACAGCCCGTTAATATCATCCTTTGCTAAGAGATCTGTAATAAAGATCAAAAGGAGCCTTTTGGGCAAAAATGCTAAATTCATTTTATGGTCACAGATCACCAATTTTTAAATGCATTCAGTTCAAACAAGGAAGTGGGAAAGGGGCTGAGTACACAGCCAAGAAATGTTGTATCCTATTTAAGTAGGGACAGGGGAAATACAGGGAGTTCTGGCATTTGCAAAACACTTGATGTCCTTTTGAAGGTGAAAAAAGAAAAAAAAAATTGTTAAGTTCTTTTCCTACACTTTGCTTCCTGTCCTGCCTCACTTACACTGGAACTGTTCACATAAATGTGAAAAATATTGTTTTCCCCACAATGTGGCAGGCTGTGCTATGCATTGATGCCACCTTCTCACCCTGGATCCAAGCTTTTCTCTCTTTTCCTTTTGTCACCGTTCACTGCCTTTTTTATTTCTCATTTCTGTCTGTCCCATGCTCTGGATCTTGAATCCAAAAGGGACCATCCTACTACAGGTACTCACAAGCCAACAGCACACACGTACTGACAACTACACAACCCCACCAACACAGGGAATGATGAACAGCCCAACAGCCCTATCTCCTGGTTGATCCCACACTCCCACCTTTAGCCTAGCTTCAGACATCCTTTAAAATGTCCTAGAGAAGCTCCTGAATCTTGGTGAGGACTCATCTTTCCAAGAGATACCTACACTGCAGGATTCACTGATAGCCTCACCCTCTCTAACGCACCCACACAAATGCAAGAAACTCGTTGGACGGCTGACAGCAGACATATATTGTCAAGAGGACTGATGTAATTAGCACCATTTAAGTGAGCAGCATACAGAATTAATTTGCACATGATCCCACAGGGAATAAATGGCACTATGGGAACTATGAATATAGCATCAGGCCTCGGCACTTCCAAGCTAATTTGCTTGTGTCTGCCCCTAAACAAATACACAGACTGTGTGCCAAGGAGCTTGTCGGCAAACAGCACAAGGTTTTGAGGAAAGTAATTAGCAGCTGCAGTGCTTTCCACCCAGGCTGTGAACTGATTGCTACTCTGGGGCATGAGTCCACCCCTTTCTCTCTGGTTCTCCCATCTTGGGAAAGAGGTGAAGCTTCACCTTGCAGAGTGTGCTTCATCCCAGTGAACTGCAAGGTTTCTCTTGAGTGGCTGATCATTTCCTTAGCAGATAAATTGTCATGAAAATGGCTTCATGCTGATGACCTACAAAATATTCAACAGAATGCAGTATGGAGTTGAGTTGGAGCACAACCTCCAGGACCCAGCAGCCAAAGCAACAAGCACTTCCCCAGTGGCTGCTCTATGGGCACAAATGGACCGTGTCACTCCTGACCCAGCTACTGGGCTCCTCAGGGCAATTTTAGCTGAGTTTGCTGCCTGTACTTCGTAGGCTGGAGAAAGCAGGACGCTACAAGGCTGAGAAAGTTTCCTGCTTGCCCCTTTGTCCCAGATGAAGAACAAGGATTAAACGTACTGCTCACCTGGCTGTGGGCAGAGAAAGTTACACCACCTACCAAAGCGAGGATCCCAAAAGTGCAGAAAGATCATCTTACAGTGCCTCTCTAAGGACGTAGATGAGGATGAATAGTCTGTGGATGGCAACAGAAAGCCCACCAGGGAGACTGTCTAATCTGCTGACCATCTCACAGCTGCAGAACTGCCAAGCATCCAAAAATTTAATTGTTTTCTCTCCCCTTCTCACTCATGAAGTTTTATAAAATAAGGCTTTTCTCTTCCTGGATTTTGCACCATTGGCTATGGGTCAATTCCAATATCCATCAATGTAATGAACAAATGAGACTTCTATAGTCTGTAAGAAGAGCTGAGCTGAAACATCTGTGCTTTATATTCCTTTAAAAACTTATAAAGATCGATACTACATGTGCAAGTGTTGATTGTAGAAATAAGAGGAAAAGCATCTCCACTAACAGAAACTGATCTCTCTTATCTTTTTTCCTATGCTATTAAACAAGTAATATGGAAGCAAAATTTTGCCAGCAACAAATTTCACAATAGGGAGATGGTAGCAACAGTAGCAAAAAAATGCTAAATCTTTTGTAGCAATGGCTGGTTTTAGGATGGACTCAAATGTTGTAAAATGCTATTGACACAACAGAGAAGGTGGGTTTGTTTCATTTGGTTTTTAAAGCAGATTCTGTGTTAGTACTGTAATTGAAACAACTGGGATTAAAAATAAACAGTGCAAAGCTTCGTAGGTTGGCTCTCACCGAATAGGAACATTACAATATTTCTGCTATAAAACCCCATTAATCTCACTTGGGCTTGGCATTCATGAAAGGCACATTCCCCAAATGAGCTCAACAGAGCAGTACAGCTACAGATCTGCAGAAGCCATCAGTTCCCATTGCCGGCTGGAGTTTACAAGCCAGTCTGTCCATTATCCTCCCATGTCCCACAACATGAAGACAAGAGTATAGAGTCTCCTAATCTGAGCACTGTCAAAATGGTGAGATGCCAAGTTAGGGGTTATAATTGATTGTTGAAAAACAAATCCTGAGAAGACTGAAAAAGTTATTTCACTTGTTAAATTGCTATAAAAACAATGACTTCTCCAGAATAATAACAAGTAATCCTGGTATGGCATACTGTTACTTCACAGTAGTTCCAAAAGTGAATTAATTAGAAGCAACTTGGTTCAAAGCTGATGCCTTTTCAGCTGATCAATAAATATATACTGTTGTTCTGAAATAACTTTCAAGAGAGAAATATAGCTCAAGGACATGTTTAAGAGGGACTCTGACTGGCATTACTCTTCTGGTGTAATTATACAACTGCAAATTGAACAGTATCATCTTCCATGTGGGTATTTTTGGGGCTACTGTAACAGTGGCTCTGGGACTCAAACCAGCAGCAGTATAATTATATCACAAGAGCAAAGCAAGGAAATTTTCACATAAATACAAGGCTTGACTCCAGTTAAGAGTTTGGTTTTGTTTTGTAAAGAATTGCAACATCACCTTTGCAAAACAGAGGGGGTTTGAAGATAAATAAGCGACTTTAGTTTCCTCTTAGAAGAAGCCAGGATAAATTAACGTCCTGGCAGAAAGGCCTGGATGCACCTCGGCAAACTCAGCAGTTTGGCTGGTTGCAGTCTGCATCCTTCCCTACCTGGATTTGACCTTTTATGGGTGAGACTAGCAATGTAGCTGCGGGCATGTACAAGGCCCCATCATCCACTAGAGAAAGCAATCTGACACTTCTTTGGTGGTAAAGCTCTTCAGAAGAGATCCTTTAAGAGCAAACCATCCCTGTGATAATCCTCACAGGGATAAACCTTGGGGACGCCTCTGGAAACAGTGTAGGGATGAAGTGACTGGTCATGTGAGAACAAGGGCTTGTCCCAAACCAAGTACCACCACAAGCCGTTGGCTTTCAGAGCTCAGTAAACTCTCTGGTTCTGCCTTCTTGTATGCTACAGAGTCAGGCTGGAAAAAGACATTATTCAAAATGACTGAAGGATGGCAGAATCAAACCCAGTGCCTGCTTTCCTACATGCAAAGAGTTTAAAAGGGTCATTGGCATTGGTGTTCGGCATCATTACCGATTCACAGACCTTTAAGGGACTATTTGGGTTTTACAGCTCTCAAACACATTTTAAAAATCCAGACTGAAAGCACTGGGTTCACTTCTGATTTACGTTTTTAAAGATAACTTCAGTCCAATATTAATTCTGTCTGAACAGCCTTATCTACCTGCCAGTTCCCATACATGCCACCAGGCCCATACTTTCTAAGGAGGTTTGCATGGGATCTGGGCACTTCACTCCCAGGGGCACTTGCAGGAATCTCTCCTCTGAAGCCTAAAAGCAGATGAAAGAAAAGCAACTAAGTTGGAAGTGCTTTTGAGGGCATCTTCCCCCTCCTCTCTCTGCTACACAAAGGATGTTACAACTGGAGCCTGGAAAGAAAGCATTTGGGGGCTATAAATCAAAGCAGGCACAACCTGAGCTCTGTTCCTTGAGTCAGGTGCACATAGCTCAAATGCATTCTTCCTCTTCCTTTCCCTCCCCAGAGTTTTCCCTACTCAAAAATGTCAATCACTCACTTTTAAGAAGAAAAAAGAGGACTGAAATGATGCTTCAGACAAGACAACTCTGCAAGAAGGGGAGAGGGAGATAATCAACCGAGAGTAGAAAAAGGAAACAATTCAAGAGACAGAAAGCACGCGAGTATCAATCAGCAGCTACAGCCCTGCTGTTTCTTGATACTGAGGTCTTCATTCCCCCCTAAGAGCCTATCTGTGCCAGAAAAGCTCCCATTTATCAAGCCCTGTGCCATAATACAGGACTGCCACACTGTGCAATACACCTGTGGCATCTTATTCATGTATTTGGAATCAAATTGTGCTATTCTTCTGCTAGCCTGCCAGCAGTACAATCCAAGCCTCCATATAGACATGCCAGGATGGGTTAATGCTGTAAAAGTTTCAGCTACACGGCTACAAAAGATACACCACAGCATGAGAGAATCAGTGCCTCCAGAGGACCTGCAAGCTCGGAGTGACTGTACCTGTCCCCACAGTTCCTTTCTAGGGAGCCGAGCACGCCGACTGTCTGAAAGGGAACGTGGTTTGCATTGATTTTTTAAAATATATTAAGTAATTGACATTTTGAACTGAAAACAGAACTTACTCACTTTGCAAAAAAGATCAAAATAAGACATTTTAATAACATCAAAACTTTTTTCCAATCCCTTTCCATCACCAAAAACTTATCTAAAGTGGCTTTTCCCAGGAAGTTTCAGTCTTGATGAATTAGCATCTTCCCTATGACAGGCATATAATTAAGAGGTCCCAAACCAGTTCTGAGATGTTTCTTCTCCTATACAATGTAATGCCCACAAGCCCATACATGTAAGACTATATGGTGCAGGAGGTGGATAATTTTATCTGCTGCCATTTAGGAAAGAGAGATTTGAAAGTGATGTTTAAATCAGAAATAAAATAATTGCAGGCAGAAGTACAGTATTTCATCTTTAGAGCCTCTGATGAGTCCTGAAGAACAACTTTCAGCAATTGCTCATCCTGCATGCTCCTCTCCAGTCTGAGAAGGAAAGCAGTTTCAGAAAAGCTCTTGTGGACTCAGGAAAGGACACATTTGCTCTCATCAAATGCCTCAGCAGCAGTTCAGCAGGAGAAGTGGTCTGTAGTGAAACCGATCTCCAGAAGGTGGCCTTGCAGAGTCACTGCACATTTTGAAGCACTAATTCCCAGAGGTTGTTGTGTATTTTTTTTAATGTGCACACCCCTGTTTCTTTTTCAAGGACCCCTGGAACCTGCATTTCAAATTTAGGCCAAGTAACAATTACTTTTCTTCTTTTTGGACTTTTTTTTTTCCTAAGTGATGCTTCTGCAGAGCACATACTGGGAGCTGCTGGCTCAGAGAATCATCAAGCAGGGCTATGTAGCTGTGAAGTGGGACTTCATAGTAACCTCCCCATCCTTGGTCTGCATCATCCGGCATGGAGATCCACTGTGATCCTCTTCAGCACAACCCACTATATCTTTCCCCGAGCCAGCTCACCTCCGTTGGCTCCAGCACGGCACTGGGTAGACACAGTCATGCAGCCTCTGAACCCCTGTTAGTCTATGCCTTTGTACAGTGCTAAAACAAAGATGCTCTCCTTGCACCAAAGAGGCACACAAGCACTGAGAACTGGGCAGACTCTATTGCTTTAATTTAATTATTTTTTCCCCCTATCACATCTATTATCTCAGATATTGCTCCCCCTTTCTCCATTAGCAGAATGGAAGCAGATTACTACTAGTGTAGTCGATACCTAAAAAAGTAGTTCTTTGAGTTCTTTAGTGATTGTTTCCCATGCTTTATATAGAGTGTGTTGGGCACAAAGCAAAATAAAAGCAGGGAGGAGCAGAGTCAAAGTTTGGCTGGGTTGTTCCTGTGTCTACACAGAAAGAGGGCACAGCTAGAAGGGCTCACAAACATCTGGGAAAGAACAATCAATCAGCTTTGCTTTTTATCAGGGAGAACTACAGAAGAGCATCCCTGCAGAAAGCTCCCTGAGGATCATTCCCAGTTGCCCATAAGATCCAGAAGCAATGGGGAAGGTGTGTGGGTGCATGCTATAGAGGCATTAGACAGCTATGCAGCTACTGATAAATGCAGAGCTGTTATTTGGGCTGGATCATAGCATCATTCCCTCATGGGCTATGGGAAAATAGTATTGCAGCTTTACTTACCAGGGAAGTTGCCTATTTAGTGAGGTTTGGCTTGCAGCTAACTGTTACTGATGTAGAGGGAGAACTGGAAGAGGAGCTAATGTTATCGTAGGGACTGCAATGCCTAAGGAAGTTACCAACTACCTTTTGCAGGTTGGATTCCTCGCCTCTTAAAGACAGACTTGAGCCCTAACTGAATGTGGTGAAGGTTTGTGCATGTTTACCTGACCTAGCTTTCAGAGGTACAGCCTTGGGGAGTGGATATTTTATGTGCTGACCTGAAGAAGAAATTGTTTCTGGACAACGATCACAAGAGAATGAGTTTGTGCTTGCAGAAGTGTATAAGAGCACATACTGGGCTGGGACTTTGTATGTGAAGGAAGGAACAGTGAAGTCCGCTACAGGATTTTGGCTAGACACATTAAAGCTTTTCATTAGTGCTTTCTGATAAGATTATAGATATTCTGTATAATTACCATTAGCTAGAGTGGCCAAAGGCATGAAGTGGCAAAAAGTATAAGTTCATTATAAAAATTATGCAGAATACACAAGAGGGGAATGCAGAGCATAAAAAATAGAGCTAAGGAAGTTAATCCATTTCTTAAAAAAACTTTTAATAACTCCAAAACACACCCCACAAGTCCCAGCGTGGACCAGTTGGCCCTTTGCCACCTTCTACTTCAGGGCAATGGAAACGGGATCCATCAGCTCAGCAAATACCACCAGTGAACAAAGGCCCCACTGCCAGGATTTGTTGGCACCGGCACCATTCCCACGCATTGCCCCACATCCTCTCCAGAGAGCAGGACCGCATATGACATGTTTAGTCCAAGTGTCCCTGCCTGGCACCAGCAACTGGAGCTTTGTCCTCTTTCCCTCCCCATTTCCCCCTGGGTCTTTCAGAGGCCTGAGCTGTCTGAACCATCCAGGGGGTTCCCTCGCACACCGAGCCGACCTCATTGTGCTCTGCCCCAGTGAGCACAACTAATAACCACAGCTTGCCTCCTTTAATTGAGGCTCTGAATAACCGAGAGCAAGTACCAACCCCTCCAACAAAGGCAAAGCCACCCTTACTGCAGAGCGCAGCTGCCACTCACACAGGTCTGCGCTGGTATTTCACAAAAGCTGGTCTATTTGCATGGAAAGCAGCTATCTCAAAAAACAGCTACGAGCAAACGGAGGCCAGCATGAACACCAGGAAAGTCCCCATGGCAGACAGCATGTCTAGCTTTCCATGCCCCACGCTTGCTGAGCACCAGCAGCTTGGCTAAATTATTTTGTCCCGCAACAGGATTTTCTAAGCAGCTGTGGAAGCCCAGAGGAATGACATACATGCTGGTGATGAAAATTACTGCAAACCAGAGGGTGTTTTTCAGCCCAGAATACAAAGCAGATCGGCTTTTCTGCAGGCACTGGTAGGAAAAATACTAATTAGTGCTAAGTGTGGTGATAGGCCAACTCTCTTGCTTAGTTACTCATTCATTAAAGTGAAATTAATCTGGATTTAGATCAATGTAAATGAGTGCAGAATGTAGCTGGGTGTTTTGTTTTGTGAACACCCATCTGCTGCTGTTGCTGATAGCAGAGAAACAAAGCTAAAAGCACAACATAGGACACCACAAACTAAGGCCTATCCCTAATGACCAAGGCTTGCTGTGAAACAGCGATGTGCCCTGTTATGGCTGCTAGCCCCCAAAACCTAAATTGAGGATGTGGAGACATTCAGGTGAATGGAGATTAATCCAGTTAAGGCTCACACAGAATTATTGGAGAGCAAAGCAAGGAGGCAGGAAAGGCAGCATGCCTCAAGTTCCCCATGTGGAGAGGTCAAAGACAGCCTTGGCTTGGCTTGGTAAACAGTGAGAAACCTTTATATATTATACACCACGTTCTTGGCTTTGGCCATGAGGTTCCAGAGCTGCTGTATTTCACTGGGCTCCTCATCTCAGCAACATCTCAGATTAGACTTCACAGTTCACTGTACAAAAACCCATATCCACATAGAAGAAGACACCATGAGGGATGTGATGTGCATAAGGACTACTTACAAACCTGAGAGCTGTGCCACTAAAGGAAAGACGATGACAGCATGGAGGACTAGCTGAGGGAACCCCCCACCCATGGCCCAAAATAGTGTAGTATGGCCCAATGCTTCCACACTCAAACATCCCATCTGCTTTACAGTGCTCAACACTTCTATGTTTCTATACAAACCAAACTCATTCTTTGGCCAGGAGGGCAAGAAGGCAGAGCCAAACTTTTCTCCCAACTCCCATCCACCCAAAAACAGGATGCCACATTCCCACTGCCTATTAGGGAAAAGTTCCTGGCCTGGGACTGTGCTATTCCCTGAACCATGTCTGGTCATTGTTTAGAAACAGCTCATTAGCACAGAGTGAACCCATCCCACCAAATGTCCCATGGGCTATGGTGGGACAGTGCCAGGGCCCAGGCCTTGTACTGGCAGTGGTGTAGCTTCCAAGGGCCTGTGTTAACACAACACATCCCTCTGGTCTGTATTTCTCCTAGCTCCATTGTGCATGCATGTGTAGAGTCCTTTCAAAGCTACACTTGATCCATCTTGGATCTTTTCTTTCCTAGCCATCCACTAGCCATCACATCATTAGCTTCACAGCAGAACTGACTTTCCTTATAATGATCAGTCTTAAATTATAATTTCCTTATAATGATCAGTCTTAAATTCTTTCCTTATAATGATCAGTCTTAAATTGTTCTGCCACTGCCTCTCTGGGAAGCAGACAACTCAGGGGGAGCAATATGGACCCAGTGCTCCTGATGGGAAAGTGAGAGCAGTGATCACCAGCGTGAGCATATGCCCTCTTTCCCTGTTAAGTGTTAGATATGTGGTGTTGTTTTCTGTGCCCATAACAGACTCAGGATTAGTTACTGAGAAACATCTTGGCAGCCTTCCAGGCCACCACACAAGAAAACCACTCTATTGCCTTATGGACAAACAAAGTCTTCAATTTGTCTCTAATCATCTCCATTAGAGCACAGTTTGCCTTCTAATGAAAGGACATGTTTTCCATTTTTTCCTCCTTCCCATATTCCACCCATGCCAGAGCCACGATGTTGCAAACAGCCCTATACATATAGACACTTATAGATTTAAATGTCCCTCCCACCAGGGTCTGAAAGCTGAGTCTAAGAGAGAGATGCTCTGGTGGCCCTTCTGCTGGGAGAAAGCATAAGGCAAATATATTGGTGATCTCTCAAGAAAGAGCTTTTTTCAGCGCTCTCTGCCAGACTCACAGATTTTACAGCTACAGAAAACTATGACCAGCATCAAGGCCTCTTGCACAGGACATCAGACATCCCATGTCCCACAGCAAGAGCTGCTCATTTGGGAATGAATCTCTCCTTTCTCAGAAGAAAATGCTGTTAAAGGCAGCAGTTTGAGGCTCAGCTGAACAAGACCACTTCTCTTAAAAAGGCATCAGCCTGCATTTTAAAGAAGCCAGAGGAACACACTCTACCATCACCCTTGGTGATCTTGTTCCAGTGATTAATTATCCTCAGAGTTAGAAGAAAATGAATCTTACATGTCCCTTGAGAAGCAACCTTTAGTTTCCACTTTTGTCTTGCTGGAGGGATTCAGACAATCAGTGTGCCATACTATTTTTCGAAGTGTTTATAGTCTGGTTTGTAGTTGCAGAGGTTACGGTCTACTCAACAATTCCTATAAGTGCACCAAGTTTTAACATAGCTGATGGGCCCACTGTTTTCATGTTTCCATACTTCTCCAAAGGCATGGTGGGCACTAATGGTCGTATCTCCTAATACATGATTCCATAGGTGGTTTGGGAATTTTGATCATTAGCAGTTCCGATGTTTAATGTGACATGAATTTTCTAAGTCAGTGCAAGATCACTTGCAACTCCAAATAAAAGAGTAATTTAAAGGTAAGATTCAGATTCAGCCCAAAGCAGAGAGTGATACACTAAACAGACTGGCAGTCTTGTTCTAAAGGAAGTATATTTTAAACTGTTTCCTTAGACTAGGATAACGAAAAACCCCACAATGTCCATTCTTTTAATCAGAATATGTTCCTGAGATCATGTTTCTCCAAATATAACAAAGGTGAGAAGCTCCAGAGAGACTATGCAGTCCTTTTAGTAAACATTGAGAACATAAAGAAAGAATGGCAGTATTATCTCTGGGCAGTGAAGTTCTGATGAAAGGCCAGATTCACCCCTGGTCAGAAACAAGTCTTGAATCGTGAGGCAGATTCACACCTGCTGTAACTACTGAATTTGGCCCTATACATGGAAAACAGAGACAGAAGACTAGACTATAGGCACACCTTCTCTCCTGATTTGAAAGGAGGGCTGGGCAAGCAACCGTCAGCTAAGGACAGGACAGTGTTTCAATGGGTCTATATTGGAGGCAATGCCAGTACCATGTCCACAGCGCCATGACTCTCTTGACACCTTGCACAAATACAGAGCAAGCCGACGTTTTCATCACAAAGTATCTGTCCAGACAAACAAAAATCTGCATCTGTAGATCCAATCTATTATTTGCATTAACTACTTTATACATGTAGATAAACTGCTAAATGTAATTGCTTTTGAATTAATGTTGCCGTGATGTACCTTAATAGAATCACTTCCCGAGCTGTCTCGTTTTAAGTAAGAGAGTATCCACCTCCCACAGTTGGATTTCATCGCTTTATGCTTCACCTTCATCAAAAAGAGTTGCCATAGCGGAACGAGTGTATCCAGCAGGGAAGGTTAAATGCTGCTAGGCAGAATCGTAGGGGAGTAAGCACTGTGTTATGGTTTTCTCAGTGAAAGATAACATTAAACACTTCTTCACGCTATCACCCTAGCACAGTTCCTCCTCAGCTACAAACCCAAAAGTGTAGGAAGAATCAAACTTAGCATCCAGCCTGACATTTCAGACAGAAAGTGACATAAAAAGCTCAGCGTAAGAGCAGGAAAACACCCAGACACAGGTTTCTCTTTACTGACTTCAGCTGATTTTTCATAGGTCCTACAAACCCTAGGAAAATCACTTACAACGTGTCAAAAAAAACTCAACACCAAAAACCCAACACAAAATACAGAAATGACTATACAATTATAGATGCATTTCAGATACATGTCTACATTCTCCACTTTCCCATCCAAAACTATATAATTAAACATCTCCTGATTTAATGAAAACTCAGTCTGTACTATTCTGAAATTAGGACACTCCACTCCCCCCATGGGAGCACAGATCCACCCAGCATGAATAGCATGTTTAGCCACCCCTGTGGTTTCCATTCCCTAGATGTTATTTGCATTTACTGAAAGAAAATCACTTGATTCACTTCCAGTAATATATATATATATATATACAAAAGCATATATATATATATATACACATCAAAAAAATAGTGGATGCTATAAAAAGAACTGAGTGCAGAAGAGGAGCAAAGAAAGGATGCTGTATAGAGCCTATACTCCAAAAGAGTCTAATTTCAAGGTAGGACTGTGGAGGACACTTGAGTCCATGGGAGATGTGGAGTCCCCCGTCAGTGCCCACCAGGAAGGGCCCATATCCACAATCAGATGGCCAGCCAGCATCTTCCACTTACTGACTTGATCAATACTTCATCTCCTGCTCAATTTGAAATCATCCACTCACAGGCAGTGGCTCCCTGGGCAAAGCAGATGAGGGGAGGAATGCCCTTGGTGCCCTCAGTCCCATTGCTTTCTGGTGGCAGCAGGTTATTTGGAAGCTTATGCTATAATGAAGTGTGGGTGGGGGGAGAAAAACCACAGACAAACCAATCTCTGTCACTATGAACTTATTGGCATAAATTTATCTGCTTTGCTTGGCATTTTTCCCTCGTTCCACCACAGCACAGAGTTACGGGTAGAAAACACTTTTCCTGAAGAGCTGTTTTTCTCCTGTATGTTTTGTGGTGAAGGGAAGACAATTATTGAGAAGAAAAAAGAAAAGAACAGAAGATAAAAGGGCCAGCCTCGCACAATTACAGCCTCAAGTGCTCCTGCACCACTCCTGAACTGCACCAACATAGCATCATCCTGGCATGACAGTGGTGACGCCTGTCAATCAGCAGCGGAAGAGATGTGAGCAGAAACACCATCTGGAAACCTACAGAGCCAGGCCAGGTCCTTCTTGAGTGCTGGACTGAGCTGAGCACATTAGGAAGATGCAGGGACATATCCCCTGTACCTAACACCTCCATATATATCCAGGAGTAAGGAACAAATCTGCTAAGAAGAATTTCTACATTTGTTTCACGTATCTTCCCTGCTAGTAGGACAAGACTTATTTTAGGACTGAAGAGGTTGGATCTCTAAGTCCCAACAAGCATCCTCTTTATGCTTGGGTGCACCAAACTTCTTATGGAAAATCTTCAGAGTTTCCCATAAGGAAAGGAACTGCACCACATGTAAATCAGGCCAACCAAGTTTTTTTTTTTTTCTGAGGTCTTTTACTGCCCTGATGTGTGAGCTTAAAAAAACCATTGGATTCAGTAGAAATAACTCAAAAATGATGTAAATAGGTGTACAAAGTTGTGGCAAATCAGACTCTAATACTTTCTCAGATGCTTGGTTAATTAAACAATTATTATCTTGCTACACTACTCGTGTAGTAGTGGTAGTTCACAGAAAATAATTAGCAGTATATATACTGATATTACTGAGCATAAACACAGATGAGTGAAACTACTCCATGCTCCAGATGAGAGTCCCAAAATAAAACTTACTGCTTTAGTTATAATCTAAACTAAGACCATTAATGTTAAAAGAACTAAAAAAAAAGGAAACAACCTGCAGTAGGATCTGAACAAGGAAAAACTTTCTTGTCCCTGTGAGACCAAGAGATGGGTTTGGAAATTTCAGCAGAGAGTAACATTTTATGATCAAGGCATGCACCCATGAAAATCAAAGAAAAAAGCTGAGACTTTTCTTTATTACAGACCCCATGTACTAAAACAAATAAATATACCCACCTCCAAAGCCAAATTACTTGAGAGATGTAATCATCTCAAAAATAGTTTGTAAAGCTGAATGTGGTGGCAGGGTGTAGGAACCCATCCACTAATTATATTTGTTTAGCGGTCCTATGCTGTATTGTTGTGCTGTCAGCAGGTACCCAGGGCAGTATTTTTAACTAAATAATAATATGCAAAAGGATTTACAATGAAAAAAAAAAAAAAAACATCCACTGGGATAAGCTGCTAATTATAGATGATAAAAACCCTTGATTCTGAACCAGACATAAATTAAAGAGATTCCGGTGTACTATCTTACATGTGTGAATCTGCAGTGTCTCACAGCATATAAAGCTGTGAGCATGTAAATATTCAGTTGGTGATAAATATATTATAAATATAATAGTAGCCTAAGGAAATTAATTCTTCAGGATATTATCAAGGCCACTACAGAGTCAAAGAACAGTTTTTATCAGATAGGTAAACAAGCCAAGCATTAGCTGCTATGCTTGCTAATAGAAATAGGAACAGCCAGTGGAAATGATGTTGAATTTTTGGAAGATTTGTCTCTGCAAATTTTACACTAGTCCTTAAACAGCTCTGTTAAAAATCAACATGCATGACTCACTGTTCCAGCACAGAGCTCTGATACCTTGGAGGAATAATTAGCATATACCTCCCCAAATATATTGATTTATAACTAACACAGTAAATTTTCTAGGACATTTTGCCTTTTTTCATATGTTGTTATATACTCAAAGTTCAAGTAAGTCTCACGGCCTATGTGATACAGCTAAGATCATGATGATTTCCTTCTGGCTTTATACTGTGTTAGCCTTTTCATTGAAGCAGTGAGCTCTGAAGTAATAGGGCCACAAGTGTAGAAAGGGGGTTGTTTCTCTGGAAGGGGAGTCATGATTGCACGCTGTCGATAAGCTGGACTAGGGCAGTAATATTATGCTCAGTATTTGCATTCTAAGAGGACTTCTGGGGCTGGGCACTGCCAAAATATATAGGGAAATACAGTGTCAGGAATTGAAAAAAAATGGACATCCAAGGTTCTTGATCTAGACACCTAAGTGATTTTCCTTCCCAAAGGACCCTTTTACCTCTGCTGGAGCTGTGCAGTGTATTGCACCAGAGAGCACTGAGATTGAGTTTCAGGAATCTGAGACTCAAAGGCCGGTCTGGATCATTTCAGTCCACTGGGATTGTCTGCCCTGAACGCATCCTCTCTCTGTCATGATCATTATAATGTGTGTCATGCCTATATACAAGAGTCAAAATATTTAAAACAAGCCATGCTGTCTTCCAGCAGAGCAGAGACTACTGCAGAGCCACCATTCACATGGACACTTCTGCAAACAGCAGCTGCAGTGTGTTCATCGAAAACTTGAATAAAGATTTTTTAATTACCTAAACCCATACTTAGGAACTCCGCTGGTTCAAAGTAATTTGCCAGCTTTCCAGTCCCATTCATAGCCCCAAACCCACAAGATGCACCAGCAGTTCTTCCACTGTTTTTTTTCACCAGGTCCTACAAGTGAATTCTTAGCTTGTCTGTATGGGAGGACAATCGGTATGGACGAGTAACACAGACTTAGTTAACACGGGAACTGGTCTGAGCTGGCATCCTTCCCATTTTGATTCCAGTAGTGTACAGTTTGTTTTGGGGTTTGACTTTGCTACAGTGAAAACCAGAAAGATCATTAAGCAAGAGTGGATTTGTGGGCCTGTCTCCGCATGCAACCTTCACACTTCAATTAACAACAAAAAAAGGCTATTTGCAGCAAAGATGTCTTTCAACAACACTAATTAAAAAAGCTGTCTCCTTCTCTGTTACTCTTAATTGTATTTCAGCCATTAGTTGTTTCTTAAAGCATTATCTCCTTGCTATAATGAGTCAACAGACTGCAGCAGGTAGTATCACAATGCACTTTACTTCAAGGGCCAATTTATCACAACGTTTAGGAAGAAGCCCAAGATAAGGGAAAAGAACCCATTCTTCTCACAGAAGTAGTCCCTTAGGGATGAAGTACAATTTAGCAGTACAATGTTTGACCCAAAACATATGGCAATACTTGACAATAGTTCTCTAAACTGGCATTGTCTCCTGGGGCTGCACAAATACCACAGCTTCAAGCAGCTGAATGAGAAATGCAACACACACATCTGAGCTTGCAACCACACTGGCCTATATATGCATCAGTAATGTAAGTCCCACCAGACTGATTTACTGGCATAAGGAATCAAATATTATTGTATTCCCAGAACGCAGAAGGGAAAGATTCAACTCTTTTGCTTTTGGCTGTCAAAGTGAGGAATCTGGTGTGAGCAAGTTATCTAAGCTCTCTCAAAAGTTAATGAAAAGAGATAGGCACTCAGAGGTTGAATCATGCCACTTGTCTTGGGCAGTCTTCTTGGAAAAGGATGAATCACTCTCTGGAGGTGTCTGTTCCTTTCCACTGACTATCAAGACAGTCTAGACAAATAACTTTCAGGTCACTGCAGTTAGGTGATATGAATCCCACTGAAGATACTTGAATATAAAGATACAATATTGTTTAATTCAATTTATGGATCTCAGTTCTAATCCAACATCTGTTTTAAACTCAGAAACACCCTCAAGCTATTAGTGTCGTTTGCCAGCAAGCGTTAGCACTAGCAACTAAAATTCTGCTGCACCATCCTACTTGTGTCATATTAGTATTGCAGCCTCTCCCAGAGATGTTATGTCTTCCCTGCCAAAACTGAGAGGTTTTTACAGTAGATAACTAATATATGCTATCCATCTTGCTATAAAACCCCAGGGGAACAAAGCAGAGTGATTTCTACTGCAGTGTAGCTAAACGAAGTCTCGCCCAGAGGTGGTGGATTAGGTTGATCATGTGTAGTTACACTGCAGTAAAAATGTCCTGTATTTCATCTTCACTAGGGCTTTAACGTGTTATAGCTTTTTATCTACCTCACTGTAAAAAAAACCCTGATGCTTCAGGCTGAAAGGACACAGCTTTATTTTCCAGAAAATATATATATATATATATATAAATAAATGTCTTATACACACACACACATATATATTTTATATATAAATTTCTTAATTTCCTAGAGTACAGATCAAGTTATAGCCAAATTGACACTAAATGTTGACTATTAAGCTGTAAGGAAATGAACAGAGCTTTGAAACCTGACATCACACAGGACAGCAAGTGACAAAACCCACAGTATCCAATTGAGCTACCTTCCCTGAAAGATACCCTGCCTACTTCTGGACAGCATTAGCACTCAGAGTTCCCAAAACTGAGAGCGTGCCTAAAGGCATTTTATGCAGAACTGTGAACTGTTCTCCATCATTTGTAACTACGTTAATATAGCAAAGCTTGTTCAATCTCTTATTTGCATTTTAAAGAATCTAATTAGTACTTTACCAAAAAGCAGTTCTCCTAGGTGTTCAAAATGCTCCCACTGCTTTTGTTTCACATTATAAACAAGATTCCTGAATGGAAAAGGAATTTGGTATTTGGGTGTAACTTGTAGGGAGCTTGATGGGATTGAAACACTAACCCTACAATTTACTAACAAAAATAGCCCACAAGCTAAACCATGCTGCAGCTCTACCACTGGGGAAGAAATATTCTCAGCAGACCGGTACATTACAATTCAATTTTGCCTGTTGGCTCAGTTCATTTGAAAACAAAATGAGAAGTTGAAATTCAGTGGCAGAAAGGGCTGATAACCTTTACAAACTTCCACAGAAGAAAGGATACACCAGTTCTTATCACCAAAGGATGAAGTAGGAAATGGTTATGTCATTTGAGTTTGAACTCCACTAATAACATGATTTCTTTTGCAGAGAGTCCATGCAAGGTTTACATGTATTAGAAACCTACTTACAGCTTCAGAATAAGTCCTTAGAAATTTAAACAACAAGCTTTGCTTCGGTCCTGGGCACAGGGATAAACAACACGGACTTCTAAAGACAGCTCAGCAAGACACAGAACTGGAAGCAATGGTTTCATCCCAGATCTTAAAAAACAGGTGGTCCTGCCCATTTTCTTTCAAGTGCAATGTTTCACCTAGATAAGCTAGGTCTGAGCATGGTTTTGTTTTTACAGTCCACTTCTGCCTGTGAAATTGTTTCCAAAATCAGTTTAACTTTCAAGTGATGTGAAGACCTTGACTCAATACCACAAAAGGTCACAAATTTTCCAGTGAAGCTATTTGATGAGAAAGTGGCCATTCACGCAGGCCAGAGTTTTTGTGCTAAACTTTTGCCCAAATGTCACAGGCAGCCTAGGACCAGCACCAACTGTGTCCCTCCTGCGAGACCCAGCGCCCTTCGTGGTACCTCCAAACTCCCTCATTACCTGGAATATTAGGATCTGCAGCTCTCATTGCAGTTATTCATCACAAGACTTTGAAGCTTGAATATATGGAGCCAGAAGAAGAAAAAAAAAAAACAAACACAAAACCAAAAACCAGCCCTGAAAGACCAAGCTCACCGTTGCTATAGGGGGTTGACAGAAACATTAATTTCATAAGAAGCTGCGGGATTCAGGAAACACACTGAGTTTCAGGAAAAGTATAATATGCTATGATGGGACCTTTAATGCATTGCATGGGGTTTTGCATGCTCCGACAAACATTCACACTTCTCTATCATTTGCATTAAATTCTACCAGCTCCATCAGCAGAACTGGGACTAAATCTCCATAGCACCTTTCCAGACTTGGCTTTCCCTATCCTAAATAGAAGTACATCCCCAAATCAAGGGAGAGCAGAGGAAATCTTTAATTTACAGGTGCACCTAACCAGGGCAGGTGATGGTCTAGCTCCATTTATAGCCTGCGCTGAAAGATACCATTAGATTTTTATGGGAATAGCCACATAAAGCATAAAAAAAAAAGGGCAGGCCTAGAACATTAAATAGGTGGTGTCCTTTCAGTTTGAAGACAGTTCAGGGGCTGTTAATGAAGGAGGAAGAAAGCCCTGACTGCACAAGAGCTGCTGAGGTTTAAAACATTTTAGCTTTGTGAAGAACATGGCAAGGGTTTTCTCCTCATCTCTCTGTTTTTCTTGGACAGAAAAGTCTGTAACTAAACCTGAAACCTCAGAGGTTTTTGTGTGCCTTGCCCCAGTCTTCTACTGAGTATCTGCCCAGCTTCAGAGGTTATTCTTTCTACTGAGTGTTCCTTATCAGTGCAGCAGAAAGCAAACACCAAGACAGTCAGTGCTGCCCCAAGGATGAGTCCTCTCTTTTACCCATCATTTGGACTCCACCGGAGCAGACAGAAAGCCTCCTTCTGATTGCAGCTGGATAAGTATTGGGCTCCACAGCCTAATCTTGAAAGTGCTGAGCACCCACAGCTCCTGAAAATCAATGAGGGCTGCAGGCAGTGTTAAAAAACAAGCTACTAATAACTTCAGCCCATGACAATATGTTCCAGCTTTTTGCCTGTTCCTATTTCTGTATTTCTGTTTCATTCCTACACTATTTAGAAATGGCTCCCATAGTCACCATATTTTTCCTCTTTTTGTTCTCTAAACGGCACATTACTTTTTCATAAGATGTAATTTCTCCTGCCACAGAGACTCATACTTTTCCTGATTGTCTCAATGTTTCTTTCTAATGTCTGGGACTTACTTTTATTTGTCATGAATCTAATCTTCTCTCTGCCTTTACAATTAGTTTTACTGTACATCAAACATTGTTCATGAAGATTTCTTGTCTGAAATGCAAGAAAAACTATTACAAGCTAGGGGAAATGTTATCATTCAGCTAGATTCTGTGATTTTGGACAAGACGTTTTTGGCAGTCTAGAGATTCATTGCTTTATGTAAAGTGATTGTCCATGTTTTATGATGCTACTATTTGTATGTAACTGTTAAAGAAAGAAACTGGAGATAAGAAAGGCAAGTGCAAAAAGTTTAATCGATCTCATTTTATTATACTTCTACCTTCAGAGTCCCATATTGAGGTTCCCAGCAGTCTGTACGAAGCTGCAGGTTTGAAAAAGACTCCTTTTCTCAGCTATATCAAAGAAGAGTAGAAGTAACACTATTTTCTGCCACAGACTTATTTCTACAGCTCTGTTGTTTGGATGACTGTTGGTTCATACCTTTGCTCCCTCAGCAAAAAGGAGAAATTGAGCCACAGCTGCTGCAAGGCTGAATTTCCTCCTCACCTGAAGGCAATGTCTAAGACATTGCTTTTTCCAATGTACAAAGGAATAAAAATAAATCAATAAATCACTTTCCAAAACTGTAAAAGAGCTAACATCCACTGTGGGGGAGAGAAGGTACCAGGGTGCAGGATCACAGAAATATCAAAGTGCTGCCTGGAGGGACTGACAGACAGCCTGTATCTAAGTGAAGGTAGTGTCTGTATCTAAGTGAAAGTGGTGGTCAGCTTGCTCATCCCACCTACCAGTGACTCCCAGCAAGATGCTCCCAGCTAGACACAGTGCATGTCCGAGGAGGGAGAGCTCTGTCATTACAGCTACATCCCAAAAAAACCAGAAGGTAACTCAGTAGTAAAGCAGGAATAATTCTGCATACTGAAAAGCATGTTTAAGGAAAATGGAACAGAATCATTAAGAGATCTGTCTGAAGTGGGATATTTTTGTTAAACATGCAGTTTATTCAAGGCAAGCAAGCTGTGCTGAAGCCTGGAAGTGGAGTCTGAATGGGAAGAATCTGCCTAGCAATCCACTTCGTGCACACTTAAACCAGAGCATAGCAGAGCACAGGCTCACATTTACAGTAGAGCACATGGAGGATTTTCCTCAGCTTTCTGAAGTCCTTAGCTAATGTTCATCAAGCTGATATGAACTAGCACTGTATCAAAGGATGCAATCCAGGTCTTCCATTCCTAGTCATTTGTTCTCACCTTGTGCCAGTTCCTCCCCTGGGACAGCAAATGTCCATGTGGCTGCATTGTGAACTAAATCTGAGTAAAAACTAATCCGGGAAAGAAAACAAGAACATTCATTGGCTCCCTGCTGTAGTTCATGGTGGGGCCACATAAATGCCTGTGCTGGCAGACGGGAGAAGGAAGTTAGGAAGACTGTCTTTTTTAGCAATGGGGCTGGCTTTAACTGGTCATAAAACAGCACTGTTGCTAATCTCAGAATAAACATATTCATTTCAGAGTCCCAGGCAAAATAGGAAGTTATTTAAATGATATGGAGATTACACAGTGGCAGAACAGAACTGTAGTCATGATCTGGAAAAACAGTCACTTCTACATGATCTGTGGAGGAACTGAGGAGCAACCAGCAGCCACTGTGTACTCCCTGAGCTCAAGGATTTCTGCCTGTCAGACACCAGCTCTGGAACTGTCTTGCTCTAAGCTGGTAATGACAGGACCAAGTAAAAAATCAAATCTGAGAGTTTCAGGCATTTGATTTGAAAATAAAAAATTTTGTAAGAGAAAAAGAATATCTTTGTTGTGCTTCCTGGAGCCATAATCCAAGATACCAGGCTGTCCTTCAAACCACCCAATGGCAGAAGAAAGTTGCGTAATGTCATCACCACTAAGCCCATCAAATATTTTATCTCCTCCTAGCATATCATCCATGACAAGTGAATTTTTTTCTTCTCTTTTAAGCAAAAGATAAATCAGCTGGAAATTCTGTCACGGGCCTTTTATGCAGGAAACTGCAGTTAGCCAGCAAATGTGGTGATGAAAGGAATCGCAATCCTGTCATCTGTGACATGAGAGATCGCTACAAGTTGGAGATGTTACAGAGTTTGAGAAAGCCACCACTGCAGCTGGGGGAGAAGAGCATCAAGAAGCAACAGAAGATATCAGAGGTGATATCAGCTGGGTCACTGCCTAGTTGCAGCTTTTAAAAAAGCAGCAGTTGTCTGCTGAGCTTTTAACAGACTTCCCAAACCATCTGGAAGTGACTGGATTTTCAAGCGAGCATCAAAATGTTAGTAGCTGCACTTAGCTTGGACATACTCTTAAGCAGCCAAATATGGAATATTCCACTAAGAATGCTGCCTGTGGCAGGTGCGATGTATACATGAGCTAGAAGCACAAGAGTTAGATTATCTTCATGGGACATATTGTGCTAATCAGACTTCAACCAGACTGTTAGACATCAGTTATTACTCCAAAACACCTCAACCTTCTCTGCATTCAACATGGAGTTGAGTGCTACAGGTTTTTCCAAGTAAATGTATAGGTCCACTTGTGGCATGTACCAAGTTCTGCCAGATGACAGGAAGCTATGTTCATAATGGTAAGAGGTCTCTGCAAGCCATCACAACAATGAAAAAGAGCTCTTGCAATAAGACCAAGCAAGACTTGGAACTACTGCTAAGCTGAACTTTTGAAGAATTCAAATAAAGTCATACTACAACTATGAAAGTAAAACCAATCTACAAATTCCCAAGTCCACAAATTCTGCTCAACCATCTAAAAGAATTAAAACTACTACCACAACTGAGTCCATTAAAATACTTTAGGATTCTCACTCCTGCCAGCTTGTCGAGTTCCACCTCCTTTCCTATTCCATGATGTCTAATGAGAAGCTATCTAGAAATGAATGTTTTTACAGTGAAATCTCAGAGCTCAACAGGAAGTATAAAATGGCGGTCAACAGTTAGGCAAATACTATTAGGTGCTGATGTATTCAGATATTTCAGTACTCATGTGAGATTTGATTATATTGATAAGTCTCTTAGGAGCTGTAAGTCAAGATACGTCAATTCAGATGCCTACCCTTTGTCATGGTCTCTGTGCATGAGATATTTTTAACATTGAAGGCCAAGAAGAAACAGCTTGCTGTTCTTCTGTGAACATACCATGAACCCGAGCAAAGCTGACTTCAAAAAAAGACATTTCTGAAGCCTTTAGACTATTATTTTGAATGGTGTTCAAGCCTTCCTTGAAGGCTGGAAGTCCTTTTGCATCAGAACAGTGGTAGCATAAGACTTATATTTTATGCACTGCATACACAAGCCAAAGTCAACAGAGACATCTACAAATAGAAAAATAAATGTTGTCAATCATCTGTACATATGACTTCTTTTGATATTTTATCACAGGCCTCACTATATCAACTGAAATCAATGACAAACCATTGGTACCAACCAGTCATTGAAACATTTCAGCTTCATCATCTTGTTTTTGCAAAGCATTTGAGATTCATATGACATAGTCCTTTGGTCTTCCACACGTTTGCAGAGGAACTCATCATGGCAAGGAGCTCATCAAGCTCGCAGACAACTAAAAACTGTTGGTAGAAAGGGCTACATTATACACGAAAGTCACTACTGGACATAGACCAATGTCGAGCACACTACTCCTGTAGTACTTCCTTAGAGAACATATGCTTGTGTTTCTCCTATTACTAGCTGTAGAAAAAAAAAAAAAAAAAAAACAACCAAATCTCAGCAGAGACTGTACCTCTAAAGCCAAATTTATTTTCAAGCTGTGAAATCTGACTTTTGCAGTAAAGCAGAGGCTTAGTAATTGCACATATACTCCGTGTAATCCAAGGGTGCCAAGTCACAGGCTTCTGCTTCATGGAACCAGTAAAGAGTGACAAATTGGAGCATGTTTTTGCTCAGCTTTGCAAACTGTATCTTATCACCTGCCTGGCTTAATGATAACAGAATAAACTCAAATATTACAGCATCCAAGGCACTGCAATCAGTGTTTTTAAGAAACAATTACCTCTGAGCAGGTACGGGTGTTTTAGGACACCATTGCAACCTCTCCCCCCATTGAGGCTTAAATGTCAGGTGACAGTGTTAAACTCCAGTGCTACCAGATTCAGGTTGACAACTTTGTACATGCACTAACTTATCAAATCCAGCTTTAAATTAAATCTGGGTTGAAACTGAAGAAATTGGCTCTCTTTGACAAGCATAAACCTACTATTTACCTACCAGAAGCAGATGCTAGTATATTTTTAAATATTCCATAGCTGCCTGTTGTTATCTCTACAACGTTTAAGCAGAAACCCTATTTAGGAAGCATGTAGCATCTCTGGAATTTTTAGCAGAATGCATCTCTCCTGCTTTCCTGTGAAAGCATCACCCATTTTTGCCTGCTAACTATAGTCCAGAATGTAATGGAGATGTTTGGCAAAAATATCTCCCACTGCCACAATGTCCAACTGAGCAGACATGTTATTTTTCGATTCTGCTATGCTTACTTCCACAAGATCAAATGAGAGCTAAAAAGCTATTAATGCACTTAATGACATGTTCTTAGCAATAAATTCAGTCAAATATAGCAAGACAGAATGACTGAGTCTAGGACAGAGTTGTGAGACCAGAGACAAGTGATTCTGAACAGCTGCTGGCATGAAATTCAGTATTTGCCACACTGCAAAACTCTTCACATTTCAGTAGTACGGCAGTACAAGGACTGGAAGACTCATCATTGGTCAGCGCAACAAAAAAACTTTCTACCATTTCCGATCTTTGATACATGTGTCTCCCAGGAGCTCACAAAGGATTATGTCTATTAAAACACTACCTTGGCTGTGGCAATATATGTTTTTGTCTTGGAATGTGCACAAACTAAACAGCAGTTTGGCATGTGTCCTTGTCACGTCCTCCACCCACTCAGTGGTTTGTATGTTCCTGTTTTATGCAGTGCTGTCATATTAAAATTACAGAAAGTAAACTACAACAGCTATTAAAAGTTTTACCTTCTAAATATGTGTAAGGCATAGCCCTTATAGTGAACTCCTTTCCTGTTCCTACTGTGTAAACATGAAATTTGAAAGTGGCACAAGCACTAGAAAACACTTGGTCCTGTTCTCTGCCAGCCCTTTCCCACCTCCCAAAGCAGTTCCATCATCACATATGCAGATAACAAAAGTTAGCTGATCTCTGCATTAATACTACTGCTGATGGTGCTCTCACTGTCTCGTCCTGTATTTTAACAGTCAGCTTCATTGACAGCAAGAATTTCTTGTTTGTTTAGATCTGAGCTAAACATCATGCCTATTAAAAACATTTTGTATGCAAAGCAATAAATTAAATAAATATGACAAGACTGCCAAAGAGCAGTTTTCCTGCTTTAAATCTAAGTAGAACAGACTTGGGGAAGATATGTAACATCCTTCCTAGCAGAAAAGACTGGTGTACAGAGGAAGAGAATAAACTCTTTTTGATATCCAGTGAAAACAGGACAAAAATGGGCTCCAACTGCAGTGAGAGGGACTGAGGCCAGACACTGAGAAGAAGTTGTCCCCCATCAAGGCTGGAGTGAAGGATCTAGGGATGTTACAGCATCTCAATGGAGGCCTTGGATCTAAAGAACACTGTCCAGGAACATCTATGGCAGACCTATCTTCTGTAATTGCTGTTGCTGTGGAAATCAGTCCGTTGCACCTGTTTTTGCTGCCTTGGTTGACCACCTCTCTTTCTATCCTGCATCCACTTCTTCAAATCCACCTGCATTCACTGTGTCCCATGTACCTGGATACTCAATTCCCCTTGTCACTCTTAACTTCCTTACATCTCATTATTCTGCCTGAGTGATCCTCAATATGTGCACATTATCTACTCGATGTTTGTTCAGCTAATTCCCTTCTCTCTGCTCCCTTCCTTATTAATGTTCATTGATGGTAATCTGATTCCCTTTGTTCTAACATGGAAACCAATCCATTTAGTAGCCTGTATTCCCCTTAAAACTTCCCTGTATCTAATGAAACAAAACTCTTCCCTTTCATTTACTCTTTTAGAGTCTTCATTTCTCCCCACCGAACCCACTAGTGCAGGTGGAAGGAAACACCTTGGAGAGTGACTGCTGTCACACTCAGGACGAAGGATGCTCCCAGTAATCCTTTGTGATCTAATGAGGAGTGGTATGCACATGTGTGGACATAGTACGGGGTCAGAAAGCCACAGACAAATCGCATTAGACTGACAGATGGGTAAATGATTTTTTGAGAAGGTGACAAACACAGACACAGGTGAAAAGTACTGAAAACACTTGCTTTAGAAAAGGAACGTAATAGAATTTCAGAGGAAAATCACATTTTGGGAGTTCAGCAGCTGCAGTAGGAAGTTGTTTGAGTTGGTTGAGTGTGCCCACCAGAAGGGTTTACCCTTTATTCTGCCTCAGTTCCATGTATGATTACAGAAGATTCTCGGGCAAAAAGACTCAGCTCCTTCAGTCTGCATAGTTTACAGTCAATATCCACCATGACTTTCACTTGTATTGGGATTACACTAACCATATCCACTTTTATTCAGGCTGCAAAAAAGCAATCACACCTAGATACTGTTGTGCAATGTCAACTGATTTATGCCTGCTTGTGCTAGTCGCTCTTTAAGAAACATACAAAAGCCCAGAACACTGTGTTAGCACTTTTTTCTTGCAAATGGAGGTCATAGAGAGCGATAAAAGAGCCTCACAACACCACCTACAAGGCCTGTTTTTTTTTTTTTTTCAGGCAACCTTTTGTTACCTGATCTCTTCTCCCTGGTATCCAGTGACAGGACGTGTGGGAATGGTTCAAAGCTGCACCAGGGGAGGTTAAGACTGGACATTAGGAAGCCTTTCTTCACCAAGAGAGTGGTCAAGCAGTGGAACAGGCTTCCTAGAGAGGTGGCCAATGCCCCAAGCCTGTCAGTGTCTAAGAGGCTTTTGAACAATGGCCTTAATAACATGCTTTAACTTTTGGTCAGCCCTGAAGTGGTCAAGCAGTTGGATTAGATGAGCGTTGTAGGTCCCTTCCAACTGAAGCATTCTATTCTATTCTATTCTATTCTATTCTATTCTATTCTATTCTATTCTATTCTATTCTATTCTATTCTGACAGTAACACAAGGTCCTGACCTGCAGACCTGGTCATTGTAACTCTGCAACATGTTACAGCGTGGAGTCATCTGTTGTCTTTCAAGTTCAGACCTAGGAACCAGAGCAGTGTCTCATTATTTTGACCCATAGAACTCACAGTAACCACAACACACACTGCAAAAAGCAGCAAAACCAGGTAACTTTTATGTATTCACCAAGAACGAGAGAGTGATTTTTCAGTGGGGGAAGGAGAAAGGGATATGTGATTGCTGGTCCCATTAAAGAGCTAGTTGATACCAGCCATGATGCCATTACAGTCCTCTTCACCAGGGTGCTGGAAGTTCAAAGACAATTTATTCTGTGTGAATTTCACACACTGTTCTCCATTAAAAGTCACTGAAAACACCACCAAGGTTTATGTGGTTGATAGCCAGAGCACTAGTGAACACCAATTGTCAGTAGAGTTGGGATGCTGAAAGGCAGAGAAGCACAAGAATCCTTTTGCAGCATCCATAGCACTCTTTACACATTCTGATGCCAGAAAATAAGGGGAAATAAATAAATATGGGTATAAATATGATGTCACCCTTCATATTCAGTAGTCCAAAATATTATAAAATAACTGAACTATATCAGAACCAAAAGGGAGTTCACTTTTTGGTCTCTAGTTGACCATTAGAAGCTGACCTATAGTTAATGTTGACTTGGGCAGAAGAACCCAGAAGTAATCACTTCATAACACTCCAGGCTGTAAAATGACTTCTTACAGAGTGGAACAGAGTGGAAGACACTGAAATAAAGAATTATCAGCATAGAATTATAAGCATGAAAGAAAACAATCACAGCTTTTCATACCTATATGCTAACTGAACCTATTATAATTCTAATTCTGTAGAAGAACTGGGAGCTCTACTTACTTTCACAGAGACGTCTTCTCAGCTTCCCCCGAATTTTATCAATGGCATTGTAATCAGAGACATGAAACACATGAGCAGACTTGGGTTCTGAAGCAATCTCATCGAGTTCCTCTTTTAAGGCTTCACCAACACCCACAGCAAAGATCCTAATCCCAGCCTGATGGGCTGCAGTGGCTGGATCCAAGACATAATCCTGGCTCCTTCCATCAGTCAGAAGAATAGCCACTTTTTTAACAGTTCGATCACTAAGTCTCCCACCAGCTTCTTTGGAAAAACTGTAGGTGTTGATGTACCTGAGAGCATCTCCAGTGTTTGTGTTACCCCCGTAATACTTAATTTTTCGTGCAGCCTCTTTGATTTCCTCACGGGTTTTGTACTTTCCCAGGTCAAACTCTGTGGTTGGATGATCACTGTATCGCACCACACCTACACGGGTTTTGTCTGGGCCAATCTCAAAAGTTTCCACCAAATTAGACACCCACTGTCGAACTTTCTCAAAATCTTCTTTTCCGACACTGGAAGAGGCATCCAAGATGAAGACAAGGTCATAGTGAACATTCTTGCAACCTGCAAAAGTGGCAGAAAGTATCACTAAGGGAAACTGAAAGACGAGTATCAGATATACTAAATATTCCCTAGGCATAGCTCTCTAGGGAGCAATTTCATGAAGGCAGCAAACCCTCTCCCTATCCTGCAGAGAAAGTGCAGATTCTCAGCCTTTCTTCCTTGTGATTCACCTCATCTGTTTCAGGACATCTACAGTAGCACACACTTCGCTTTGAAATGCAAACCCTTTCTCTTCCTTCACTACTAACTGCCTCTGCTCAATCTTTCACCTACACCACCTGCATGCATATGAAGCTATTTTTCTCAAACTTCATTGCAGTGCCTTTGCTCAGGTAATGCTCTAAAATGACCTTGTCAGATCAAGAGACCTGCTCTGACCTTGCCTATACCAATCCTGACCATGAGTAGTGAAGCTTTCATGTTCCCTCTTGCATTAACATTATGATTTATTTATGCTTAGCTAGAAGCAGTTCTTTTGCTCAGCATCGTATCTTGGTGAAGCAAGTTTATAACAAGATTATTTTGATTTTGAGGCTCTCTGCCATTGACTATTGACTAAAGGATGACTCACTGAATACTGGGATGGCTTCCTTGACAACAAAGGGCAGTTGCTTTGTAAAGGAAAAGTTCACTTATCCCCACAACCACCCTTTTGGCTCCAGACATGATATTTCTAAACTGAGGCCTGTGTAATCCAGAAGGCAAACGTATTTTAATTGCAGCTTGCTTGCCTTATGAAGCCAGACTGGTCATATATTTGTCTGCTGCTTGCCAAGGAAGTAGATCTCCCAGGAGATGTTTTCTAGCTTTTTCTGAATATATGCAAGCCAAGACGCAGTATATTCATAAGTGTTCCACAGATGTCAAAGTTTTATCAACATACTGCCCCAACTGGACAAAATGTATATAAATATACATATGTTTATTTAATTCACTATTATAGACTATAGTCCCTAATGAATTATGAGTTTCAAGATTGAAAGCTGCTCTACAAAGTCAATTTATCTATGATCACAACCACCAACAACTCTTTCTCCAGTAGTTCTTGTCTCACATTGTCTCACAAAGTACAGCTGCTCTCACCCACTGAGAGCAGATCTGTTCTGTTGACTCCTCTTTCACTGCACTGATTCCCCCAGCTGTTTCCACTACAACCATGTTAATAACCTCCTCTGGGCTCTGGCCTGGACTGACCAAGCTACCTCCCTCGGTCAGAAAATCTGAGAGTATTTCTGAGAATACATAACTCCAGGGTATGCCCACCGAGGACAGTTTAACTGTCCATACATTAAAAAGTGACATTCCAACTGTACTTTTTGCATGTTTTCACATGAAACTAGTTTCAGCCAGGTCCCAGCAACTAAATGTCCATCAGTGACTAGACCTTGGACCTGCCTCACCTCAGTGGACTTGCCTGGAGAATGGCTGACCCTGGCTGCTGCCTTTAGACCTGATCCAGACCTTGACTTGCTGACTCATGTTCCTGGCTTGATCTTGGATCTGCTTCATCACTATGAGGTTGTCTGGGAATTTGGATTGTTTATTGAGCCTGGCTGCCATCCCCCAGCCTTCCCTGCTCCCTGGCTTGGGGTGGTAGGACAGGCTGTGGCTGGTGAGACCCTGTCCTGTCAGCCCAGGGAGACCCCCAGATCCTGGCTCCCCATCTCTTAGGAAGTAGTCTGTCCTGCTGCACTCCTGACCAGAGCTAAAGCACTGATGTAAATACACCCAATGTAGATGTTAGCTGAGGACTAGGATGTTTTCCCCTGGAACATACCAAGGAGCATAGAGGTATCACACACAGTTCATCCAGTCAAGCACTTGCTTGACAGCAAGCTCACTGAACAGAAATACGAATCATGCTACCCAAAGGTGGGGGGAATGATGCTGTTGCCATATTTCCTCACTGAGTTCCAGCATTTGAGCCTACAGGAAGGTCACAAAGTCTTCTCCCACACCCAAATTTGACCTTACGGTTCATAAATTAGCTCTGGTGCTTTTGATCATCCTGGGGCTGTGTACCTGCCCTGTAGAGGACAGGAATCCCAGAACAGCCCACTGCACTGCAAAGGAGAGTGTGGGTGGCTCAGCCACATGAAGAAGACTTGCCTTCAAATAAGAGTAAAAGCATTATAGGTAGGCATTGTAACGCTGTAGGGCAATGCTCATGGTATTGCATGATGGCCATGAGGGTGGCTGAATACACAGCCGGTGTGTTGCGAGTGACGATGAAAAATGACCATCATCTGTTGCTGTGTTAGCTTCCATAGCAGGGTACATCCCAGAGACCTGACCCAAGCGCTGCTGTTCCTTCAGTGTCTATGGGAACAATCTATGGACATAGGATTGGGATCACATTGGGAGCAACCCATCCACACGTGATCACGTTGGAAACAGCCTGTCTGCATTGGATCATGTTTTGCGACGGCATTTTGTGAGCGAGGGAACACTTGTCTCTAACCACAGAGCAAGAAAGGTCTGGCTGGAAACACACAGTAACTCTCTCAAAGGTAATCAGAGTGTGGAGCTGACTGAATATATCATTTTGTATTATCAGATGGAAGATACATTACATCTGTGTATATCGGCTAGACTGCCAAGTGTAGTTCTGTTTGATTTTTGCAGAATATAAAGGATATAATATATAACAGTAAAGGGTAAGCAAGAAATCTCCACTCTGCCCCCCAATTCATTATTATATTAATCTATTCTGTCTAAAAGAATATTAATTAAGTGAGACTAACCAGGGAATATAAAGGTTTAAGTACAAAACCCACAAGGTACAGACCTTCCTGTTGCTTATTTTAATGACTCTCAGCAGGTGAGATGACTGCAATTAAAAAAACAAACAGAACAGACAGAATGAATCCTGTTGGTGTTGAAGGGCAATGAGCCTTAAAACAAGGGGGGGGCTTAAGGTTTAAAAAGTGATGCCTATTGAGGCAGTATGTAGAGAAGAAAAAGATGGTCTTTCAGGATCATTTTCTTAGAGTCAGTGATTCTTTGCTTAAAGACCTAATGGCACTGAGATGAAATGCTGCAGAAAAGCTTTTAGTAAATATTAATCTGCATTTTTAACATAGTAATGTCCACTTCTGGACAAAATTGATTGTTTTCCAAGAACGCTATAATAATATTGTTTACTGGCAGAAACAGCTCATGTTAAGGGAATATGGGAGATAATTCATAGAAAGTGAACTTTCAGTTCTCTAATTACAGGAATACTCTCTGGAAGCATAATTCCAGGAGTTGTATTCATCCTCTCAGACACTGAGTCAACTCTTTTGCAATATTGCCATTAAAAATAGTTCACAAACAAGCCATGAGCGCAAAATTATTTAAAGTAATCACAGAATGAACATATAAATGGTATCACCATACCCTTCCTGTGACTGATCCACAGGCAGAAAAAAAGATGAGATTTCACTTTGTTTTGTTACTAAGTGCTTATTCCTGTTAAACTTCACTCAAAAGCCTTATACAGATCACATAGCAAAACTGTAAAGCAGCTATTGCTTAGACTGAGAGAAGGTCTAAAAAATCCTTGTTTTTCTTATAAATTACCCAACGCTACAGAATAGCATCTTTCCTAGAAAGAGACAGAAAGCCTCCATCTTAAAGTACTTTTGGGCTTTTATACCAGTAAAATGCATAGGTCTACAATTGTTTTCTATCCCTGAGGTATAGCATCATTCACAGCCAGATAACTCGACTCTTCCTACTCCCCCCAAAAAAACCAACGTGTCCTTGTCAAGACTGCCTATAGGAACAGTCCCTCAGCTGCACCATCCTCTAATGCATTCAGTGGCATTTGGGAGATAGCGCTCATCAGTGCAGGCCAAAAGCCATGCCAGGTACCATGCTAGCAACTAGGCAGTATGAACCAAGAGAGGCTATGAACAGTGCCCTGGCCCTGTTTAGCTGACTAGGAAAGTCCTAGCCAGACAGAAGATTCACCAGATCCAATCTGAAACCCACTGAAGGCAATGGTAGAAGTGATCTCCGTGCCAGTGTGGGACAGATGAAGCATATCCAGAGTAAACTGCATGCTGCTCCCCTTGCTCTGGGTAGTTGAGCTAACCTTTCTAAGCCTGCAGCAAAACCAGGGACCCTAGGTAAATCATAACCTTGATCCCTGAGCTATCTCCAACCCTGAGGTCTATTTTATGTCTTTTCAGCAGTAAATGTCTTGCTTGGGTTTTATATTGTTTTCCTCTCAGCAACGATAGCTTCTCAGCCATGTAAAAGCCCCAGCAGCTACTTAGCATGAGGCAGCAAGCTGAACAGTGCGTACCTGCTCTCTGTGCATCAATTCTCTCCCCGCTGAACACGAATGTGAGAAGAACGAGGAGATGGGGCACACAGCATCTTCCCATTACGGACATATCTCCTTTCTCACATCAGCTTGTCTTTTTGCCGTGGTGAGAAGCTTGCTAGAAATCCAATCTGTAGCCTAAAATAAAGAGCAAGTGTTATCTCATAGAAACACAAACAGAAGTAATAATGCAAGTCATGAGAGCAACGTTTTGGGGAGTTGTCTCTTCTGCCTGCCATTTTACTTGACTAGGCACAAACTGCTCAGACAAAGAGGCAGGAGTTCACCTACTTTTCAAAAGCTATAGCCTTTCACTGGCTCTATTCAGTGTTCAGCAGCCTGAATGGAAAAAGGAGAGAGATTACCAGATTATTATACTTTAATTGAGCCCACTGCCAACTACACAATCAATGCACTGGAGTGGAAACCATTCCTGACCCGGCCCTCCCACACATTCATCATTAGGAGATACACAACGCAGAGCCGAGATACAAACCACTGCAAATCACACACAACCAGTTGCCACTTCACCCACTGCTGCTTTCAGTTCCTGAGCCTCAGAAACGTGGCTGTTATCATATATGTATTTGTTGCCATCAGTCCTTCTCTATAGGAGTAATTCAGCAGCTTCAAAACACATCTTTCAACTGTTTGGTTTAAAGGAGTGCAAAAGCTCAAGTGGATGATCTTCAGTTTAAGGTCATTGGTTTGAATTTACCTTGACTGAAGTCCCTGAAGCCAGCTGGCACTGTAACAAGCCAGGCAAAGTGGCTGGGATGTTAAAAGTCTAGCTATGTTTTCTAACACTAGATCAACTTTTCATTTTTCAATTTTATGATTTACTTATTGCTGTTGTTTTATTATTTTTTATCAGATCATAAAATCATTGCAGTTCTATCTACTGTGTACACACACACACAGGAGAAAGCAGTTTCCACTCTGTAGCTCTTACTGCCTAAGGAATGATTCTGGAAAACTTTCTCCCAGCTCCTGAATCCATCTTTTCCTCTTTAATGCAGAGATTTCTTTGTCCATTTTCTTAGGGAATTTCTGCTTTCTCTGTCTTTTAACGTGCACATCAGCTTCTCGCTGTTGATAGCTGGGTAAAAGAGGCATGAAGGGGACACTTCATGTTGCAGATCATTTCTGCAGAGTCGATGATGCATTTTAGGATATTTCTTTTCAAAGCAATAGGGTTCTGTGGGAATCACAGATGAAAAGAATGGTGGTGTCAACATTAGATCAACATTGGTTTTGAACAGTCAAATGTTGGGGCTATCTCTACCCTGTATCTCAGAAATAAAGTGTACATCGTTCTGGTTCGTGAAATAAAAAAAGAGGAAAATCTTATGTAGTTGTTGAGGCATAGATGTAAATCCTTATTCCCAGGACAAAATACAGGCTCCTGTATTTTCAAAAGTCCGTATCATATGCAGACAAGGAGAAAAGCAATATATCTATAATAAACCCTGCACATTGCAAATAAAATTTGGAAGTATCTGCCAGCAGTGGAACATAAATGCAAGAAAGAATTAAAAAAAAAAAAAAAAAAAAAAAGAAAAGAAAACAAAGCATGCTTATTCAAGTACCATCCCTAAATCCAAAGAGCACAAGCGGGTGCTGTAGTTTACACCTCAGCCAGACGGTGTCCCTACGAGACAGCGAGGTGCTCAGGTTTGAGCGAGCTGGAAAAGGTTACAGGGTAAAAAGGGCATGAAAATATCACCGTGCCCTATAGTAGTTAGAATTTCCTTTTAAATAAGTACATTACTGAAATACCGATCAGGCAGCCGCCTGCAGAGGGATCAGGACAAACATGCCTTTAAAATAGCTACGGCAGCCTTCAGCCTAAGGTTTTTCCTCCCATGTATTTTTTAGGAAGCATTGTTTTCTGGCACTAGTGATAGAAGAGCAGGTTAGGAGCAGCAGCGAGAGATGGGAAACCAGATCTGCCATGCAGCGTTCTGCACTTCCAGTGCTCAGAGCTCAAAATGTCCTTTCTCTGTGTCTGGGCTTGCATGGCTGCAAAGTTTTATAAATACATTATTAAAAACAGTCTTTGCCAGCTGCTAACCCACATGAGGCCAGGATAAAAGGAGCAGAGCACCAGCTGGTGTCAGTCAGCAGAACGGCGACGGGATGGACCGACGCTGGCTTGACAGGCGGCAGATGCAGCGTGACGGGGAGCTTGGTGGACGTGGCTCACTTGGTACATGCGTGACTTCTGCCCCAGCAGAAGGACTACCTACATGACCAGGTCTGAGAGCTGCGTCTCTAAGGTGTCATTCCTCTCCACTCTTTGCCAAAACACTTCAAGAGCTCATCGCTGCGTTATGATGCTGAAAGGTGTCTCAGAACAGTCATTTAGGCTAAAAATAGTGGGGAAAAAAAACCCAAATCAAATCAGAACATCTGCTTAAAATCCATAATCATAACCTGTGGTGGATTTAATATACATTTGTGGTTCAATATTATTCTTGCATTCACGCCAAAAAACATCATTTTATCCATTTTTATAGAATGAAGAATTGAACCAAGTCTCTTAACTTGCAACTACTTTAAGTAGGATATATCAGTGAGAGAAAATTGCCCCATTCACATCAACAGGACTCATATCATGGCAAGGAAGTCTTCAGGGGTATTAGAAGAAAGGTTGGAGATAAAGCATTTTTAGTGATGGGTTTTCCACACTGGTTTCTTTCCCACCTCAGTCTGTCACTGTGAGACTGAGCCCAGGTTGAGATTACAGCAACTGATCAACATTTATTTCCCCTTCCAGGAAAAAGGGTTGAAAAGGAGCCAAAAGTGAGACAGTTTAGGCTTCAGAGTGATCCAAGAATAAGGAATTCTGTTTAGGTTACACTATTTCCAAATGGCCAACATGGATTTTTTTATTGCCATTATTTTTAGTTTAGCCTATCATGTGGGGCTGATTTTCCTCAAAGTGGCCTAAGTCAATGTACATCCTTTAAAAATACCTTCTTTTTTATCTCACAGATATCACTTTGGGATTCCCTTGTGACATGTTTAGATGTATTAAGTGATACTGCAAAAAGAACTGACAAATCCTATCACGTCCGAGTTTATCGCCAAACTGCGGACTCTGTGTCTGAGGTCTTTTTTAATAGTTTAATGGGAAAAAAAAGAAGTGAATAATTCTGGCTACATGCAAACATGATGTGGGAATGGCATCCAAGCTGAAATGCGTGCTGGTAAATGTTAAAGTGAGCTCTCTATACTTAAAATACAGGCATAATACTAAGCTATTCATACCACCTCACAGCTGAACAAACAATATGCAGAAGACAGACACAAGCTCTGTATAACCTTCAGCTTCAGTATGGCTTCAGCTTCAGTATGGCTTTTTCAGGGGGGTTGGTATAGAGTTTTAGGTCAGTTAGCATCCACGATAAGGCCTCTCTACTTTTGAACAATAAGTAAACACTCTTTGGGAAATGTACACTCATAACAAGCAGCATTAATAAAAGAGCTGAAGGAGAACTGGGTCTTCTCATCTCAAACGTATTTTAATATTTTGCTCACTGTTGGGCTTCCCTTGCACTCCTGAATTCTAAGGGATGCTGCTTTGTCTTCTCAAGCTTTATCCCTTGAGGCTGAGAACAGAGCTAGGGCTCTGCTTTCCAAAGAATCACATACATATCCAGAACAGAACCGCATAGCTGGGCTGCATTTTATCATGGGGTTTATTCCTGATTGAACCAAAGTCAAAGAATATCAGTTTCTTTAGAAAATGAAACCCCTGTCCATTGTGAATAAGATGATGGTGTTTTCTGTCTTGCTTTCTGCCTTCGTCCTGCCAGAGCCTGATCCTGAAGGGACATATAGTGACTTTGTTCTAACCTTGCTTCTCAGATAATGCTGTCACATTATTGTAATTCAGGGGACAAGGAGGAAAAACTTGTATGAAAGAATAGAAGCAAAACTGTTGAGAAATGGCATCTTGAAAAAATAAAGGGAAAAAGAAGGGGCAGATACAAAGAATGTGACAGAGAAGAAAACTCCACGGCATTTCTAGAACCAGCAATTTAAGCACAAGCACTGGATATTCCCTGTATCAGCCTCTCCACAGACTACTCTTCTGTCCTGGTTTGAGAGATGTCACCAACAGCAAAAACCATGTGAGTTAGAGATGGAAAAAAACAGAACACTTTCTGTGATTTCTTTCATCCTTCAGAGGAGTGATTCAGTCACAAATATTAATAAAACAAAACAAAACTGGAGTCAATAGTAAGATGAGCATTTCAGGAGCATGATTTAATAAAACTGCTTCTACCTCATGTGAGCAGAAGTTCAAAGACCCTACAGGGACAGTACAAAGATCAGTGATTCAAGGCTGAATGTAAAAAGAATGTCCAGTTATGGACTTTAGTCTGCTCATTAACATACCTGAGCTTTTACTTACCTTTTGCTAAATTATACCACTGAACTGTTCATCTTACTGTAAAATTCAAGAGGGGCTGATACTATTATTGTGCTTAATTTTATTCATTTGTCTGCTGCCACTGAACATCACTGTATGCCATGTAAATGTTCTAACTATGCTGGCATTCATAATATGATTTTAAATGTCTTTGGTATGCTCCTCTGAAGAAGAGGTTAGCCTGGAGTGAAAAAGACAGTGTCCAATTATACAGCTTTCCACACACACACACACAAAAAAGAAAAACAAAAACAAAAAAAACCCCAGAACACTAATACATCTGACATCTTAGTGGAGTCAGCTTGTTCATCATGCCTCTTCCAACTACTGAACTAAGCAATTTAATTATCTAAATTATTGCTGATATGAGCAGGAAGCCAACCATATAAAAGAGAGATGGGACTTTCTTCCCCCCTATCAGCCCATGCGGTCGTATATCTTTGTTCGATGCTTTTTAAAGAAATCATCCAATGACATTTCTGGAAGATATGCATCTTCCCAGGCCTGATCCAAAGCCAACTGTAGTTAATGAAAAGAGGGCCATTGATTTCAGTGGGCATTATTTCAAAACCCGTGTGAATAATAGAGCAGAAAATTCTCTGCTAACACCAGAGTTGTTCCTGAGGTACTTTGTTCAACTACAACTGATCCAAAGTCTGCTGAAATCAAGGAGAAGACTTTCAGCAGCTCCACAGTATGTCGGATGCGGACATTCATGCACCCTGCTAGCGAACAGCTCTCCAACATCTGCTCTAAGTGCTGGTGAGGCCGCAGGGGCTGAGACATTTCTTCTCTTCTTTTGCAATATCACATCTCAAGAGCAACTTCTACTCCAATCCCTAAAAAAACTGATCAGATGCAGAGAGAAGGTTAGCATGAATGCTAGCCAAAGCGATCTGTCAGCTTTATAGGAGATGAAATAGGGTGGTGGGAAAGATCAGCAGACCATTCAAACCCATCAATTTGTTTGCCTTAGCTGAACTCTATTACTGCCCTGAAGTACTTGGTGCTGGAACTACCAGGGCCCATGAATGATTAATATTGCTGCAATTGGAAATAAGTTTGATTGTGCAAGAAGAAGTCCATGCTGAACAATTAGGAGGGGAAAAATAATAAATAGCTGTTTCCTAAGTGACAGGTATCTGTCCAGGAGACAGGACAGAAATTGAATGGGAATACTCATACAGAGGAGAGTGAGTGAATACTCCTCATACAGAGGAGAGTGAGTAACCAAGAGTCTTAGAGGGCTATATAGCATACTCCAAGGGGGACTGGATTAACTCAGCATGGGCATTTCCTAGTTTATGCGTGCTCCACTTTGCAGCCTTAGAAACATTCTTTTAACCTCTGTGGTGTTGCACGTTCACATGCAAGGAAACCTGAGAGAAGGTCAGAATTAGAATTCAGCCACTCCTGACTCCTTAACCTATGCTTGGATCATGCATCCCTCAAATTGACCCCTTTGTAAATGCATCTACCACAGATGCTTCAAAACAAGCTCTTACTGGTTGCCTGCCAAATCGCTGCAATTCTAAAATACCCTCAGTGCTAGACAAGGACTTTGCAATGTATTTTTGCCTGCTGCAGCCACACAGTGTCTGCAGGCTAAAACCTTGATGCAATACCCCCAAGTATAATGTTTCAGTGATTTTTCCACAGGAAGTAATTTCAGATTTAAATTGTACTCTTGCATGTCAAGCTTAGAAATCTTTCTACTGATTGACTAAGAAAACCCAAATCTAACCTGCGATAAAAAGTCTCTATGATAGAATCTCCCAAATCTTACAGTCTGTGATTAGGGTACTACCAAATCCATACCACCATTGCCAAATTAATTTTGTTACCTCTCCTATAAATAGGTTGTACTCACATGGTGGGACCGGTCACGTGCTGTGTCTACATCCCTGCTCCCTGATGGGACAAGACATAGGTGCACTCCGTTCTGCTGTGCCAAGGAGAACAGATACCACAAAATGATGCGCAGACTTTTTAGATCTGGCCAAATGGCTAAAGCAAGTTGTAAGGGCATGCCACAGAGTGCAACTGTCTCTCGGTCTCCCAACATGACTTACCAGGAGCTAGGAACAAGCTACATCCCTTGCGAGTGTGGAAAAATCACTTTCTCAAGCAATGTTTGAGAAAGTTACACCCAGCAGTTCTTTGGCTTTGGCATCATCAACCAGTCTGTAAGGAAAACCCATACTGTACCACATGAACACATGTGTTTATTGACCAGCCAAGTGGTAACCCTGTCTCACTTCAGCTAATAAGGAGTTTGAATTTCAAAAGAAATTCTACATCTCAGATACTGGCTCTGTATAAAACACTATTCCATAAGCACCTCAGTTAACCTGACTGAAATAATTATCAAAGAAAAGACTCACAGGAAGTGTCTCAGAATGGATGTGGGGCCCAAAGGATTAGGAGAGCTCATAAGGGGAAACTTTGCCCCTCTGATTTGGGAAAACACTGCCTGGAAAGCAGGGTTTGCCCAAGAACTAAGTGCCAGCACCTGTAGTACTCATACTGAGAGCTTCTTTCCCTGGGTTTATTTATGAGCTGACAAAAGCAAGAAGAATGTCTTGAACTTGAAACTGAAGCATCAGTTCGATACTTCTAGATGCATTTTTCTTTATATTAAAGTAGCCTCTCAGTGCTGCATTTTGTTTGAATCAATTTTTTCCCCTTAATTTTTACTTACTTTCCTTTGGAAAGCACTAGCCTGAACCTCTTTAGCATGGATCAGGGAATAAGGAACAGAACAGGAGACTCAGAGGTCAGTTAACTTGTCATAATCTTATAATAATATGGGAACTATCCTTTCCTATCCCCGAAATATCCCCAAATATATAATTTGAATCACGTAGATTGCAAGTCATTTACACAGCACATTAGTACATGTTATGCTTCTGTAGTGGCTCATCCATTGGGGCACAAATGTATTTGAATCCTGCGGATATTAATACAATGAAATGATTAGATACATAATAATTTATGAATGGTGATGGACTTACTAGGGGGGAACACACACTCCAAACTACATGACTCAATAGCAGCTGCACAGCTCACCCATCCCAATAATGACTCTGTCGCACCCTGGTTAAGTTAGAAAACTTTGTCCATACTCCCTTGCCTACTTGTTTTAAACTTAACACAACTCTGAAAAGTCTCTCATGTTGTCACTGAAGCAGGGTTTGCAGCATACACATGTCCTAGAACTGGAAAGTCCATCACCTGTATGTAATACAAGGCACACTGGCTATTTAGGGTAATAGATAACATTATTCACTGGCCATCATGGGAAGAGGAGCCCAATTCATACATTTAAAGTAGCAGCCACTGCTGGCCGCAGGATGTCCAGATTAATGAGGAGGGATGTAAGCAAGACAAAGATCAAAATGATGTCCACAGAGGAAGCAAACAGTTCAAACTGTAGGAAAAGCTTGCTGTAGACTGGAAAATCCTGAGATTTGTCCTCAGTACTACATGCTTAGACTGTCCTTACTGCTGTATGTGCGGAGCGTGTTGATTTATTACAGGGTCACAGAACACCAGCCTTTTGGCCTAAGCCCTATACCTGTATGGTGAAAGTCCCACAAATCCCATTTCCTCTCAAGCAGAGGCAGAGCTGTTCCAGCTCACATTAACTATTAGGAAGAAGCCTTTAACATTGAGCCCCTCGAGGCTATTCAATATGAGAGTGCTTTGCTCTTACAGGGCCCATTTCCTGCTTTTTATATCCTCATGGAAGTTCTTCCAGCTCTTGGAATGAAACTTAATATTTTCTTTTTTAGTACAGTAGAGGATTATGTCAGTAAAAAGACCCATATGTCATGGCTTTATATAGTCAGCTAGCAGAGCTGGAGCGAGGAATTGGGATGGGGTAACAGCCTAAATCTGTTTGGAAAATAGGCAACATATTTTCTAACAAAGTGGAACCTGGTGAACGCATTTCCCAGAACTCTTACTGGGGCCAATGCAAGGAAGAATTGCTTTGGATTCCTTGCTCTGTGCCTTATAATAATGGCTTGGATAAGGTTTACCAGAATCCCTACAAGCTCCAGAAATGAGCTCATACCAATTGTCTGTCAGTCTCAGGGTTATTAACAAGGCTATGCTAATTTGAAATGTACCATGCAGTCACCCGCCACTTCCCCAACACTTCTGCTGAACTGTCCAAATTTCCCCAATGCAGGAACATCAGTGCCTCCTACTTGCACTATGTGGGTGAATTTCTCCTTCATGTGTTCCAACAAGTCAATGGCCATCTAATGTCATGAAAGTTTGTTCAGAAGCAACTACATTTGATTAAAAGATTTAGTATAGCAAAGGAACTCAAACCATCTCTGCCCAGCACCTTGCCCACCATCAACATGGGACTAGCAGGTAAGGGGAATACAGGAGAGTCAAGCAGAAGCAGAGTTTATCCACTGTCACAGAGATCCTAAGTCTGAGACAGAGATAAAACACACTTTATTCCTCTAAATTTCTGAATGTAACACACAGGAAATCACTGCCTGTGAATCCTTCTGTGATCTTGCCATGATCCTGGCAGTGGGACACCTGCAGAAAAGTTCTGCCTTGTCACTTTTCTTGGCATTGCCACTTCCAGGGCTATGAGTAAGATGGAAAACAGGAAGCTGATGAAGAAGACGTTTAAAAGAAGTACAGAAAATAATGGTCTGAAAGCTGTAAATTAAACAGGAAAAAAACTGTAGGCAGAGAAAGCATGCAAACTACCCCTATTTTCTACCACTGTCATTTGCATAGAAAGGATAAGAAACCAAAAGTTGTGCTCTACAACCCATACACGGTTCTCACACCAGGCCACTGACAGATGCAGGAGGCGTATCAGTTAGTAGCTGATAAGAAATGTCACTACCAGCTACCCCTGCACAACACCTGGGTCTACCTGTCTGTGCTTAAGGCAAGGGGTGGGACAGTGTCAGGTCAATAATCCTGGCATTGACTGGAAGGGTTTTGAACCATCTCAACTCGCACCCCGTTCCATCTCCTCTACTCTGCTTCCTTCCTTTTAATTCTTCCCACAAGTCTCAGAAACAGCGGCGGTCACTCTGTTGCAGGAAAGAGAAAGCAGAAAGGGAGAGGGCAATGAAAGAAATAAAAGAGTATAAGGAATTACATGGATGAAACAGAACAACTTCAAACTCAGGTCTTCCTAACATTCTCATTTTTTCATATCTCAAATTTTTGTAATGAACTGTAGGAAGAAGTGTGATATCAAGCTGTCTGAAAAAGACCTGAAACTTAAAAACTTACTTGATTCCCTTTCCTTACCTTTCCATATGTAATATCCTGAATTTGTACCTTAAAAGAAAAGATAGCTATTGGGTAGGCAATAGTAGATATCAAAGATTTTATCTGATGGTTGGAGGGAGGATATTTTCAAATGGATAAAGACGCAAAAATTTTTAAAGTTCCCATTACTTCCAAAACTGGTGACAACCTTGCAGACTGAATTGTTATCTCAGGAACAGGGTATTGATCTTTAGGTATTGGTCTTTTATGATACTGTATCTTTACCCATGTGCTCTGTTCAGGTAGATGGCCAAGGGCTGTGTAATGACATCAGGAAAGCAGTATTTCCTTGAAAAGAGAGACAACTGAAAATGAGAGAGCCAGGATCAGATGGCAGGACATATAGTAGTTACCAGGAAAATAATAGCAAATGCAAAATTGGGAACTTTGGTGGAGGAGAAAGGACAGGAAAAAATTGTAGAAATGGAAAAGAGGTACCCACTTAGACAGCAGTGCTAGAACTTAAATCAAATTACATCTGTGCCTTTCTGGACTTCAAAGATGAATTTAAGATACTGTCTCACACTAGGCTATTTCCTAAGACATTGCAGAGCTTTGGCTGGGATTTATCTCCTTTAAGTTTAGATTGTAGGTGTCTAACTAACATTGTATGTGGTTTTATACTTGAGCTCCTCAGGATGAGTCCCCTTTCCAGTTCACAGGAAAAAAAAAAAAAAATCTATAGCCACATTGATTTTATCTCTTTCTAAGGAGAATGAGTAAAATATATGAACTACTCACAAGAAGTGCTTCTTTTCCCCACACACAATAAAAGGAGCCTAGACAAACAGCTAGGAATTAGATATTGGTATTTCAACAGATATTGATATTTCAACAGATGTCTATCTGGTCAAGGTGATGTAAGAAAGTCAGCCAAAAGCAGCAACGGCTAACAGATACTAATGGTAATAATAGGAAACTTCAGCAAGTTCAGAAGCAGAGGGTGAAATGACTTGAGTACAAAGTCTTTGTCTAATGGGGAACAGAAGAAGCACATCTAGATTTCTAAACAGATACCCCTTCCTGAATGATTAAATTGTCTTAGAAAAGCAAGTCAGGGTAGAAGGACCAAAATGGAGCTAGGAAAAGCAATGTCTTTTTGAACTTTTACACTAGTTTACACAGAGATCTTAAGAACATCCTGTGCAGGATTTAGTCCAGTTTCTGGGTGAATTATAATGGATATGGGAACTAAAACTATGGGGCATTCATGGAATCCTGGATTTCCTAAAGGGTTAAACTTCAGTCTGAGTTTTCTGTTTCCATAAACTGCATTGGATGAAGTCAGACCTGATGTTCAACTGTCCTAAATGCCAGCTGCTAATGCTTTGTTCTCACTGACTCTGCAAGTAGGCTCAGGAACGTGGAGGCCTGAAGACAGTCCTCACCAGTAAAATAAAGGTTACAAAAAGGCACTAAGTACCTTGGCCTTTTCTACATCTTTTTTCCTACTAGATTTCCTGCCCCACTGAGCAGCAAGCAGGTACTTTGCTTTCCTTTTGATGCCCAGGAAAATGCCAAAGTACTAATACACCACCATGGTGGGCAGAGATGCGCATGAATTTACCCCGTGTGCAGATAAGCAAATATTTCACACACAGTTGTTCTCGGAATAGTAACTGTTTTAATCTACCTGTTGCCAATTAAAAAAAAAAAATATTTGGGATGGGATTGTGCTTGTTTTGCTGTTTTGTCTCTGTTAGCAAGACCGAGAGCCTATTCTTTGTTAAATAAAAACCAGTGTTATAACTCTTGTTTTCCATGGATACATACAAGATCTAATTTAATGTATTAAAGTTTTTCATATTCATGTTGATGTATTCGGGGAACAACTCTTATTTATAGATTATTACAGATGAAAGGTATGATTATGTACAGTCTGACATCCTGGCCAACATAAGCCCAAAATTATTCTTAATAATACCAGTATCTCATCTATATTTTGTAGAAAAGTTGCAGTACTTTTCCTGCTCTAGAGAGCCATCAGTCTTGATTTATGAGACCGAATATTCCTGAACCAGAACTAGAAAGTTTTTCAAGTGCTCAGTTACTGTCACCAGATGTACTTCATCTCTAGAATAAAATAAATGCATTCATGTTCTGCTTGCAGTGTCATGTTTCAATCTGAAACCTTTCCCTGGCTTCTAGGGCGCAGAACAAGGTGCTAGGCTGACGGTTGATAATTAAAGAATTTTAATTTTTTCTGTACTAAGGTAAACATGAAACCTGCAATGCTATTAGCTATTCCTTAGCCTAAAAAGAACCCCAAACAGACAAACAAAGAAGAAATGAAATAACACACTAGCTCAGCTACATTTAGAGAACAAAAAAAGAATTCTCAAGATCAACATAGCACCTCGCCTTTTTCTACTCTCTCCAGAAACTCTAAACCCTGCTGCTGCTTACCAGTGGCAGCTTAAACGCTTTAGGAGAGAATCCAAACACAAGGTGATGCTGAATCCTCAGACTAAGAAAAACTCTGAAACTGTGCACAACTAAACAGTTAAGTACCTCAAGAAGTTCTCCACAAAACCCTGCTGGTAGCTATAGCAACTGCATTCACTGTATTTTTACTAGAAAACATTTTTTAAAGCTACTTAAGAAAGTTCATTTTTCAGCCATTATTTACATATCTAACTTTCAGGCCTTTCGATGCAATCCTGCTCTCCATTCAGCTTCCACCCTTCCGCTTCCACTTGGCATGCATGGCATGTGAGTTGCTGGGGTGACTCCCAAATTCAGGGAAGGAATTTTCTCTCCAAAATTCAGCAGGCTTAAATCTAAACTGCTGAACTGTGGCTTTCATTTCCAGTGAAACGCCATGCCAGCACAAACGCTTACATCTCTCAGGCAAATCGGACATCCAAGGAGAGTTACACTTAAAGCAATAACTGAAGTAAGTCCCAAAACACTATAAAGGGGATGGGAAAAGAAATATTCTTTAAGAACCCTAAACTGTTAGATCTTGAGAAATATCTGCTGTATCAGAATTTTGATCTTGCTACATTTACTTACTAGGAAGTCCTGTAAAGAAGCAAAACTTCAACACTACTTGGGATATAAAAACCTTGGAGAGCCACTATACTTTGTTTGTCTTACATAAATTATGCCTTTCCATGGCACAGTCTTCTCTATATGATTGGCATCATACAGTACAATAACTATGTTTGACATTTATCTGTTGAAAGGGATTTTCCCCCCCCTGGAAACAGCTGTGTGAGACCAGATGAGAGTGCTGCCGGTTTCCTGTATTCGAATCAACCACCTGAGCAGAAGACTGATGTGGGCTTAACTCTTCTCTCTGGTGCTCCCATCTGCATGAACAATAGCTTTTGACTCTCAAGTCTGAGAGAGAAGTACACTAGCACATCACATTTGGTCTCCCCTTTGAGAAGACAGAATTTTGTTTCCCTCTGAGGTGTACAAAACAGAGAAAAGACTGAAAGCATAATGCAAGGTCTTCAGCCTTGACACAGACCTTCCACTTCAGAAGCCTGTGGCAAAATGTTTGTCGGAGCAAATTGCAAACATATCCGCTCTCGCCCCCCCACATCTCTTCTCATTGACAATGGACCGCTTCGTGCTTTTCCACACCACTACATTAGTTTGACGCATTGATTCATTTATTCACATATAGCAGCTTGGCCTGTGACTTCACTAATTATGAAGAGTTCACCATGAAAAACCAAACAAAACTCACAAAAAAAAACCTTCATAGGATACTATTAGATTTCTTCTAAAAGCTTTGCTTTGGGAAGCTTTTTATAAAAGCTAGTCCATTACTTTTATAAAGCATTCAGTTATATCCACAGAAATGCTACTGGATAGCCATCAGACCAGTGTTTTCCCTATTTTTGTGTACTTCGTAGGTGAAGTACCTGTAAGGCTGAAAGCATTAAAACACAAAAAACAATGTTAAAAGCTATAATACAGGTTTCAGCATTAAGACTTTTGATGTCTACCTTAAGCTAGAACAAAGATAGCTGCAACTGAGTGTAACAGAAACATTAATTCTTCTGTCACACATTGCTGTGATGTTATCACCAATGTTATTCAACATTCCAATACATTAAAGCATTATGATACCTGGAAAATATTCACAAGTTGTCGTCTTGTTCCTAATAACATCCTAGAGGCAAAAAGATTTCTTCCCCACATACCAATGTACAAGAGTGTCAGCTTTATGACTCCTGCCTATGAATTACACCAGGAGGACTCAGTTTCACTGGCAACAGTTCAAGAACAGGAAAGTCGGGACAATGAAATGACTTCAAAGGAACATGAGTTATTGGAAAGATCATGCAAGCGCAGACTAAGTATTCAGCGTTAACATATTGCAGTTTCATCAGATTCCAAATAGCAGGAATCAATTATTTTTTCGTAGCAGCAAATCTGTGGTATCTCAGAGCCTGGCTCCATCCTGATGTGCAGCTGCAACTCTATGTATTAGTGTAAATCAAAAAGAAAAACCAAAAACAAAACCAACAACAAAAAAACGACAAGCCCCAGTGGAATTACAGAAGTGCAAAGTATGAATAAAGCTGCACAGACCCTGATGGTGAGGCTGATCTACCTTTCTGCACAGGACAAGCTCTTAAAATAAATATGTTACCAAAGCATTTAAATCCATTCAACAGTTACTCTAAGATGACTCTTCTACTTAATGAGAGACTTCTCTTCAACCACAAGTTATAAATAGGAGCATTGCCTTTGCATAGTGTGAATCTCACAGAGAAGGGAACATTTCTAGGGGAAATGAAAAGATTTCATCTAGGACTGCATTATATTATCCCATTTCTCATCTTAGGATAAGAATGAGAGGAAGGAAAAGTATTTTTCCCACCACGTGGCTCTCAGCCACGTTAAGACCTACCTTATTTCTGAGCTCTGTCCTGCGGCAGAGGAATGCCTTTCTTGCAGGCTACAGCCCTGCAAGTAAACAGGCAGGGACAGGCAGGATGTGGGCAGAACTTGGGATCTACTCTACCCCTCCCAGGGACCAAAGTAGCCTCACAGCCACCACAAACACAGAAGAGAAGGATGGTAAGGAAGGGCTATCCCTGCCGCGGTGCCTCCCACGATTACTGCTTGGGCAACGACTGCCCTCGCCTCCCGCCTGGCCCAGGACAACACACGGGCACTGCTTAATAGCCCTTTCCTCTGCAGGCAGATACACCAGTCTCTGTGCTGGTCCCAGTATCGGCACTCATGTACTGGGGAATGCACTGGTATTTGCAGATACCCATTTAATTCAGATTGCTGCCTGGCAATCAGAGGTCAGTGGCTTCTAGTCTGTGATTTCAAGCATTTCCTGATGCAATCACCTAGCAAGGATACTGTCAGAAATGTTCTAGCTCACCTGCTTTTGCTGTAGAGAGCAGTCTGAGTGCATTATTTTTTTGCAATTTGTCATATACAAATTTTAAACAAGGTTTAAGTCATAATTTTAAAGATACAGATTTTGACAATTATTGAAAGCATTTAAAAAGTTATGTATTTAAAAAGTTATGTATTTTTAGTACTTCAAGTGTTCCTACTTGCACATCAGTGCAAGCCAACACAGACAATTTTTGTTTTTTAAATACTACACCCTAAATTATGTGATTCAGAAATGACTACAGTCTTTGCTAGCTCTGCTGATTTAGTAATACAGCTTGCAAAAAGATCAATGTTCAGACAATCCCACTGGTATCTCAGCATACCTCTTAGCAGATTAAAGCACTCCATAATTTTTTATTGGAATGACAGAATCTGCCCCTAAATAGACACCATGGTAGAAGCCTCAATAAATTGGGAGTCATTTTCCACTTAAGTCTGTGTAACACCAAACACACTGTTGAAACCTTAAATCACAGATAACTATTGGTAGTGACAGAGCTCTTCTTAGACTTCATGGATTTATTCCCAGAACGCATTAAACCTAAGGGAAGGATTGCATTAATTTTCCTATCTCTATTTCCCATTCTGTTCAGACATCGTTTAAACCATATCCCAATTAACTGATTTTTACTGTCTCAGAAAGCATCACTGTGAACAAGGTCAGAGGCCTTTCCCCAAACTCAGGTGATAAAATAAAAGAACATGGAGAAAGGGACACCTGTGCCTTGAACAGAGTTGGATATAAAGCAATCCCTGAGGAATCCCTGAGTTCCCACCCATCCAGAAAATCTACTTATATTCATCACCAACTTTCCTAATTAAAAGTTTGGGACTTGGGATCCCACAGCCTATGACCTGCAAGCAGGCACTGAAAGAGGGATGGACGCCACCATTTTTATACACAGTCACCAAAAGAAGCAGCTTGCATTTTCAAATGCATCTTAAAACTTTTACTTCAGTGGAATCATTGAAGGAAGATTTAAGTGTTTATTCTCCTTCAAGTGTCACACTAATTTCTTTTATTTAATAAGACATGGCTGCCCTATTTCTCCTTTCTCCTAGAAAATAATAGCACAATCTTGTGAAAATTTGCCCCAGTTCCTAATACCTCACAACGCCCTTTTACAAATTTTAGCTTTTAATTCCCGTTCTTTTCAATTTTTGTGGTACTTAACAAAGTGATTTTATACTCCAGGGGCTGAAATTGATAGAGTCCTTTGTGATCAGTTTGACTTCTCCAGAAAGGCCTGAAGCTTGTCTTTTATGATAAACCATAAGCTGAAAAGGACCACCTCCAGTAAAACACAAGATTGCACAACTCCTAGGACCAAAGGATAGTGCTGCTTCAATGTGCATCCTTTAAAAGGATTAAGCAAGCCCAATAATTATCCGGATGCCTAGGAAGAAGACTCTGCTCTTGGCAGCAGGCAACACACTTCAAACAGCAGCAATGCCAAAAGCATGAACAGGCAATAACTGACTCTCTTTAAAACCCAGTAAGACAACAGGGAGTCCTGAGACCTAGTGTAAAACCTACCAGACCCTCCTGGTCACTTGACTATTGCTCAGGAGTCTGGGTGGTGCTCTGTTCATTGGCACAGCTCCCAAGCAACATAAGAAGCTACCAAGCTAGAGGTTTTCAGGAAGAAAGGGGAGTTAGTCAATGAATTAACAACACAGGCAGATGGTGGGACAAATAGAGGTAGGCTGGACAAATCCATTCCCCAAATCTTATTTTAGCCTGCTTAAGTCTCCTGAAGCATAACTGTGTGTATCCTCACCTCAGATCTTGTTTCAGTGACGGTCCCTGTTATGGCACCTTTGGGAATTTTGGCAGGGGAACAGTTCAAAGTCAGGCTCTGTCCTAAAGAGTTATCCATGATTTACCGATGGTAGCTCCTCCAAGTTTCTCTATCCTGAGTAAGCCTTTTAAAGTCCTAAAATAAAATGTTCCCTCATCTGATCTTCGAGATGCCACCACATCTCAAGTCTTCCATCAGGATACATCTCCCAGCAAGCCTCTGTTATGAACTGAATTAGAAACATGTCCTGGAGGGATGAGAAAAAGGCTATAACCAGGCTCTTCACCTGTCACCTGATCTTTAAAATGCCAGTTTTTCACACAGGGGACTTGGACACTGGAGGATTTGTTTGGCATAAAGTTACTGTGACAGAGCAGAATTAAGCTCAGTCCAGCGGTCCAAGTCTTGCACCAAAAGGAAAGCTGTCGTCTCCCATATTATCTCTGCTGGGACAGGAGCAAAGGCTGCCCTCTTTACCAGACATGATCCCTGTGCCAAAAGAGTTTACGATCTAATAGACAGGATTTCACAAATCCTGTGAGTATACAGCCATAAAGGATTCAAAGGGGATTAACAGACTCCTCATCTTCCCATTCTTAAGGAGAGTATTTAAGGAGAAAAACTCTCCTATCAGCTTCGGCTTCACTGCCATCCAACACAGCATCATGTCACAGACCAGAGAAGGGATTAGCACTTATCATCTGATCAGACAACAAGTTAGCTAAACAAGAGGAGCTGGTAATGAGGCAGAAAAGCTGTATGCACAATGGCATGGATCCCCCCACCTAGGCATGGATCAAGAGTATTCATAATACTGTAATTTAATTGAGGGACTTCATAGATAAAGGCCAATTTTTGCAGACAGTGTAGGATTGACAATGGAAAAATCCATGCACTGTGGAGCCTTTTAATGACAAATCAGAATTAATAAATATTATCCCATTTATAACAGGAATAAGTGAAATGATCATTCATATCAGTGTCTGTTTCACAGAAAATTGTCTCCATGTTCCAGCAATTATTTTTGCTGGCAGGTCTCAATGCAAGAGAAATACTGTGTTCATGTCAGTATTGTCTTAAATTGGCTACAGGGGGCAACTAAATCAACCCAAAGGCTAGTATTCCCCAAAGCCAATGTAATCCCTCCTCCTGCGTGGGCCCTGGGAGAGAGAGGGAAGAGCTTTTTTAAGATAATATGCAGTCCAACAGCCTAATACTTCCTATATCATCTGTACATGATGGAGCACTTAGCTACATGATATCACTGGCACACCACATATCTCCTGAACGATCCTAAATCTGATACCCGGGATAAAATTGTCACATCACCCTGCTACAGCTATTCCAGGTCCTCCTGCTGACCGAAACTGCTCTGATAGTTTTAATCAATACAAAACTTTTCTGCAGTGTTAATTTATTGAGAGAGAGATGCCACTGTGTGTTGGTCAACAGCCATGCCCCCCCCCCCCCCCCAGCCTGTCTGTGCAGAATGCAGTCCTGCTAGTTAACTCTGCTGAGTGATGCACTGAAGCCTTATTGAAATTAGGGGGATTAATCTGACCAAATACAGAGATTTACAGTGTAGTTGTCTATATCTGTGTAAACCACCTACCAGCCCTTTATAATCCATAGAGAGGAAAAGACACTTCTAGGGAGTAATACATTTCAAACAGGTCGGATGAATCATCCTGCAAAACCTCCTATTTTTCTTCACCAGCTCTGAAGGCAGTGAGGGGTGTCTGGCAAGTCGGAGAGTCTCCAACCGACATCTAAAACTAGGTGAGGTACTTACTTGGCCTCTCTGCTTGAGACAGACAGACCCAAGAGAGGTTAAATGCAACACAAACCAGTGGCACAGCCATTGCCCCGGGGCTGCACCCATCCATGCCACATGCCATGGCTATTATTTAAGGAAATTCAGCCCGTGATATGATGAATCTTCAAGTCATTAATGAAGAGAAGGACAAAAGCATACAGCTAAGAGAAGAAGTGACACTGGTTAACACAGGATTGTTCCTGCTTATTTCTGGTGGGGTTTTTTCTTGTTTTGGTTTGTTTTTTTCCTTATGAATCCTGAAGACCTACAAAGCTGCCAGCAACTCCTCCAAGTAGGGGGACAGACTCCCCAAAGCTCAGCGTACCTGCAGGCTCCCTCTGTGGCTTCCTCAGCTGGCTAGGACCTGCCTTATGGGTTATTACCTTCAAAAATATTCTCTGGGAGAGAGATGGGGAGCAAAAACGTAGACATGGAAATGAGGAGAAATCGAAGTAAGAGTAAATAGTTTTCATTGTTTTATCATACCAGTGGAATCTGGCATAAGGGTACTTTAGGCTTTATCTAGTTTGCTGCATGCTATTACCAGTCTTAGCTCAGAAATTGCTGAAGGAAAGGTGATCTCTGTGTTAGTACACCGCTCGACTGGATGCTCTCCTGGAAAGCAGCGTTTCTCCAACTTCCCTACATCATTGCATCTAGAATTAGCAACTTAATTTTATAGCCCACTCATAACTGCCACAGCCTTCTTGGGGTTGTGGCCTGTAGTCTGGGAACAGCTGCTAAGGGAAGTTAAAAGGACACTAAGGGAAGAATATATGACAATAGAGATATCTATTGGAAAGGAAAAAAAGGCAAAGAAGGCAATAAAAAAGACAGAGCAGTGAATTGAAAAGAAGAAGAAAGTACTCAGAAATGCACAAATAACTTGAGTGAAGAAAGAACAAAAATGTACACAGTAATAAACCCAAGGGATGGCAACAAAAGAAGCTAAAATAAGCCCACTTGTAAACTGTTTTAATTTCAGGTATCAGTCATAAAAGTACTTACGCGTATAATTAAGAAAAGCCTCCAGAAAACATAAAAACCACTCTTAGAAATACTCTAGAGGTGGTACCATAACTAAACAGCAAAGCAGGACAGGGGAAATTGGTTTGAAACAACACAAGCACAAGGTGACTTATGAAATGTCAGATTTGAACAAAAGCTGTCAACCCATCTGTTAGGAATGAGCAATTCACTCTTGCCCCAGCCTCCCAGAGCAGTTGAACAGTTTTATTACCTATGCTAAAGCATTATCCTTTGCAAATGATTTTGTTTTTTCCTCCTGCAGGAACATGAAGTCACTGGCCATTGCAGAAGTGGATCATCAGGTCCCGTGTTCAGACTAAGAGCATCCTGGGCTGTGATGCAGCAGATCGTGTAGATGAGGCAGATTTGGGCTTTGCCAGTGCTCACCCAGGACCAGATGAATTTCAGGTGCTACGGAAGGGCTGTGCCTTATTGCCTCTTAGCAGGTACTGAATTAACTTCCCACTGTGCCTGACCACACCTTGTCTAGATCTAGTCAATGGGGTTCCTTGAAGATTTTCTGGTATCTTTTGCAAAGATCAGCACTGAGCACCCTTCTCTTATCAAGTACTACAATGGGCTGAAAACCATGCGTTCCTTTGCATTCCTACCTTATCATTTCATCAGGGTATTTCACTTACTGTGGCGAAAAACTGTCCCCTACCACTGAAAGGGATAAAGGATTGCAGGGATGCCCAATACAAGAAGTGCTTTGAAATGGGTACCAGCTGTTGTTTCATTTCTAAGAACTGCAGTGGTAATGAAGACAGTCCATGCAGATTATTTGTAGCCTTTATCTGCTGATGAAATTGGAATCACTGAAGTTCTGTCGTACAAGTGGTAATTAGTTTTATACTAAATATGGAGCCAACAGAAATCCCCCTGGTATCTCCAGCTCTAAACTTTCCAGTTCAAAGAAAATCTTTGCAATTGATATGCAGAATAATTCTTCTTATGGCAATCAATATAAACCCGGGTTCTCTGGAAAGAAATACCTGGATGCTGCCAATAAGCACATAATTCAACACAGTTAAGCAAACAGTACTGCAAAAATTACACTTGGGTGATAAGCAATCAGACCACAACCAAGTCTTGGCTAAGCTTAGATCAAAGAGCACAAGTCCGAAAATATTTAAAACTGCCAATGGTTTAAACTTCCCCTCAAATATGATGTGAAATATGGCAGTTTTGGCATCTCTTATTAAAATCACTTAAGAATCAATATTCAGGACATAACAATAATCAAATCAAGTTGCTTAAACTGAACTCAAGGGATCCTTCTATTTTGCAAAGAATCAAAGATTAATTTCTAAGGAACTGAATCAATGCAAAGTAAATAGACTCTGATAAGCCGGGGAAGGATAGCTTACATCTACTGCATAGTAGATAAGCTCTGCGATAGCAGTAGTCCCTGAGCAAAGGAAATCTAGAAAACTGCATAATCAGGACTGACAGCACTTGCAAAATATGACCCGTAACTGAATTTCATTCATTCCTAATGAATTGTCAAGGCTAACATAACTTGGAGAAGCTTTGTGACATGTAACCAGATCAGCTCCAGGTTTTGCACTTTTCAGCCAGCTCTGCAGCCACATCCACCCTGGTGTGGGATTTGTGACTCTTCAATGGGCTCTCAAGACGGGCTGCTTCATTATTTCTGTAGCGCAAGGGTTTGCAAGCAAGTGCCAGGGCTCATGGGCACCTGCCCTCTCTTTATTGCTAAATTTCCTCCATACCAGGGAAGAAATAGGAAGTTTTTAAAGAGTATTCATACTGTTTTACCCAAAGAAGCCTTTTAAAGTCAAAATACTTCCAGAAATCTCAGGCTCTTGTTTGTCACTGTACACAAAGATATCAGGTATTTGCCATGAAAACCTCAATATAATAAAGAACAGCAATCCAGCACGCTTTCAGTCTCCCATGCAAAGAAACTCTTTTTTTTAGGTTGTTTCTAGCAGCACAAGAAAACAAAAGCTATCTCACTACTTGCGTCGTCTGTGATGTGAAATTAATTTTCCACTCACGAGAAAGAAGTATCATATCTGTTGTATATTAATAATGTTTATTATAGAGGTGGGTTATTTCTTTTTTCCCCAACTCCAGATTAAATCTCTAATCTATACCACAAGTCCCTAGCGGGTGATATACCCACCGTCTACCCACCTACTGCCAATTCTGAAACAGTTTTCTTAAGGCAATAATAATGTGTGCATACTTTTTCCTTGCTAGGTGAAGCATCAGCCATTTAATCTTCATAGACCTTTTACTAATGGTGAAAAAAATATTATCAGCCCTCTCCCACCCTCATATTCAGACTAGGAATGAATAGGTAACTTTTCCCTCAACCAGAACTGTTGGTCCTGTTTTGCAGATCATATTCACATGATAAAATATTTCAGCCTAGGCAGTGGAGCTGGATGTCAGGAGTACAGTGGGGAGAAAAAAATCAGTGCACGCTCCCCCCCACACCCCTGGCCAAGCTCCACTGCTGGGGATGTCAGCCTGTGGTTTGGAATTGCTGGTCACAGCCCCCATGGCAGCCAGCACCAGCAAGTGCAAAGGAGATCATGTAAAGGAAAGGAAAAGTCCTGAGATGGAAAAGAAGGCTTGTAGCAGCCTCAGTGTTGCATTATTATCTCTGAATAGAAGACCATGTCATTTTTGTTCACATTTCTCAATAACTGGAGTACAGACATACTGCAAGAGTCATGGAAGTGGGCTGGAAGCTCAGTAAGGTAGCTTCATGCACGTCTCAGACACAAAAAAGGGGGACCTGCCTGCCCCATTCTGTAGCTTCCTTACTCTTCATGGTTTCAGAGCCATGCCAAGGTAAATCTGGGTTCCCAGGGCCTCATTCCCCCGCATAAAACAGCTGTGCAGAGATTCAGTCTAAAGGCTGCGCAGCCCATCTGTGCCAGAGCAACATCCGCTGCCTGTGGCCCCAACTATACTCCAGTGGGCTTTTTAGCTGTAATGTTAAGGCAAAAATCCTTAATTTCACCTGTAATTTACTGACCCTTGATGTCATTTATAAATCAAGGCCATTAGGACTAACACCTCCTCTCCCCTGAAAAACACTCCAAAACTTAGCAGTGTTTTTTATACAAAATTTGAAATGGAAAACTATAAAATAAATGGTATGATTTGTTACCTCACAAGATCTCATACTTGCTTGCCAAGGAGAAAGTAAGCCTGAGTGCGGCTTGAGCAGACCAAGGCTTAAGACGTGTAAGTCTCCCAAAAGCACAATGGGAGATCTTTGCAGAAGCTTCTCTCTCTGCAAAATACATGCCTCTGCTTGGCTCCACTAATTGGGCTGGGACAGAGTCATCTCAGCTGAGCTTTGCGTGTGCCAACTTCAGAAGCCTGATGTGACTTCCATTGAAGGGGATCACAAAACCTTCAGCAGCAACTGGAGCAAGCCATTAGGAAAACACCAAGTAAAATGAAGTATAGGATGGAGGAAATTAGCAGAGTGAGCTTGTGTCCAAATATGACTAGATAGTTGCTAATATGTTAATTTTCCTGCTCTTTTCCTATTCTACCTACATTTGCTACAAGAATTTCAAAATAAGTTCACAATTCCTCAGTTACAGTTTCGTGATTTCAGTAGATACTGTCTCCCCCTTTCCTCGTTCCCGAAACTTGAGCTTTCATGCTCCAAAACATCTTCGTAACAGCTGGTAGTGCCTGATACGAAGTGAGCAGTATCAAATAAGGACCTAACATTACTGTCTTTAGACTCATTTGGCCAAAGACAGACCTGCAGGAATGGCTCCTCTCTAAAAAGCTAGTTGTAGAGGCAGAAATGCACTGCCACATCTTCCTCGCTAGGGAAAACAGACTTGGAAAGAATGGAACGGGATATTTCAGTGTCATGGGAGACAATACATCATCAGTTTATCTAAGAAAGATTGGGGAATTTGGCATTGCCTGAACAGCTGAAATAGCCCAGTATCACCTGTATTATTCAGGTATGATGGCACAGACAAGGCATTGATATAATGCACGTTTTTTTCTTAAAGGTTTTGCTCCTCATTATGAGAAAAGGGAAGAGTTTAAGAATGGTTTTTAAAAGGAGGAACTGCAATCACCCAACAGCGATCAATCAAAACAGGTTTTAGAAGAAAGCGTTGCAGTATGACAAATTGAAATATCCTTTGAAGCCAAGATAATTACTGAGCAAATCTCAGAAATGTATTTTAGCAAGAAAGTTATCACATGCTGGAAACAAAAGCGTTCTTTTATTCCTATTATTTTCAATATCATAATCTCCAGAATCAAAAGCTAGTTCCAGCATGTAGCAACGATGTTTGCCTTAAAACTGTATGAAATGTCAGCAAAAGTAAGAAAAGACTTACGTGTATGTATAGGTGCTACAGACACACTCACCCACACATTGTCTGGGTCTCTGAGCTCAGAAAAAGCTTCCACAGACCACAGAAACAAACTAATTCTTCCACCTAATTCTTCCTCTGTTAGGACCCCATTGGGGACCTTGTTCTTCCACCATACTAACATGAGTCATATTCATGAGTCATACTGATACTTGCCCCACAATAAATCTTATATCAGATGTACTGTTCCAGTCCAAAGCCTCTTCCCATTTATGGCATTGGTCTCCCTCAAATTTGAGAGACAACCACTCAAATTTTAGGATGAAAGGAAATGGCATCAAGCTGCACCAGGGGAAGTTTAGGTTGGATATTAGGAAAAAATTCTACACCGAAAGGGTAGTCAGGCATTGGAAGAGGCTGCCCAGGGAAGTGGTTGAGTCTCCATCCCTCGAGGTATTTAAAAGACGGGTAGACGTGGTGCTTGAGGACATGGTTTAGTGGTGGACTTGGCAGTGATAAGTTAATGGTTGGACTCGGTGATCTTAAGGGTCTTTTCCAACCTTAACAATTCTATGATTCTATGATTCTAAATTAGAGAGAATACTGTTTGCACTGATAAGCAAGATTTGGCCCCAAACTGATCCCAGGAGAGAGTGGCACCATCATCTGCTGTTCTGGAAGTCAGAAGAGCTGGTTTCTTCCCTTTGCTTTGCAATGTGTTGAGGACTGCCCTTCCGCAAGTTCCTTGGACTCATTCTACCCAAAACCAGATGACATTCATCAGTTGGTAGGCTGCCCATTGCTGAGTTCAGAATGGGACTCTTAACTTCTCCGAGCCTCAGTTTCACCAGAAAGGATCCCAAAACAGCACATTGCTTCTTATTAGATGCAACAGCAACACTTAGTGAAGAGAAGATACACAGTGAATCTGCAATACATACTCAGAACTTTCTTTTGTAATAATATTCCATGAACACTTCACTGATGTAACTTCTAATATATGTCTTCATGTACTTGATACGTCTTACTGGAAGTTACTTCAGAGCACCTTCCCAACTGTGGACAAAGAGCATAGTCTTTGTATATTCAGAATAGCAGCATCACACTGGAAAATATGCATGACAGTTGGTACAAGGATTGAAACTTCAGTAAAAACTACTAAATGCTTACTCTGAAAAAAAGAAGTCATGGAGCCTTTGAAGCGGAATAAACGTTACAATCGCCTGCCTAACCTATTTGAGAAACTGCCCCTACTATTTTATCAATTAGTATTTATTCTTCAGTATTTATACAAACTCCCCTGAATCAGATGTCTAAAAAGGCATTTATAAAAGAAAAAGAAGCGATTCAGGCACGCATCTAGAGTAATCCTGGGTGGAAATTAAGCACACAGTTACGTAGATAGATTTTGCAGGTGCATCTTCCTGAGAATGATTCCATTAGTGTCCACACTGTGCAGATGGGCTGTGTTATTTTAAGATCTTAATCAAAATACGTGCAAACAGGCACAGCACTGCGTGCATACTAATGCCTGTGAAGTGTCAGCTGTGAAGCAGTCAGTACACTTTTTTAAGAACACTAGCTATGTAAAAATACGGAGGCAAAGGAACTGCTGAATTAGGCAGCTTAGAGGAAGACTTAGAGGCTATAGCTAGAAAGTCATGCATAACACATTTGTAATAAATATGAACTGAAGAAAACATTATCCTGTTAACACGGCATGGTATTCCCACATACTGATACAAATTGAAGTGTCACACAGACAGAATACAATAAGGTGTTAGGTCATCAAAATCCCAAGGTGTATATGATTAGGAGAACCAACCCTAAAAACAGTAATTATAATGTAATCTTGACATCTATAAACCTCCTGTCAGCTCGGAGCTTTTTCAGTGGTTTTCCTCAATGAGGGCATTAGTCATTTCTCAGTCTCTGCTTTATCATCTGCATCGAAGGCACTTTGCATTGACTAATCACAACTCGAGGGCTGAACCAGACCCAAGTTCAGAGGACAGACTCACCTAGCAATCTGTGGTCTGAAAACTTTGTTGACTAAAGAAAAAATAAACAAACCCAGCTTAAGAATAATGTAACACAGCTCCTTCTGAATTTTCTTTTTAAAAGACAAATCCTGTTCCTGCATGTCTGCATACTTTAAAAAAAAAAAATTATTGTTCTGAACTTGAGCTGCCTCCCTGTGCAAGGGAAAAATGAAAAGGACAAAGGTTGTGTTCAGAGTCACAGTGCCCTGGGTGCCAGGCTCGTAAACCCCAAAATGTCCTCTTACCTGCACAAACACAGCACCACTCAAAGTGGTAACTGGTGCCCGGCTCCTGAGCCGCGCTCAGCGCGCAGCCGAGGTGCGCTTCGCAGAGTTGTCAGCCCAGGCGGGGACGTGTTGTGGCGATGGGCGTGCACAGGCAGAAGCGCACAGACAGACAGATGGACACGGACAGACAGACAGGCACACACCCGCCGAACCCCCCGTGCGCACACACGGGCTCACAGGGACATGCTGGTGACAGAGCGGGGATGGGCAAAACGCTGCATCCTCTGCCCACGCCCCCCACTCCGGTGGGGGAAACCAGGGGGAGGAAAGAGGGGGGGGGGGGGCGGAGGGGGGCGGGGGGAGGAGAACGGGGAGAACAGAAAGAACAGAAAGAACAGACAGAAAGAAAAAAAGGAAGGAAGGAGCAAAAGAAAGAAAGAAGAAAACGAAAAGAAAGATGCAGAAAGAAGTGGAAAGAAAGGAAAGATGGAAAGGAAAGACAGAAGGAAAGGAAGAAGGAATGAAAGAAGGAAAGAGAAGGAATGAAAGAAGGAAACACAAGGAAAGGAAAGAAGGAAAGAAAGAAAGAAGGAAAGAGAGAAAGAAAGAAAGAAAGAAAGAAGGAAAGAGAGAAAGAAAGAAAGAAAGAAAGAAAGAAAGAAGGAAAGAGAGAAAGAAAGAAAGAAAGAAAGAAAGAAGGAAAGAGAGAAAGAAAGAAAGAAAGAAAGAAAGAAAGAAAGAAAGAAAGAAAGAAAGAAAGAAAGAAAAGCAAAAAGAAAGGAAAAGAAAGGAAAAGAAAAGAAAGGAAAAGAGAAGAGAAGAGAAGAGAAGAGAAGAGAAGAGAAGAGAAGAGAAGAGAAGAGAAGAAAAGAAAAGAAAAGAAAAGAAAAGAAAAGAAAAGAAAAGAAAAGAAAAGAAAAGAAAAGAAAAGAAAAGAAAAGAAAAGAAAAGAAAAGAAAAGAAAAGAAAAGAAAAGAAAAGAAAAGAAAAGAAAAGAAAAGAAAAGAAAAAAGAAAAGAAAAGAAAAGAAAAAGGCGGGAGGATGGGAGGGAGGGAAAGGACGGGGCCCGAGCAGGGCGGGCCGGCGGCCGGCGGGGAGGGCAGGGCAGGCGGCAGCGGGACCTGGCGGCGGCGGACGCGGGAGCGGGCCCGGGCCGGGCGCCGAGCGGGAGAGGGGCCGCGCCGCGGCGGCCGCGGGTTTAAGGAGCGAGGGGAGGGGAAGGGGCTGGGCGGGGAGGGCTGCGGGCCCCGCCGGCGGCCGGGAGCGGGGGGGCGGCCCGGGGATGGGGACGGGGGTTGGCGTGAAGGGACAGGGCTGGGAGATCCGGGGGCTGAGGGCCCGGGGGCTGAGGGGCCCGGGGGTGAGAGATGTGGGGAACGAGGGAGAGGTTTGCGGGAAGGAGACTGGGGTGGCGACCCAAGGGGCATGTGGGGCAACCTGTGCCCCCTGCCCTCCAAGAGGAGGGGCAGAGAGGTGTCCCCCCCGGGAGGGCATAGAGAACCGGAGGGGGACGTGTCCCCGGCAGTGCGGGGAGAAAATACCCTTTCTGGTTTAGCAAACAGGTGGCCTCTGCTTTTACCTCCTCCCTGAGCTCAGTGTCTAAATAAAAAGCCCTCAGCTGGGATATTTTTGCTTGAATTTCAGCTCTGACTTGTGTGCTGGAGCCACCAGTCCTTCACCCTTCCTCCAGACACATCCCTCCATCTCCTGTGCTGCTGCACATCGCAGTTGCAAATTACAGACCGTAGCTTCTCCTCATTAAGAAGCATTTCAGTAGCTGTTCCCTGCTCTTTCATCAAGGATGGATGTCCATCAGAGTGGGCTGTGAGGCTCATGAAGTGGCCCAGTCAGTCCCAAACTGCTGGTCCCAAGTGGGGGCCACAGGAGATACACAGGCTGTCACCAGTGCCCTGCATTTCCACGTACATATTTAGCACAGCTGTAAATGCAGGTGCATCTAGAGCAGGTCTGTGAGCCAGCATCTAGACCAGGTTATGGAGATGTTCCTGCATCTGCTAAAATTTCCCAGCGCAGGATTGAGGCCTTAGGCAGCAGGGTTGAGGCTGGTCAGCTCCATGAACGTCAACACAGGTTTGGTGGCAGATTACAGTTTTATTTTATCTGGTCTGTCTGCTACATGGTCCCGACATGCAGAAACTGATTTTTGTTATGTTACAGCTCACCCTCAAGCTGAAGGAGCACGGCAGATACCTCTTCACAAAGTTTTCAGCTTTCCAAAGAAAAATCATTGTCCAAATTCAGTTATTCCCAGCCATATTTCAAAATTTATTGGGGAACATGTATTCACTATATATATATATATATGTACAAGTGTATGTATAATTTCGATTTTTAAAATACATACACATATTTCCAATGGTTTGGGGAAAAAATATATATTATTGAACATAATAATTTTTACAATAAAATTGTAAATAAATAAAATAGATCTTTCCATTACATTATTTTAGGATTACCATAGCAGCTGCTGGCAGGTGGGAGACTGGACTGAACTAGATGCTGTTTTTTCATTTGGCCTGTCTCACCACATGCCTGTCTATGTCTGGCAAGTGCTTGCTGTCAACTAACACACAGGAGGAAGGTCCCACTGCCCCCTGCGATCATGATCTCTGGGGCTTTGCCTCGAATTGCTGTGGGAAGGAAGCAGAGCTGCTCAGGGCAGATTATATGGTGCTCACAAACTACCCCCACATGCTCCAGGGCATCCAGGGTGCCCAGGAGGTCGGTGGGCCACTGTGTACCTCCAAGGGGTTTCTCCCTGAATAATACCTGCAGCAAAATAAAGCTCCCCATTACATGCTGCCTCTTTCTTCAGTTTATTCATACAGCTAAAAACCTTTTGACACACACAGAGATTAAGTGGAGTCACTTCCATTTACTTCAGGTGCCAAAGCCTGTGGTGCATGCAGTTGAAACGTGCTTAAATAGAGAGGATTTCTGTCCTATAAGATGGCTGGGGTGGCAGCTCTCTAGTGCTTTCTGTAAACCCTCTTGCCAGTGACAGATGGTATTTTCACTCACCCCAGTCTCCTCCCTGCTACTGCCAATGAGACAAGGTATAATAGTTATACTTTGCACGTTATTAAGACCAATTCACGGCCACCATGTAAGAATCATAGAATGCTTTGGGATGGAAGGGACCTTTAAAGGTCATCTAGTTCAACCCACCTGCAATGAACAACCAGATCAGGTTGCTCAGAGCCTCATCCAGCCTGTCCTTGAATGTTTCCAAAGATGGAGCATCTACCACCTCTCTGGGCAACCCGTTCCAGTGTTTCATCACCCTCATCGTGAAAAATTTTTTCTTTGTGTTTAGTCTACATCTACCCTCCTTTAGTTTAAAACCATTACCCCTTGTCCTGTCACAGGAGGCCTTGGTAGAAAGACCATCCCCATCTTTCTTGTAGGCCCCCTTTAAGTACTGGAAGGCTTCAATAAGGTCTCCCCGCAGCCTTCTCTTCTCCAGGCTGAACAACCCCAGCTCTTTCAGCTTTTCCTCATAGCAGAGGTGCTCCATCCCTCTGATCATTCTTGTGGCCCTCCTCTGGACCTGCTCCAACAGGTCCCTGTCCTTCCTGTGCTGAAGACGAGACCTGTTCATCTATCAGTTCCTCCCTTCCTTGGGCAGAACACATTCCTTATCTTCTGTGTGGGTATAGAAAGACTTTGCTAATGAAGAAGGATCATCACCTCTGCTGTTCTCTTTCAGGTTTCCTGCAAGGATCATTACCTCAATACAAGTGAGAGCCTGATTCAGCAAAGCACTTAGGTACTTATTTACTGAATTGGGACTTGAAGTTAGTGTTCATAGGGTGGCTGTTTAAGATTTTTTTGCAGGATTGCATTTTAGGCACAGGTTATTAGAAAATATGTTCAGAGATTTTTTTTTTTTTTCCCCAGAAAGGAAACATCTGTAAGCGAGTGCAGGAAGGTGGAAGTTTTCTTGAGGACCCACAGCCTGCTTGAATGCTGCCCAGCTTCTGGAGTGGTTGCATGATTTATTCACAGCTCTACCATCAGAATCAGCTTTTCATTAGTCTACAAAAAATAGATGCAGTATCTAATTCTGCATATGCATCTATAACTCTGAAAAGGAAACATCTGTCTCAGACTGTTCCCATTCCAGCATTCACAAACTGCATCAAAAGAAACAGGAGGATAGAGGGTTGCTCAGCTCTAGACCAAAGTAGCAAACCAAATTTTTTGCCATTATGGAGCTCTACAGTATCTATGCTGCCAGTTAATTTTTCAACTCAATATTTGATTAAATATTATCTTTGCCTAATGTCAAAATGTTAAATCTATGGGATGCTGGTGGTTTTCTCCCTAAAGTTTCACCTTCCCAAGAATTTGGTGACACTACCAGGAAAGGGATCTTTTCACCAACACATTAGCTTGATTAGCTGTAAAAGATGAAACCAAGTGGTGTATCGAAGATGAGTGTTGCATACAGTGAAGAAAACCTAGTATCCTCACTCTGTCTTTAGCAGTTGCCTAGTATGTATTTATGTTTTGCAGCAGTTAGTATTTCAGCTACTGCATATAATAATAATCTGTCAACCTACTTCAAGCAAGCTCAGTTGTTAAAGCTGTTGCTTCTCTTTGCATTGTACCAAGGTGATTAACAAAAAGGAAATCATTCCTCTTTGCAGATATTTTGTCTCCAGTGACCTGAAGAGAAACATAAACTGTTTTAAGAATATGTAGATGGTAATTCAAGATGCTGTCTTAGTGGGATTTCTACTGGAAACAGCACTGAAACAGCAGCTCAGAGGGCTATGACAACCATTGATGCATGGATACGTAACTCAATTTCCCCACATTTTGCAGTTCTTTCTGTTCTGATTGTAAGCCTTTGATTTCCATTTTCACCCTGGAGTTAGGAATGTAAGAGATGACTGTACCAGGTCAGGGAGAAGGTCTGTGTAGCCTGATATCTTATCCTTAGGAATGGATGCCTCAGCAGGTGTGGAAGAAAACAGTAATCATTCCACAATGCTTCCCAGGAATAGCTTCTCAGTCTGCGATTGTGGTGCGGGGATTTCTTCACAAGACGTGGTGTGTGGCTTCAACAGCTCACTGTCCTTTCTTCTTCAGTAAATTTGACCAGCCACATTTGAATCCATTTAAATTCCTTCCAAACGTTTTGTGGCAACATATTCCGCAATAGTTCACTCCCAGGAATTACGCAGTCTGCAAATCACAGTGCCTTCACTGCCTGAAACTACTAGTTTGATCACAGATATAACCATACCACCGTAACCATCAGCCAGTTTTTCTGCAGTAACTTTGCTGCAATTGTGCAGTGCTTTTTCTTCTGACTGGTTAATGGTGTCTCAGGGCTCTGACAGGTTTCTTTTACAAATTTCCTGAAAATTCTGGTGCTGGCAAGGCTCAGATCAGTAGCTATGTGTTGGCAACTCATAAATTCCTAGGAAACAAGGAATCACATCACAGGGGAATACTCCTGTGCCTTTTATATTTTTATATATACTCTCTTGTACACATTATATGTTATAGTCCCAAATGGCTTACATTTCAAGGCATGAAGCAGATTCAAAAGGTCTCTCTTAAAAAAAAAAAGTCTATCATCTAGCATAGAAATGTTTTTTTCTTTCCTGCAGTGTAGAATTTTCTATGCCAAAACCTATTAAAAGCAATGAAAGAAAAATACAAAATTCTGCAGTAGAATATATGTGCTGTCTCATTATGCACTGTGTGCTCTATCACGTTATTGTGCTGTATGTCATGATTTAGTTTGTTACAGATTTTATATGATACCTGTATCATGACACTATGCTATTTTGGTCTTACTTGTTATTATCTTACTTTGTCGTTGTCAGTGAATTACAGGATTTTTAACTCCCAAATCCTGACTCATAAATAATTCCTGTTTGATGAGCACTGCATGCAGCACTTCATCCAGTACTGAAAGTTGCAAAGTCATGAATTATGGAGTCCTCACAGTTTAGTGAAAAGGCTCGTAAAGTTACTCTAACAACAAATAAAATTTCTACTAATCCTACAGTACTTTTTGGAATAAAACCTTAAAGACTAAAGAGGAGTAGCAACAAAAATAGAAAAAAACAACCAAACAAACACCATCATGAGCAAAGACTTTCAAAATTTGCTGCCTGGTCTTTAGAAAGATCAATGTTTAGTTGACTACTTGAGCCATATATAATTAATTCCTGTATTGATAACCCCAGCTACACCTAAATCCCATTTAATCTTAAACAGTTGTAAGAACAATGATAATTCGCACAAATCATTATTCATGTTATGTTCTAAGTATTTCTTGTTTCCTGCCTTGTCTATGGACAGACTCATACTGCTCCATCTCTCTGATGCACAGTGTTATGTTTATCCATCTCAACAGTCACCAACTACTGACTCTTCATTCACAAATCACCTTTATAAAAATGTAACCTTTAATTTGATAAGATTAGAGATACGGTACCTAGAGCATGTCACAAGTGCAATATTTAATAAGACCCCATTTGTCTTCTCCATGTAATTTGGGACAGAAAATGCTATGTCAGAGAAAAGGAGAAAACTTTCTTTATGATGGCCCAACCTTTTAAAACTCATTTTTGTAAAACATAGCTGTTTTAAGCAGCTCATTGGGCTGACATATGAGCAGGATGCATAGTGGAACAAAGTTGTATGTATATAATAAATGTGTTTAATCACATGGCTCCCTCCACAATAGTCTGCAAAAGCAATGCAAAAGCTGTATATATAGTTTAGTTCTAGTTAGCTATAAAAATATCAAAGAGGGCCAAGTATCACATCATTTACACAGGTCTGATTTAATTATTGCAAATTAAGACTGCTGGTAGATTTAGTAGCTTCTGTAAATCAGATAGCTGATCATAGGTGACAGTACAGTTCTATAATTAAATACTGGTTCTCCTCTCCAGCTATAGATGATAAAGTCCTGTGGTGTTGAGTTCTGAAGCAAGGTAATAAATCACATCCCACTTGAAATCAGGACACCTTTAATGATATTGATACAGTGGAAGGGGGCTTCTGAATATGCCTATGATTCAGTAGCTCAGGTAGTCAATGAATTGCAAAATGGAGCTTGCCTGATGCAGTAGCATTGAACAGTTTTCTTCCTCTTTATTGAATAACATTTCAAGGATTTGCCTGAGTGCACTTCAACTTCACATTTCCTTGTAATGTTGTAAATCAACATCAATGCCTCTTTACTGGCATTTCAGTGGAGCCAGGCAAAGTGGACATGGCTTTGGTTGCTGAAAGTAAAACCTAAATACAATACCTCCATCTCTGTTAAGACAGTGAGACATCTCTCTTCTGCTCTTCCACTTACATCCCAGTATCTTTACAATCAGCAAAGAATCTGGAATTCCACAGTCCTAATTCATTTACAAACACCCCTGCTCACTGAACTCAAAGGCATCATATATGCCCAGAGTAGAACTGTGTGTGGAATATCACCAGTACGTTGCTGGGTGTAGTTCGCCTTTCAACATGAACAGAGGAGTTTTTTTTCAGCCTCTTCTTGAGAACGTAATGCAGATTGAGAGAAAAGGTACGTGCTATACACCGTCTTTCTAGGTAATCTTACTTTCGCATATATTCTCTATTTCTTTAAAACTTCTGTTACACTGAAATCAAACAGTTATTCTTGGAATAGAAACAAATATAACAGGAATTAAAGATATGATTATGACTCTAGATTTAAGGGTACCAATGTGGATATAAAATATTACAATCTATATTTTGAATGAGACAATTAACCAGCTTCACACCCTTGTCATCACTCATGGACTTGTAACAACACCTATAAGAAAAGAAATTTATTCTGATATCTTAGTCAGCACTGTGACCCTTATTTGTGCTGAAATATCCTTTACAAGCAGTTGATCTGAAATGGCTTGTTCTCCAGCTTGTGCTAGTTGATATATCCTGCAACAGCTCCACATCAGTAAAACTTGTTCATGTGCTGAGCATCCTTGCTTAATTCTAGAACCATGCTGGAGAATTTACAACTGAACTTACCAGCAGCATGAAAGCAGTAAATCAGATGTAAGAGACTGTGCATGTCATACAGAAAGGAAATACATGAGGGTGAGCGGTACTGTGGGTGTAAAAACCTTTCACAATGCACACTTGAGATGAGGCTATTACTCATATACAAAGGAGCTGAGCATCCTAAGCAAGTGCTAATCATACGATTCCTTTTTCCGCTATATTAGCCTGTCATCTGGTACGTTAAATGGTTGGAGGCTGATGTTGTTTGTCTTATCAACCATAGATTCCCATGCTTACACCACCCAAGTGTCCTCCTCTGTGAAGCCATTTTAAAAGCCCAGAAATATTTTTGTAACATTTTTCTCCATACATTTTCAATGCAAAATAACATTCTCAATACAGAAATAACTTTCTGATGTGAATAATTTCTTATCATGGTACCTTCTAGGTCTATAAGTCACATTTTGTATCCCATTGGGGGGCAAAAATCTCATTTTAACCAAGAATAAAGTCAAATTTCTTCTCCCATGACTTCCAGAAAACAAAGTTCTGAAGATTTTTATATACAGAAGACAAAAATAATGACCCAGACTGAATATGGCTTATTCATGGCCTCAAGCCAAGACAGACGTAGAAGGAAATTTTTAAGGAATAAGTTTGAGAGATGAAGATGATATTCTCATATAGGATAACTTATTTTAAATGGTAACTGCTTAACGTTTTTTCTAGGTTTGACATATTACAATTAGTCTGGGAAGAAAGGTTAGAGGGTATTGAGCTGGTGACGTGGTCAAAGGGAAATAATATATAAATTTATTACATGGATATCCATAACTCATGTATAGTATATCTACTAGACAGAGACTTTTTTTTTTTTTTGCATTAGACTTCAAGATACAGAGGAAAATCAGTGTCAGCAATGACAACAGACAACAAATGCACCCAGCTGCTGTATATTTACAGACTGAGCAAGGTGGTAAAAAAAACCTACGAATATAAAATACATTTTTCAGTTGAAGAGTTGACTGTATTTCTTTTGGGTTCCATTAAAGAAATATTAACACACTAGCTGACATAACATTTGAGAAGAGGCAGGGGAAAAAAAAAAGGAGGAATTCTGAGAGGAGAGGTCTGAAGACAAGGTTTGTCATATCAGACAGGTGAGATGAGTTGAGGTGAAAGTGGGAAGGAGAATAACTTTGAAGATTATTCTGTGTGCGTAATACAGCACAGCTGGGTGACCCAGACTCTATTGCTGGATGCAAGGGGCTGCAAGTTTGGTCTTCAGACATAATGTAAAATATGAACAGATGGAAAATTTGGGAGGAGAAAGAATTGTGAGATTTCTGAAGTAACACTAAAGCAGCTTGAATTTCACAGAGTGCACATCAGGCAGCTTAGGGCAGGATGACAGCGTGACTTAGTAGAGTGGCAAGCCAGAAAAATTATTTTACTGGTTGCATTTTGAAGACTGTGGGATAACGTATGTGTTTTAGAAATTACAAGAACATAAGAAGAGCTGTACTGAGTCAGACCAAAGTTGCACTTAGCCCCTAATCTTGACTCCACTAATAGCCAATGAGACATGCCTAGAGAAAAACAGGGCAAACCTACAGTGAAGCTTTCCCAGAATAATCTTCCTTACTCCAGTAATTTGTAGTTTGATTTGTTCCTAGATGAGAGGGTGGGAGCTAACAACTTTCAGTGGATTTCTCCCTCATGAAATATACAATTCCTTTTTGAACCCATGCAAACTTATCCTGCAGAAAGTTTAAAAACTTCACCACATTGTGCAACCAACCAACTCCTTCTATGTATTTGGCATTTACTCATATCATTTGATGACCCTTAGTACCTATATTAGACTAGAGTGCAATCATTCCTTGTTCAACATCTCCGTATCATCCATGATTTAATAAGCTTCTATCATATTCCTCTTCAGTCTTCTTTTCTTGCAGGATGAAGAACTGTAGTTCATTTGCTTGATCTTCATATGAAAACCTTCTCAAACATCTGACTATCCCTGCCAGTCTTCTCTGTACCTTTTCAAATTCCAGTTTATCCATATTAAGATGGGGAATTGTTTGGGAGGCAACAAGGGTGAGAGTCAGTAGTCATGGCTTGGCCATACCAGATTTATATGGTGACTTAATGCTTATTGCTTTGCTCTCTATTCTTTTCTTCATATTTGCAACATGCTCTTTTCTTGACGGATGTTGAGCATTTCATAGATCTACCTAATATAATCCCAAGCCCCTGTTCTAACAGTTGGATCAAAACTATCACTTTGTGTATACATTTGGGATTGGTTTCCCATGTGCACCCTTTTATATTTCTCTATAAGGAATTTTATCTGATATTTTACTTCCTAGTTCTTCAGTGTCATGAAGTCTTTCTGTCACTGTGTGCAGTTGGTTTATCTCTCTTCTGACATTAATGATTTAATATTATTAGAGAGCTTTCTCTCCTGTCTTGTCCTTTCTAGGAGAAGATCTCACACCAACCCCAGTGAGACTCCATGGATGACCTCTGACCACTGTGAAGCTGTGCACTGTGCTACACCCTGTTAGGAAGCTCTAAGTAAAGTAAAAGGCTGCCACTTGCAGTGGAGGGGGAGCCTGAAAGACTGGCAGTAGTTTCTAAGTTTTACTGACCAAGTGTAATTGCTTTCTGGAAAAGTGGCATACATTTAAAACAAATTCCTGATGTCATTCCCTGTTCGGGGAAAGCTTTGCATCTTCCCAAAATCACTAAAGATCTTTTCCCTGAAATACAGGCTGAAAAAGCAGAGGTGCTGTTCAAAGCAAAATACCAGTTTAGCAAGTGAATTATGAGGGCTTCCTCCTTTGGCTGGTCTGATAAGCTGTACTACGAGAACTTTTACTTCTCCCTCAGTAACAGGGAGGCATCATAGAATCGATTAGGTTGGAAAAGACCCTTAAGATCATTGAGTCCAACTGTAAACCTAACACTGCCAAGCCCACCACTAAACCATGTCCTCGAGCACCACATCTACACGGCTTTTAAATCCCTCCAGGGATGGGAACTCAACCACTTCCCTGGGCATCCTGTTCCAGTGCCTGACAACCCTTTCAGTGAAGAAATTTTTTCTAATATCCAATCTAAACCTCCCCTGGCTCAACTTAAGGCTGTTTCTCCTTATTCTATCACTTGTCACTTGGGAGAAGAGACCGACCCCCTCACTACAACCTCCTTTCAGGTAGTTGTAGAGAGCAATAAGGTCTCCCCTCAGCCTCCCTTTCTCTGGACTAAACAACCCCCGTTCCCTCAGCTGCACTTCATAGGATTACCAGCTTCATTGCCTTTCTTTGGACACACTCCAGCACCTCCATGTCCTTCTTGTAGTGAGGGGGCCAAAACTGAACACAGGATTCAAGGTGTGGTCTCACCAGTGCCGAGTACGTGGGACGTTCACTTCGTGTCATCCGCAAACTTACTGAGGGTGCACTCAATCCCCTCATCCAGATCATTGATAAAGATATTGAACAGGACCGGCCTGAACACTGAGCCCTGGGGAACACCACTTGTGACCGGCCACCAACTGGATTTGACTCCATTCACCACCACTCTCTGGGCTCGGCCGTCCAGCCAGTTTTTTACCCAGCAGAGAGTGCACTTATCCAAGCCATGAGCAGTCAGTTCCTCCAGGAGAATGCTGTGGGAAATGGTGCCAAAGGCCTTACTAAAGTCCAGGTACACAACATCCACAGCCTTCCCCTCATCCACCAAGTGGGTTACCTTGTCATAGAAGGAGACCAGGTTGGTCAAGCAGGAACTTCCCTTCATGAACCCATGCTGACTGGGCCTGATCCCCTGGTTATCCTGCACGTGCTGCATGATGGCACTCAAGATGTTCTGCTCCACAGCCTTCCCCGGCACAGAGGTCAGGCTGACAGGCCTGTAGTTCCCCAGATCCTCCTTCTGATCCTTCTTGTAGACGGGTGTCACATTAGCCAACTTCCAGTCAGCTGGGACCTCCCCGGTTGACCAGGACTGCTGATAAATGATGGAAAGTGGCTTGGCAAGCTCCTCTGCCAGCTCCCTCAGTATCCTCGGGTAGATCCTATCTGGCCCCAGATTTCTTTTGCACATTGAGGCATCTGTTCTTCCCTCACATTGCTAGCTTTAGTCCTGTTATACTCTGCTTATAACTTGAAACATACTTCCCACATTGTCCCCAGGAAGACCCAGGCTCAAGTGGGCAAGGTGTTTCTTAGTCCTTTGCTACAGTGACCGTGAAGCCTCTCAAGGAATGATTGGTAGATCTGGGATGTTCACTGGAGGACTTGTCCTGAGCATCTTCAGATACATCTCAGCTCAGTCTGTATTACATAAAGTAACTGAGGTTGTCCATGTGCTGAACAGCCTCAAGATGCCAAGGTAGGCTCTGGGACTCAGGTTGAGGAATCCTCTTTCAAAGTGCAAATCATGGTAAACAATATGAAAAGTAGGTGAGCTTATTCTGACAGTAAACAGGCCCATATTTAACTGACAGCATGGATGTGTTTCTTCATAGATTATTTCCTGTTCATTTACGCTGTCTCCCCTCGTCAATGTTTTCTAGAGTGTAATGCCCAAAACAGCATCCAAATGAGGCTTCACAGGCTCTGAGTGCAATGGAATAATTGATCCTCCTGCCCATTAATACTTCCCATAATAAGATTTTCCTTTTTCTGCAGTAGAATTCTGCTGCTTGTTGCAGGAAATCTACATCTGGGAGTTAAGTACAGTAACTCAGACATAACACATACCTTAGGAAGACCGTGGAAAAGGAAGGCAGTTATTTGTGTTAGGGACATACACAGCCCCATTGGAAGTCACTGGGAAACAAAATGTACAGTAAGACAAACCCAAGAAATTCTGGAGGAGGATAAATAGCCAGCCTACAGGAAAAGAAGATGGCAATGGTTTTCTGGATTAGCCGTTAGTGTTTTGTCCCACAGATGGATGTGTGAGGAGATTCATTCAATTGCCCTAAGAAAAGAAAATGTAAAAATAATAAAACAAGGAAAGAAAAAGACAGCATCAACATAAGGTAAAAAGTCTCACTAAAAATATTTCCTGTTGAAAATGACTTTTTTTCTTTCTAGAATTCCCAACATTTTTAATGTGAAAATTTTAATTTTCAGGATTTTTGCTAAAAGTTTATGTCAGGGCAAAACTTCGTGAAGCACTCTGATCTTTTTTTAGATTCCTGACAAAACACTTTTTTTATCAAGTCCTCTTAACTACCCTAAGCACAGAATAAATATCTGACCTTCAGGTATGGGTTTCCCAGGATACTCAGTTATGACATGCGTGAAGGAAGGCACTGTACTTGGGGTCTAGCGTGGGCAAGGCCAGACCCTTTTCTGGTAGCGACAAATGTGGTAAGCATCAGACACAACAATCAGTCATGATCAGTAAGTGCAGCTAAGAAATGGGAAGGCAGATTTGACCTTTACTGCCTCTTTGCCCTCTCAAATGTCAGAGCAGTTAAGGAACTGCTCTTGTTTCATCAGATGGGACATTAATCTCTGTCTGGTCTTTTCAGCTTGTTATCTTCCTTTTACTGGGATGACAGTTATGTGGGTCTGGTGAAAAGCCCCATCACAACAGATCCTTCGTGGGCTTCTTATAGCTTTCTCACTAGTGATGAAAAGAAATATTACAATGGCGCCAAAAACTGGCTCAGTAATTTTAGTGAAGTGTTCAACACAGTTTCAAAAATGTGTCCCTGTAGGATCTAACTCATGGTCTCAAAGGGAGCCTGAGAAAACATTTCCCCTGCTTCTGTCAATGCTGAATGTTCCTCTCCTAAACTGAAAATCCTAGTTAGGTGTTATAGCTTGTGTGAAGATGTATCACTCCCATCACAAACTAAGCAAAATATCAGCAGTGAGCACAGCAGCACAGTTATATTGTCTCCAACAGAGTCTTAGAAGGAGCCTGCAGTGTCATTTAAAACCTCAAAGGAGTGGTAATGCTACATGGTGTATCAGTGAGCTTCATTCCATGAGTGTCACCAATGAGCGTGTACAGAATTCACCTCACTGTACAAAAATATGCATTTTGTCAGGACATCAAGACCAAAGAGTCTTAAAGGTTTTAAACCTTCCCTGTGTTCACTTTCCATTTCCATGTATTTTATCAGGCAACAATAAATTCCCCCACATAAATGAATGACTAAAATACAGGCAACTCAGGGAACAAAGCTTTTGCTCAGCCCCACTAAAAGATACAGTTTTAAGTCACTTGTGAGATTACCTGTGATTTAATGTGATCATTTGAGGCAAATGAACAGCTTTGTAAGGTTCTTCCATTTAGCACAAATTTGGGTGGCAAGGCAGCACAAGCTGGCACCTGATGGTTTGTCCAAACAGCAAACCTGGCTCACACAGATAAGGAAAAATGTGAACATTTAGCTCTGCAAAGTGATTTATTTCTGAACTAATTACTATATAGAAAGTCATAGTTTCTCTAGAACGATCCCTCTAGTCAATCCCGTATCAGTGTCACCTGGCCTCAGCTGCCTTCACAGGTGACTCCCAGTTTTGGAAGCTCCCTGGTGAGACAATATCACTGCAATGTGAGTGATACCATCAGATGGCTATTCTGGCTCAAGAAATGGCTTTAACCTGCTCACATGGCGCTTACTCCTCAAACAGCTCTTCCAGGCTTCTACAGGAGGAAGACTGTGAACTAGATAGAAGTGCCTCATGGACTGGGTTTGCCATGTAGGCCACCAAATGAACCTGATAACTTAGACCATCCCAGTGGAAGCCTGTCTAACCTGGGTAATGATGATTGCCCTCAGAAATTACTATTATTTTCCTAATACCTGACAGTTATTAAAGTTAGAAAGCTTTTCCTAAATGTCCTTTACCCTGAACTAAGATGCATACTGCCTCTGCAGAATGAACTGGGAAAAGTTAACCATTACTTCTTTAAAACAAACAAATTCTCTGATTAGACAGTTGAACAGCGCTATTGGGTTCCCCCTCAGCACTCTCTTTTCTAGCCTAAACAAGTCAGATTATTTCATATTCTCAAAAGATTTTGCCAGCCTTTTTGCTTATACCTCTCTAATTAGCCTGTATGTTGAAGTCTATGTCAGTAACCACACATACTCATCCATTCATAAGTAAACATGAATAAAGAGAAATAATTTAATCTTAGCTTTTTTTCCACCGTCATGGTGTTAGTTGTACAAATTCACTCTCTTCCGTCATCCAAGTCCTAAACGAAGATAAGTCAATAACTGTAGATTCTAGGAGCCTAATCAGCATCTCCACTCAAACTAACTGAATACTTTTGGGAGTGATTTTCCAATCTGTTATTCACAAGTCATCTTTTGCTTATTGTGTATATCTAAAAATGCCACATCGGACCTTACCAAAAGCCAGCAGAAGTCATGAAGTACCATTATGTCACTTCCCCTGTATCTACTAATCCATTACTTCTTAAGGAAGGTGGATAAATTGATTTAATGGGATGTGACAGATTGCTGGACCCAACAATTTAGCAGCCTGAGAACTTGAACAAGCTTCATGAGTGAGGATTATACCATGCTCTTAAAAGGCAACATAAACTATCAGACTTAAAAGCATTAGCCAATCTCTCTCTTACGGAATTAAAACACTTTCCCATGCCCACAGCATCCCACAGTGATCGCCCATAGGTTAATGGTACCTTCTTTAAATATCAAAGATGTCAACCGTCAGACAGAAAATACTGCCCTGGATGACCTATGGGTCTGTTTGTTCCTGTGATTCAGACGGGATGTGAAAGAGAACCTTTGAAATACTTTTCAAAGTATTTTTTTCAAAGTACTTTTATGGGTTCGTTCACATTCCAAATATAAATTCCTATACAGTCATTTGGAATACAGGCAAATATGTTTAATCCCTTCACCTCTTCACCTGGAGAGGGCATTACACTAAAAACAAGAAAGGCACATGTTGAAATGACAACAGCCGTATGGCAGAACATGTGCTTTCATTTGCAGACCAGAAGATGCTTATTAAATATTTTTAAACACTGGCTTTTTACAACACTCAGTGCTGTGCTCTGTTTCAGGCCCTACATTACAAGAATGAAGTGGCTGAACTGGACAGTATTCAGAGACCTGGATGAATGCTTGAAAGTCAGGAAAACATGACCTAAGGAAACAAATTGAAAGGAATGGATTGTTTAGCCTAGCAAAGAGGAAATTGAAGGTAGACATGACAGAAATTCTGAAATATGTAGAAGGTTGCTGAAGGGAGAAAGGTAGTAGATTTTTCTGCATACCCCTCTGGGTTAGGTCAACAAGCAATGGACTTCAGTTGTCTTTAGGGAGATAAAGATAAATTGTCAGAGAAAAAAACAGTATTCACAAGGCTACTGAAAAATAAGTGAAATCTTTATTCTTGGAAAGTTTGGTGGTTTGGGTTCATTGGGTTTTATTTTAGAATTTGAAAAAGCACTACTCGGGCATATTTGTGTGGAGCAGGAATATGGACTGGATGAGAGTCCCTGGAAGTCCCTTAAGCCCTGTTTTCTGTGATTCACTGTGCTACAGTATTCACCCCACAGCTGTGGCTCCTTGGCCGTAACTTCATCCCTTTACTGGATGCAGTGTCAAACATGAAATTGTCTGTCAGCTTAGCTGTTGCAGAGATGGCAGTGATGGTAGCAGTGCGTCAGTGCTGGATAAACTTCCATGTGTGTAGTTTATGACACTTAGACTCAGGGCCCTTTTTCCCCCTGTTATACTTCAATAGTTGGGAAGAATGGGGATTTACCTACTTTTGCATGCGACAAGACTGAAAGCTGAATGATTTCAGGGCACGTTTCTGTCAGAAGCAACCTGAGTCTAACAGCTCCCAGTTTTTGAAGATTTGCTTGCTTTGCTGTTGACCACACTCACTTTAATTCACAGATCTGAGCGTTCAAGAACTACAAGGTCACCTCACCTGGCCTCTTTTGTTTCATCTTTCCCTCTCCTACTGAGACAAATCAAATCTGTTTGCTTAAATACATTCAGCCTTTTTCCTTTGGTTCTAGGGAAGGGGAATAAAACTTATTTTAGCATGACCCAAAGAGAATCCATCCAGAATAAAACTGTTAAATACTTTAGAAGTACCAGTTTTTAAAAAGGAAAGTTAAACGAGGAATGGAGTTTGGTGGCTTTTCTTTAGGGGATAGTGAATCTTTTCATGTCAGCAATTTACTTTGCTTTGTCATATTTGTCTTCCTTGAAGTGCACAGGGCTGTTTTTATTTCAAGTTTCATTAACGAATCCAAAGCAGAAAGAGAGCTGCTGTATTAATCAATAGCCGAAGGAAATAAATCTCTGCTCTTTCCTGCAAATGTGCTGCTGCACGATGTGCTCTCCTTGGGAGAGTTTTATTCATGACAGAAGCCAGCCATCTGCTGGAGTGCTGCTGCAATAACCCTTTCTAGGCCCGCAGGACAGAGCAGCTTGCTGATATTTGAAAAAAACCCATATTTTTCTTTAAACTTTATGAAAAACAAGCAGCTTGGAAAAGAAACTATGCAGAGAACCCTTAAAAGTAGGCCATTAGACAGGTATTAAATGCTGACGGAGTTGAAAAAGTCTGTGATGAGTGGGGATAGAGCATAAAACACTAAGCACAGACTCAGCATCTATCTGCATGGTGAAAACCTAACCAATGAAAACCAGAGCCCTGAACCAGCTGCTCCTCACACCTTCAGAGGAGAAGGACTAGACCACTGCCCTGGTGTGGAGCCAACCAAAGACACTTTTTCCCCAGAAAGCCATGCCACCTGAGCAGTTTGTTGCCTGAAGGGGTACAGGGCTTATCATGGGAAGAACATTTGGAGATTGTATAAAATTTAGGATGGAAGGTTTTAAGGGCATTACGGAAATGTGTATAATGTATTATGGGATGTTTAGAGGAAGAACCAAAGCTGGGGAAAGGGAGGTATTGAGGTGAACTGGGGAGAAACAAGAGCAGGGAAATAAAGAGAAAAGGAGCTGGACATGTGTTACCATGTTACTGGTGAGTACATTTGTCTCACTGGACAAGCAGTGCTTCATCACTGCAGTCTATCTTATATACTCATGAAATCCTATTTCCAACTACCGTCTCTATTTAAGTGTGCATGTATCAAAGCTAGTGAGCTGCAGGGTGGGCTGGCTGGCGACTGGGATAAGAGGTCTGGGTGCCAGCAACTGGAGGAGACCATGGTCCAGGGGCTGGGTATTGGGCAGACTGAGGGTCCTGACCAGCTGCTTAGAGAGACCCTGTCGTGGTTTAACCCCAGCTGGCAACTAAGCCCCACACAGCCACTCTCTCACTCCCCCTTGGTGGGATGGGGGCAAGAATTGGAAGAGTAAAAGTGAGAAAATTTGTGGGTTGAGAGAAAGACAGTTTAATAGGTAAAGCAAAAGCTATGCATGCAAGCAAAGCAAAACAAGGAATTCATGCACTACTTCCCATCAGCAGGCAGGTGTTCAGCCATCACAAGGAAAGCGGCGCTCCATCACGCATAATGGTTACTTGGGAAGACAAACACCATCACTCTGAATGTCCCTTCCGTCCTTCTTCTTCCCGCAGCTTTATATGCTGAGCATGACGTCCTATGGTGTGGGATATCCCTTTGGTCAGTTGGGGTCAGCTGTCCCAGCTGTGTCCCCTCCCAACTTCTTGTGCACCCCCAGCCTACTCGCTGGTGGGGTGGGGTGAGAAGCACAAAAGGCCTTGACTCTGTGTAAGCACTGCTCAGCAATAATGGAAACATCCCGGTACTACCAACATTGTTTTCAGCACAAATCCAAAACATAGCCCCATAGTAGCTACTATGAAGAAAATTAACTCCATCCTAGCCAAAACCAGCACAGACCCACATCGTGTGTGTATATTCCAATAGCAGCCTTCAATCCTGATCAGCCAGAGGGGAGGAGATGATTAAGCCACCTTTGTTCATGTGCATGTCAATAAAAAAAATGAAAGTAATCTCTGTCTGCATTGGTCTGTGTGTCTGGGCCCGTGTGGAGCCCGCAGTGTGTGTGTGTATGTGTGTGTGTGTGTATCTGTTGGGAACACATGCTCAGCCTCATCTCAGGCTGGACCTGGGAACACAGAACCACAGCAGCCTCGCAGCTCTCGGGCTGAGAGGAGGAAACCCTCTGGGTCCTGAAGCCCAGCAGGTTTGGCTACCTCAGAAAACATGAGAGAAAAATTTTGTGTCTGATCCTTTGGTAACTAAGGCCAGGGGAGAAATTATCAAAGGCACCTAAGTGATTTTACAGCATGTATTTAGTTTTCAAAGATAACTGAAGGAGGAAGAAGGAGGCAGGTGGAATGAACTGACCACCACGTTCAGCTAGGAAATTAAGACTGTGTTTTTATTCTTTTCCTAATGGAAAGCTCCTGGTCCCAAGCTTGTCTTCACTACTTGCCACCACAGCCAGCTGAAGAAAGGATCAGGTTATCTCACCCCTGAACGCTCTGCTCTTTGCCCCACAGTTCGAATTGATATTTAGTAATGGTGTAGGGAGCCTTATCTCAGAAGTAAAAGGCTGAGTACACTGCTTCAAGGCAAAGCTGATTAGCATCTTTACTTGGGTAGAGAGGTGTATCGCGTTAGCTAATGGGGCTGAAATAATAACGACTTCCTTAATAGTCTCTGGCAGGAACCTGGTGCAGCACTGCTTAGAAATGACAGCTTGATGATAGGACAAACTGGCTGATTTACCAAGTGAATTACCACTGGAAGTGCACCCAGACCTCAAACTGTGATTTTTAACTTAACACCAAAGTTTACTTCCCACCCACAAAACTCTGGCTTGCTTACATTTTCATTACCTTCCACTGACAGATCTCTAAAATGAGAAAATGATGAACAGAGGAAAGCTAGTGATGGAAAAACATTAATTGAATTATAGACATGAAAAAGGATGCTCACTTTCAAGAGGAAAAATAAAAATATCTTCCACACCTCTGTTCCTAATACAGCAGCCTTGGGTTGTTGAGACTAAGAGGTTATTAAAGGTGGTTTTATATCCTGCTACTTCTGGATATAGAGAATGCTCTGCTGGTTGGGTGACTAGAGCAGGGACTGTCACTGGGTTTCCTGTCTATGGAAACGTGGTAGCACTTCTCTCTGTGCATCCAGCTTGCCACTGGTGTGGCCACTGGGGATTTTCATAGATGGCAAAATAGCCTCACAGCTAAAAAGTGGCCTCTGGAAATACAGTCAATCCAGAGCATTCTCCCTGCCATCCATGTGAGCATCTTGGGACAACTCTGGAGTGTACTGGGTGTACGGGGTGTCTGTGCCCAGGTGTCGGCAGTGGAGGCTGCAGGGCGGCCTCCATTAGGAGAGGCTGGGGCTGCCCCGTGCCGGACACAGCGGGTCCCAGCCAGCTCCAAGGGCCCCACCGCAGGACACAGCTGAGCCCTTCAGCCAACCTGGGGGCCCCGGGGGGAAAACAGGTTGCCGAAAGGGCCAAAGGCGGCCCAGGCAGAGGAGGAGGAAGCCAAGGAGGGAGCAGCAGCAGAGGGAGCCCGAAGCCACAGGAGGAGGAGGAGGGCAGGAGGGGCTGCAGGCCCGCAGCAGGGATCCCCTGCAGCCCTGCAGAGCCCCCGCTGGAGCAGAGCCCCAGCCTGCAGCCCAGGGAGGGCCCCAGGCCGCAGCAGGGGGATCTTTCCTGCAGGAGCTGCGTCCGTGGAGAGCCCAGGCGGGAGCAGGTTGTCCCTGAAGGACTGCAGCCCGGGGAAGGGCCTGTGCTGGAGCAGGGAGAGGTGTGAGGAGGGAGGAGCGGGTGAGAGCGGCTGGGATGGACTGACCACAACCCCCATCCCCACCCCTGCGCCCCTCAGGGGAGAGGGGTTGGGAGTGAAGGGGTGAAGGTGGGATTGGGAAAGACCCTTGGGTGGGGAGAAGGTGTTGTTTTAATCTTTTTGTCTTTGTTTCTCACTATCAGAATCTATTTCAATTGGAAAAAAAATCATTTTCCCTGTTTCAAGTCTATTTTGTCCTTGACAGTAACTGGTAAGTGATCTTCCTTTCCTTACCTCAATGCACAAAGTTGAAATGGAAATATAAAGGGAAAATCTTCCCCAAAACTTTCATTTTGCAGCAAATTAACAACAGAAACTCCACACTTCCTTCTCCACTAAGTGATCAGTAATCAAGCAACCACTTTTCAACATTTTTTCCCACACGCTCTCGTGCTAAGTCTGCACCTACATCTTAAAATGTGCAGCCTGGATAAGACACTAGCCAAACAAGTCAATGGAGTCACCTGAAGTCAGGGTTGCAGAGAGGATGTAGCTTACGCAATCTGAGTGAATTTCACCTAGGACATTTTAGATTTTGCTTTTGAGGTGGTTTTAGTGCCTCCAGTCTGAGCTGAGATATCTCTCACTGTGCATTTGATTCACCTCTTATATACAGTGTAGTACTATTAGAATAAAGCCCTGTTCAGGTGTATGTCAGCAGTTGGACAGGTGTAGCTGCAGGAGGCCTAAGAAAACAAAGATTGCCTCAGAAATTCACTGAAGTCCTGCTGATAGATTCCCACTGACTACAAAACCAAATAAAAAGTCTTGGTCACACTGAGACCTCAAGGGCTCTTTGCTCATCTCAACTTTATTGGACTTTTTGATCTTTCTTGCTCTGAAAATGTGGCTCATGTTTTCACAAGGTGCTTGCATGCTTCTTTCTGTTCTTTACTGGTCCAGAAACACTGAAAGACCTTTCAGAGCTTCTGTTCCTATTTCCAGCAGCAATTAGCAAGAAAAGAAGTATGAGGAAGAAAAATGCACTATGTGTTTTATACCTCTAACAGCTCCTCATTTGGGTTTGCTTCTGGGTTTAGCTGGAGGCTCCACACATCTTTGATTTTAACTGAACCAATTTCAACTTCTGCAGCTACAATAAATTTCTGGAGACAGAAGAAGTGTTAGCAGCCTGCCCAGGGTAGAAGTCTATGTACTCAAGGAACAAAGTTAAAAGTACTCTTTGCTAATGATTTTCCAGCACTGCTCCTTTTATTGACGTTTCTGCTGCAATTGCCTGAAAACATGTCACCCCCAGGGCCTCAGTGAATATTCAGAGGAAACGATTATGTTTAAAATCATGTCTCTCTCAAACTGAAAATTAAGGCAACCTGTTGGTACAAACGGCCTGAGAGCATTAGCACATTGATCCCAAAGGCAAGCATGGTGCCAGCTCATTTCTGAAGTTGTAAGGTTATTTTCCAAGAGTTTAATGTGCCCAGGTTACATGAGCAGGAGAAATCAGAGCCAGTGTTTACAGTCTCCCAGCCCCACACAGATAACTAGAATTCCCGGTTTAGAACAACAGTATTTTCCCTACTGCTGCTAATTGCTGGGCTCTTCTCAAAAGAACCCTACTGCTGCTTAAACTCCAAGTCAGTCAGTACCAGGGAGATCACAGACTTTCGTATGGGATCCTGCTCCCAGTGATTCACCCCAAAGAAGGGCATGGACAGAGTCTCATGCAGAGTCTTTGGTTCATTATTAGTGGGCTCGACTCAGGTTCTTCAAGATTTGCACAAACTGCTAGACGGAGACTTTGACTGGGATTTTTAAAACTTGCAGTCTTCACAATTTGAAGAGACAGGGAAAAGTTTACAGCAAGCACGAATGTCAGTCAGAGTGAGGACAGTCTCTGGACCCCTCGGTTCCATGTTTCTGGTTCTTATCTTTCCCTCCCTCTAGTCTGTTGATGACTGCATTGTCATTTCCTATAATTCTCCACAAAATCCATATGCAATCACTGACAATGTAAGGGCAATTGCAAAGGGAATCTAATAATAAGTAATAATAAAGATAAAAAATCTTAGTCTGCTGCTCCAGGTCCTCATGTCTAAAAGCTTTCCTGAATCTCTTCTCTGTTGTTTTGCCTTCCACTGAGTTTTCCTGCTGCAGGCTGAGAGGAGAAAGAACTGCAAGCAAACCCCCAGGCAGTGTCTCCAGGAACATTTCAGCACATTGTAGGGGACAGCCAAGACATTTGGCTATTTCATAGTGTTCCCATCTGTTTCAAGTCGTGACTGGGATCCAGTTATCTCTTGGTTGTCCTCTTCACACTTCCAATGAGCCACCATGTCTGGCTCTAGAGGTTTATGAATCAATCAAGAATTTATCCTTTTTTCCTTGTCCCAGGAAATGTTATTCTGCTGTGCTGTAAGGCCTGTAAAACTCTCTGGGGGTGGAAGGTACTATTTATGAAATACGCACTATTCCTAAATGAGATAATTGTGCCACTAGTCTGCAACTTTTTCTCCTGACTCTGATTCAGAAAGGATCTCACTATTCCACTTGCTCTGTGTTTGTTGTGTCCACCCACTGTCTTTTTATTTTACATTGAGGCTAAAAAATATGCAATCAAAGAGGTTTTCCTCTTGGAACCATCTACTGAACAGATATGTGGATATGAACCCTTAAAGCACTGTTTATTCCTTTATGAACTCTATTTACATAAGAATGGATCCCCCTCATTATTTAGTTGCTAGATCTTTTCCCGTTATACTCAATATTTGAGAATGTTTTTATGGGTCAATTAGATCTCAGCTCCACTGATTGTGTCATCCCTAGTTCAAACACATCACTGAGTCAGATTTTTTCTGATGTCAGTTTGAAGACAAAGCAACTCAATTGACTTCAGGGAGTGATGCTATACATACAGCATGTAAATGGGAGCAGAGCTTGGTTCCCCTCCACAATACCCACCTTGTTGTTGCCAGAGTTCTCTGGCAAAAATCCCTCTTTTGCCCTAATCTTGCTTTTTCAATGGGATTCTTCTGAAATTACATTTGCCTTCTAAATGTTTTTTTATGTGTGCATAGGACTGCTTTTTCATTACTCATTTTATACACTAACAAGCATTAGATAACATCGAGTGACACCTATTTTACTAGCAAAAGGCAACATTTTGGGAGCATCCTGCTCTAATAGTTTGGATAAGTACGAGAGTTCCCCTGATGCTCCCACATTGATACAATTTTCCATTATGGAAAACATTTGACTTTCATCACATTTCAAACTGAATAGATTTAAAACCATAGCAGAGCAGAAGGATGCACAGATTCAGAATGGAGAGTGGAGCATATTCCCTAGACTGCTCTTCCAGCTAACACTGTCCAGGCATTTCTAAACCAAAGCCACCATTATTCTTCAGTATACAGAAGTCTAAGGATGGAGCCCAGATTTTTCAAGTATTTGTATCATGTCACAGAGCCCACCGTGTTCCTTGGCACTTTGATACAGTAGTTTATTGCCTTTAGAGTATAGTTTAGACACACTTTAACATGACAGAAGTACAGTCAGTCACCAGAATGGATGTGCTCTTCCCTGTCCTTGCCTCCTTCATTGCTGACACAAGCACTGCTGAAGCCATTCAGTAAATCAAGACTGGGACAGATCCCAGTTGAAAACTCACCTTTTGGGGGAATTTGCTATGTTAAATTCCCTGTTCCAGGTCACTGTGCCGCTGTTTGAGAAGCAGTGCCAGCATAAGGGGGTGGTGGGAAGGTCTAACCAGCGCAAAGAGCCAGGACAGCATGCATTTATATTGGATAGTAGCCTGAGTTAAAATGCCGCACCTGTATGAATTTCTCAAGATTCAGCTTCCACTAAATTTTTTATATCTTTTTTTTTTCTTCTTTTTAAAGAACCTTGGATAAACTACAGATCAAACTCCTTCCCTATCACATGGAAGGTAAGTTTCCCAGAATTCAGATTAGCCTTCTAGCACTTTTCCAATAAGTGAATATGCTTTTTGAAACATGGGACACAGGGCATGAAATTCCATGTAAAGCTGGACACTGGATCCTGGAGACACCATTTCAGCACTGACCTTGCTGATGCTGGAGGTAGGAAAGTTTTTTAGTCCCTTTCCCTAATCAAAAGTCTCCTGCCCATGCATCCAACAACGATTTGCCACAGCAGCCCCAGGAAAAAGCCTGGGCCTCTAAGTCCTTTTCCATCTCACTGTTTTATATTTTTAAAGCAACACTTCATCATTTATTCCTGGACACATGATTTAATGCATTTAGTTGCATTAAAAGAGCTAAGTAAAGGAGTAGAGCAACAGCAAGTCATTCTGATACATGTTGTGACTTTCCCACAGCTCTAGACAACTGCAGGATGGTCATCCCAGTTGAGTTGTCACTGTATTTCCAAGGCAGGAGTTTCAACCAGGTGGGCTCAAACACCCATTTGCGGAACCTTCTGACATCATGGCTTAATGAAGGGCCATAGCTTCTTAGGTGAGCCAGGCCAAACTCAAGAACTCATCTGTTCTCTCATGCCATCCCTCTTCTACTGTAAACTGTAAATCTAAGTATCATTTTCTTTGGAGATCACATTAGTACTGTCTGGAATCTGGCTAGGAATTCGTGAGGTCCCACCAAAACACATTGGGATTGCAGTTTCATATTCATAGTTAAGTAGGTGCAGTGAGTCAGAGATGCAGTTGAATCTATGAGTTAAATTAATATTTCTCCTTACTGCCCAGACATCACAAGGAGGACATACCTTTTGCATTTTTTATTCTTATCTTAGCATCTAATTTTAATTCCTTGCTTTGTGTTGGACTATTACAACACTCCTTATTCAACTTGAGTTATCTGGCCTGCATAGCTTTGAGCCCTCATTCCCCAGTTATTCTCACCATAGAAAGTTGACAGATAAAGCTGGTAGCAAGTCACAGGGTGACTGATTTGTATAAGTACTGCTACTGCTGCTGTGACAAACCTGGGCATAGTTTCAATCCTGGTAATGTCTGTTTTCTGTTCAGCAAGAAATACTCAAGAATGAATTCCAGAAGAATCTCTGGATGCTGGCTTTTCTCTTACTAAGAGAACAATCCAGGAACATGTCATAAAAAAAAAACTTTACAGTTTCTGGTATTATCGGAATGCAGAAAAGGACTCAAATAGTTTTGAAGACCTCGTCTGCTCAGTCTGTCTTCATCATGTACATAGAGGAAAGAATAAAAGGCAAAAGTAGGCTTTTCTCTTTTCTATAATGAAGGTGCTTCATTCTTCTTTTCTCTTCTTCCACCAACCCCAGCACGTTTAAAGGCTGAGTTCTGCTGTTTCTAACCACCTTCTGTTTTTACAAAGGCATCCATGTATTTTTGCAAACTCTTTTAATTTTATGGCAAGTCTTACCATTATTTTTATAAGTTCCAGCTTCTAAGATCATTTGATAAGCAGAAAAGACCACCTTTACTAAAAAAAAATCAAGCAACCAAACAAGTGAACTACCAGAAGACAGCGGACATCCTAATTTTTGCTGTAAAAACCATTTACAAGGCAAATCTCATTACATGTTAACCTTATTAATAATATTTGCACTGTGCTAGCATCTGTGGCAGCTTACCATAATAGCTGTTTAAAAACCGACAAAAAAGTTTTTGCTCCCTAAAAAGATTTCTGGGACTAAGTTGAGACTGTGCATGCTTGATTTACTTCATATTATACATAAAAATAATATTCAGTCTTCAAAAGATGACGATGATCTTAAAAGGTGACCAAAGATGAACAGGTAAAAAGTGCAAGACAGAGCGGTTTGAGACAAGAGAATGAAAATATGAGGATTAGCTGTTCCTCCCTTTGCCAAGAAACTGGGAAAGAACAAACAGAAGTAGGTGTGAAGAAATCAAGGAGAAGCAGTCATCTATTAGATGATGCCTTCTGAAGGATTCAGTGAATACCTTGACATTAGCTGTAAGACAATGAAGAAGAATCAGTGCAAAGTGGAAAGTTACTTTTATTGTACGTTTTTGCACTACATGGCTTGGTTAGTAGCCCTGCAAGTGGACAACTGAAAAGATAGACCATACAATATAAGAAAATAGAGGTTGAAGGACATTACAGATCATCTGATCCTTGTGGTGTCTGAATGAAGGATTAACTGTTCTGAAATCATCCTTGGCAGATGTTTGTCTAATGTATTATTTAAAATTTCAATGACAGACATTCTCATCTCTGTAAACAGCATTCTTCAGTGTTTATTGCCCTTAAAAGTATTTCTCCTTTTCTAACTTAAATGTCTCTTGCTAAATCTTAAGCTAATTACTTTTTGTTCTGCCATCAATAGATATGAAGAACATTTTAGTCTTGTCTTTCTGAAACAAACTTGCCACAGCTGAAAGTGGGAGGTCTGTATTCGCAGGAGCAAATAATGTTATTTCTTTTCATCTTGCCCCAGACACAATATTTTCTAGGTTCCTGCTTTTCTCTTGGTCCCTCCACCCAGTCCACATCCAGGTTTTTCCTGCATAGTCTACATGTTGTACTGCATGCTGGACTCAGGACTGTAGCTGGGGCCTTTCTAGTGTTAAGCAGAGTAGGAGGATATTTGCCCTACGACCCACTTGTTTGAGCATCTCAGAAATGTCAGAGGTGTTCAACAATATTAACTTATTTTCACTTTGTGGTCTACTAATGTCTCCAGACACTCTTCTGAAGACTTCTATCTAAGTAGTCAGTCTAAAACATTTTACTGGGTAGCTGTTGTGTCTGAATCTCCTGTGAGTTACATGGCGCCTGATATTCATTCTTCATCCACCTGGATAATGTCTCCCAAGGCCATCCTTCGAGTAGACTGCCTCCTCACAAAAGAGGCTTCATCCATTTCCCCTTGCTTTGCTCCTCGTTCCTTCTGCTTTTTGGCCACATTTTCAATGAGCTTGCTTGCATCACTGAGGGTTTTTTGTGTTCGTTGACCTGCAGATTTCTGCTTGCCTTCTCCCACACTTGGATCCATGGCCTTTAAGGGTTTGGCTTTCCCGTGGTCTTCCTGCTGCTCTTTCATGTGCCTTACTCTGAATCGGCGCCGAGAAACATTCTGACAAGGATCAGGGATGCTGTCAGGGCTGTTAGACTCTTCATGCACGTCAGATACCTGGACAGTGGGGATTAATGGCTTACAGAGTGTCTTGGGAGCCTCTTCAACACCTGGTTGTTTAGTTAACTTAGAGGTTGTCTCTGGAGGCAAAATAATTTGAATTTCTCCCAGGGGTTTGCTGCTTTTAGGGGGCAGGGGATCATCTTTATTCTCCAGAGCAGCCTTCTCACTCAGCTTTATCTTTTGAAGGTTTTCCAGCTCCCCCTGAGCCAGATTCTTTACCCTTTTCACATGGGGTTCATTGCTGATGGAGTTGATAACCATCAGCTTCTGAGCAGCCATTTGGGCTTCTCTCTGGATGCTCATAATCTTTTGGAGCTGGGCTTCTTTTACTTCCACTGGGATCTCCAGAGGGGCCAACTTCACTGGCCTCTTCATGGTGACGTTCTCTGTGCTACAAAACTCTGTTGCACGACGCAGGCTGGGAGACAAAGCCCCCTCTTTTTTCACCTTTTCCGGCCACAATTTTTTGTCTCCCTGGGATAGCCTCTTCTCTGAAATCCTTGGAGAAGGAGAATGGAAACCAAGGTTTCTATGTTCACTTCCTGGCTTCCCTCCTGGCAAGATGAGAATGGGAATTTTCTCAGGCTGCAGGTTCACAATGGTGACTTCACTGACAGTGCAGTTATACTTGGGTTTTTCTTCAGCCATTGGGACACCCTTAAAGAAAGCAAACAGATATGGAGATCACTATCATGCATTGTATTAATCATCACTGTTAGGTTTTTAGATGATGTTTGGGTGTTTGACAAGAGTGCAAGCTTGGTGTCCCTTGAAGCGTACTCCTCATAACCATAAATCCTAAGTACTGTGCTCCATATTTTGGTTTACCACAGGCTAATTTAAAATAAAGGGCAAATTTAGTCTCCGTATCTGGAGACTAAATAAACCTGACAACTGAGGAATCAGGGCTTGTCTCCTCCCTGACTGCCACCAGTACATCTCAAGCAGCATTACCATTCTTTCTCCCACTCTGTCCCAAATACTGAATATCTTATCTAAACAGTGAACAGCACCAGCCTGTACACTGCAGTCACTAATTTAAAGGAAGGTTAGGACCTCCACAAGACATGAAAAATACCAGAGAATTTATGTTAGCTTGGGGAAGCTCCTAGCTGAGGCTCAGGTGTGGGTCCTTCCCTTTTCCTCTGACATTCTGAGTGATGGGCATTTCTGCTCAGGGTGATTATCCAGCTTGCTCCTGTGTGTATAATGACATGTGCTTTATAGGGCAGGGCAAGTGTCTTCGTTTCCACCAAAATTCTGTCTAATTTCACAAGGTACTTTTCCATAAAGGGTAGACAATTGAACCAATGATGACTTTGCTTGTGTCAATAGAAAATACCCTTAAATGGGCCTAGACGATGTTCAGAATACTGTGGATATTGTTCAGTTTCAAAAGCAATACTTCTAAGGTGCTAAATAAAGGAACTGCTAAATGGCAGATGTGGCAAACCTGGAGTTCATTTCTTGCCCTTGTTCAGAGAAACTTTATGTCATGGTTGGCAAAAGTTCCTCATTTTCATCAATAATATAAACATCTCATTGTAAGCAGGGCTTTGCTGTTCAATTTTCTAGTTTTGTGTAGGCAATGATGGGCTCATGGTTGGCATCAGGAGATGGGGTCTGTCCCTGCTTCTGCCCAAATGAGTAAGTAAGTCCTCTTTCCTAAGGTCCCTTTTCCATTCCCACTCTCTGTTTCTTGTACCGACTATACATTTTATGGGACAGTCAAGAGCAATATTCTTGACTGTATCTTGGACTTCTAGACCTTATTATCCTAAAGGTATTTTATTAAATTATAATATTAACTTGTTTTTTCCTCTGACAAACAGACAACATGAGCTATTTCACTTCACAGCTCCTCTCATCTCATCTAATCAAATCTGCCTTGGTAATTCCTGTTCGCTGATATTGGTGGGAATTTTTTTTTTAAGCACCTGAGCTTAGTATCATTGTAAATAAAAATGATACTCCTCTTGCCCTTTCTGTGTCTTGCTCTCTTCCAGGAAAACACTTAAGGCTGTCTACAGCTCTGTAAATGTGAAGTGAAATAAAATAAACATAAATAAACCCTTGTCCTAAAATGCAGGCACATACAGCAATGAGACAGAATGAAAGCTCCAACACAGAGTGAGGTATGGGAATGGAAAGGAAGGAAAGGTAAACAATATAGTACCTACAAATTATCATTTTTTAAAAGATCTTGGTTGAAAAGCCTTTTAGCTGACTTTAAAAAGTGAGTACCCAAGTAAAACCCAGCCACCTATCCAAGCCTATAGAACAACCTGCCTGGACAATGCCTCTTTCTAGCTATGGCCATTCTTTCTTTTCACGCTAGTTTCAGACAAGAGTGATTAAGTGATTGGATCTTTCTCTGCTGCATTCATCTGAGGAAAATTCAGCCAAGTTAAGAAGGCTTGGAGAAATTTTACACACCACCTAAATCCAACTGGAGTCCTAATGTTAATACACTTAAAACCCATCCAAGGCTAACGTGCAAGATAAGCTACATCCTCTGTTACCCTGTGCACATTACTCAGTACCTTCTCAAAATGTCTATCTGCTATGTATATACTCCTACTTAAAATTTAATTAAGTAATTGGCCCAATCTTGTGTAGGTAATTGCTCTGTGCCCAAAATTCCCTTTGCAGTCAATGAGAGACCCATACAAAGAATGACTGCTTCAAGCTCTCAGGATCAAAGTATTATGATAGCGGTATTATCAAAGGGACCACCAGTCTTTATTTAGAAACCACAACCTTCATGTAATTTAAATACTTTCCTTCCCGGTCTCATCTTGCTGATCCTTGTGATATAAACTGCACAGTAATGGAAGGGCAGAGGCAGAAGGGTCATGGTACATTATTACTATTTTACTAAATTTATTGCATGCACTGAGGCCTACTGGCAAATTAGCATGGAGTGGCCTCAGATCTAAAAAGCTTGGTGTCCCCCATAAACAGGAGTATGATGACCCTCTTCTTCAGCTATCCTAGTGCCCAGACTGAATGGTCCTCAGAGAGAGGTGCTTCTGCTATTTTTAATTCATTTTGATTTCAGGAGTCTGCTTATTGCAGGGCAATAAACACTTGGTTTATAAGCAGAAAGTGAGATTTGCAATAGAGTCATAGGGAAATCTGATGCCGTTTTGAAACCTTGTTCACCAGCTTGACACTTAGGTCAAGAGAAGGAATTGAGCTGAGGTTCCTTTCCAGTCTTCGTCCTCAGCCTCTGTTGTTCTACAGCTGATGAAACCAGACAGATTTAAAGGAGCCTCAGGAGCCCTCAGGTTTTCTGTTGGTATGTACCTGGCAGAAATGGGGAACCAAAATGGGCCAAGCACATAGGATGCTCTTAGATATCCTGACAACCAGCTGGACCTAGCCATAAAGTCAATCCAGCAGCAGGACAAAGCAGCACGTTGCTGTTCTGTCACAAAGCTCTGCAGGGCTTGAGATCCAAACCACTATTGTATGCAAGTCACTTCCCTGTATGGCTCCAAAATGCTTCCCCATTTCAGTCCTGTTGTGGACATAACCACCGGGAGGCAATACTGGGACTATAGTAGACATGATTATAGATGCATCATGGTTGAAAGGAATCCTTTAAAAATCTCTGCTTCCTTTAAAAATCCCTGTTTTCTTAGTCACGCTTGTGAAGTTTCCTCTCCTTATTCAATGAAACCAAATTTATAGTACATTATATAAGAAAAAAAAAAACAAACAACAAACAAAAGCCAACTCTAAATCCCAAGCTCTTCCTACATAAGGAAAAGCTTTAATCTCATTGCTACAGGATAATCTGTAGTGATAAGCAGATGTTACACAACTCAGATGCTTTTCCTTCCCATCATCACGCGTATCAACTGATTGCTGCAGTTCAAAGGGGAGGACAGAAATACCTAAGAAAGGAAGTTCACAGATCAAATCCTCCAGCTTATCTGGTTGAAAGCTTGTCCTCAGAGTGGAGGTTTTTGAGTTCAATTCCAAAATAAACACCAAGCCTTCAGTGTGCCTTAATTCTCCATGTGATGCCTGAAGCTCTGCTACTGAAAAGCCCTCTGGCACGTGGAGATCCATTACATATGCTGTCATTCAACAGGGGAGAGAAACGATTCAGTTTAAGCATCTAGGAATGAATGGCTTTGCTTCCACTGCAGATTCTGCATGTACAGTAAATAGCTCAGGTCATTGTGAATGGACAATGCAACAAACAGAGCCAGTACCTGAATAGCTCCCAGAAAAGCCTTTATCCTTCCTCCCAGTACTCTGTCTGCTTTGTCAGCTGGCATAAAGATCACACCTGCAACATCAGGGACTTACATCATCATTTGCTGTACCAGAAAAATTTAACAAAACGGTATTGTCTGTGAGCCAGTGCGTCCTAGGAGGTCAGGTGGTCCATCGGGCTCGTGAAGCTAAAATATAACAGTGTTGGTAATCAGCAGTACTGAAGAGAGTGCTAACATCCTGCCTAGCTGTCTTTGATCCGAAAACAACCAGGTACGAAGGTGGAATGAGTTGGGGTCTTCACACAAGTCCCTGCTGAGTCTCTTCAGTGCAGGATCCAGAGATCACGTGTCATTCTGCCAAAACTCCCTTTCCATTGCATTACTTGGTATCTTAAAACAACAATAATAGCAAGAAGAGTTTCAAAACAAAACAAAGGAAAGACAGTTGAGAGGTCTCAACACCAGCCCAGTATCAAGGAACCTGCTTCAAATCCCTTTTCTACCACAAGCTGCTCATGTGGTGGCAGGGAAGATGTTTTGTCCCTCTGTGACTGTTTTCCACCTGTATACTTGTATTGATTCCCTCTCCTAAGCCATAGGAGCATTTTGGATGTAAGTATACTAGAGACTGTAAGTTACTCAGCAACAAGTGAAATGGAGTTATGTTAATTCCCAGTATAGGTTCAGTTCCAGATAATTTTCAGAAAACAAGTGCTCTGCAGAAGGTGGTACCTGTTGAATAATCAAAACATGAAAAAATCTATAATCACTTGAAAATTATGTCAAGTAATGCTAAGCACATATGCAACATTTTTCTCAATGATGCTCTGCCAATTTCTTTACATTTTGTAGGATTCTACAGATCCTTAGTACAAGTTTTGCTTTGTAGAGGACTTGTTTTTACATTACAGGTTTTGTTTTGTAGGTGAGAGAAGGTTTTGGACATGACTTAGTATTTACAATCATGAACCTAAAGGAATGTTTTGTGAAAACATATTTAAAATTTGTTCTTAAAGTTTGGGGGATCTTAAGAGGAATTTCACCATTTCATACAATTTGGCACACTCTCCTTCCTAATATTATCATTGCTTTAATAGCTCCTCCCTGAATACATGAGGAGACCAGTCTGAGTTCTAGGAAACCTACAGCAGACCTGCCCTTGCAGGCACACCCAATTTGCAAATCATGGAGTCTCCAGACTTCCCGCATGACTGACAAACTTTACTGAACAACCTAAGTCTTGGGAAGCTTCTTGTAGGGATTTGCAGTATTGCAGGAAAGAAGGGGAGGTGCAGAACTCCAGTTCTGGATTTCATATTGGCACTCTGTGATGATAAGTAAGTCATGTAAGCTAACTTTTCCAACTTCCACATCTAAATAGGGACATTGTTCCTTATTTAGACCAAGACAAAGATTTGTAAAAATGAGCAACTAATATTAGACTTCTAAATCCAGATTTAAGATATAAATAAATGACCTGTTTTTCAACAGTAGCACTGGCTTTGCAATTCTTAAATACAGCCAACTTATTTAAGGATCTAAATCAAAATTCAAGACTCTAGCTTCAGCTTCAAAAATCTTAGCCTCCACTGTCACAATAAGGAGACTGATTTCTCACAGTTCTGAGCACCTGCAAATCCCAGCCATTTCAGCAAGACTGTATGAGAAGTGAAGGTCTGCCTCTGCAGTTGGACCCATGCTGACTGGGGTGTGTATGTGTGTGTGACACTACAGCACTAGCCCAAATCTCCTCACTGCTGTGTGTGGAGTGAAACTGTATTGGGTCTGGCTGAGATGAAGTTAATTTTCCCCATAGCAGCCCTCATAGTGCTGTGCTTTGTATTGGTAGCTAGAAAGGTGTTGATAACACACCAGTGTTTTGGCTACTGCTGAGCAGTGCTCGCACAGCATCAAGGCTGCCTCTCCAACATTTCCCCTCCTCACTAGTAGGCTAGGGGTGGGCAAGATCTTGGGAGGGAACATAGCCAGGACAGCTGACCCAAAGTGACCAAAGGGATGTTCTATACCATATGAAGTCCACTCAGCAATAAAAGCTAAAAGAAAGGAGAAGGAAGTGAGGGGCATTCGTTATTTATGTGTGTCTTCTGAAGCAACTGCTACGCGTGCTGAAGCCCTGCTTCCCGGGGAGTGGCTGGACATCGCCTGCTGATGGGAAATAGAGAACAAATCTTTTGTTTTCCTTTTGCTTCTGCACACAGCCTTTGCTTTTGCTTTTATTAAACTGCCTTTATCTTGACCTACGAGGTTTTTTTTCCATCTCATTTTCTCCCCACCCTGACCTGCGGAGAAGAGGAGTGATAGAGCGGCTTGGTGGCACCTGGCATCCAGCCAAGGTCAACCCACCGCAGAAGCAGAAATGAAAAATGCAATATCCCCTGCTAACTACCAGCTCCTGCTTACGTTACATGCCCACAAAGATAGCAGCATGAACAGAACTTGCAGAGACAAAGAGATTGAGCTCTTACCTTGCCAGTTTTTCTTAATTTAGAGCTTGGCACTGTAAAATCCAGAAAGATGGAGCTGCTACCGTGGAAGCTCATGTCTAGGAATTAATTTGGTACCCTGCACTATCCCACTGATAACAGAGGCCAGCACCTTGGAGGCAGTGAGAGCAACTCTGCAATCATTCAATCTGCCTGTTCTCTGGATGCCACTCATCCATTGCACTCAGAAATACCCAGGGAGACAAGCACCTTTTCTCAGCTCTCCCCTGCAATATTTCATTCAGAATGGAAGAATGAGCATCCCTGTCTTCTGAAAAGGAGGTGTCAGCAGTGCCATTATCTTTTCTTAAAACATATAGGCTAGGAACTTCACTTCTCAGAAGAGAGACTCTCAAGCCACCATATCCCATCTCTCCACAGAATTGTGGGGTCACTAGTCCTGCCAGAATTGTTCCTTTTTTTTTTGTTAGACCAATTAGGCTAGAAGTGAAAAACTCGCATGACTACACACGCTGGCAGTACGGGCATCTTTGGAGGTGCCCTTTGACAAGGACAATTTAATATAAAGAGGCTTCAGTACTAAAAATCTCCTGAATGTCCAGTTACAAAGCTAAAAGCTACTCTCTCACTTTCTTACCCCTTGCTACAATACGTTTTCATCTCCACAGCTCCAACAGAAGGGATTGAGAATGTTTCTAGCCCAGGCTTGCCTCATGTTTTAGTCGGGGCATGCTCCCAATGGATTGCTTCAGGCACAGTCTCACGAGAGCAGAGGATTCCCTATAGCAGGAAAGGCTTTGGGAAGGTATTTGTGAGCTATTTGAAGGCTATGCACAATGGACAGGAGTCAGCTCTGCTGTCTTCAGCTGTTAGAGTCCAGTCTGAGCTGGATGTCTAGCGCACCCTCAACAGAAATGGAGAATGACCAGTTCATGCTCTCTGAAAACAGGTACTTCAGACAGTACCTCAGATAGCGGGGTGACTCGTCTTCCAGGAGATCCTGTCCCACTTCAATGACTTTGTGGCTCCAGTGGCTAAAGGTAAAGGAGGGAAACTCAGGCTAGGGAGCCAGCAGTGGACCAGAGCCTGTGAAGGAGACCCCACCTCTTTAATTGCTGGGATGAGCCCTGAATATTTGTTCTACCCTTTGTGATAATTTTCTTAGCCACATTCTATGGCTATTACTCACTTCATATTGTCACTCCACGAATACATTTTTCAAATGTTCCTATTAAGCTGTAGGCAGCATTTAGTGTTATACCAGTATTGATGCTGAGGCAGAATTACCTGCTAGTCCTGTTAATCCACTGATGCTTTGACAGCAGGGGTATTACAAATAGAGCTTCTTTGTAAAAAATGATTAAACATGACCTGAAAGTCCACAGCTTTCCAATTCCCTGAAAACTAACCATTTCCTTCTTGAATGCTGTAGCGTTTAAGGCCAGAAGAGTCAACGACAGCCCATCCTCTGATCCACTAATAATATGGATGTTGAAAGATTTTGATGTCACTTCTTTTATCCTAAGGCCTATTATCTGACTCTTCTTGCTTTCGCTCTTGAAACAGAGGCTGCTTTTTAGAGCAGTGCAGTGGGCAGGCAGGGGATGTAGGAACTGCTACTACTTTTTCTACGAACTTGCTCCACAACCATAGACAAGTCACTGAACATCTCTATGCCTTGCAATCAATGGATGCCCTTTAGACATTTTGCAAGAACTGGGAGTCTATTAAATCTGCTGGGCTGCTCGAGAAAATCACTATAACCTCTTCCAACCTAAATTTACCTCTAGCTTCAGCAGGATACTGTTTGGTTTATTCCATTCTGCACAATGGTCCTAAAGTTGTGCGCTGTTATTCAGTTACTATGCTCTGCTCTGGGAAGGGCTACATTTCAATGACGTGTGGATCCCTGCACCATTTGGAGACCGCTGTAGGACCTTCCAGATGGTAGGCAGAATACATTAATCTATGTCATGAAAATTTAATTCATATGAAGGTAATAAATTGTTTATGTATAAAATAGGCAGGACTAATACATTAGCATTCAGGGCTGAATCGCACCAGGGTACAGGCACACACAGCTCACAGTGAACTCAGCTTTTTGGCTGTTATAACAAGAATCAATTGAACAGAATTATTAAGTGCAGATAGTCTGTATTTGGATAGAATATGCCAACACACTAGCTACTGCACTGTTAAAACAACCCGCCCCTCTCCATAGTAAATTTAACTCAATCGTAAGAAACCAGCCATGATTTAAGAGAGAAAAAACATAATAATAGAGAGAGCATGTAACAGCATGGGCTTGCTGATACATTTGCATTGACGTCAGAGCAAACAAGATTAAATGAAGGCAAGCACAGCTACAGAAATGTGACCTTAAACACAGCCTCAGAGTTGCAGATATTGCCAAAATCTTAGCTGCAACTCCACCTGGTCTGCTGACGTAGCCCCAGAGATAATGTCTTCAAGAAGCAGCTGAAGATCCCTGCGGCAGCTGGCGCAGTGAGAGCTTTGCTCACTTTTGAGCAAGAGGCATATTGCCACGGAGAGGAATCAGGGTGGGGCAGAAAGGATCCCGCTGGCACCGTCCTCCGCAAGGAACCATTGAGGCTGTCAGAATGTGCAGCTGCCTCTTAGCTGCTATAAGCTCTGCTGGGGCTGCTTTGGCCTCTGCATAGTCCAGGATTAGGGAAAAGATGAAAAAAGGCTTGATCTCATTTTCCCAGTCACTCAGTCTCCTTCCCTTTGCCCAGTGTAACCTTGTCACTTTTGAGATCTAGTCTTGGAAAGCCCAAGCCACATAGAAAACCAGGCCGCTGGGAACAATGGTTAATGGCACTTTCAAAAAGCTAAGAAAAACTGCAGCTAAAATCTGTTACCATAGGAGCAAAGCCCATTCAAGTCTACCCATTCAAATAAAGCATGATTACATGGTGACATTGCCAAAATCTGTACCACTGTTCACTGAACAAAAAATGGAAAAAATATCCACAACTAAGAAAAAAATTCTCTGGCAAGAGAACATCCCGTCAAAAAAACTAAGCAGATAGATCCCAGTCTTCCCAGACACTGAGACTTATAGTGAATGAACGTGTTTCCTTTGAGTTAGAGGATGGGATTACTTGCTGTGCATCATTTAAACCCCTCAAAAGTGGGCTGAATTGGGGTATAAATGATTTAATGACTTCACTGGGTCTCACTGCTCTCACCATTATTTCACTTTCCATTTACTATAAAACATTCCACTTTGCATCTACGGGGTAAAGCAACTTTCTAAAGATTCAAATGAAATCAACCAGAATAGCAATTTCAGACTAATTCCCCTATTTGGAGAAGATAATTCAAGCACAAAGATACCTCCTCCTTCATATCTCTGTATAGAGGAGTTGTTCTGGAATCGTTAAAGCATACTGGGAGATCTTTGGCAGACACGTTACACTGTAATACCTTCTCCAATCAATTTGTCCCAGCTGAAGAAAACTGGAGATAGTTTATCCATGAACTACTGAGAATTAAATTCTTATCCCATTTCCTCCTTGCGGCATCTCTGTCTAGCTGCAGCCAGCTGGGCAATTTTGTGTTTCCTGCAGCTTAGAGTCCATAATATAACCAGGTAGGTTCCTTGGCGGGGGGAGAAAGATGTAATAATAAAACCTAGCCAAATAACTGCATCACTCTTGGGGGTCCAACCAGGTGCTCCTGTTACAGTACCAGGCCAAGCAGTGTGCTATGAGGAGCTAAAAACCCTTTCAAAATTTTGTCCCTGTGGCATGCAGAGTTCATGGGGGCTTACTGCCTTTCTGGTTTTGTTTCAGGCTCAACATTCAGCCAAAATTTTGGGGAAGCACAGGAGCTTTTGCGAGCCTCTTGGATCAGGTTTCAGGATCTTGGATCACTTTCTGATCCCAGCATGAAGAAACGCAGGGGTTTTGGTTTTTTTTGGGGGGGGTTTTTTACCCATGCAGCTTTATGGGTGCATATACCTCTGAAGAGATATTTGGCTTTGATGGTGGTGGGTTTGAAAAACAGCAACGCATCTCTAATCAAACTGCACCAAGCAATTTTCTGCCATCCTTAGGAACCCAGGGAGATAAGCTGTATTAAGTTACCTAGCTTGTTACTAAAAGGTCATTGAAGACTTGATGGATCCTTCACTGCATTTCTTCTGTCCTCTCTTTGACATGTAGGACACAAATGCTGTTGTTGCATTAATTGCAATGGGTCCTGTTTTGAAATCTTAAAATCATTAGCTGATGCAGAACTTGCTGTTCCTGGCCATGTGAATCACTGGTGGTGTCTTGGAGACACTTAATGTACCATTGAATGTTTGTACAGCAGTAGTTTTAATTTCTTCTGAACCATGAGGTATGAGACCTTAGCACTTGTGACTTGTGGTTTTGAGCATTTTCTAGTCCGTCAGTCAAGAGTTACTTTTTTAATTCAACACTTAGCAGTTGAATTTACTTAATCTCGAAATGTAAATGGACCCTTTGCTTCACTCTGGCTCTGTGCTCAGCTCTTGGACAAAAGACAACCAATTTTAAAACAGGCAAAAGCTCATTGCAACTACAGCACTAGTTCCACCCTTTGTCTCCTCACTTACAAGGAACCACGTTATTGGAATAAAGAGCACCTATTCTACCAAGCCTGGGAGCATCTGAATTTTTATGTATTAGTGTCATTCCAGTGATTCTGCCAATGAATAGTACACCCTTACTTGCAGTTGCCCCCATTAGTCCAAGTGTGTGCGTGGGAGGGGGATCCATTCATGTCATGGTGGACTTTCTGAATTCACTCCTACCAGCTGCTTAGGAATTTTGATGACTTTACTCACCTCCCTCTATTTTATTTATTTTTCTCTTACTTGTTACCATTGCTTTGCACTCAGGAATTAGGAAGGAAAAGAGAATAGCTTTTCTCCTGAGAGTTAAACACATTTCACTGCAAAGAACAAACAAAGCCTGGAAAAATAGCAGCTTTCCAGCACAATGCCAGGACTAAGGCAGCCTCAAGCTTCTCCAGGTAAGCTGCTCTCCCTCGAATTCACAAGCACCTCTTCTCCTGCTACATGAGCAGCTGGGCATGGAGGAAATTCCAAGTCTTCTGTAGAGCACAGTCTAAAGCTAGAGCTATGATGGGCCTTCTCCAGTATGGTCCATACCACCAGTCAAGTTCATTATATTATCCATGTGTTTTGAAGACCCTCCTAACAAATTATTGTTGTTTTGCCCTCGGGACTATAGCACTGCACTCAGAAATTCAGCTCTCAGTGGGAATCTTTCTGTTCACTTTGGTGGGTGTTAGAACTAAACCAACAAGGAAATCTTCAGTATTATCGGAAGCTGGATGTGTATGCTGCAACACAGAGGTACACCCTGGGAAATCCCTCCAGATCCTAGAAGGCCTTGATCCTGCACCTTTTACAATCAATGATGATACTGCCCTTTATTTCAACAGAGGCAGAATCAAGACTGGGGGCTTTTCCAAATTCACCAGGACAATTTTACAAATTGCATGTAGTCTTCACCTAATTTTATGTGTGGCTGAAGAACAATAAAGGGAGTCTCCTGATGAAAACTCCATTAAATACCATTTAGCACCTCGAAGGCTCTTCTCTGTGAGACTCTTCAGCTCTGTAAACTCATCTCCTGTCAGGGATCTAGATCAATTTTTTCAAAATCTTCTACCAAACAGCATTATCCCCTATTTCCACACCTAAAAGGAGAGTTGTGAAGGCTGAACTTTCCCAAACTGCTGACTGTTAGTGCCCCATGGTACTTTTTCTGACATGCATAACTTTATTTCTGGCAATGCTGCAAAGCATATTTCTTACTCATCTTCAGCTTTCTGAGTGATCCAGTTTAGGAAGACATAATAACCTGCCCTCTTCATCCTCTCTGTTTTTTGTAATTCCACCCACAATTTCTATCTGTTCTCTTCATCATCTATTTTCAGCCTCCCACCCATATCCCTCTTGGGCATTATGTATGCCCCTTAGCTGAGGATCTAGTGTAAAAGCCTGTACACGAGTCACTACATAGGTGCAAACAGTCCCATCAAGCTTCCTTACAAGTGGAGAAGGGTGAACAGGAAACCTATTCCCTTTCTAAATTCTATGCAAGGCCTCAAATTCAAGTGTTAGTAGAGTCTGGCCTCCTCCTGATCTTTGGGAAAAACACTGAGTTTTCCTTATTAAGTAGAATTGTGTGCTCATTAGTTTCAGTAGGATGAGCCGCTTGATTCTGTTAAAAGTATCTCTGTCTATTCCAACAATTTTATGTTCAGCATAAAGTCACCAATAACAGCTCTATCACCCAAAGGCCCCAGACTCCCCAGATGCTTCCTCTTAGCACCTATTAGCACCTTAGCTTGCTCTTAGCTCTTGAAACTTTTGTCCATCTCCTCAGAACTCTGGCTCCCCTTGCTCTGTCTCACCACAGCTTCTGCTCCTGGTCCCTGCAATTCACTCATGAAAGAATCAGTTTCTCCCTATAAGACTTAGAATGATTTTTGTTTTATTTTTCTCTGATGAGAGGTACAGTGGGCTACCTTGCCCATCAGGTTGGTGCATCTTGACACATGCACATCTTCTGTGTGCCTATGTTACTTATTCCAACTCAGCAGCCTACTGTCTTATCTTGTCAGAGTGTGTTGAAAGGTAAATCCTATCAGAGCATACTAGGAAGGGAAGTTAAACCTATTAGTACATAGCACTTTCTTAACAGGTCAGGGGACAGAAGGGGAGCTCTCTAATCAGCTTCAGATTCATTTTCTTTGCTTTCTCATAGTCTTGAATAATAACTAAATATCAGCTCCTCCAGATGGCTTTGGATGCTATTAACATATCCAAGAGGTACATCCAGGGCTGCCATGTCCCAGGTGCAAAATCTGGCTCTTGCCCTTGTTAAACTTCATACAGTTGGTGATTGCCCAGCTCTCTAATTTGTCCAGATCTCTCTGCAGGGCCTCTCTGCCCTCGAGAGTGTCAATGGCTCCTCCCAGTTTTGTGTCATTGGCAAACTTAGACAGCAAACCTTCAAGTCCTGCATCCAAGTAATTTATGAAGATATTGAAGAGTGCTGGCCCTAAGATGGATCCCTGCAGAACCCTGCTAGTGGCTGGTCGCTAGCCTGATGTAACCCCATTTCCTATAACCCTTTGAGCCCAACCCGTCAGCCAATTGCTCACCCATTGCAATATATGTTTATCCAGCTGTATGCTGGACATTTTGTCCAAGAGGATACTGTGAGAGACAGTATCGAAAGCTTTACTGAAATCCAAAAAGATTACATTGACTGGCTTCCCTTGGTCAACTAGGTGGGTAACCTTGTCATAGAAAGCAATGAAGTTTGTTAAGCAGGACTTTTTCCCCTCGTGAACCCGTGCTGGCTGGGACCAATGACTGCATTGTCTTTCAGGTGTTTTTCAATAACTCCCAGAATAATCTTCTCCATAATTTTGCCAGGCACTGAGGTGAGACTGACAGGCCTGTAGTTACTGGGGTCATCCCTGTTGCCTTTCGTGAAGATTGGGATGTTTGCCAGCTTCCAGTCAACTGGGACCTCCCCAGACTCCCAAGAGCATTGAAAAATCATTGAGAGAGGTCTCACTATGACATCAGCCAGCTCTTTAAGTATCCTTGGATGAGTCCCATCGGGCCACATTGACTTATAGGGATCCAGCTGGAGCAGCAAATCCCGCACGAGTTTGGGGTTGGTTTGGAGTTTATCATTCTCATAGTCATGGTTCTCTAGCCCATGGGACCCCCAGAGCCCATCATTGGTGTTGAAGACTGAGGTGAAGAAAGTACTAAACACCTCTTTGTGTATGTCCCTGTTTGTGAGGTGACCACGCTCGTCAAGTAATGGGCCAATGTTATTTCTGGCCTGCCTTTTGCTATTTACATATTTAAAAAAGCCCTTTTTATTGTCCTTCACAGTACTGGCCAGCTTCAGCTCTAATTGAGCTTTGGCCACACATATTTCCTCCCTATACTGGCGAACGGCCTCACTGTAGTCCTCCCATGTCACCTGCCCTTGCTTCCACTGGCCACTTCAAACTGGAAGGTTTGAGTAGTTCAGGTAGAGAACGTGCCTAATGCCTAGTGCAACACACAGATTCACTTTCAGCATTGTACCTCTGGCCTCTCACAGTTTTTTGTGTGCTCTTCCAATTTTATAGTACCAATGTGCTGGGAAAACAGCATGACAAGCACCACTGAAACCAAGATAGAAATGTCAGCTCTTTCCTCATTTCTCCAACAGGCAGCTGAAGTGCTTTCCTTGTTTGGAAAACTACCCAGTGACCCCAAGCTTACAAATTCCCTGTGTCTAATACCCTTCTTGTGGGATATTCCCCCGTAGCTGTCTTTTCATATTGTAGAAATAAGACTAGCATTCCCATCTGCTTCCCATTAATTTCTTCATTCAGTTCTTGGATCTTGGAGATCTCCTTAAGGAAATTAGGCAAATCAGGCTTAAAATTCTCCTGAAACCTTTTCCCAGTGAAAAGCGGATGGTAGTTGTTATTAGTAGCATGGCTTTAGAGCTACTTACATGACTGGATAAGCTAGTCTATTTTAGCAGTAGTAATTTTCTAATCTATCAGAAGACACTGGGGATTTCAATAGAGAAGACAAATACATCACGAAAAGCTATAAACATGCTTTACTTATAGAAAAATCCTAAGAAATATAGTAAGAAAGGATACAGAAAAGTTGTACTTCTATAATTTTTTAAAAATGCATAGAGTTTAGTAGAGGTCTCCTGGGTTTTGCACCCATCCTAGAGGACTGAATAGGAGGACTAGACATTGTTGGGGATGCAATGAAGTTGGGGGGAGATATTTCCCTTTCATTCACAGCTACAGGCCTCTTCTTCTAAAGCTTACACCAAGCGGTACCTCAGACAAAGATGCCAAAGACTGAACTACAGTATTGCATAATGGGAGATGGTCCCTGCAGGTGAAGAAATTTGTAGAGCCTAGACATTCAGTTTCCAGCTGGGTGAAATTGTCACCCTGATAGTAATAACTAGAAGAATTGAGATTGCAAGCTTATCTGGCATCTTTTGCCAGCATTAGTTTCAATTTTTACACACTCCAAAGATCACTGGTTCCTGTTCACAACCCCTGTTAAATATCCTGAAATATATCTCTTCTGGAAAATTGTTCTGTTTTAGCCATTCTTTTAAATAGATATTTCCACAAGGAGGGATTTTCAGCCAGTTTTTGTTGTACAGTTCATTGTTTCTAATCTCTCCATTGCCATTTCTATGGCAATCAAATGCCTGTGCAATGCCCCAACTAGAAAATGTCTTTTTTTATTTGATTAGCTCCCAAGTTCAGTTTTATTACTTATTAATATCCTCGTTCCACCCATGGTCTGCATTGATACCTCACATCAGCACTGGCTTCTGCTCTGTTCTCAGCTTTCTCAGAGTAATGGTTTCAAAGGTAAAAATTTCCAATCACCTCTCTAAGCAAAACCCCTGTACAGTCAATAAGAAGACAACAGCTACCACACTCACCAGCCGACCCGGCAGTTCTTGCTTTGCTCGTTGTTTTATCATTCCCAAGAAGTGTCTTTTCCTTCTGATGAGATCTATTTACTCTGCAGTGTTGAAGCTGCAGTGTCAGTGTGTGTGGAGACCAGGTGCCTTGCTTGCTCAGGAGGACTGAAAGGCTTAGAAATCCTACAGAGAGATAAGAAGTAAGAGATTAGGGTCACCGTTGCTGCAGTCACTTAGGGACTGAACAGATTCTGTATTCCAAAAAAGCAAATGTGAATGTGTTGTATTCTTCATGCTTCTTGAAGAAGGGAGTATTCTTACGTTAAGTAACCATCTTTAAAGAATCCCCCTCCTCCACATATCTTTCGGCTATCATGCACCTTTTTCATCCTTTCCTTCTTTTTCCTTCTCTTCTGTGCCCTGCTTGTCCTTCACCTTGTCTTTGCTCTGTTTTCCCTGGGGAATGTGGCCCCAAAATCCTCAGATCATGCCTGCCCTGCAATTAAGGTGTTGATTTCCAAAATATTGCCCCCACACTTGTGTTTCAGCATCTAAATAGAAGCTCTCTGATTTTCAGCAGAATCAGTGATGGCGTTTCTGGGTATACTGGATTTCTGAAAGCCTAGTCATTTATGCTATATCCAAATCCCTGTTCATGATGGGGTGCATAAGTCCAAGGAAGGCTGGTAGCCTACAGGGAGGTATGTGGAGCAAGAGGTGTTTCAAGCCATGTCAAGCCTTTCAAAGTGTTACCACTGAGATACACTGACTATGTACATTAATTGCACGGAGCAGAAGAATCTTCATAAGGTCATGCTGAAAGTGCAGCAAGTTTTAGGCAAGACTTATCAGAGATTTTAACATTCCTAATTCTGGTCCATTGACAGCACTCCCAGCTCTGTGCCAAAAGGGAACAAGGCAAAGTGACTGAGCAATGAAAGCCAAGAGAAAGCCTAGCCTACCAGATCTGGGAGATGACGACAATGCAGGTATGGGCTAAATTAGTTGAGTTAGCAGAGATGTAGCAGGGAGAGTGGACTCTGTGACCAACCATCAAACAACAGCAGGGTTGGGTACTCTGGAGGTGAGGAGTGAAAGGCAGGGAGAGAGGAACAAATTTATACCATGACTCCACTGTGACACCAAAACTGTTATGTCCAGCTAAGGATAGCAACCTCCTAATACTTGGATTCCTCCAATTGCATCCTAAGAGCTACTTATCCCTGCCAGCAGCCCTTATGGAAACACCAGTTGAAGCCATGACATGTGAATCCCTGTTGTTACCTGATAGCACCACTGTAGCAAGATGAGCATCTGAGTTTGGGCTTCTTCCTTCCAACAAGTTCTTAAACCAGCAACAGTTTGCTGTATTGTTTGCCTGTGTTTATTCGGTGCTACTTAACTACCCTGCAGTGTCACTTATGCCCAGCTCTTCTGCATTGCCTTCCTCCTGCGTCCTGCCCCCTCCAGGTTTTACTTTCCCATAATATTGTCCCATGGTGAGGTCACCAGAATTACATGGATCTTCTGACAGTACACAGATGCTTTGGTCTGTGCTCCTTCACGCCCATGAGTCTTTTTAAAAGAAAAGCCTGATTTCCAGACTTTTTCATTTTTTCCAGTGATTCTTGTTTGGAGAAGATGCAGATGTTTCCCATTTGGCCAATGCCTCCCTATATCCACTGACAGATGCTTGGCAACGTCAGTGCTTATTTGCAGCCTCTCATCAGATGTACTGATGAATGTCATGTTTGCAGCAGTTGTGTTTTTTCTAAGCCATTCTAATGTGGCAAGCAAACCTATTCACAATTTCTGTCAACCAGTGTCTGTGCTGTAGCCATAGAGTTGTTCCTGAGCCTATTTATTTTTCATTTCTGTCTTGAACAGCTAGGGGAGCTGGGCTTTTATCAGGACCAACAGGAATAGATCAATTCAGTTCCAGGCATCCAGCAAAGAAACATGAGAACTTTAGAAACACACTGGAATTTAATCAGGCTAAGTCTATACAAATAAATTAAATATGCTTAGGTGCATTCTTTCATACTGAAGCCAGCATCCATGGTGTGCCCCATGTCTGTGATAATAAAGTGTACTAGCCTGCAAAAGAGGGCGACTGCATTCAAACTGCCTCCTTTGCATGGTCCCTGGCAGGTCTTAGGTGCCAACCTGCGCCCAGGAATCATTTGGGAGGATGCTAGTTGTCATGGACCAAAAGCACGTCAGGGAGCCTTCCAGCACTTCAGCAGCACAGACAGCCCAGTGTCAGTGCCCCATAATATTCCCTGATATTGTTGGATTGAATAGAGCAAGATGTATCCTCAGAGGGACTCATGCTAGAAGTTATTCTGTCAGCAGAGACAAAGGTTATGTCAGTGCTGAGTTTGGAAAGATAAAGATTAGAGCTATGCGATATTCGCAGTGCGATCTTCCCAGCCTGGATTGCTGATCACGATGGAATTGTACAAGGAGAGAATTCAGTTATACAAGCAAGGATGATTACTGGTGTCACTGGGGAGACCAGTGCCCTCTCTCTTCTGTTTTGAAGAGTCCATGATCTTAATCTGCAGAGACTTTATTGTTTTTGTAGGGGAATGTTTTGCAAAGAGATAAATGAATATCTCATGTTTTCCCTCTGTGCTATTTATTCTGGAAGTTCGGTCATCTGCCCTGTAAATAAATAGAGGGTGTATCATCATTCCTGCTATGGTATCCGCATTTCCTATCTATCACTGGGTAGCAAGATTGTTCTGCCATAGGGGTGGAAGCCAGGGGATCTGCAAGTACCTCTGAGTAGCAGCAGATGAGCATTGACTTTCAGAAATAACCACAATAAACCACATCCATCCAAATAATGTGGGACAGTGAGGACAGGAGCTTTAACATTCCTGAAATTATGCCTCTGAATAGGAACTTGCTTAATTGCATGTTCCCCTGTCTGCATGTCAATATGGGAAAATCCAGACTAATGATACTGTTGTTCTTGGACATTGTATAAGATAAAACGGGAATGAAAAATTCACAGAAGTACCAGTTCCTAAGGCCAACTTCAGTGCTGTTCACTTCAGTGGTCAGTTCACACACCCCAGCACGAAGAGCAAGAACAGTTCCAGGACCTGAATGTGCAGCTGCTGGCTCATGCAGGATCAGTGCATGTAACTCCAGACCTTCCTGTGGTCAAGCTGGCCACCAGGACTTCCCAAAAGCTCCTGGGCCCCATTGTGCTGGGCACGGTCTAAATACCATTGAACAACACCCCCTCAAATATTTACAACCTATATACATAATGCAGGGATTTGGGGAAGACATGGAGACAGCAGAGGGGAAGTGATCTATTCCAGTCACAACAGGAGGTTAATTGCAGCCATTTGGGCAGCCCAGCTGATGCTGCCTTCCAGCTCCCTGGCTGTTATGGACTGTGTGTTTCTAACCCTTTGGGCTCTGCTTTTTTCTTGCCACCAAAGTATTTTGCTTTGATTTTTTTAGCCTGATAGACCTGGCTGGCTCATCTTAGCCTTGGGAAGCACAATCCTGGGCCAGCCCTACCTCTAATGAGGAGTTGATGCTCCTGAAGGCTTCCAGGGCTTTGCCCTCCCAGAAGGACCAGAATGACTGCCTACACTATAAGGCAGGTCTTAACTTTCCTAAGCAGGAGACGTCCTTCCAGACAGTGATGGTTAATGGCTGGACAGATTCAGCACTCCCAATGTCACTTTAAAAAAGCAATAAAACCAGGAAATATGACTTTTCCAGAACAAAAAAAAAAAAAAATACTGCGTTTGGCTGTTAACATGATGATTTGAGTTAAGCACAGCACTATGGGAACTGGTTGTTTAAAAGAGAGAGTTAGCTCTCTGCTACAGGACTTTCTATTTACTGTGCCAGGATCCTTTCTACAGATAACACAGTCCTCAGTACAAGTCCTTCAACCCCTGTGAAAATGGGCTATTGATTTATCTTTTCATTTAAAATGCTGTCCTTTTTTATCCCTGATGTGTTTTGCTGTTGTTTGTCTGAAGTCCACTGAGTTGCACTGAAGTGGACAAGAGATATGTGCTTACAGTTTGGCAGGGAATTGCCAGGGCTGGGAGTTTTCAGTACCAAAAGGAAAGACAGAAATGCCTAAGTAGTTTTTTTAATCAATTGCTCTTTCTAATGAGAGCAGCTCATGAGGTGAAGCAAGTCAGTCGACATTATGTATTAATGTTTAAAATCCTCCTAAATCAGAGCTTGGAGTGGACTATCTGAATTGGGAGTTAAACAAAAATCAATACATGTCAATATATCACCAAGGCCTTTTGGGAACCCAGCTTGTGTATATTAACATGAATCTTTTTTAAAATGTAGACTTAAAAAGATCTGAAAAGTATCGTGAAGACAGCAGTCAACATCTGTGAGGCAGCACGTAAGGTTACTGAAGGATCTACCTGACTCCTTTCAGCTGTTTTGAAAACATCAGCAGTAGACCACTTCCCCGTGTATGATAAATACACACTCTCTCTCTTGCACGCTCTTGTATGCATGCACACAGAGCAAAAATAGTCCAGCCATGTTTAAGGCTCTCACGCCAATGCTCCATCCTGTCTTTTCACCTGCCTTTGAAAACAAAATATTCAGAAATTGCCTGAAGCACAAGTGGGTATGGCTCTCGAAAGATTATGGGGGAGGGGGAGGGAAGCTTTTGCAAGAGAAGTTAAAAAGAAAAAGGAGGATTTAAGTTTTTCAAAAGAAAAAATATACACAATCTTGTTCTAAAGTATATGTGAGGAATAAAGGAATAGCAAAAGGCAAATTACACTGAAGACTGAAATACAATGGAGATGGGGCATAATCAGCTTATGGGCTGCTTTCATACAATAAAGAAAATCATGCATAATTTTCAGAGGCACCTTCAGATCTCATTGCCTTCGAACAACATCCCTTATGCAAGCAGAGGCTCATCAGGGCAGACCTGTGCTGTTTTCTGCCTTCCATTTGCACCACTGTAGACATCAGGGACAAATCCGATTAGAGTCCTCTGTTCTCATGAAAATGAGAAATAATTTCAGCTGCATGTATTGAACGCAGCATGTTAAATTGCAAATTAGTTACTGTCTGTAGAAAAGAAGGCTAGGTGACCTCTTACACCTATATAAAATAATTATGTTAACAGTGATGATATATACAACAATTTTCTTTTCAAGTCCACGGCAGTTGTTTATGTGGGGTTTGTCTTCACTAACTGCTTGCACAAGGAAGGGGCACTAATTCTGTTCCCTTTCTTAATTTTTGCTCCTGTCTAAGTGTTGCTGCAGCCAGAAGTTTGGAGCTTGAAAGCAGATCTGAAGAAGAAAAGTGGAACCAAGTGCATTCTCCTTTGCTAATGTTCACACTTTTATGGTAGATAATAAACTAGACAAGAAGCTAGCCAGAAATATCAATATTATGTCTCCACAGGTAAATTTTTACTGGCTAAGACTGCATGCAATATATCTCCATTCCCCAGAACAGACAGATCAGATTTAATCTCCCATACAGTCTCTCTCCAGACCATTACTTAGCTCACAAGTCTCATGTGTGAAGCCCAGAGAATTAGAAAAGCAAGAACCAGAATGCTAATTGATACTTCTTACAGATTTATGATGGACTTCTAAGATGTCACACTCAAAATCTTGCTATAGGCAAGAATGGAGCATACCTTACACAGATATGGAGCTATAGGAAGCTATTGTTAGTCCAGTTAAAGTTTTCATAGTCTAATAGTTCAAATGATTAGTCCAGTCATAAAATTATACATGTATAGTCCAAATTAATACAGATAAGTCTCAATAATGCTGTTAAAATTGTTATTCAAGAAAAAAAAAAAAAAACTAAACAAAACAAAACACCAACTTTTTGATATCTACCCTTTTTTTCAGTACTGTGCTCATTCTTCCAGTGCCTGTCTGGCTCCTATGGTTGACCATTTCAGCCTTACCCAGGAAGACTGGGAGGTGGGTTGTGATATGTTGTCAGTATCCTGAGATGTCTGCCACAAGAGGTATGATATTTGTGGTGGGGCTTTCTTCATCCTCTCTTCTGGGATGCATGTGATGTTGATGCTGATGCTTTGCTCTTCCTCAGTTTTGGGTCTGCAGGGATTTATTTTTATATGTTTTCTTCGCATATTCTTTTTTCTGAATATGCTCATTATTCAGTTTTTCTGTTCTTGTTATCTCCAGAACTGGTTTTACCTGAGCAACATAGGGCTGCACTTCTGTAGTGACGATTGATTGATCTTTAAGATTTGTCTTTACCATCTGGGACCTCTGGTATCATCCCATGTCTGTACTCTTCCACACCACATTTTATTTTGAAGTCACACACTGTTCAGTCTACACTGTAACTCTTTGTTATCACTATAAACTAAAGCTGATCTAAACCAGACATAGGCCATAGTTACCTGACTGCTAGACAATTGCTATCCTTAAAAACAAAAAAACAACTTAAAACCAACTCAGCCTAGTCAAGCCAAGCCACGTGATTAGTCTGGACTGACTAAGCCTTGACTGTCAAGTCAACGCAAAGCCTGTGGCCTTTGACTGGTAGTGGTAGAAATCATAGTTACCAGGCTGCAAAGTCTCCCTGCTATATGTATGTCAAAACTTGAATCCAAAACCCCTCTCAGACACCACTAGAAAGAGACATTTCTTGGGACATTGCCACAGGCAGGTCCCAAGCATCAGATAAGCCCTGATGACTCCCACCTCATGTATCAGTTCAGCTGTTGCACAGAACCGTCCCTGGGTTCACATTACAGGTGGCTGCTCCTTGGCTGCTCTCTTGCTACTTGTGCCTAATGCTTTAGTGAGTAGCTCTCAGTCATTGGATCAGCATGAGGATTTTAAAATCTCCCCACTTTCCAAGTGTCTATCTGTAGTCTTCAATCACTGTTAAAGACCATCTCTAGCATCCTGGACTAATTACAAGGTTGGGAGTGCTCAAACTTTGTCAGAATTTTATTCTACACTGCCATGCTTTCTATTTCTTTTAGCACTGATTTCAACTTCTTCTGTAACAGACCTGCTTCACATTGCAATGCAGTTCTGTGGTTTGTCCTGAATTTCTGTGTATCAGTAAATGATACCTTTCAGTGTATTTCAAACCTAATAAAAGAACACTTAACGTCATAACCTTCTTAAGTAACTCCTCCTTCTCCCTGTTTCTTTCTCACTACAGTACTCCAGTCTTTGTGTCAGTGCAAGCTACCATGAAGCAGACGCTGCGATTTTTCAGCAGTTGGTTTCAACTGTATTCACAAATTTGGAAGCTTTATACAGAAGAACAGCTCCCAGAATCTTTGACCAAGAAACCTGTCACTTAACTGTCTTCAGTTCATGTCAAAGCAAAGTCAAGATTTAAAAAAAAAAAAAAAAAAAAATCCTAAGAGAGGATCCCCATGCCTCAGATAAAACCACACAAACAAACAAACAAATTAAACCAAGCTGGTGATTTGGAAGCTTCCCTGGAATTTAGAGATTAAAATACCCACAATCACAGAATCACTGACATTGGACAGGACCTCTAGACATCATCTCGTCCAACCTTCCTGCTCCAAGCAGGGTCAGCTAGAGCAGGTTGTTCAGGGCTGTGTCCATGTCCCTGCACTTTCTGACTCACAGCACAGCTCAGAGCTCCAGGTCACTGGTCAGGCTGATGTGCAGTTTGGCCACAGAAATCCTTCCATACAACATTTCTTTTCATGCTTCCAGAGATGGCAGTGGTAATATTTAGTTTTGTAATATGTTCCTGCGTGGATACATGCGGAATATGGAAGGAGAGTCACCAGCCTCGTAAATCCCAGATGCCTTCACTCACCCATTGCTGTGAGGCATAACCTTACCTTTTCCCTCTGCATAAGGACTGGCTGAGACCCTGCAAAGAGCTTTCTGGCACAATGTCTGGTTTTCCTCTGTTGTGCTGTGACTTCTTTCAGTCTAATGTTGCAGTTTGGTAACATAGCCCTGGAGTTTCCTCCTTGCCCTAAAGAATGCTGTCATTTGCAGTCTTAATGCCTGGAGAACTCTCTGATGCCTGGTACAGTTTATATGATGTACTCAGGAGATGGGCTGATGTCCCTAGACTGTTGTACTACTACAGTGCTACTTATAACTGCTATAGTGATGTCTCATTTTAGATATGACAGTTTCTTCTTCAGTGGACTCACTGGACCACATCACAAAAGGCTGTAAAAGTTGTCCCTTCTTCCGTTTGCCATGTTACTGTGTTGTCTTTTGAAAATATTGTCTGATGCTAATTATTATTAATGCTAATATCAAGATATCATTGTCAAGCTAATTAATTAGAAGAAGAGCATCTATGTTCTTAACTAAAACTGCTAACAAGTACAAGCATATGCTCACTTGTTCAAACTTTCTCCTGTTTTCTGCAATTTACCAGTTTAAGCTGCCCACAGTGCTGTTTGGTGGCCATCCAGGGCATGCTGGAGTGAGGCTTAACCCTCATTCAACACATTTGAGTACTCTATCAATGTTCACACAAAGAATACTCACAAAGACCCATCTTCTTTCAGACTTCACACACATACAGAAGTTCTCTGGGACTGTATGAGCTGACACAAAAAACATACCCCTGCAAATTCATTATTGCTGAGTTTGCAAACAACAGTTAAATCACAGAGACTTTAGTTGTGAGAGTGCTTGAAGTTTTATAACATGCCAAATGTTTTGACCTCCAGATACTTTGCTCTTTCTTAGTACTATCTTAAGCATATCTTCTGTGATGGTAGTTATCTGCTGGAGCCATTTCCCTCCCATAAGATTTTATGTGGAGGACTGGACTAGCTGGACATCTACAAGATACATCTACATCTACATCTGTCCAATCTTTGTCAGATCTCAAACTGCAGCTGCTCATCAACAGGCACAAACAAGCTTCTCCATGTTCTGCAAGCGAAAAGTGCATTTATTCTTATTAATTGTACTGTGGTCCTGACAACCAGATGTCTATCTTCTTCATCAATATCCTTTTATTCCACTAGAAGGGCTGGATTGACCTCCAGGTAAATAGGGGACAGCTTCTCTGTATGCACCTTGAAAGATCTGAGAAATGCATATTGCAGCTATACTCTTCCTAACTGTCTCATCACCTCAAGCAGGGCTGCTTTATGCTTCTAGAGCTTTGCCTTGATGCGATTGTGTTCCTCACCTGTTTTCTCCTTTGCCTGACTGTAGCTTAAATTGGTTCTCGCCTATCGTATCTTATGCGATTTACGTTCTTGGCCAGTCTACTTCTTTTTCCATCTCCTCTGTTTCCTTCAGCCTGAGCCCCTGCATTCATTTCTCATTACTTGTTGTTTTTTGCATTGTTTAGGCAAAAAGTCCAAGGTCTGATCCCTGACCAACTCGATGGTGTTATCAGAACATTTGCAGGAGGTTTCTGCATAGGTGTCCAGGTGGTGCAAGTAGACCAACAATTGATCCAGATGTGGTCAAACAGAAAGAGCTCTTGGCATCGCCATCATTTTTTCCCTCCCTCCCCTGCCCTCTGATTTTCTAGTTCCAGCCAAATCTCTGCTGTCTCAGGAGATGTATAAAACTCCCTTCCCAAACTTCTGCACTTTCTGTACAAAGAAATACACTCTATCCGTCTTTGAAATTGAAATTACAGATGAAAATCACTGTCCATTCCCATTGGACTAATATAAGATTGATTGTTCCACACAGAATATTATCCAATCTGATCATAAAGGACACAAATGATAGCTGTTTTAACACTTTTCCTGGGAGACTGTGCCACATCCTGATCAATGTCTTTGTAAGGAGTTTGTGCTGATAATCAGATTCATTTTTTCAGTTTTAAATTCAGCCCGTTACTCTGAGTTACTTTCCATTGTTTGCCCCTTAATCAATTCATTATTATTGTTGTTGCTGTTTACATTAATGAAGTAAGCAGTGGAAATGCTTGGCTCCAGTAAAATGTTTGCTGTTTTATATGTGTGTAACAAAAGTCTCCCTTGCACTGAAGAGTTTATAATCTCTTTTAAGACTTAAGATAAGAGGCTACTGCAAACACTGAGGACTTACAGGACAACAGTACAACAAAATCATAAAACAAACCAGTCTCAAAAATAGGCAATCTGTCTTTCTGAAACCTGCTGTGTATTACTTGATTATGAAAATATTTAAAAGCTTATTCAGGGCCATAACTGCTGTCCTTTTGTGTTTATACATAGATGGCCTCTGCCCCAAGAAGTTCACAGTCTAAGCAACAGGATTATCAAAGATGTAGATAGACATCCCTGCCTCAAGCACTTCTTTCTTAGGTGAAACCCATGCATCTTTCTGAAACAAATGAATTTGTCTTCAAATATCTTAATGAAGAATTCAATCCAGAGTCTAATAGGGTGATCTCACTCTGTCACCACATCTTCGTGTCCCTGACTTTCTGTGAGACAGGCAGACTGTCAGTCTTTCACTAACTCACATTAGCCTCACTTACCCAAACTCCTCCCTTTCTTTAAAGCACTGTTAAAATTTCAGCCCCCCCCTTTGATTTTTATGTCATTTTTAGCTTTGGAAGACTACCACTTTCTAGCTGAATGGAGCCATATAGACGGTGGATAATTTCTCCCTGTAATTCATGGCCAGCTGTTGCTGTGTAACTCCTAAGCTATGTACCTGAAGAGCTTTTTTTGTGTGATGGCTTTATCTTTCTTGCTTGGTACAGTGCCTTTTTGCTTCAACCTGACTGGAGAAAAGGAAAAAAAAAAATTAATTATGACCAGATTATCAACTTAATTGAAATTAATGGTGCATAGACAGAAGAGCAGGTCAGCACAAGTTAAATAATATTTGAGTAAGTTAGGTGCCTGCAGGCCAGTGGGGACCAATGAAATATGCGGTAGGGTACATCAGGAACTACCAAAAGCAATTGTTGCATGATGAGAGATTATCTTTAAGATCTTGTGGAGGAAAAGTACCGGAAGATAAAAGAAGGGCAAAGAGTACTATCGTAAAAAAAAAGGTGAATTCTAGATGAGTCAGCCTGACTTTGATGCTTGGAAAGAAAATAGACCAAATAATGAAACAGTTGATACATAAACACCTAAAGCAAAGGACAGTGATAAGAAACATCCAACAGTGATTTGGCAAAAACAGATTGCTTCCAGCTGAAGACAGAACAACTTATCTGGTTAGTAAGGGAAGCACAAATCACTGACATTTCCCACAACTATGCTCCACCATCATTGTGAAAGTTGTAAGTTCTTCAACTTCTTACGGTGTAGAAATGTAGTTCCATGACTTTCAGCAACCTCCTCTGGGTAGACTGTGAATTTTTAACTTAGTTTAAATTTTAATGATTTTAATTTTTTTCTTTTAAAATTTGTAGCCTAATTTGCCAGTTCATTGCAGTTCTGAGTTAATGTAATGGTGATTAAAGTACCAATGCTGCTTCCTTAAGATCTACCTGTTTACGCAGTCAGTGGTGCCAAGGGAATGAATACAGCCTCAGCATCATAAACAATCCTCTGGAACAGATGCATTTCTTGGAAGGAGAACACTTCCTTGTGCACAAACAAAAAACATGCACATATTCCTGGACAGAAGAACATCCAGAGGCAGCTCAAACCATGCTTAGCATCCATGTGTGGACAACAGAGCTGAGTCCTAGGTAGTTTGCGGAGAACCAATGAATACAGTCAACAGAGCAGAGAGAGAGCAGCAGATAGGGGAACTACTCATTGCCCATGGAGTTGCATACATGTGTACCACTTAGGTGATACCCCTGTAATTTGCAAACTACAGATTGCAGTTGCCAGACAGTGTAATCAAGGGCATCTCAAATAGAGGCAGACTTTAGGGAGGGTGTGTGCTGTGTCTCCATCAGCTAAATGCAGCCTGAGAGACCTAACTCACAGACTGGCAGAAAGACCTCCACAGGCCCCTATGGCTCCTTAGTCAACACAGGCAGTGGCTCCTGGCAAGTTATTCAGCGCACCCGATAGCAGACACCAGGGCTCATCTCAGTTGTCCACAGTTAGGTGACTAATATGGCTGAGATTTCTCAGAGGGCTTCCAGGTTGGGCTGGGAAACATGGCACAAAGTCTAAGGAAAACTCATTGCTTCTGGGACTGGCATCCAGAGGTGAGGTGGGGTTTCCTGGGCAGCTCCAACAGTACCAGATGGCTTTCCTTAGGCACTTGAACCTCGCTGTACCTCCAGAGTGGCTCAAATAAGACACCCTGCTGACAGGCAGACACCTGTTTGTGGGCACAAAAAGGTGGAACTTCATCTGAGCTGAATTCCATCTTTGTTCACAGTTTCACTCTTGAAGTCAAATAAGGCACTTACTTACACTTAATGGAAGCCTGGAGAGTCCCCGCAGGGAATTGGTGTGGAGAAGCCAGAGCATCATATACAGAAACAGATTTTACAGCAACTGTATTCTGTAGACAAACCCTGTGACACTGCTGCAAACAAGGTACATGGCTCTCAGGGACTTCTTAAACACTATCATTTACTTAAGGCCCCAGAGGGAATTATTCACTGAACGTGGCAGGGAGAAGACCAGCAAGAGCACTGTGTCTGTTGCTTGGCACTGCTCTGTAGTGAAGAGGTTGACAAATTGGAGGGAGCCCAGAGCAGAGCAACAGGAGTGATACAGGTGCCGGAAAACATGGCTAATGAAGAAAGTATAAAATGATTGGGTCTGTGGGTATGTGGATGTGCATTAATGACCTTCAAGTGTCTAAAAGGTCGATATAAAGAGAATTCTGATCCATTGCTCTCTGTGTTCATGGAGGGAAAAAAAAATTTCTTGGTTTTCACATGGAGACATATGTTACCTAATAGGAAAGGAAAAACAAACAACAAACCTTCTAACAGGAAGGACAGTGGAGCTCTTACATGATTGCCTCAGAAGGCAGTGGATTACAAGCTAAGAAGCTTCTAAGATGTTACGCAAACTTCTGCTAGTGGTGGCCAAGATTTATTTAATCCTGCCGCAGCAAGGAAGGGTGACCTTTTCACATCCTTTCTAGTTCTGCACTTCATTGCTTTTATAAATGTAATTCATGCCTGACATGCAATCATTTTGTTCTGTTGAGTTAGACAGATGGGAACACAAAACTGAACAAGGAAATGGGGATGCTCCTGTGCTTCATCCAAAATAAGAAAATCACGTTTCCAGTTAATGATCTTTCGTAAAGACTCTGTCATCCTTACTACTATTTAACGAACTCCTGTTAGCACTGATGGGACCAATCTCTCTACAGAGCCTCCCTATAAATCCTCCCAGTGAAGCTGCCTTTTGGCCTGGCTCTTCTGTACAGCACAGAGAGGAGGATCAACATCAGGGAAATGCATGGGCAAGATAAGGAAGAAGAGGAAATAACAGAAAGTGGAAGAAGAGGAAATAACAGAAAGTGGAACTGGGGAAAAAAAGAAAGGGAATTGGTGGAAGGAGAAGCAATGTGGAGATGCAAAGTAAACAATGTAATGCAAAAGGTGATAACAAGAAGAAACACCCTGTGGTGAGAGAAAACAGGGAGAAAGCAAAGAAAGCTGTATAACAAGCAGGTCAGTGATGTTGCATTAGCACAATTCAGTGTGTTTTCCTTGACAGAGAGGGAAATGAGAAGTTAAGCACTTTTTTCATTCAGGAAGACCAAGGGAAAACAGGCATAATGTACCCAGCCATCCACTGTTTTTTTGAGCAAGACAAAGTCTGAAGATGAAATGTTATTGCTCAAACAAGAGATACAAGAGTGAGAGAGAGCATGGCAGGATTAACCATCAGATGAAGAAAGAAAGACTCAGGGATGCCAAGGAGGGAGTACACACCCATGTGTGCCAGGCATGAGAGGTGCCTGAGCTTGCTCCAAGGCCCACATGGGTCTTACTGAAGCACAGGACCAGACTGACTGCCCACAAGGTATGGTTCAACACAGGTCTGATGCTAACTAAGCTCACACACTCGGAGCAACAGAGGACTTTTTTTCCTCATGTAAGTGATGAGAAGAGAGACATGTCTGTCAGGCTGAAATGATTCGTCTCGACTCAGTGGCTTGTATTTCAGTGAGCATTGACTTTCTCCAGGGCTAGCATAATTGTAGGGCATACCATTCCCACGCACCTTCCAGAAACACATCCATTTTCCCAGGAAAACACGATGCCTGAAAACACAGCCTATATTGCGGCCTCGTGCAGAACAGCAGCAGCTGAAAGGCAGATTGAAAAGGTGACTGGCAGAGAATGGTCTTCTTGGACAGACAGCAACACACTAGGCATCAGGCTGTTACCTTCAGTATATTCAGATGTCATCTACAGAGCAGTATGGTTTACAAGTCCCTCACACAAGCTAAGTTAAAAGGAAAAAAAAAAGGAATTGGAAAAGGGAAACATACTATGACAAAAAAAACCTCCAACTTGATATTCAGAGATGGAGCAGCAAGTAGGGGCATGGCGGGTCACGGTCACCCTCCTCTGTAAAACAGTATTGAGAGCAGAAGAATCAGTACATGCAAAATTCAGTATCTTTATTAGGAACTATGCGCAAACACAATTTTTTTTCATTCTCAAACATTATCCTGTCATGTGTGTATACTGATCTCCCACTCATCGCAGTATTTCTGTATCAGCCATATGGATAGTACCAGATCATTCTCAATGACTCACTATTTACGTGCAAAATGTCATGAACATCTGAGAGTGTTTTACACCTGGAATGCTATATTTGGCAGCACCAAGTGACTCAGTTTTGCTAGCAATGGTAGCAACAGTGAGAAAAATAAATGGCAATTTTAATTACATTTTGTAGATATTTTACATCAAGGATTTTTATTTTGGCAAATAAAGACATCTGGAGTCTAAATATTTTACCTTCTCTGCTCCCACTGCTTTAGGATGGCAGGGAAGGGACACTATACATTGCTGTGCCCATACCTATTTGCTGTGTTGTTCACAGAGGCACCAGGAGTGTATCTCAGACAGGCACTGTGGAGCAGGACAACAGACAGCACTGTATAGTAGTCACAGGCGCAGGGATCTGCTGAAGGCAGGTGATATTATAAAGGTGTATTTTAAGGTGAGATTAAGCTGGGCACAGGACAGAGAGGACTCACCAACTGCATGTGTTCATTTCTTTCTTCCACAGTCTTCATAGCCTGGACGCCAGGCTACAGAACCACTGCTTCTCCTACAAACACCAGCCATGCCCATGCAGCACACAGGCAGGAAGATTGCAGGTAGATAACACCTAGGACCAAGCTCCTACACAATATGAACGCTTGTGTTTTTCCTGCTCTGACAGGTGAGATGGTCCTAAACCTGTCCAATGACAAGGCACAACAACAACAAGAAAAAAACTTATGTTTTTTTTTTTAAAACCTTGCCCTTTCTAACAGAAGAGCTCACAATTTTGCCCTCCTTCATTGCTAAATATAGTGTGTACTCTAAAAAAGTCACCACATGTGCTGGGGACTATCCATAAGGGACATTAAATGCTTTATCTATTGTTGAAGAAAAGAAGTCATTAGATCCCACTGCAGAGCAGTGAGGGATACCACCTCCTCTCCTGAATTTATGATCTGTGAGCTAATGCTCTTTCTAATTGAAATGGCTAGTGACTAATGAAAAGATAAAGGATGCAGCCAAGCTTGGCTATACATTGGGAAGTTCATCAATATGCATTTTCCCATGACACTCAAGGATATTTCCCATAAGAAGGCAGGAATCAGGCTGTGAGATATGAAGGCATGAAGCAGATATCCTTACCCCATTTACCATGAATACTCACAGTCACAAAGTATCCCTGGACACTCTAGAAACCGTAACTCATACCTTAAAGTCTGAACCTGGAATAAGTATTTTGTCATCCTCCTAAAGCTCCTCCTTTAGCTTCAGTGAAACTGTGCTCTAAGATCTGTGATATCAGATCTCACGGGAAAAAAAATCTTCTATTCAGAGATGTGGATGTATATGTGCATTTGTTTTTTAACTGTGGGTGTGGGAACAAGTAGGTCAGCGTACTCCTTTACAGCTACCTATGCAAGAGGAGACAGCTGATTTTAACAATGATGTTCAACAAACACTGTGTTAAAGGACAAAATAAATAAATAAATAAATAAATAAATAAATAAATAAATAAATAAATATATTTTCACTGTATTTAATTAACTGAAATTGGGGGAAGAGAGAGACATGAATGGCAAAGCAACTAATTTACTCCCATTTGGCTGAGTCAAAGCCCCAGCAGTATCCTATGTGTCATTTACCCGACATAGTGTTGCTAGGAAGCCTTTTGCTAATCCCAGTTTTTAGCTGAAAGATTTTTAGAGCACATCAGGTCATGTAATTGACAGAACTTGGGTTGAGCTGGGTTAAGTACTTAAAAAGTACTTACTTGCTAAACTTATCCCTGATTTAACTTTCCCTTAAACAAAAACAGTTCAACCAAACCACGAATGTGTGAACTAGGAGTCACACATCTAAAAAATAAGTAGTATAGAGCTGGGATTGCCTGCTTGTACATTCCAGTTCTCCGTGTCCAGCTTCAGGGTGGTTGCCCAAATAGTTGCCCCGGCTTGGAGGCTACTCATCGCCACACAGCTGAATCCAAAGGTGCTTGGTATCTTCCGTCTGGAGGTTCCACATTTTTCCCCCAAACACTGCCAGAGGCTAATGCAAAGGCTTCTCCAGGCTAAGTGTGGGGTGGAGGTCTGCATCTATTGGACTTTTAAGTTGAAAGATTGTGAACAACCTCCTTTGCAAATACAAGTCCTCTTTTTTTGAATCTCATATATAGGTCACTAAAGAGAAAAGAACCATCTAACATTTGCAGCGCTAAACTGAACATGACTTTGGCACAGACTTGAACACTTCCCATGGCTGCTTACTTGTTACCATGCTATTCATCACAATTTTGGCAGCACTTTCCCAGTCAAAGCCTACACTGACTTTCGAGCTAGCATGAGCAAGGGATTCTTCCTATCAGGCAGTTTGGCCACCCTTCTCACCCACAGAAACAATGCTCGGCCACTCACCAGAAGACCAGAAAATAGCCCTTGGCCCATTTTATTTGCTGACAGAGACAGAACTAAGGAGGATGACTGGTCAGACCAGATAATTAGGACAGTATCCATTTAATTCCTCAGGTAAATAGAAAGCCAACCTGTGTCTCCCCTCCCAAAGAAATGCTGTTAGGAGGCTGCTGGCTTTCCTTATTCCAAGCTATTTCCTTCTCAGCCAGGAGATTTCTTCCTGCCATCCTCCACTGCTGCCTCTGTTTCTAACCCTGCTATGAGGGCATGCATTAGCTTTGCAGTGCCACACGTAGTATCAAAAATGAGGGCTCAGGGGGTGGAAGGAGGGAGGAAATTCATCTGATGCAACTGGACTGGACAGAAAATTCTGGTAAAGCAAAATCTAATCAAGTCTTCTGAAAGGTATAGTTGGGAGGCAGAGGTAGGCTCAGTGCCAGAGTAGCGTCAAGCTGTGTAATTTCTCATGCCTTTACAAAATACTCTCCAGAACTGCTCAGGGACTTCTTGCACGGACCCTGGCTTGAGCCTCTCTGGTGCCTCACAGACACAAAAACCTGTGATGGGGCTCAAGTTGCTAAGGGCTGTGTGTATCTCACCATCTCCCCAAAGGATGGTTTTGCAGCCCTGGAGTCATCCTGAGTCCAGATATGGTAACTCCAGTCACAAGAACTACAATGAAGTCAAAGTAATCAGAGCATTGAAAACCGCCACTAGTGCAGAAATATTCCTGTTTTTCCATGAACTGCTGCTCTGCACACTGACTCTTAACTGTCTTCTGGAGTCACTTCCACTGTGCATGGAGAAGTAAATGGGAAATGGGAGATGAACTTTGTTAACCTCTGGAAATCCCACACTCCAGACCTTACAGCTGCTCCAAAGATCTGCTGCTTCTTTTTAATCTATTCAATAACCAAGGTATGCAAGGGATTTTATCAAAAAGGAGGATTTATATATAGATATATACAGATGAACTCTTCGCTGAGTGTGCCGTTAGCCCAATGTGCCCCAGATGCATGAAAATGCAACACTAAACATGCAACTTCTACATCTCATTGAGCTTCTCAGCAGGATTGATCTGCATGGCAGGAGCTTGCCCTTAGGGCAGAGACTGTCAAAACAACAAATCAGCCAAAAATCAGGGAAACACAATCAGTTTTGCTAAGGTCCTCCCTGTCCTTCCACCACATTTATACAGGGCACAGTATTGATTCAAGTCTATTATATTCAAGCATCATTAAGAGTACAATGGAGAGTGATAAATTATTATTTTAATGTGAATATAATGATATAAAGACACTTTTAAAGTAATTAGATCCTCAGCCTTGAGAGTGTGGAGTGTCTTTTTCCCATAAAGTTCATGGGATGCTGAGAGTAGTGAGGTTCGAGATGTGCCGAGAGGGATTGACTGCTTTATGAAGAAACACTTGCAGAGGAAAGGCTTGTCTCTCAAACAGGGGGTAGCTGTCTTCAAGATTTCTGCTTGGTCACTGCATGAAAGGAGCATGGGATTGCCCAGAGGTGAGAGCAGCAGGCAAAGTCTGGATTATAGTGTTGAAGCGTTACTGCTCTCATGTGCCTCAGTTTACCAAAAGCAACTCTTCGGTGGCTGGGACACTCTAAAATCCTTGCATACAGCACTCCCCTTCACAGTCACATTGAGTCTAGTGTATTCCTGCACGTGAACTGCTCTTCACAGTCCCCTGTGCCCAGAAATCCCAGGAATAAACTTGGGTTCTCCCAAATGCCACAGACAGAGGTGGGAGCACAGAGGAGATCTTCCCAACAAAAGCCAGGCAGCTGTTCACTCCAGTACCTTTCAAATCCTGGATGCTGTACTGGGAGAGAGGTAGTGCTCAGGTAGCCAAAAGCCAGGCTGCTTTGGTGTCAGCATACATCAATATGATAAATAACCTCATGACAATGAGGCTCTGAGTTCAGGTTCCTGGTGTCACCAAGTGCTCCTGCTGAAGAAGAAAGTGCTCCTGCTTTTCCATATCCTTAAATAAGAAGAGAGCATCAGTCAAGTCAGGGATGGGAAAACATAAACCTCATTGCTGTAAATTACTCCAGAGCAGAGCAGCTTGTGAAAAGCTAGGAGGTGGTCAGGTAGAAGGTGCTGTTATAGAAATGCAAGGTATTACTAGAAAAGTCTGATTGTTTAGGAGCAGGGATTCAGGACACCAAATTGAGTTCATCCTTTCTCTGCCCAGATCATTGTAAACAGCCCTCTGGATTTGACCAGGAATGGCTTATGAGTTTTAAATCTTCTAAAAAATTAGCTGCTTCTTTTGTTACAGAGTGATTTATACAAGGGTTAGCTCCTCTCATTAGTCTCTCATGATGACTAAAGAGTAAAGTAATGACCAATAACTCTGGTATTAAGGCTTAAATATCACTGCCTGGGAACCAAAGGCAGCAAAAGGTAGCTGAATGGATCTACATGAATATTGAAATGTCATTCTAATGAAAATGAGGCAGTAGCAGCCAGGCAGTAATTAGGACATGATATGGGGAGGGGTCGGGGTGGAGACCAGAGGGGAGCATATGCCAGTTAGCTTAAAATGCGGATGAAGAAGGCTTGAGGTGCAATCTCTGTTTCTGTAAGCATGGCAACAGGTTCACTAAGGAGAAACAGCTGAAGTTGCAGTGGAGCTAGAATTTTTTTTTTTCCAGAGAGTCACTCAAGACTAGCTAATGCAGTTCACCTTTGATGAGATGTTTAATCAGCAGCAAAACCATTTGAGAACCTACATAGAGAGGTTTCCCTACAGTTTAGGCAAAGTATAGATATCTTGCAGTCTTGCAGCCCTACAGATTACAAGAGTTATTACTAAGCAGCTGGTTAGGAGCAGCAGGACAAGTCCTGAAGTCCATACTTGGTCAAAGATTCCCAAGATATCACTGCAGTGTCCTTGATTTTGCCTGGCCCTTGGATGGAGACTTCTGAGTTCGTTAGAGTCCAGAGAGTCCCTAAACCTAAGGACAGCAAATCCTACATCTACACATTTGTAATGAATTTAATTCACAAGGAGCAATTTCTCAAGTGGAGGATTCAACCTGTCTTAAAAGGCTAGGAGGGTATTTACCCAGGGCTCCCTCTGTCATCAACAGAAAGAGAAGGGATTCAGAGCTCAGGATGAGATTAATTACCCTCTGGAGGTTCCTGTACCTTGCCACCGACTTCTTGCTTGGAAGTTCACTTAGTTAAGGTTTTAGATGGCCCTTGAGCTTAATGGAAAAATGTGGTGATTGCTGCTTTCGTACACCTATGGAGGCTAAAGGAAGCCTTGTTAATAAATTTAAAACCTATAACCATATAGTTCTTGGTAGTCACCTTTTAAGCTTTCAAAAGTGAAACAGGATGAAGTTGGTCAAGGTATGGTCGTTTGTGGAAAAAAGACAGGAGAGAGGTGCTTGCCATGTAGCACAGGCTAACTCAAGAGAACTAACCTGCTACCGTCACATGTCCACATTGCTTAGAGCCTGTCCAGGGCCCTGCCAAATCCTTAGGGGTCAGCTTTGTCAGACTCCATGTGCTGAAGTCTCTCCCTGAACCACCTAGCTCAGTGTTACAGCAGCATCTGCAGACTGCGATGACACTTGCTATAAACTCTTTGGGGCAGGAGCTGTCTGATTTTTGCAAAGCCTAGCATAGAAGGGTCCTGGTCTGGGACTGTGGTTTTCACTTGTTATAGAGGTCCAGATAACTCCCAGTGATGGTTTAAACAATGTGATGCAGCAGAGAGTGTTTAGTTTTAGTACATAGGCTGTCCTGAAGTACATCGGTAGGTACAAGGTCCATAGTACATAGGTTGTCCTCTTAAATAATGTTTTCACCAGAGGATAACACAATATTTGCAATGGAGGTCACTCTCACCTTCCCACACCGAGGGGACCTTCTCAGCCTTGCTGCTTGGCCGTGTGCTGGAGATGCTGTTTCTTGATAAGAAGGCAGCTGCTAACAGGTTGGGATACAGTTTTCCACTGGCAAAAGCATCTTTTTCTGGACACCTGACCTTTGGGGAGTTCTTACTTGTTTAACATAAACAACAACAACACAGTCCTGTCATTTGGTACTTTCAAAAATCAAAAAGTATTGCTTCCTTAGAGAGATCTTTATTAGCCAGAGATAAAATATCTTTAGCAATGAGGGATGACAAATTAATTGCATTAATATTTGCAAAATGCCTGGAAGATTTAAATGGATCTATATGTTCAAGTAAATTAATATTTATTATGATCTATAAGAAGAGACAAATGCCACCACAGGCCAAGACATTACACACTCCCACTCCTTCTTCACTGGCAAACGTGATGTTCATTTGAGTGGTGAATACCCAACTGAATGTGCACACACCGTTCAGTTTGCTGGTGGTGCTAATCACTGGCGATTTTCCTTTTGTACTAAATGGGATGGTTCCAATGCCAAGGACAGGGAGATGTTAAGCAGAAACAAGGGTTGTTTTTATTGTTTTTTGGTGTTTTTTTTTTTTTTAATGTATTTAATGCAGGAAGCCAATGTGAGCCTTTGAAAGGGATGTAGCAGGCAAGTGCACGACAGTTGAATTTTGTACAGAAGATGGTATGATGGCTGGTACAGGTACTTTGGGGCTGGAAGAAGAAGTGGGAGAGCCTGACCTGAGAAAAAACACAGAGGAAGCAAAGACAGCTCTATAAAGGTTGGGCAAAGACCTGCAGAGGGAGTGGGTAGGTTTCAAGGTGGATGGGCAAAGCTGAGAGGAACCCAAAGGTGGTGACAAACATCTTTGACAGTGGAGGGGGCAGCAACCAGAGTGAGTGCAGATCCTTAGGGAGGAGCAAGAGCTGTAAGTACACAAAGACCAAGGCAAATGAGTCCTGCTCTTTGTTCAGATGCTAGCTTGCTGCAAAGCCCTTGGCAGGAGGAAGACATACGATCAGCCTTCTATTTCACCTCTGCAGAGATCGTTTTTCCCATCTGCAACATGACAGAAATTAATATTTGCCTATGGCTGGGGAACTGAATTTTTGATTGCTGGATGATGCTACAGGAATGCAAAGTGGGTTGCTATGAACAAAGTGTGTGTGTTTATTTTGTTGCTGACGTAGTTTCCCAGGACAAGGCAGAAGAGGGGGGGCTGGGTGAGATGTAGGATGCAGAGCACAGCAGAGCCATTTTCACACCAATCCAAGGCTGCTGCCACATTGTTCTGACTGCTGACCCCCAGGAGAGTGTGCCAGATGCCCAGGGACATGAGGAGGTAGCACCCTCCTTGCCCTTCCCCGGGAGTGCCCCGCTCCAGTAACCCTGCGCTTCCCAGGGATCCTCCACCTCCCCTGGCTGCTGGAGGACACACAGAGCTTGAAAAGAGGCATGATGGAGTTCATAAATTGGGGTGGGGAGTAAAAAAATTTTTCTTCCTTGCTAGGAAATCTTTTCACTGGCTCCGTAAAATGTAGTTTGAAGAGTTATAGGGAATGACCCTGTCCCAGGACTCTGCACTCAAAGGTGGCATCAAAGTGTTTGGTGCATCATTTTGGCCCATAGCAGACCCCTGTGGTGTCCAATGGGAATAACAATGTAAGAAGTGAGAATATTGTGTTTTACACTGTGGGAGCATCAAAAAGACTGAGACAGATCGTGAACACGCTGTGCCCCTGGGAAAGGCTCCTCAATGGACAACAGAATTCCAGTATTTTCTGTATATGAGGGCCCAGTGTCTCCCCTCCCAGACTGCAGCACTTCTAGAGTTTCCTGAGCCCAGTATTTCTGACTGGGGAAATCCTACGGCTTCTTGAGTGTTTCTCCCCATGTTCCTCCCATCTGTGCACAGGGTGCTCCACTACCAGACCAGGTGCTATGGGGAGCGAGGAGAAAGCTCTGACCAGCGCCCAGCCTCTTGGGCTGCCCAAGTGCTTTCAGAGCAGAGAAGATGCACTTATTTAGATTTATACGTCATTAAGGAGAGCTCTGGGCACCTTTGCCATCTATTAAAAACGCAGATCAGATGGAGCAAAGCAGCTTCTGTGGTGGGGAAGTGGCTCAATCAGCAGCCTGGGGACATGGGGACATGGCGGGGGGGGGGGGGGGGGGCGGGGAGGAACCAGACAAAAACTCATTTTACCGAAAGGTAAAAATCTGAATCAATAACCTTCCCTCCCTGCTCCCAATCAATACTTCCCTCCCTGAAGACATCACCTGACATTATTCAGCTTCTTTTTCAAGTTCTTCAGTGAATTCCCGGCTTCTGCCTGACTCTTAACAGGAATCTCGGCGGTTTTCAGACTTAAGGGGCTTCATTTTGTGGCAGAGAGTTGGCTCTGGAAAATGAGCTAATTCCCAAGAGCACCTGCCGAAAGAGCATGCCGGCAGTCGTTACGCTGTTCTTCAGCGAGCAGTCGAGCCATGCTTTTACTCCTGCCAAAAGGCTGCACTCTCTTCTACATAGAGATTTATAGCAGGGCTCAGATAAGTGGAGATGAGTGCTTTAATTATCTATCTGAAACCATGCAAATTCAGAGTTTAGGTTATGAGGTGAGGGAGAAAGACCTCATTCAGCAAGACAGAAAAGCCAGTTCAGGAAATAAATAAAATGTTGGCAGTTTCCCTTGTAGATGCAGCGAACGAGGAGAAGGACTATTTCCACCTGCGACCTTGGTTTCCAGAGCTGACAGTAAAAGACCCCAGGGAAATATAATTACAGAAGTGTATTTAATGAGCAGAAGTCTGATCAGGAAAAAGAAAGTCTTTAAATAAAGAGTGATGGAAAACAGCAGGACACAATTTAACCCTTGGTGCCCCTCTGATTGTGGTTAAAATTTTCTGTTGAAGTTAGGTAGTGAGGCTCACACTAAAAATAGAGAAAACCAAAACCGCCAGACTCTGAGGAATCAGAAAATCCATGTAGAAACAGAGATTTCTGCAAATTCCTTGCATTACAGATCAAGAGAAGGCAGATATAACCTATGCTTTTTGAAAGATAAGATGCAATTTGCCCATGCAGGAAGGCCTGGGAACTGAAAAGACTCACAATCTCTGACTGTTTGTCCAACACAAAACAAGTCCCCCCAGGAGCCATTGGAAGGAGAACGTTGTCAAGATGACCAATGCTTCCTTTGAAGTCCAAAAGCAGGTTTCTTTATAGCTGTAGACTGAGAACCCAAGAACAGGATTACTTTTTGAAATCAGGCTACGAAGGGGAAAAAATTGAAAGTTTGTTCCTACAAGCAAGGCTTTTACAAGTTACCCAGTGGCTTCAGTAGGACCAGTCACATGCATAATCAGTATTCACATGCACAGGTGTAAGCCCCTGGCTGGATAAAAAGCAAGTTAAATATAGCATTCATTAGGGTGAAGAAACTGAGGTTAGTTTAATGTAAATTAATTTTGTATCCAGTTTAAGGGCAAGAAAACAGCTCCTCTGGCAATTTCCCAAAAGCGTCATCAGCAGGGTAGTAGTTTAAGAGATTCATATGATAATATCTTAAGACATAAATAAAATGTTTAAGGATTTTAATGGAAATTAAGGCACAGACAGGGACATGAATGAAGACCCTTGACTCTTGTTGACTTCAGTGAGTCGCTAATGCTCAGCACTCAGACCTTGGTGTGTGACAGGATCACACCCTCTAAAGGCAAAAGCCAATAAGTAAATTGCCAGCTGAGTAGACACATTAATGATTGGCTCATATTAATGTAGTTAATAGTGAAACTATTAGCAAAAATGCTCAGAATGTCTTAGTCTGGTACTTTTAAAGGGAATCCTTGGAGCCAGGCACCCAATTGCTTTGCAAATTAGGAGGATTTGGCTCATAGAAAATAAAGCTGAACTCATATATAATCCATCCCTCCTCCTTAAGGCAAGATTAGGTATGCTTAAGCCATTCCTACCCCATATTTGTCTATCCTGTTCTTAAAAACTTGGTGATGGAACACCCACATCTTCCCAGTTCTTCATTATCCTTAGTGTTATAAAACTTTTTCCTGATCTAAATCTCCTTTGTTACAATTTAAGCCCTCTAATTCCCACCCTGTACACCTTGGCATGGAAAGTAATATATTCCCTTACTCTCTGCAGCAAAAGCCATGTCTGTTTTTAGACTCCTTTCATCCAAATTGAGAAATCCCAATTCCTTGCATCATTTCTTTTGCCAAGAAGGAGAAAATGTCGCTTAGAGGAGTTTGGTCAGGTCCCTGCATAAACTATATCTGTACACATATTTTTTTCAAAGAAAGACAGTTGTAAGTGAGGAGCAGTAGGAATGGATTAGTCTACATCTTTATGACTTGATTCTGGTCTCCACTCTAAGATGATTCCATTGGCCGCTGTAGGAATTGACCACAGAGTATTGCCCTGTGGCTCCTCACTCATTTGCTGGCCTGCTGTCCTTCCGTCCCCACACACACCAGTGCAACCATGCCTATGCACTATGGACTCAGATCTGGGGAATTTCCAGCACTGCAGAGCTGCTGTCCTCCATGTTCACTGCCATTGCATCTCTCCTAGCTCAACCCTGAAAGAAAATTTCAAAAATGAGGTTGGGCAGATTTGGGCTTGGCTCAGCACTTGCCTACCGGGCACTATCTGATCTCCAGTATTTGATCACTTAGCAACACAAAGCAAACAGGTATTACTGGTACACAATCAAACCTGGTTTAACCATTTCCAATGAATTGCTAACAAAAATGATCTGCTGACAGAATGAAACTCTGCTCATCACTAATTACATTTCTCACAAGCATTGTTGAATGTTCAGCTATAAAGAAACTTGGATTATTCCAGCTTTTCCTTTATTCTGCTTTATTTGACCTATTTTCTCATTCTTTTTCCCTCCCTTTGCATGTTTCTACCAGAAGATTTTAATCTATGGAGGTGAGACTCTGAAAATCTTCAGCTGCAAAAGAGATTTAAATAAAAAGCAAAATCCTTTAATGTTTTGAAATACTGCAAAGCTTCAGAGCTAGTAGTCTGTATTTTACAAGCTAACTGTGCCTCTGTAAGCAAATTTACAACTGTACTTGCCTGTCTGATTTGCTGCTAAGATGAGGTTAATAAAAAAAAACACCCAAGGTAGAGTGGAAATTCTAGCAAGAAAAGATATCAGACCCTTTATATTGCCCTGCGTGGGCCTACTGAAGCACTGGTATTTTTAATTACCTTCACTTAGGCTGACTTGATTCATTATCATTAGCTCAGAAAAAGTATGTCATGTCATCAGCGACTCTTCAGGAACAAGAGAACAACCAACCTTTACTAACACATGTAATTCTTACAGACTTGGAGTATTGGGTAACACCAACAGTCTGCTTCAGTGTTGGCACTTCTAGGTCAGCCACAATGTCCCTTGTGCTGCACCATGTGTGCATTAACAGACTGCCCCGTGCCACTTTGGTGTGCCAGCAGATGCTTGCTCTTGCAGCCATGAAATGGGACAGGGCAGGTTGACTGGACCCTCTGAGCTGTTGGACAAAGCCCATTCTCAGTGCCTGGGGACATGCGCTCACAGGTGATGTTGGATTCCTTCTGGGTACAGCAATAGCTAAAGGTCCCAAATGAGAACGAAAGTCCATTGGGCCAGATGTTGTATAGGCACACAGGAAAAGATGGAGTCTACTCCAAACAGACAGGCAAAAGAAACAATTAATGTCTATGCTTCATGACAGGGAACTGATATATAGCCAGAGCAGCAAAGGGATCCTGGAATTACTGTTGCTACCATAAACCTACCCTTTCAATGCGTTTCTAAAGTGAGGAACAGAGCCTGAGCACTGTCAGACCGTTGCCGACTCCACTTTGGTTGTTGGGTCTATGCTCACCAGCTTGGCAGCGTGGAGCAGAGACTTCTGACTAACTCCAGGAAGAGTCAGCCAACGCAGTTTATCGCCTTGGGGCTAGCGCTGGTGCAGCCAACCTCCACAATAGGGCTAATGGCTATGCAAAGGAGGTAGTGACATCAAGGAATTAATTTTCTCATGTGATTTATTATTATAACGAGACTCCTACACTGCCGAGGACCTGAGATGAGAACCAGAAGCACAATGACAGCTCCTCTCTTGTTCCCCAAGGGTGCCACATCTGCATGCCCAGCACTCACACTGCTGTTTCTGCAATGAAAGCACAACCCTGGATTGTCGTTTGCCAGCAGCTGTCTTATATGGATATGCTTGGCTTGATCACTTGTACAGTCAGCCTAAGAATAGCTTCCTCTCTAACATCTGATTTCTCTTAAAGGATAAAAATAAAACAATCAGAGCCTGGATATAAAAGAGCAAACTGCTGAACACTGCACTGCATGCATCTATGTTTAATGAAGGAAAATTTCACTTTACGAGGGGCAAGAGTTGTTTGTGTCAACCATATTTGGCCTCAAGATGAGTATCTAAGCTGCCGCTTCTTGGGCTGACAGCTAAATGACTTTTCATATTACAGAGTGCCTGAGTGCTCTGATCATCCTAGGCAGTTCAACTGTTATCATGATCCCAGTGGGCTTGCAGCCCATGACTACTTTAACTCTCTGTCATGGTTTAACCCTAGCCAGCAACTAAGCACCACACAGCCACTAACTCACTCCCCCCCGGCTGGATGGGGGAGAGAATCGGAAGAGTCAAAGAGACAAAACTCATGGGTTGAGATAAAGACAGTTTAATAGGTAGAGCGAAAGCCACGCACACAAGCAAAGCAAAAGAAGGAATTCATGCACTACTTCCCATCGGCAGGCAGGTGTTCAGCCATCACAAGGAAAGCAGGGCTCCATCACGCGTAATGGTTCCTTGGGAAGACAAAACACCATCACTCTGAACGTCTCCCCTTTCTTTCTTTTCCCCCAACTTTTTATTGCTGAGCAGGATGTCCTATGGTATGGAATATCCCTTTGGTCAGTTGGGGTCAGCTGTCCCAGCTGTGTCTCCTCCCAACTTCTTGTGCACCCCCAGCCTACTCGCTGGTGGGGTGAGAAGCAGAAAAGACCTTGACTCTGTGTAAGCACTGCTCAGCAATAGTGAAAACATCCCTGTATTATCAACACTGTTCTCATCCTAAATCCAAAACCACAGCACCGTACCAGCTACTAGGAAGAAAACTAACTCTGTCCCAGCCAAAACCAGCACACTCTCCCAGCCAACGCTCAGGAAGGATGCAGGCACCATCACATCCAGGATCATGCCCAGCCAGCTTTTTGGAGGCAGGCACACAGCTCTGGGCATGGGTTGTGCCATGTGCTTGACCTTGGTGGCAAACAACAGACCTTGGCTGATGTTAGGTGTAGCTTGAGAGTTCTGGGGCCGTATCAGGCAACTTAAGAAAGGTGCTTTGCTTAGACGGACAAAGGCTGTGATGTTTCTGTTCAAGAGCAGTGTGAATAGCCCAGTTTAGGCTTCCCAGTCTGAGTCCCTGCACAGCCAGTGGAGACAAGTAGTCACAATACTTAGCCCAGATGACTTGAATATAGGCTATAAATAGCACTTGGTCCCTTTCCTTCTTCCCTCCCTATTTGCACTCTGCATTCAATAAGCATTGCTCTCGTATTGAATCCTCATAGGACATCTGCGGTACATGGTACCACTTATAAAACAGACTTTTTTTTTGCTTTTCAGAAGCAAACAAACAAAAAATCCTAAAAAAACAAACCAATGGGAAATCAAATGTGATCAGCATTTTGCCCAGGATAATCAAACTGAAGGATTCACTAACCAAGGAGGAAATGCTGAAATCAAGATAACTTTTTATTGTCTTTTTTTTTTCTTTTTTGCCACACACAACAGACCTGTCTCTGCAGTGCCAGACCACCTGTCACCTTAATAAGATATTTTTCCTGATTCAGAAATAGCATAGAGTGTGCCAGAGCCAGGTACGAATTAACATGTATGCTGCTGAACAACACGATTAAAGCCAAACCTTCAACCAATTGCTGGTGGCTGCAACACAAAAAATCCGAGCATTCAGGGCAGGGGATATCAGTGCCAGGCTCCTGACAAAACCTGGTCCTGCAATGTACTCTGTGCCAGAAATTACTTCAGAAATGGGTGAGAGCCCTAAAGGACAACCAGCAATGCAAGTCAGTGATGCAAGGCAACCCAACATCAGTTCAAGCCATAATGCTATGAGGCAGGTGTGTAAATATACTTGTCCTCACATGTTAGGGGTGGGGAACATGATGCTTCGGGATCTGATGCTCAAGACTTGTCAGCAGGAAGAGGTCCTAACACCTCCGATACCCTGCAATCAAGCCACATCTTGCCCCATCAAACCACAAGAAAGACACATCTAATCTTACCGTCTCCTCAGGCTAAATCTTCTACACATTTGCCACAAACCCTAGATCAAAACCAGCAAGACTGTCCAAGGGTGGGAGAAGGGAATTGTTGTCATCTCCGCTTCATGCCCAAGGCCACTAATAAGTGATTTGACAGTTGCCACACAAAGGGTTTGTGCCAACACCGGGACCTGGGTGCACTCCTTCTGAGTCCCAGTCTGATGCTCTCAGCAAGGGTCTGGTTGTCCCCCTTGAAATGTGTTATTTAGCAGCTGAGCTTAGCTTGATTTTGGCTGGTAATTCCTCTTCCATTCTTTCTCTTTCTCTCTTCTTAATTACATTTGATTTTTCTTCAGAAGAGAATTCTTTTCTACGGTCATATTTTTATGGGAATTTTAATGAGTCACTTGGCATGACATTAATCACTGAAGATTTAAAGTGTCTTTAAATTGTATTTTCCTTCCTCTTGAATGCCAGCCGCACATTTTTGTTTACAGTGAAATGCTAGGAAAAAAAATCCTTCAGCCTATTTTCCTCAGTGCTAATTGGGGGTTTATTACTGCTTCATTTGCCTACAATTGAATCAAACAAAAACCTCCATCCTTTTTTCATGGTGCTGCTAATTGAATTGAGTGGGTTATAATGATATTACTGTATATACATAAATGAACATTTTTAAAATAAATAAATGAACATTAAAAATATGCCTCTAAGGACAGAGACTAAGTAGTTGACTGCATACTTTTCCGAAGCAGATTTTATAGCTATTCTTAAATAAATATGCACAGCTCATTTCTGCACTCGGATTAACACAGAAATTAGCCAAAGACAGTACTGCTGGAAAGGTCCAAGGATGGGATTTTCCTGAGAACCAAGGAGGGTAGAGTGCCTATTTGCAAGGGAATTCTGTTGGGATTTTGGCACATAATTTCTGTGAATCCCAGGGAACACTGCAGATCTGGGTGCCTTCTGGATACAGCACTGCAGTTGGCATTACAGCTGGCTGCTCTGAACAGCTACAGAAGGGACCACAGGCTTTAGCTGACCAGTTCAACACTTCTTATTAGTTACAAAATCAGGATTTGTTTTGTGAAAATTGCCATTTAAAACAGCCACGGTTGCCAAAAACCATTTGTTGTATTTGGTGATCATTTGTGGAGTGTTTTATACGGTTCTTATCAATGTAGCCCCCCAAAAAGCATCTTTCTTCTTCATCTACATCAAGATTAACCATTGATGCTGATCTCCCAGGTTCCTCTCTAGAATGTTTTTTTTTTTTTTCATGTTTCTTTTGATCTATACACTTTTTCTTTCAGCTAACATGTTTTTAAAGAAAACAATCTTTCCAAATTCATGGAGATTATGTTGGTCTCATTTAATCCCTACCTAACTCTAGTGTTGATCAGATTATGTTACATAGGTACTTTAGAGCAGGCATCTGATAAAGACATCACCCCCTTATGTGTGAGAAATCGTGACCGTGTTCATCTTTCCATTTCGTATAGCACTTCTTGGAGTAAACTTATTTTGTTAACCATAAGTGCACTGCAGCTATTTCATGGACAGTCAGTGCCAAAGTCTGTCCTCATGTCACCTCCTTTTAACTCCCAGAAACTCCAGGAATGGCAAGAGGAATACTTGATTTGTACAAGCATACATATTTAACAGAAGAGGAACCTGACACCTGAAGAAAAGTCAAGGGAGAAAAAAATCATGAACGGGTTGGAGAAAATGAACTGGAAATATTTATTTTCTATTTCTCATCATACAAGGATTAAAAACACCAACTGAAATGGTCAGGCAGTAGATTTAAAGCAAACAAATGAAGCTACTTTTTCAGAAATCTCATAACCAAACTGCCAACTTATTGCCACAGGACATAACTGCACCTAAAAGTGGAAAACTGTCCATGTGGGGTTTATACACATTTACAGAAGATATGTGAATCTGCTAAGTACAATGGTCTTGATGAAGTCTTTGACTCAGTCAGGAGGGAAAGACTCCCTTGGCACTCGCTGTTTGAAATATTCTTTCTCTGAGCTTCCCTGGAGGCATGAACCAAGCAGCCCTTTGCTGTGGTGGTTCTTATTTGCTTTCTCATGTAGTCTTTATCCTTAAACACAATAGATGAAGGGCATTCTCTTGAAGTTTATTTAAATGCAGAGGTTCTAAGTCGGTAGCTATTTAATCCTGGCCTCATGAGACATTAAGTGTTTGGTTGGTTTTTGATTCGTTTTTTTTTTTGTTTGAACGATGTAGCATATTTGTCAAAATGCACCTTGAATATAAATGGAAAAAAACCATGTTAAATAAATTACAAGAGGATTAGCTTCATTGAGTCTGTTTGTAATTTACTATGGAATTGCTAGTAGAGCAAATCTATTTGTGACACTTTATATTTCACTGGAACAGCGATCTAAATAAGATGCAATACAGTACATTGAAATTTTATGTACTTACCTGTAGTTGCATAATAAAGCATGAGTTATGACATGAGTGTGCTTACATACAGTAGTTAAGTCACTCATGTCATTTTTAATCACATGCTGCATAGCAAGATGATGCCTGAGTGTCTTTAAAAATAAAGTATGTTTAACTCAATGTTCATATATTAATCCCCTAGAAGCTTGACACTAACTTATTACTAGCCCCTTTTGCCTTGGGTACATACACAAATTGTTGTTTAGTTATTGTAGGCCTGTTCATCTAAGTGCAGTGTTGCAAGCATTAAGTTTTTTTTATACCTGCACTGAAACATTTATTTAAAAGCAATTATGCACATCTATATTTCAGAGCAGTTCTGAGAAGAAACACAGTTATGCCACAGGATAAATGCTGGCACATCCCTTGGTCCTGGTTTCATCCTATATGGCTGTAGGCACCTGAATATCTCTGCTTAGGGAGCAACTGTGCTGAGATCCCTCTCTTGTCAGTGTTAAGGGCTGGAGGAAGCAACTGGTTCACACCTCAACCAGACTGAATGGCCCATAGAAAGTGTCTTGTTCTCCCTGTTGACTGAGGAGTGAAGACAAGGAAACTGGGGAGGAGTAGATATGGGGCCACTACACCTTCAAGGCTTTGCTTCTAACTATATACACTATTTTCCCAAACCTGCCCCTGGAAGAGACTGGTAGAAGACCAGACCTTATGTGGAGCAGCGGGCTGGTCAGAGTTTGGTTGTTGCACTCCGTAGTATTAGTGCAAAGGCTCCTGCTTTAGAGCACTGCTAATTTGTCTAGCAATTACTAATGAGCTAACCTAATAAGAACTAGGCTCTTTACATGAGTTTCTACTGGACCATGTAGACATACCTTGGATAATTAAGGAAAGCCAGGACAGGATTCCCCTTTTTCCAATGTCTAGATCATTTCTGCAAGGCAAAGGAGTAGGATCAGCTGCATGAGCAGACATGACTGAAAAACCATGGGCAGCAACTTTGTTTGGCACAAACATGACTTTTTCAAAGGGCTACCTGTCAAAGTAGAGTCGTGCTGTTAAAATCCCTTGTATTCCTGCAAAAAAGAAACAAACTTTGTATAAGTGAAAAAGGCCTCCTGAGAAGGCCATAAGAATATCCCTTGTGGTAAAGGGCATAGCGAGGTATATCGACTGAGAACAAGTCAATGAAGTTCAAACTGGAAATGCAATGCAAGGTCCAATGGTTCCATTACGTATTTCAAGTAGTTAACTAGCATTCTGTCTAGTAGTAAATTAATGCTATGCCTTTTTGACATTATGCATTGGGTTCAGCCACGTGTTATGAGGATGAGATGAGGGAACCACTGAGTAAGGGTCTATGTGATCATAACAGCCCCTCTTCTGGCCTTAGGTGCAATTCATTCAGTTTAATGGCAAAACTCGTTGTGACTTCAGCAGGGCTAAGCTTTCATGCTGCAAATTTATTTCACTGACTAGTTACTAGCCTTGGCCAAAGAATAATCTTGTGTTCAGAGCCAATCAAGACTGAACACAGCTATGAATAAGTGCTCAAGGGCAAAAATTTAACATGTGATTGAACAAGCAACACTTATAGCCAGGACAGATCCATCCCAGCTGCTGAGATCTCTATTGCTTTGTGCTTCTCTTCACCAAAGCATCATGTTTATCCCTGAGCATGACAAATGAGTTATACTAGTGGTGTATAACATGACACATATGTAGAAAAGACTTTACATTGCTCCTGCCTACTCTCATGGTAATAGTTTCACCTGGCAGACCAAAAATGCACAAAAAGTTTTTTTGACTTTTCTTCAAAGGATGTGAAATTGGAGTTGCACAAAGCCAAAGCACAGAGCTGGTGGCACAGGTGTTGCTGGCAGGAGGTCTCAGGCACCAGCTGAGCAACACTTGTGGTATCGTTTTGAAGAAAAGATGCTCTCTTATTTATTTTCAACTCCTTTTACTGAGGCTAAATGGCTTGATTTTCAAAGGCGCTGAGCCTCCCCAGCTCCCACTGACTTCAGCTGGAATGACAACTGTGTCTCATTTCTGAGGCCGGGGGGTCACTTCACCAAGCTACAAAACTAACTCCAGGCACCTGACTACACAGACTCTTTCCTTAGTTTCTCTCCAAATGAAAATATCAGGCCATAAATCCTTAGTGAGCTCCTTTCTTTCTCATTACTGATGCAAAATTAACCTGGGCATTAATCACCCCAACCTCACCATTAGCAAGACCATCATAAACTCCCTCTGAATATTTGTTCCCTCAAGTATTTAACTCCAAGACAGCAAGCTGACCTTTTGCTAAAACCTCTGGCCCAGCCAGGGGACCTGGGCACAGCTCCTGACCCTGTTATAGACATTTGGTGTGACCTGGAGCAAATCATAGCGAACAGACATGTCTTGCCAGCTAAGTTGATTTTTACTTGGAAACGACTGCATAAAAATGCATTGTTTATTCAGATATCAGGATCTGCTCGGAGCCATTGCAGGTGCCTGGCAGTACGGGGTGCCAGTGCCGCTGGGCACCTCCTTTTTTTTGTTGTTGTAACTCCAAGCAGAAATCCATTGCCTTGCAAGTTCCCAGGTACCAGACACCTGCACGCAGACATAGCTACCTTCATTCCTTTAATCATACAGTCGCCAGAGAACAGATCCTCCCATGGTGCGCTGTAAACAGTATATGAGGTTCAATGTGATCTCATCAAGTCCCTTTGCTAAATATTACTTCCAGAAAAACACCACCACCTCCCCGCCAAGACCAAGCTGAAGATGCCATTAGTGTAATCAAAACTGTAACCACCAACTCAGTGCAAGTTAGGGCCTTGTCACATTAAGCAACACAAAGCAGATAGATTAGGTGCTATGTTTAAACACATGAAGCTATATATGAATACAAGAAAATCATTAGTAGCCAAGGCAACTAATTGTGATGGAACTTTTTTTCATAACAAATACCAAAATAAGCTAAAGAAGGGAAGAGACAAAAAAAAAGAAAAAAAAGAAATAAACAACCACAAAGTACAATATTTAGTAAAAGATACTCTTTTAATAGTGCTCGGAGCATCACATTTCAGACTACACACAAGCAACTGATATTAAATGTTAAATGTAAGGACAAACGGACAGCACACACGGGCCCAGCCAGCAGTGGCAGGACAGATGCACAGATCATGAAGGCTATGTGTCCAGCTCATTCCCTGCAAACCACTGACCTGGCTCCCACCAGTTCCCCAGTGTGGGGAGTTTGTCTGCATAGAAAATGACATCCATTAGTAGATACCTAGAGAACAGTAAGAGCAAAGCAGGAATGTATACCCTTTTCCCTTAACACTCTGACAGTCTTTGATCCTTTTCAGCTCAAGGATTTCTTCTTTTTGATCCCTTTTCCCTTCCTTGCCTTGCCTTGCCTTTCCTTGGTTTTCCCTTTCCCTTTCCCTTTCCCTTTCCCTTTCCCTTTCCCTTTCCCTTTCCCTTTCCCTTTCCCTTTCCCTTTCCCTTTCCCTTTCCCTTTCCCTTTCCCTTTCCCTTTCCCTTTCCCTTTCCCTTTCCCTTTCCCTTTCCCTTTCCCTTTCCTTTCCTTTCCCTTTCCCTTTCCCTTTCCCTTCCCTTCCCTTCCCTTCCCTTCCCTTCCCTTCCCTTCCCTTCCCTTCCCTTCCCTTCCCTTCCCTTCCTTTTCCTCTGTCCTGTCCTATCCTATCCTATCCTATCCTATCCTATCCTATCCTATCCTATCCTGTTCTATTCTATTCTTTTCTATTCTGGTTTCATCGTCCAAATATTTTCCCCTTGAACCCATGCAGATTCTCACCCAGGCACCCCTTTCAGGGAATTCTGCAGTTGTCCTATCCTTCCATGAAGTATCATTTCCCCTTGATTTCACTCTGTCTCCCATGATCCTCACCTCATGGCCCCCGTTCTTATATGGGAAGAGATGGTGAGGATCCGTCTGTTACGTACTCTTTATAACAAGTTCTCTGCATTTTCGTATGTTTAAATCACTCATTGAGGATATGCGGGTGTGAATAGGATTAACACATGGCTGATGTAAAGGAGGTTATAGTGCCTATTGCACAGAGACACGAAACCATCAGCAATTGCTCACCACCCTTAGCAAGGTACAGGCATGATATGTCAGCTCTGAATCAGAGCAAGGTGCCAAATGGCTGCGTGATGGGAAGGATGGCTTGCATCTCTGAACGGGTCCTGCTTCTGACCAATTAACATCCCAATGGGATAACACATGGTTAGGAGAGTGGGGTGAAGGTCTTGTGGTACCTGGAAGGAGATGCATTCAGAAACCCAGGGACCTGCTGCCAAGCTTGTGGCTCATTGCTCTAACTCTGTGGAGTCCCATTGGGCTCCTAAGTCTCTTGGATTTGAGTGGAAATACCTCTCCAGAGGTCCTGCACCAAGGAGCCAGAAGGCCAATTCCATGTGGTATTATGTAGGTGACTATGTCTGGTTTTCTAGTGCCAGTTCCACATGTACCCAAAGACAACATTGCACCAATGTTAAACAGGAAGAAGCCTCCATAAATTCTGTTCTTCAGTTCCCTCAGCAATCACCTGCCTCAACCTTTTTTCTGCCCCCCAACAGACTGAGAACGTTGCTGCTGCCCAAGATGGGGATCTGATATAAAACAATTGTAAGCAATGTAAATGCTTGAAGTAATCTCTTTTTTTTTCACCTGTCTTAAAATGTCTGCTCCCAGACTCAGACACAACCACAGCTGAGAGTACAAGGCTTCCTCAAAAGCAAAAATAACACATGGAAATGTCACCCTTGTTTGCAACCACCAGAAACAGCTCAATTTTCCTGTGGGAAAAGGGTAGGAAGCCTTAGTTTACCGAATTCGTGTTGCCTACCATTTACAGCTTAACAGAAGGAGAAGATTGCTCTATCAGTGATTATTGTCCTGAGACTTATTTGATTCTTTCAGACCCCAACCCCAGCTTTCACTGACCTCTTCCTGCCTTCCCATATAATATTTCCTTTTATTCCTCCACTCCTTCTAGTCTGAACATGCATTTCTTCAAACGTGGTGAGGACAGCTGTACACAGTATTTTCAGACACATTTCACCAGTGTTTTAAGAGATAGGGTTAGCGTTTGGCTATGGTGAATTAAAAAAACCCTCTGACTAATATGTCTTATGATGCATTTACCTTTCCATGGCCACATCAGACTGCTGGCCAGTAGTCCAGCCTCACTACCCTGAGCCTTTTTCGCCTCAACAGGCACTCTTACTGTCCGATTCTTTCCTTTCTTGTGTCTGCCTCTCGCTTTGTTTCCTTAAAATCTGTACCATATCTATAAATGCAGCTCCAAAGGTGAACCTGAAGCAAACAATCCACACTCGAAGCAAGCGCATTTCTATATTTAGCAACAAACGCTTCTGTTGTGCTGCCGCAGAGTCTTTCTAAAGAGCTGCACCTTCAAAGAGGTCTTCACAGAGCCATTGAGCTAGAAAGTATTGAAGGGGGGTTGTCTACAATTCAGTGTTGTTAAGCTTATAACTCTTAAGCTTATAGCTGGAGGCAGAGCAGAGGGATATTTGCATGGTTAGCTCTGTTTCTTTTCTTCCTAGAAATTGAAGAGAAGGAACACAGGGTGAAAAATTAATGCCAGAGCTAAAAAAAAACCCCAGCGTCTGCCTGCAATAGCACTCTCTCTTTCCCATATATCCTTGTTCAAACAAGCACCGAGACACATTGCATGTCCATTGCAATGACTGATAGCTTAACACCTCGTGCCTGAGTATTTTTTTCACAGAATAGATGTGAATATCCATATCCACCCTACTTATAGAAATATAACTGCATTCGATTGCATTCTGCTTACCTAAAACTGCCCCTGACACTACTGGTGAGACCAGACCTCAAACCCACTCCTGATTGATCTCCCTGGTAGTGCTAAATGAGCCCGGCCAAACCTCTCAGGAGAGGCTATAGATGTTGGAAGAAGTCTTCTTAATCCATGCACCAGAGAGGACACTGTTTGCTGCTGTACAACCTGGGTTCTAAATCCTACCTTTCACAGTTTATTAATTTCAATATGGTTTATTAATTTCAATATGGTTTATTGATTTCATGGTCATCTGTGGGGTGGGCTCTGTGAAGATATCTCATGTGAGTCCATGGAATTCCAGTTTCACTATTCTGTAGAATATTTACAGGGCACTTCTAAACCAATATTAAAAATATGTGACTGCCTAAGCACACTCCACATTGCATAAGATCAAGGAAGAAATGGAAGAATGGAGGAAGAAAGTGAGAATTACAAACATTGTTAGTTATAGAGAAAAACATTGTGTAGAAGTTTTCAATTCTCTGGTGATTTTAATGCGGATAAACATCTGCATGCTGCCAATTATTTGCATAACCGACTATCTAAACTCTCTGAAACTTAAATCATTTTATACTTATTAGTTGACAGTTAGTTAAAGAGAACAAAAAATAGATATTTTCAAGCAAACATTCTCTGAGACTTCTTTTAAAGACAGACATTTGTCCTTCAAGTATCAGTTACATTTTCTTTTTTCTAATTTTATTCTGCCATTTGATATCTGCACCATTTTTATTCCTCTTTCCCTTGTCACCCCAAAGGTGGCTGGATTTGAGCAGAATAAATATATTTGTACATCTCTCATATCCCAGTGAAGTGTCGTCTTTGGCTAAGTGGCAATTGATGTCAATGAGACCTTTGCCTGGATAAGGATTTTGTGGGCATCCCAGGATTTGGTTCACAGCTGGCAAGGCACTCCAGAGGCTTTGCAGGAAAGAAGCACTGCAACTTCAAAGCCAGAGTTATTGGCTCAAACACCCCTTTCTCAAGGAAAAGAGTGTTTCCCTGGGTATAAAAGCTTTGGGGAGATTTCAAGATTCTCTGTCTCATTTTCAGTTTTTCCGTAGTTAAGGTAAGGAACTTTCCACTGATGATTATAGAGAGGTCAGCACTGCTGTGACAGCAGCATGGGGCTGTCAGGAGGTAATAATGAGAATTAAGCTGCCAGGAGCAGCCTTCTCCCAGTAGGAGAATGGCATATTTTGGGGGGCAGATGCCATCAAACCAGCCTAGTCATGCCAATATCCCAGCCCATTTTAAGTAGCTTGTCAGAGGTGATGGATCATTCCAGTGGCAATGGAGAATGGGGGCATGCCAGCTGGGTAAGTTGCATGGTACTTGCTTTAAAGAAGTCCTATTAGGATCCAGGTATTTTTCATTTTCCTGTACTGTAAGTCAATGGGTAGATAAGGCAGGAAGGAATTTCCCTTGTTGTCATATGGATGATTTGTGGCTCTTTCCTCTTAAAAGCTAGACTTGACCCCTAAAACAGAGAGAATATTAAGCTTGATGGGCAAATGGTCTAAGCTGTCATGTCATGTTGTTCGAAGATAGGAATTTGCTAGTACTTTCAAGTGCAGAAACATCTGCAGAAGTGGGTGGAAGGGAAGTGCTTTGGGTGCACAGATATTTATTGGGATTGTTACATGATAGATGAGGTTATTTTCTCAGTTCTGTGCATGCAGTTCATAATGATTCTATCCCCATGAAGCGATGTGACATCCAGTCTCTGCAAGTAAAAGGAAAGACCGTTGCAGCCTGACTATCAGCCAGAAGATTCAATGGCCTTTTCACTCCGGAGGGGAAAACAAGGGATTGTTTATTCAATATTAATTCTTTTTTCCATGCCCTGTAAAAGATAAGGATCAAGACCTATAATTCCTGGTTATAAAATAACGTAAGTTCTGGATAGGATTTAGGAGCCTACACACCTTTGTGATTACCGTGTGTTGCTCTTCACATCAGTCTATACACACTTCAATTACAAGGAAGGTTTGTTTTCTTGTTTCAAAATCTGTTTTGATTTGGATGCTGAATCTCATATATTTTAAAAAGTTATTTGACAAGAATATAAAATATTTTAATTGCTTTGGTGCTAAATGGAAGGACACACATATACAGTGTTGTCCAAATCCATAACAAGAGAGGGAAAACCAGAATTTTTTCCCCATCATACATCAACGTTTTGAGTTCATTGTCCTTGACTTTGTTAAAACACTTTTTATCTTCCATTACCTTACTTTTATGCTTGGAATGAGGCCATATTTCTGAAATTCATGTAGATAAAGTTATTGAGTATAGTCAGTGTGAGTAGAGAGCATAATAGCAAACTATAAAAGTAGAAGGTCTGTTTATATGAGTTATGTCACTGTACTCTTTCTGGAGGATACTACCAGCTCTAGAGTATATTACACTGCTGAATGTACTTGGTGCCACTCAAGGTTATAGAGTGCTTGTTCTTCTCCATCTTGTGTTACTGCTCTGTTGAGTTGGGCAGTGGCTGTTCTACTCTGAGAGAAGGGGAACATAGCTTTTCAGAGAACAGAGTTTGATGCAGAAATATGCCAGCACACCAACATTTAAAACATACATATAGTTGAGTACAAATTCATTTGGCTTACAAGCCAAATGAAACAGGTGATTGGGAAAAGCCAACAGGGATTTACCAAAGGCAAATCATGCCAGACTAACCTGATCACCTGGTACAACAAAATAACATTTTCTGTTAACATGGGGAAAGCAATGGATATTGTTTACTTGGAATTCAGCAAAGCATTCGACACTGTTTCCCACAGCCTCTGCCTAGACAAACTGGCAAGATACAGACTGGATGGGCGGTCTGCAAGATGGGTAGAAAACTGGCTAACAGGCCACACTCAGAGGGTGGTGATCAATGGTTTCTACTCAGGCTGGCAGCCTGTCGCAAGTGGGGTCCCCCAGGGATTCATACGGGGCCTCATGCTGTTCAACATCTCCATGAATGACGTGGATGATCGAATTGAAAGCACCCTCACCAAGTTTGCTGATGACACCAAACTGGGTGGTGAGGAGGACACATCAGAAGGGAGAGCCATCTTACAGAGAGACCTGGACAGGCTGGAACAGTAGGCAAGCAACAACTGTAGGAAGTTTAATAAAGACAAGTGCAAAGTCCTGCACCTGGGGTGACATAACCAAAGAGCTCAGTACAAGCTGGGACCTGTGTGACTGAGGAACAGTCTTGCTGAAAGGGACCTGGGGGTCCTGGTGGACAACAAGCTGAACAGGAGTCAGTAGTGTGTTGCTGCAGTAGAAAAGGCAAATCGGTTCCTGGGCTGCATCCACAGGGACAGTACTAGCAGAGACACAGATGTGATCATCCTACTGTGGCCTGTCAGGCCACACCTGGAGTACTGTATCCAGTTCTGGTCCCCACAACACAAAAATATGCAGACAGGCTGAAGAAGGTCCAAAGGAGGGCCACAAAAATGATCAAAGGGATGGAGAACCTGCCCTACGAGGAAAGACTGAAGGAGTTAGGTATTTTTTCCCTGGAAAAGAGAAGACTCAGGGGGGACCTCATCACAGTAATCCAGTACTTAAAGAGTGGCTACAAAGAAGACGGAGGCTCTCCTTCACAAGAAGCCACATGGAGAAGACAAGGGGCAACAGGTACAAGTTGCACGAGAAGAGGTTTCATCTCAGTATAAGAAATAAATTTTTTACAGTGTGTCCTGATTTCAGCTGGGATAGAGTTAATTTTCTTTAATTTTCTTCCTAGTAGCTGGTATAGTGCCGTGTTTTGGATTTAGTATGAGAATAATGCTGATAACACACTGATGTTTTAGTTATTGCTAAGTAGTGTTTATACTAGTCAAGGACTTTTCAGCTTCCCATGCTCTGCCAGGTGCACAAGAAGATGGGAGGGGGCACAGCTGGGACAGCTGACCCAAACTGGCCAAAGGGATATTCCATACCATAGGACGTCATGCTCAGCAACAAAAAGCTGGGGGAAGAAGAAGGAACGGGAGACGTTCAGAGTGATGGTGTTTGTCTTCCCAAGTAACAACCGTTACACGTGATGGAGCCCTGCTTTCCTGGACATGGGTGAACACCTGCCTGCAGATGGGAAGTAGTGAATGAATTCCTTGTTTTCCTTTGCTTGCATGCGTGGCTTTTGCTCTACCTATTAAACTGTCTATCTCAACCCACGAGTTTTCTCACTTTTACCCTTCTGATTCTCTCCCCCATCACATCAGGGGGAGTAAGCCAGTGACTATATGGTGCTCAGTTGCTGGCTGGGGTTAAACCATGACACAGTGAGAACAATCATTCACTGGAAAAACTTCCCCAGGGATGTGATGGAGACCCCATCACTGGAGTTTTTCAAGAAGTGACTGGACAGAGTGCTAGATAATCTCATCTTGGCTCCCTTTCCCATGAAATGTTGGACCAGATGATCTTTTGAGGTTCCCTCCAACCTGGGCTATTCTATGGTTCCATGTTCTATGATTCTTTGAAATTTAATAAGAGGATGGAGTCTAGCATGTTCATAACAACATTCATCAGTTTCACTGAAAATTCAACTAAATTAACATCTGTTGCACCAAGTTTCATAATCAGCTTCAACTCTTATAGAAAGGTTTCCATCTCCAGGTCATTAGTGCGGTTAGAAACTGCTTTAGAATACCAAACAATCCTTGTTTGCAGCAGAACTCCCATACGTTCTTGACTTAGAACCCATGCCCTCTCTTGCCACTTTTCCCATTTAAGTTACATTATTTTGACTAGGAATCAGTTACATATAATACATATAGATATAACATTGCCAAGAAATCAGGCTATTGGCACTGGAATCAAAATAACCACAAACCTCTTGTGGGACTTTAAGAAAATCACTTCTCCCCTATTTCTCCACTAAGCCTAGCAGACCTTGCCTGGTACTCTACATTGCTGTAGCATCCAGTTCTACCTTCAGCTAGATTTTCTAGATGCTTTTGTAATACAGTCTTTTGTATCATCATATCATTTGATCACCTTTCTTGTACTCTGAACAACTCTGAATCCTTCCCCAGTTTGTGCAAATCCTCCCTTGTCCTTATGCAGTAGAGGAAAGAGTTGATTTGGTGTCTATCAGAGGGTGTTCATCCATTCAGCACCATGGGGCTGCCTCAACATAACGAACTGTGCAATGAGTACTGCTATATACATTATCTTTACCTTATTGAAGGCATATTGCTGGGCAGTGGCTACTGATGTCTAACCTGGGGCTTAAAAACTTTATCCACGTATTTCACACAGATATTACTGCAATTCTTCATGGGCCTATTTGTCGATGTTGTCTACAGTTGTACCAGTTTACAGCCTCTGGGAAGCATTTTCAGCATATCTTGTAAATCATAAGCATTTTCCAGTTATTCCTGGAGAGAAATCTTTCAGATTTGAAACACTTTCGTATGTTTCTTCCTGTAAGAGGACAGAAGGCATCATTGTTTAATGCACCAGGATGGATCAGGGATCCTGGTGCAGTTTTGGCTTTGCAGGGTGTAATTGTCCCTGCACCTTGGTTACTTCCACTCCTTTGAACAGGCAACACAAACAAAAGAAATAGCTCATCTGTGACTGATTGTGGTTCAGATCTGCCTTTACACAAAGTAACAGAAAGAGCAGGTTTATATCACATTCAGCATTATCTCTTGCCTCTTAAGGTCCAGAAGAACAAGGTTTTTATGTTTTCTCCCAGTGATATTACTTATGAATAACTCCCTGAAGTTTAGCAGATCAGAGATATATTTGAAGGTTAAAGTCACTACACATTCAGTTAGGATGTCCTTGAATGTACAGTTCTCAAGCTGTCCCCATCAGGATATCCATAAATGCAAAATTGCCTCTTCCACTTTGGAAATGGAGTGCTTGGAATTAACTAAAGGTGAGATATAAGGAATTTAGCTAGGAATACTCATATGATTTAAATTCCTGTCCTGTTTATATTCAGATATGAATAAATCATAAATTTCTTAGCAAAATAAATCCTAAATGGAAGCACAAGCTGCCTCTTTAAATCTATGGGCGTCCTTTTGGATCAGAGGAAAATCTGCCTGCAGAAAAGTTTGCCTGAAACCTGCATGGCTCAAAAGCTCTTAGTTGCTATGCACCTCATGCACAGAATTGCCTTCTGCTGAGAAGTACAAAGAGCACAGACTGTATCTGTTTTAAAATCGTTTGATATCACTTGCATTGTTCAAAAAGATTTTATGACATGTCCTTTTGCTCTAGTAATGATTTGTTGTTCTATTGTGTTTCATTAAGCTATTATTTGTAAAGTGTTTTGTGATGTATTGCATGAAAGCTGCTATATAAGCAATTTTATGGGCTGGAATGACAATACAGGTATCAACAGACAAGGATTAATGATGCTAATTACTCAATAAAATTGTACCTTTCTTTAAGTCCTTTGTTTAGAGGGAGGGGTGAATTAAAATGAGTGAGTGGATGTTGTATATAATAGGTGTAAGCATTTCTGCTGATGGAAGATACAAGAGGAGATCGAAGAACATGAAAAATAACTCCAAATATTATCTATTTGAATGTGGCTACTATATGTCATGTAAATTACTCAATAAAATAGGACTGTACAAGCTGCAGAGCAAAACTAATAACACATCAAATAATCCATTCGCCAAATATGGAAAAAAAAAGTAAAAAATGCATCCTTTATCATCTTCACCACCAACTCTAACTTACAGCAGGTTTGCTGAAGTGGACTGTACTACTTTAACATTTTCAGTAGGAGGCACATGTCTACTGAACACAGCTCTGTTCATAGTAATCTGCTCCAAAAAGTGTTTCCCCAGTGAAGAAAACACAGCTGTTGGGTTAAAAATGTTCAAGAGGTTTCCTGTCTCCAAGACAGGGACAGTCTCTCCAGGACCAATAGGACATTTTAATTCATAATGCTAGACAATTCTTGCGTTTCCTGCTTCGCAGGCTTCATCATCTTGTCTTGGCTTCTGTAACATCTGCCAGTTAGTCAGATTCTAGGCCTCTTTATGGGAGCTTCTGCAATCCTGAGCAAGTGATAACTTAATGGCCTAAAACCAGCATGGTACCTCTACATTAAGTAACATCTATAATAACTGCAAGTATCAAGTGCTACTCGAATATAAAGTGAAGTACGTTTTTTTTTACTTCTGCTCTGTTTTAGGGTAAAGGATAATCCAACCCCAATTGTTCGTCCTTGATGGTAGAAGATTCAATGTCTATCGGATCATTTCTTCCTAGAGAATATGTTTTTTTAATATTTATTGATAATGGATGTATTAGTTTGTTTCATTGGCTTGCTCTGTGTAAGTGCAGGTCCTCCTGTTTCATACAAAAGAGTGCCCATCTAGCCACAGGCACCTGACAGAGCAATTGACTTCCACTTACCACATAAGAAACAATTTACAAGATTAGGAGTAAAATAAGAAGTCCTCCAGCAGCACTGGAATATCTTTTTACTGATCTACATGCCTTTTTGCTTTAATGATTTCCCCTAAAAATCTAGGTACTCACCAACCTCATACCAGAGGAGCTCATGCACTTTTCAGTACAGAAAGAAAGTACACAAGGGTAAACTTTTTCCCTGTAAGGGCATTCAAACACTGGAACAAGTTGCCTAGAGAGGTTGTGGAGTCTTCATCCCTGGAGATATTCAAAGTCTGGCCAGACAGAGCCCTGGGCAACCTGCTGTATCTGACTCTGCTTCAATAGGGGAGTTGGCCTAGAAGATCTCAAGACGCCCCTTCCAATCTCAAGCATTCTGTGATTCAGTATGAAGGATTATAGTCTTCAGTGACCTGAAATCAGTGATGGGCTGTGGTGTGCCCAGGATTCTCACAGGTCAGACATTTAGATTGCCTAATGTTGTGGTTTAACCAGTAGGCAGCTAAGCACCACACAGACCACAGGATTCCAACGTCTTGCATTTCATTTTAAAAATACTCGTCAGGAAAGTTAACTTCTTTTTGCCTCCTTTTCATCCTGGAATGAAATACATATATTGTTTCTTTACATGAGAAAGTAAGCATCGCTCCCAAACTGAATCATCCTCCTCCTTTGTGTTCCCATTCCCTTACAGTGGGGTTTTCCCTGTGGCGATCTCTTTTAAGGCAGATGAATTTACTCTATAACAGGATAAATGACAAAAAACTTTCAAAAGCAGGTGGGAGTCCCCGTTCCTGCTAGTGCTTTACCTCACCCCACTAAGGTCCTCTGTAGAAGGCAAATATTTGCACAGAAGATCCTAGTTGCACTGACTGCTGTACTATGTCCCAGACTGCCACTTGGATTAGGCAGGTGGAGAAAAACAGGAAACAGTCTCTCAGTCAAAATACAGACTGCAACTTTAGAAAGCCAAAAGCTGTGTAAGTAAAGCACCTTCTCCTTATGGTTTTATTTGTTGTCTGTGTTAACTAGATTTGGGGAGACAGATCGAGGAGGTAAGGACAAAATTTTTCCACATCAACCTTCTTTCACTCGTAGTTTTCCTCTCTCCTGCTAGGTTCCCTAGGCACAGTCTGATACACCTGGAGATTTTTCGTTACTGGTAACTGCAACTAGGAGCATCAGCCTGCAGGAAATATCAATCTTCTTTACATAAGAAAATGCTTTCAGCAGAGACACACGTATTTCCATACAGCTTGACTTCTTCCTAAGCATGCATAAGAATGTCTGTATTTCAGTGCTGTCATGAGAATGATTTATTCACATTGCTGTGCTGACTGAATCCTAGATGTAACAGAACAACTTGTAGAGCTGACAAATCCAGCAAGAACACAAAGTGCAGCTCCTGCTTCCTTTCTGTAGGCTTCAGCTGGGCAAAGAAGATGCTACTTCATAAGGTAACCAGTCTAAATCATGACCCCTGTGTCTGTGAAGTTCCACATTTCTTGCCTCATACTAGGGCAGAAAAAATAATGGTTGAGCTGAGGGATGTACATAGGGCTGACACTAATGGTTAATTGCCAGCCCTGCTCTCCCCAGCAGCCGTGGGCTTGACTTGGATACCTCTGAAGCATTTCTGCTCTTTAGAAAAGAAGGCAAGTCATATCTTGTGGCTGCAGGGCAATGGACCAAAGCATGACCTGGTTACTAATACAACCAGATAATTGTTCCCTGACGGTTAATGTGTATTCATTATAATATGTATCTAATGCAAATTATTCATTTTAATTGTGTTCTCTCCTCCCTACGCACACTTAACTCCCATTGACAGGGAGATCAGAACAGACTCCCTCCACTTTCACTTATTAGCAAGTGTTACAAGGATTATTCTGGTCGGGGAAGGTTTTGGGTGCTCTGTGATGATGTGTCTGACTCATCCCCTATTGTAGCAAGTAGGGAGGATTATTTTTGCAGTGTTAATATGAAAAAGCATGTGGAAAATGTAATGCTTCAAAGAGGTGCCTTCTGTGGAAAGTCATTGCTAATTAGGTAGTATGTGGGTGTCATTTGGGTCTCTGTAAACTATAGGTCATGCCAATATTTGAATCCTCTGAAGATTTTAGCGTAATTAGGGGGAAATAATTAGCATTTCACCTTTCATAGGGAAATCGTGATTAACTATGAACTAACCCATTTTAATGATTTTCAGGTTTTCTAGAATTGTTAAGTTCCTTGCTGCTTTCAAAGCTGTGTGCTTAATGACAACCAGAGGGCATGTGGAAGTCTTATTGATTATCACAAAGGGTCTCCGTCTCTCTGATCCAGACAATTACTGTCATCACCTCTTTATGCTGAAACACTGTCTTTACCCACCTGAGATCTGGACCATATTGTGCTAAGTTCTGCATCTCAATACAAAAAGACACAGCGCCCTGTCTAACCTAAACAAAAACTGGGAAGAAAATCAGAAGCATTAACTATTTTGTAAAGAGTCACGTCACATAATAAAGCACACTCGGAACTACAGGACTGAAGCTATCACGCTGACACCACTGCTTCTCCTGGCCAGAAATGTCAAGAGTATCTTACTCTCTTCCCAGTGGGCTTTAGAGAGACAAGTACCAGGATGTCACACCACTTCTTTCCGATGGCGATGCCCAGTCCACCACCAAGGTGGTGAGTACAGCAGGAGACAGCTATGTGAGTAAACTTTAAACCAGATATCTTAAGAACTAATTACAGTGTAAACATAACAATCCCCGTTGGACTCTAGAGGCATCTTGTGCTAAAATGCTATTTAATTAAAAGGTGTTTCAGGTATGTGCCCGAGAGCCGCAGTCACACTTTTGATTGCCGTGAAGTCTTACCCATAATATGAAGCATTTCTGCTCTTGCTATTGATCAGTTATGTGCAATATGAACCAACCTCAGTGGAGACGTTCTCTGAGTCTGCTACTCCCTTGCAGCAGTATCTGTCCCTGTGCTAGTGTTATGGCCATTGCTGTCTTGTGATCAGCTGTGGAATTCATATCTGGAATCAAAATTCCCTAAATTTGGCAGGTTTCCTCTTCCTGTGGGAAGAGTACAGAGTCAGATCATTTTCACAGAGGAACAAAGTCTTCCTTTTTTGCCCTCCACCCAAATGGGCAGAGGTTTAACCTCCAAGAACACCTGTCAAGCCATGCAAGGGGGTCCATCCAAGATCCAGAAAACAGGCCAGGATTCTCTGCTCTCACTGATAGACCTAGAATATCAATTCTATTAGAGCCACGGGACCAAATCTCCCCACATCTTAAATGGGATTCCTTTAATGTAGTTGAGAGTATCTTAACACATCCCAGGGTAAGGATGACCTCCTGGAGCTCCAAAGCATCACTGTGTTGCTGGAATTTATGCATTGTGACCCATACAGCAAGTCCCTTGCATTGTAAGAGGATAGAGAGTTTTGTGTTCTGATTTTATGTGTAAAGATGACAGACCCCCAGGAGGTATACTCATCCCAAAGTAGGATGTGAACTGTTAGTTTAGATCATTCTGCAAGAAAATGACACTGCCCTGTGCATGCTGTATCATGGCTTTCCTCTTCTCAGCTACAGGTAGAGCAAGTACATAATCCTCAAGTGTCATGTTTTCATTAGAAACACGTGCAACCTGGTTCCCAAAAGCCTTCGATGGAGTAGTGTTAAGTAGGTTGGAGAACAAACTCAGTATTTTCAATTCCCTGATGTTTTCACTGCTTTTCTGGCTAACTATGGGATGCCCTCTTAGGAGCACTCCAAGACACTTTGCTATGTGGCATTTCGACTGCTGCCAGACAGCAGAATAAGGCATGCCCTGAATCGCAGTGGGGGACCTGCAGCCATCTCCTGTCCAACTCTCTCTGTAGGTACTCTGGACCATATGTTGTCCCTGGCAGGTTGCAACAAGGAACACTAAACATAGGAGCTGGCAGTGCTCCATCCGTTCTCCCTGAAACACCACAGATATCAGAGGAGTTGCCAGCCATTGACAGGCAGGAGGTTTCGGCTGAGAGCCATCTGTCCACGCTTACTTTCCGACACTGCTGTTGGTGATGCCCTGGGTATCAGGTTCCCACAAGCCTGCAGAATGAACTGCATTTGGCCTCATGTAGAAAACTGGTGCTGTGAGGAAAATGTGACAGGAAGCCTGTAACTTTCACCTTTAAAAAAGAGGTACCCATGTAAGAGGAAATTAGGGAGAAGAGGAAGAACAGCATGACCACCTACCTTGCTGGAACAGAGCGGTGTGTCACCATATGTGCATGCTTCAGGGCCTCAGGGATACTGTGCTTGGAAGAGAGGTGACATCTTCATGCAAAAAATTAATAATAGCAGTGCAAATAAAGATTGTGGTTTAATTACTGACATTAAAAGCACAGCAGAGAAGACAAGTAGTGAAGGTGACGTGACAGATTCTGCTAGCCTACCTAGTTTAGACAAAATATTGCCCAAAACACGCTCATCCTTAAATTTCACAGCTATGTGAATATGCACCCATGTGTACGCCACAGGCTGGGATAATGCTGTGGGAAGTCTGCAGGTTATGCTGGGGAGCAGCAGGCAGTTCCCATACACTAAATCCCCCTTGAAGATAGATGCATGCAGACAAGGGGGTGCCCCAACAGCCTGAAACCCTGCCTTCAATATCAGCTTGTTGAAGCAACTCCAAACAGTCAGATTTGAGAGAGCAAAAGTTTCAAAGGGGTGAGCACCATTGAAAGAGAAGTGGACGAGCAAAATTTACATGTGCTCCATGATGGCAGGACAAACCAAATCACCCCCATGTGTCAGAGAAGCAGCCAGTGACTGAAGACACTCACAGAGGTGGCTGCAGCCCAGGCCAGCTCCATGGAACAGCCTTCCAGAATCCATCTTCTTTCTCTCTGTTTAAAGCTTCTGTGGGTTTATGAGGAAGCCTCTGAGCCATATGGGAGCAAAAGTGGGATACTGGGACCAAGCTGTCTGTAATTGTCGCCCAGGGACACTAGATGGAGAAACGCCTTTAGGGATAGAGAGTAGGTGAGGGGCTGTGTCACCAGTCTTACAGGAAAAAACAGAGGGAGTAAGTGCCCTCAGCTCACTGTTATTGATGCTGTTGGCTTTAAGTTTTGCTTAAAAGCTTTCTGTTTTCAGATCCCATTACAGTTCCATACAGGCCATTAGTTAATTAAGTTATGCCACCAGAGTCTGTCAAAGCTTGGATATGTTGTTACTCACTGCCAGCTCTCTCAGGCTCCCCCTCACCTCCCTCCCCTTCACCCCTCACCACTGGCAGATTTGGAAAATACAACAAAAAACAAGACCCTGAGTGGATCAAAGAAGTTGTTTTATCCTTGGTGAGGATCCTTGTGTTGTTGAGCCAACACAGCTTCCCTGCGCCAAGTACATCAAATCACTATTTCCACACAACCATGGCACCCACAGCTTTCAGATACCAAAAGCATCATCAAAAGCCATTACTTTCTTTTTACCCCTACCTGTATGCCTCTGCCTCCCCCATGACACACCTCCTAGGAGTAGGAGTTTACCTATAAGAAGAGAAACCCTCAATATGGAGCAGCCAAGCCATCTGTGCCTTGTAGAGAAAGGCAATGTATGTCTTCCAAGACACACGGAGGAAGAAGAAAATTGGCAAAGCTAAAAAACTGACTGCCCCCACCTCTGTTTGCCCCAACTCATGTGCCAACACCAATGGTTCTGCTGGGAAACAACCTCCCATGGTGCCCATTGCCATAATTTCTTGCTTGAGCTCTGGGGTGTCTCACGGTGTCTGAGCTAGCGGAGCTCACAGTAACTCCAAAAATGGAAGCAATGGACCCATGTTGACAGTCTCTGCACCTAACGAGCAAAGCATGTTGGCATAGTGCCATACTAATATGGTTCCCAAGACCTTTATTATACCTGTGTTCAACACTGTACTGTGTGGCTGCACCAGCCTGGCTCTATACTTGATTTCTGTACATCACACTGCCTGGCCCCGTATAAGTTTTATGGCCCTAATCTGCTCATTGCTGATGCTATAGACCATATTATCTTACCAATTCTCCCAATGACAGCCTGTTAATTAAAATTAATATATGAAAGAAAATGATCTTTATGAGTGGGTATCTATATGTAAAACATGCAGATGGTACTGGAGGTGTCTTAAGACTCTCTGGGCACATCCCTCAAAAGAAGGGACTCAAAGTGTTCTGATGCACTTGTTGCTATGTGGGAAAGTATGATGGGCTGAAGGTTCGAGGCTTGGACAAAGAAATCAGGACTGATTATTACCATGAGCTGCATTCAAACAGTTCTTTGACTGGAAAGTCAGATGCAGAGTGTTATGAAGATCAAATCAGTCTTAGAACAAGACCAAGTTACTTTGAGCAAGTAACAGTTGTTACTACAGAGAAAAGTGGAGTCAATGCAAATGATGAACCTTGTACCTGGCACAGGCAAAATTTGACTTTTAGTGTCCAGGGCTTGAGGGTGATCACAACATCCTTCCAATTATTAAATAACCCTCTTCTGCCAAGGGCTCTACCTGAGGATAGACACATTCAAGTAATGCTAAAGCATTGAGTCTTATGCAAGATAAAGGGTGCATACTCATCCAGCCCCTGCACAAATTCAGTGAGGCGACCTGGTACAATCTCTGCTGCTTTTGGAAGACAAGCTTTTTAACAAAAAAGGTTAGGATTCTGGGGGGAAAAAAATAAATCCCATTGAGAGCAAAGTAAAGAGTGAAGCCATACAGATATTCACCTTGTTCTTGATAGCTGGAGATTTTACAAGCCTGGAACACAACTGATAAAACTGATAAACCTGAAGTTGCAGTACTTTCCTCTGAGCAGGGGACTGTTTTATTCTTCAATAGAAAGGAAATGGCACAGTCATTACCAGATGATCTAGGTTGCATTTTACCCAGTGCAAAAGCAGAACCCAAAGGCTACTCAGCAAAGGGAAGAAGCAAACTGCTTTTGACAAGTGGCAATGTGTTGTACTCAGATTGCTTCTTATCAGAACATGTAACAATTTAGGAATTTGTTTTTTATATTTTCTAAGAGCGTATTTTTAGCCTCACTGACTAAACTAGCTAGCTTTTCTCCTTTCTTAATGGCAAGCCACTGACAGCAAGGATGCAGAATAATCCAGCACTTTTCCCTTTTCGAATGCAACTCAGGGTCTTTGTCATCAAACGTGATATGAGGTGTGGTGGCTTTATCAGATAACTGACCTTATGAACTCATGAAAACAGTAACTTGTCACTGTAGTGCTGTTCCTCCTAAGGCTGAAAAAATACTGTGTGTGAGTGTGTTTGAGCAGAAGGAGAGAGTTGGTAATGTCAAGAGGCTAAGCCACAATTTGTTTGCGTTTCTCAGAATCAAGAGGTTTTTTATTATCGGATATTGGGACTATGCCAAGTAAACTGAATTACAGACATATCAATGGAAAGGGTGTGAATTTAACTGAAAACATAGAGGAGAGAATGAGAAGAAAGTTGAAAATGGCAATAGGGACTCTAAATCCAGCTTCATTAAAACTCAGTGGATGCTAGAGTTTGTATTATCTGAGTGCCATGTTCAAACTCTCCCTGTAGTTTTAAAATAAAGCTGATCAGATCTAATTCATTGTTGTCGTTTCTTGTTGCCTTGCCTTGCAACATCAGCTTGCTAGTGCAGAGTGCCTCAAACTGCCTGACTTTACTCTGACACAGAAGATGTAATTCCATCAGCATGACAAGATGTAGCAAAGCAACCACATCATGGGCCTGAAAGGAGGGGAAGTGGGTGCTGATAACCCACCATGGGTTCCAGAGAGTGAGTTCGGGATGGCAGTCTCCACCACATCACAAGTAAGAACAAGAAAAACATGTCATCTTCAAGGTAACCCTAAATTAATTCACAGAAATTACTGGATCCAAGTGAAAAATGAACATGGCAGTGGAAAGTGGGGTGAGTGCTTATCTCAAGACAAGTCTCAGCCCTTGATCAATAAGCAGCTTCCAAACTGCCAGATCATTAGTGGCCATACACACAAAGAGATGTAGGTACCTGAATTTCCACTGGGCTGGTGAAATTTAGTATCTAAACATGGTTGTAAATGCTGGCCCAGGTGTCTACTGATAACTTTAAGTGTTCAGTGCATTCAGGATCCCATAGGACCTTGAAATTCCTCAAAAGCTGACCATGAAGCTGAGGGCAGCCATTGCTGCAGTCATAAATGGTTACTTGAATTAATGCTACCTTGTGTTTAAAGAATTAAAGGAAAGTAAAACAGTTTGGAAGTGACTCTTAAATAAAGATCTAGTACTTGCAGTGTTTTAGACAGATTTCTCTTATATGAAACTACTGAGCCTTACCATGGTCTTTCTAGTTAGAAAATAGGGTCAAAATGCAGAAGGTCAAGTCTATCTCCCTACCCCAAGACAGCATAAGCTCTGCCTGAAATAACATCAGACTCTACTGTTGAGGCAGAAAAACTTGAAAAGCAAAGACTAAAATTCTGAAACCTGGGGGCTTAAAATTAGGCACTACATTCAATGCACAGACCCCATATCTTAGAGCTGCCAGAGTTCAGTGGTATGCCATGCCTAGCTATAGGCAACTGCACTTCAACTTATGACTTTTAGCACTGTCTGTGTGGAAATGAAGTGTTTGGACAAAATAGCCCCTGGCATGGACTCCATCCTCAGTTCTTCATGGTGAGGAGCTGGAGCTCTAAGCATGGGTTTTTCACCCTCGAGGGCAGGGGTTACCAGCTGAAATGGCAATGGGAAAAGGCTAGGCACCAGGCAGAAGTGCTTCATCAAGACACTTGTCTGGCAGCACTGCACTGAAAACATGTTCAGAAAGAGTCCAGTGGCTGAAATTAAGCCCAAAGGACTGAACTTGTAGCAAGAGAAAGTAGAAGCAGAAGCACCCAAGTCCCAGCACCACAGATAGCAGCTTGCTCCCAGCAGTTTAGGAGCTATTCAGGACCACTGAGTATCCAACCTGAGTATTTCCTCTCCCTGTTAGTTTGACCTCATTTACACTCATCTGAGTACAATCAATCAGCTTTGTGGCACCAGCACAGCAACGAAGCTGCAGACACAATGAGGCCCATCTACATGACCACACCAATGACCACAGCAGGTCAGATCCACTTCTGGGGCATGGTTCACTGCGGTCCCTATATGGGAAGGGCACAGACCCGTAGGTCGGGCTGGGATCATTTCTTCTGCCCCTCCACAGAAGGGCTAAGTGTATTTCTGGTCCTATAAGGTGGTGGCAGGATCCACTCATTAGTGGATCAATGTGATAGACTGTCCCAATCTTCAAGAAGGGCAACAGGGATGACCCCAGTAACTACAGGCCTGTCAGTCTCACCTCTGTGCCTGGCAAAATTATGGAGAAGATTATTCTGGGAGTTATTGAAAAACACCTGAAAGACAATGCAGTCATTGGTCCCAGCCAGCACGGGTTCACGAGGGGAAAAAGTCCTGCTTAACAAACTTAATTGCTTTCTATGACAAGGTTACCCACCTAGTTGACCAAGGGAAGCCAGTCAATGTAATCTTTTTGGATTTCAGTAAAATTTTTGATACTGTCTCTCACAGTATCCTCCTGGACAAAATGTCCAGCATACAGCTGGATAAACACATAATGCAATGGGTGAGCAATTGGCTGACGGGTCGGGCTCAAAGGGTTACAGTAAATGGGGTTACATCGGGCTGGCGACCAGTCACTAGTGGGGTTCCGCAGGGATCCATCTTAGAGCCAGTGCTCTTTAATGTCTTCATAAATGACTTGGATACAGGACTTGAAGGACTACTATCTAAGTTTGCCAATGACACAAAACTGGGAGGAGCCATTGACACTCTCGAGGGCAGAGAGGCCCTGCAGAGAGATCTGGACAAATTAGAGACCTGGGCAATCACCAACTGTATGAAGTTTAACAAGGGCAAGTGCCAGATTTTGCACCTGGGACATGGCAACCCTGGATGTATGTACAGACTGGGTAACAAGAGGCTGGAGAGCAGCCCCACGGAGAGGGATCTGGGGGTTCTGGTTGACAGACAGGAGTTGGACTCGATGATCCTTGTGGTGCCTTCCAACGCAGGACATTCTATGATTCTATGATTCTATGATTCTATGATTCTATGATTGTATGACTGAGAAGAAGACTGAACTTCTGTTTCTCACTCTGCCAGGAAATCAACTCAAACTCTGTGCCTCTATTTCTCTTTCCAATTTTTGTCAACTTAAAAAGTTAATCTTCTGGAACAGGAGCTGTTTTCCAGGATAGTGCCACCAGTGCAACCTGCTGCTCACCAGCTCAGAAAGGGGACAGCCTTTCTTCCCTGCGGGGAAGTGCATCTCTCCCCCAATACGTCCCCATTTTTGTCCTGATGCCACCCTTCAGCTGTGTCAGTACAGCAAAGGGTGAATGATGGAGCTGGGCTGTGACAAAACATCTCTTCCCCTTTCCCTTTTGTTGTTGCATGGGTTTTGGCACCCTTTAACTGTGAAACCCCAGAAACAGCTGTAGGGAGCAGGGGAGGAAGAAAGGGGCAGGAGGAAGAGAGATAGCTGGGAGGCTCTGCTGCATGGGTGCAACCATGCTTTCATCGTGTCTGCAGTGCCTGGTCCCAGGGCCAGGCTGCAGTCTGATCTGGGAGTTCTGCTAATTATTACCATGAAGTGATGGGCTATGACATATATCAAGCCCACGAGCACCTTGATGCTCAGCATGCAAAACCTGTCTCCACGAGCTGGGTTTTCTCAGGCCACTGTGCAAAGTCTGGCTGATCTCAGAGTGCTCTGACGTCGCCCCAGCCAACCTGACCCCAAATGCTCGCTAAACAAGCATCAAGTGCCCTATTTTGCATTGCCTGTAACATCCCAAAACAGTGTCTGACTTCTCAATTAGTCTGAGAGAGGACTGTAAACTTGAAATCCAAACTGATGGACTGTGAAATCCATATCACGTTGTCACCCACAGCACACTCTCCCTGCTCTGCACTGAGCTATAAATAGACTTTCATTATTAGCAAGCAGACAAAAGCAGCCTGGAAGATGTTCCACGCTGACACTACTCCTGGCTTACTGATTTCTTGTTTTCACCTTGATATAGGAGTGAAGATGGGGACAAGCAGGGAGGGGCTGCTCAACAGCAACAGAGCCGCAATCATTTATTCCCCTAACCAGGATTATTTCTGGGTTTTGTTTTGGGGTTTGGTTGGGTTTCTTTTTTTTTTCACATTCTCTCCTCTGGAGCCAACAGGCTCAGAATACATTACCCGGTGCAACAGAATGCATTACACCCACCTCCTCTGTTAGGTCATCTGTTTAAGCTCCAGGAGTCTGACTACCAACTCCCAAACAACGCAGTCATTAAACCCCTAATGTTTTCTCTCTCCCTGTTTTATTTCTGTTATTAAAACAAAGAAAAAAGGAAGGAAGTTGATCTTTCCTTTAACTATTTAAATGTCTTATGGGAGCTATCAGCTTGGAAAAAATGGAAGGGACTTGAATCTTCTGGGAGGAGGCAAACCCTGACAAGCCAATCTCTTTTACAAACTCCATCTTTGCAAAGAATGAGCTTGTATGTGCCTTTCAGAAAAAAACAAATCCACAACAGAAGTGTCTGATTGCAGCCACAGATGAGACACAGAAGCTGTGACCCTGAGGCATAAACCTGAAGATTTGTGTCCTTTAGCCACAAGACAGACAATTTTGGTGCACCTTCTTTTCAATGGTCCTGTCATCCTTTAAGAAAAAAGAAACTCACTTAAGGAGCTGAGATGAGCAAAATGGTTAACTTTTCCTGTTCATTCATACTTTGAGTCTAAATGCCAGCCCTGCTCTTCCCATGCACTGGTCCCCTATGACACGCAGCAGCTATGTTTCTGCCTGGTTCCTTGGCATTTACATCAAGGTCAATTAAATAAGACGTTGGCTGGCCACTATTTGTACAATAGGAGTTTATTCCTCAACTAACAGAAGTAAAACAGCTTGGCAGAAAACCCAGGAGGGTTTAGTTTTGGATCAAATAGCAGACTGAAGTTTTGAGATAGCTGGTGGTGTTCATTTGCTCTGCAAGCTGCTCTTTCGTATCTCAGCTTTCTTTGAAAATGAAGGAAACCCCCAAATGCCCGTAACTCATGCATGTTGTGTCTGCAAAAAAATCTTACCCCCAGAACTGTGTCTGAGGGGGGTGTTCCATTAATGTTTCTTTCTCAGAGCAGATAAGTTCACATTTTTCTAGCCCCCTTTTGAGCCCCACTGGCCATTTCTTCCCTGTGACAGTTTTCAACTCCACAGCTTCTGCTGAACTACTAAAATGGTTTGTGAGTCTTTACTGGAAGTTGGATCTTTGGGCAAGGGAAGGAGTGGAGAATGTTGAATCCAAGTCACTGTAACCTACATCTGTAAAATGATCCAGGTTTTAAAAGTTTTAGATTCAGTGATTCAGTCTAATGCATGGCCCATAAATGCTACCATAGGTAAAGCAAAGGAACAGTACATTGCAGCCTGGGAGCAGGGAAGCATATTTTGGGTACTGAAGGGGTTGGAAAGAAAATGTTAGGTATTACTGCAGCCACAGCCTTGCACAGGCTTGGAAGAGCAGCTTTGAGAGAAGTAACCTGTTCAGTCATCTTCATGAAGTTTTACCTGAGTGTTTTGTAAACATATGCTCAACTCTTTGATTCTTCCTGCCAGAGTGAGGCAGGGGTCACGTATCTGTGGGTGACATCTTCTGTAGGGTGCCTCAGTGAGTCAGGCAAGGAAATGCAGTTAAGAAGCTATACACTTATTCAAATGTTTCCCCACAAAATCTGTGTTCAAGGACCATAACAAAACCCAGCAGTATACCATCTAACTTGTATTTCACTTTTGCTTATTTTATGGTTGGAACAGGGGCTGTAGATGGAGTTTTTCCTATGTTACTATCCCTGCTTTCCCACAGGTGATGAAAACAGATTCATTTATTTCTGAAGATGTACAAAGCCACAATCAGTCACAATAATTTTAATTTACCTAACCCTTTTTAGAAAACCTCAAGACTAATTAAAGTTCATATGATGCAAAGACACTTTGGAACTCTATAGTGTACACTCACTGACTAATGAAATTAATATCAGGACAATAAGCAATATTACCAGAATAACAAACACTCCTAAGTCTTAATAACAGCTGAAAAAAAAAAAAGGGCAGATACTAGATGTTTTAAATCTATTAAGCGCTTCTGCTTTGTGTATTGACACAGGTAATGAGTTCTACGGAAGGAACGTTACACTTGAAAGCCTTTAACACTAAAAGCTTAATTTAGTGTACAATGAATAATACAGGGAGCCCATTCATGGGTCGATCAGAATGGGATGAGAGAGCACCAAAGGAGCAGACAGATCATGTTAATAGGAAGCTTGAGGCTTATTTAAAAATCTATACTGTAGTTAAAATTAGAACACAAATTGGAACTTGGCATTCTGTTGCTCAGGAAATTGGTAATGGGATACTAAAACCTTGCACTTCTCTCTCTCTGGTCCTAGTTAGAAGAGGACAAAGGCGATGACAGTCACAATGTCGTATACCACAGGGAGCCATGAATGAAAGTGATAACATAGAGAAATCAGCATTTTCCAGCTATTCACACAGTGTAGTGTGTGCTGTATTCCTTTATGATTCCAATTGTAGAAAAATATGGGTCAAATGGAGAAGTGGACATTGTTATTAAATTCTTCATGACCATTCCAAGGGTAGATAATAAGTTTAACTTTTGGCCTTTTTCTTTAGGTGTGAATTTACAAATACCTTTCAGCCCTCCGTGGCCAGTGGTATCAGCTGGATCAGATACACTATTGAGTATTCTGGATTAAACAGACTTTGCCTGGACATGATGATGCAGGTGGTTCCTCTCAGTCCAATGGCCCTACTAATCAGAGAAAAAGGTCTCAGGGGTTTTTGTCTCTTTCCCAGAGGAAAACTATTCTTATCTCAAAGATCCTCTTTACAGTTATGTAACATTAGCAGCACAGATCCTGAAAGCAAAGGTGAGGGGGAGAAGAACACTATCTTTTGGAGGGATGATGCCTCTGAGTCAGGACAGATTCACTTGCCAGGGACAAATACCTGACTTCACTGTCATCTTTCCATGGTCTTCTAATCAGGCTCTGTGGCCCCAGTTCGCTGCCATTCAGTTCACTATAGACAAGTACGTTGCTACCTGAACCACCAGCTTGGAAGCAGAAAGCAGGGAAAAGACCCTGGAAAATCCAAGGTTTAGAACAAAAGTACTGGGGACAGCCATCCATGTCCCATCGCAAAGGGACCAGAGTTTCTGGGTGACTTCTCCCTCTAATAGACACCTGACCTGACATCCTGGAGAATGAGCCCACAGGGAAAGTCCAGAAGAAGCAGACCATCAGGTGGATTTACATCCTCAAGGGAAAGGTGCCTGGAGATTCTAGAAAGCACCCCTGGAGCTTATTTTAGTAATAAACCATAGTAAAAAAATTACCAATGATTCTTAGGATAATTGTTTCCCAGAGTCACAGGAACAATGTAGAATGGTTAAATAACCTCTTGTTATTTTAAAACATATAAGAAGTATTTTAAAAAATGTTTTAAAATGTGTGTTCTGAGCAATGCCTTATGCAAACATAATGATTAAGATAAAAAAAATTATAGGCTCAACTGGAGGAACAGTCACAATTTTTTTACCCTGTTTGATTCTTTTTTTATTTTTTTTTTCTATTAAAGCCTGACATCCCTGGATGACAGTTTAATTATTAGGGTAATGTGATGGATAAAGGGAGTTGCTCTGTAGTGCCTCCCACTTACTAAACACTTGCTTGCAACTGCAGCTGCAAAAAATGCCATAGTTCCTCAAAGCAAAGATAATAATTTCCTTGTTGTCGGTGCCCTTAACACTTATTAGACGAACTCTTAAAGGAAAACCACCTTTTCATCACTAAGAGTAGCTTAGGGAAGTCAGAACTATATGAGGCTCTAGGTCACTCAAAGAGTGTAAACCACCAGTCTATGCTCTTGACCAGCCACACATACAAAACATTCTTCCACTTCAGTGGGATTATTTGAGGGCATCCAGAAAAGCACGTTAAGAATTTTGAATGTAGGTCTACAGTGACTACAACAAGTCTCTGTTCCCAATCTATTTTTAGACTGTTAGATCTAAAAAAAAACCCAAAAAAAAAAAAAAACCAAAAAACCAAAACCAAAAAAACAGTAGAATCATTTAGGTTGAAAAAGACCTTTGAGATCATTGAGTCCAACCATTAACTTAACACTCCTAAGTCCACCAATAAACCATGTCCCTAAGCGCCACATCTACACGTCTTTTAAATCCCTTCAGAGATGGGGACTCAACCACTTCCCTGGGCAGCCTGTTCCAGTGCCTGACCACCCTTTCGGTGAAGAAATTTTTCCTGATATCCAATCTAAACCTGCCCTGGCTCAACTTGAGGCCATTTCCTCTTGTCCTATCGCTTGTTACTAGGGAGAAGAGACCGACCCCCACCTCACTACAACCTCCTTTCAGGTAGTTGTGGAGAGCGATAAGGTCTCCCCTCAGCCTCCTCTTCTCCAGGCTAAACAACCCCATTTCCCTCAGCCTCTCCTCATAAGACTTGTGCTCTACACCCTTCACCAGCTTCATTGCCCTTCTCTGGACACGCTCCAGCACCTCGATGTCTTTCTTGTAGGGAGGGGCCCAAAATTGAACACAGGATTTGAGGTGCGGCCTCACCTGTGCCGAGTACAGGGGGACGATCACTTCCCTAGTCTAGCTGCCCATGCTATTTCTGATACAAGCCAGGATGCTATTGGCTTTCTTTGCCCCCTGGGCACACTCATACTCAGCCAGCTGTCTACCCAGGTCCTCCTCTGCCAGGCAGCTCTCCAGCCACTCTTCCCCTAGCCTGTAGCATTGCATGGGGTTGTTGTGACCCAAGTGCAGGACCCGATGTTTAACCTTGTTAAACCTCATACAATTGGCCTTGGCCCATCGATTTAGACTGTCCAGATCCCTCTGTAGAGTTTTTCTACCCTCAAGCAGATCAACACTCCCACCCAACTTGGTGTCGGATATGAGAGTCCAGAATAAATGTGAGAGTCCAGAATTACCACACACGCAATAAAGACAACACCTGACTAGAGGTAGAAAATCTTGAGTAATAGGACAACAAAGTTTGCTGCAGATATGATATTACACACTGTCATAAAAATTGCTAATCATTGCAGAATGGGCTTCTGAGGCTGGGAGATAAACTGGTGAATGAAGTTCTGTGCCAATAAATACAAAGAATGGTATGGTGGGGCAAGAAAAGAAACCCAAAACTTAGCTGTATCTATGTAACAGTGGACACTCAATTTTTAACTATATCTCCAGAAAGAGATGCTGATTTGATGCATACAGCTCCATGGAAATGTCAACACAATGTCAGCAGGTGGCCAGTTGTCAAATAGTGTTAGGGATTATTAGTAAAATAGTGAACAAGCCAGAACATTTCCTTCTAGTCTGGTGTACGCTACTAGTGTTCCCAGTGCAGCATGTGCATTTCTGGTTATCCCATCTAAGAAAGATGCAGAAGAACTTGAAAGGCTCCAGTGAAGGACAAGAGAGAGGATCAAAGATAAAGAACAGCTCTGAGCAAGGACAGAGTCTTTAGCATTGAAAAGGAAGAAATGTGGAGAGGCTGTAAAAGAATTTTGCACAGCATGGAGTCATGACACAAGAACTAGTGAGTACCAGATGAAATGATCAGCCAGAAGATTTACACAAAGAAGTGCTTGTTCACGCAGTGCATAATTAAATCATGGAATTCATTGCAATAAGATGCTCTGGAAGTTATAAATAGGTTCAAAAAGCAATTAGGCACTGCATGGAAGAAAAGACTATCAGGGCCTGTTAAACTCAAAGCAGAGACCTGCAGCATGGGAAAACCCCAGGCTGGAGTCTGCCTGAAGGTAGGAGAATATGCTGCAGAAGTGAGGCAATATCAGTATATTGCCTGATCTATTTTTATATTCTTCCTTAGGCATCTTCTATGACCGTGGCCAGATTCAGGTTATTGAGCTAGAAGGACCATCATCTGATGCAGTATGACTCTCTGGTGTCTTAACTCCACTCCTTGAGCCTCAAATATATCTGCACATGAGGTGTTACCTCAAGAAACACCTCTTTGAGCCCTCCCACTATGACTGAATCAACCAGAACTGAGACTTGCATGTGTCCAGACAGAGAAGCAAGCCAGAGCCTGTTCTTGCAGTCTGGCAGTGTAGGCTTGACGCTGGTCTTTCCTCCCAGATCTTTCCAGACTTTTTTAACTATGGCAATCATTAGATTTAAAAAAAAAAAAAAATCATGAAGAAATTGTGAAAGAACCCAGTCCTTAACATACCCTCCCACTGAGAAGGACTATCTCACCTTCACAGTGGAATAAGTAGGAAAAATAAAATATGTCTATAAGGGAGACAGTTTGTTCTGAAAGGACAGAAAGGAAAGAGAGTGTTGTGTTTTACATCAAGAGCATGTGCATTTTCCATGAAGTTCAGAAGTGATGCAGGTTTACTGCTGTCTCCACATGAGTATGAGAAGGAGTGATGGGAGGAGATGGGTCTTCTGTAGACTGTGGACACCTGAAAGACAGGTTGTAGAGTCAATAAGGAACATCAAGTGCCCAAATATTTGTTAGGACAGCATGATGGGTTCAAACTATCTGTGAAGTCCTTGAAATGAATCAAGGACATATCAAACAGTGGAGGAAATTATAAGGCGAGAAAGTGTTTTGGATTTGGTTCTGTCTAATAGAGAGGAACTGGTGAAGACTCTAAAAAGGGAAGGTGACAGGTGAAAGGACTGTGAATCACTATTCTAAGAAAAAGGAAGAGTCAGAGGAAAAAAGTAAGGATAATGGACTTCCTCAAAAAATAAAAAATAGCAGATTTCAGCAAGCCCAGGGAACTCATCTGTAGGGTCTCTTGGGAAGGTAATTTAAGGGATAAAGGAGGGCAGAAGAGTTGGCAGTTACAGCAAGACAGTGTATTAAAGGCACAATAGCAGCCTATCTTGATACAGGAGAAGGACAGAGAGCACAGTGAGAAGCCATTATGACTGCATCAGGAGCTTTTCAAGAGCCTGAAAATAAACTAAGAAAAAAAAATGACACATAAGGCAAAAAAAGGTGCATCATTAAGGATGAAGGATAAAAAACTCAGGGAGGGTTTGGGATAAAATGGTTTACAGGTTGAAAGGAACATAAAGACTGATAGGAAAAGGTTTTATAAATGCATTAAAAGTAGGAAAAAACATAGGAAAGTACTGGCCCATTACTTAACAGGAAAGGAGAACAAATAGCACATGATGCAGAGAAGACTGAAGAATTCAATACACTCTTCGCTGCAGACTATGCTAAAAAATTAATTATGAACAGCTACTTAAAGCAATTAATTTTAACAAGAGGACAAGAGGACAAGCTCAAACAGAAAATGAATAAGTTAAAGAATATGTAGATAAGATAGAGCTATTCAACTTTGTAAGGTATAATGGAATTCACCAAAGGATTTTGAAGGAGTTCACCAAAATAATCTATGAATGATCTAAAATTAACTCTGAGGACTTGTGGAAGACATGAGAGATGCCAGAGGACTGAAGCAGAGAGAGTACTTAAAGAAAGGGGCACCCAAAACCACGAGGCCAGTCAGCCTCACCTTTATCCCTAGGCTGACTCTGGGAAGGAATTGTTGAACAATCTACAGGCACCATGGTAAAAACCAGGTGATAGGAAACAGCCGACAGGGATTTGCGAAAAATATCTCATGTCAGATTGACCAAATTTCCTCTTTGACAAGGTAGCACAAGTGTTGGATGAGAAGGCAGTGGTGGATGTGAATTAAGCTGACTTCACTGAGCCTTTCTCACAGTCTCGCATAACATCCTATAAGCGGTTGAGAGGAAGATGGTATAGAGAATATTTCTAAAATGTGTGTTCGTCATGGCAGACATATTTATTCACACTCAGGATGCTATTTTCTCTGCCCTGAAAAGATCGAACATTCAAATTGTGTTTAGCCAGACTATCTCAGCTACACTGGGGAAAGACAGCAGGACAAGAAGCTGCCATGCTTTAGCTGCTTCACAAGAACTGGCCTATACAGCCCTTTTTCCATTGATAAATGTGAGGCAGCTGGAGGTGCCTTGCCCCTCTATTAAAGAAGGGTATTTTATCATGTTTTGCCTTGGATGAGAATATATACTTGTTTCTTCCCAATGACAGTTCAGGAGATGCAAAAAAACCTAACATCCCTTGTCTGCCCCTCTATATATACTAAGTGGCCATTGCCCTGGTGAAGTTAACAAGTGGTGTCCATGCATTAAAACCTTTCTCTTTGATGAACCCTGTGCATAGAGGTGAAGTTTAGATTACAGACGTGTCTTGGATTTAGGTAAATCTAGCATTTTAATGATTAATTGGAGCTTGCTATCAAACTGAGAGGGCATTACAAGGGGTCCTGTAGAGGGTATTTCATGTGTGTGGCTCATTCAATATTATCTTTAATGCCTTGGATGACAGTATAAAAAAGGCCCATAAGATTTGCTGATGGAGTCAAGCTGAGAGGTGTTGCAGGGACCCCAGAGGACAGGATCACAAACCAAAATGATTTTGATGTAATGAGGAGTTGCTCTGATAAAAACAAAATCAATAAAGAAGTGCTCTGCTTCGGAAGGAGAATTCAGATGCAAAATGGGAAATAACTGGCTAAGCAGTAATACTGCAGAAAAGTCGGGGTGAGAGCTAACTACTAAGTAGGACTCAGCAATATGCTGCAGTTGCAGAAAAGGCACATCTCATTCCTGACTGAACTAACATGTGGAAGACCCAGGAGGTAATTAGAATTATTCTCCTTTATCTTGGTGGTGAAACCTCAGCTGGAGTATTGTGTCTAGTATTGGGCATCCCACTAAGATGTAGAAAGATTGGAGAGAGTCCAGAGGATAATAGCAAGGATAGCAGGTTTAAAAATGGCCTGTGGGGAAACTGGCTTTGTTTCACTCTGGAAATAATGATAGGAGGAGGGATATATCAATGGTCTTCCAGCCCATGCAAGGTCTGTTATGAAAGAGGACTATGGGGAAAGAGAAATTTGCAGAATAGGTAATTCATATTAGACTGTTAGAGGATGCTAATGAAGAAGGGCAGCAGAAAGTCCTCAGACAATTTGGGGACCTCTTCCTACAGAGCTTTTAAAGAGCAAGTTAGGCAGATATTTATCACTGATGAGATCAAGATATGCTTAATCCTGCACTGTGCAGGGATAAATACCCTTCCAGCCCCACATCCCTGGGTGAAGGAAGGTCCTTTTCCTTCCTTCTCCCTTGTGTCTCAAAACTCTATTTCTACACTTAGGAGGGAGCTCTGTAAAGAAAAACAGAAGCCAGAAAGATCTTATCTGGTTGGACACAATGTGAAGTCAGGAAGGAGTTGTGATGCTTTCTAGGGATGGTTGAAGGCTGGATTCAGAGGAAACAGAGGTGCCTCTTTGCAGCTCTGAATCAAGCATCAGGTAGCCAAGATTTTAACATCCTTCCCATCAGCATCTTCTGCTGGCTCACTCTGGACAGCTGCATGCTGAGCACAGGGATGACCGACCCCTCTTCACCCAGCATGCTGCATGCTTTAGATACTTTTCTAATCTTTTGGATACTGTATTGTATATGGCCTTGAGAAACTTGCTACAGGGAAAGGAGAGAGTCAATGGCAAGGCCAAGAATGAGTAATTTCTGCTCCATGCTCATCCTTTCTTCCTTGAATTCAAGTCTTGGCACTTTTTTCCTACCCTGTGGCTCAAAGGATTAGTAAGACGGTGAGAAGGTAATGTAGTTTTCACTCACAAAATTGTCAGAAAAATAAAAGAAACAAAAATCAGCATCCAGGAATATTATCTAGAAATGTCATCTTTACTCAGAAAGTAAAGAATTGTTTATTTTTGCATGCCTAGTGAACATATTTTTTATGAAGTTTGTCTGTCTTTGTCACCATCACAACTGCTGCTCCTGTCAGATTCCCTCATTTCACAGTCCCCCCCCAGAAATTATCTACTTAAAGAGCAAGTAAAACCTATTTCCTAGTAGGTTTCAGCTTGTCAGCAGAACAGCATGATTTAAATCATGTGCATGAATGGTTCTCACAGTACTTTAAAGCTGTCCCTGTTACTTCCTCCCAAGAATAAACCAGAGATTACCATAAAGCCTGTTTTCTGAGAAATGAGAGGTAGCTTCTGACTTGAGATTCCTGCACTTGTGTCTTATCCCAGGCAACGGGTGTTACAAAGGAACATCTCAAGGTAAAATTTAGCTGTAAATGCGTTCTACCCCAAACAGCACATCTTTTACTCTGGCATATACTTAGAAAACCAAACGTAACCAAAGAAAAGATGCCTTGAAAAGACTGTTCCAAACCAACATGCTTTACCGAGGTAAAATTCCCTCAAATTTCTCAGACCATGGGACATGTTGGTTCATTCCTTTATAGAATCAAACTTTAGGAAAACATAAAAGCAATTGTATCATCTAATGTAGCTCCCCTCCAGAGCAGGCCACTTCTTATACTGTGTTTTATTAGCTATGCAAGCAAGAGAGGGGGAGTCTGGTTAGAAGAGTGATCCAGGACTCCTGTCTAGCGGAGATGCTCTGCATTGCTGCTACTGAATCAAGACTTGCTTTTGCAGCTCCATGCTCTGTGCTGTTGGTGGTTTGCCACCACCATGGTGGCTCAGCTGGGCCCTCAAGATTGTCAGGATGATCCCTGTTTCCCTAGGACTTCTGCAGCTGAAGCTGGAGTACTCCAGCAGCAGGGGAGAGCAATGGACCAGTAGATGGAAAATACCTGCCAACATCCAGGAGCGTCTTGATCATTCAGAAACAGTGAGACATTTCCATCTCAACATCAAAGCTGATGTGGCCCAGAATAAGGCAAGGCATATGCTTACCATGGCTTCTTCCTGACGTAGCCTGATTGACCCATCAGGCACTCCCATGGGAATGCCCAGAGGCTATAAGAAGGGACCAGGTCTGGATGTAGGATGGACGCTGGTGCATTGTCCACTGCTCTCTGAACATCCAGGTTTAGTCCTGGGACAACTGGAGCTTTCACGGTTAACTCTTCTATAGTGCTGAAGAGAGTCATCTAATAACAAACTGACAAAAAAAACCAACAGGTGAAATAATGGAGACCTGCATAACAGACTTAGGAGCCTCACTTGAGTGAAACGAAAGCCTTGGCCAGAGTAATGAACTCTTCAGAAAACAATGCACAGTTCAAAACAGTGGCTGGCAAGAGTTGCATTTCCCAGTCAACAAATCCCTTCAGTAAACATTGGCAAACACATAGTTTACTCTGAGAGAGCAACCAGACTCCAAAGAAACACTTGCTCAGGCAGAGTCAGGCCCCTGAGCTCACAGCAGGCAGGAAGCACACATAAATCAGAGGAGCGGAGACATTTCGCTCATACATCACACCAGAGCAACAACACGGCAGAAACTGGGAAAGTGCATGTAAACAGGCAGATGAGCGCATTTGGTTCATGAGAAAAAAAAGTCAGGGGCTCTGAAACAGAAGAAGGCATCCAGTCTTAAATAATTAGTTCAAGGCTTCATTTTCCTTCAAAGCAGGTTTTATGTTAATAAGTTTAGCAAGGTTTCAGTAGGATTAACTTATTGCCATGACAGTAATTTGCAGTTCAATCCTCATTCTGCAAGGTAACACACAAGGAAGAGACCAAACAAGGCTAAAACTTAACCTGCCTGTAGCGGCTGGACATCCCAGGGGAGCTCAGACCCACAAGCGTCTGCAGCACTGAGCCGGTGCAGCCCTGCTGGCTGCAGATCTGAGGCAGCCCAGGCAGGTCTGGCCTGAGTGGTTTGCAGCCACAGCAGGGTTAATCCGTGCCCCCGATAATACCCTCACAGGTAATTAAGAATTGACCGTATCCTGGAACTGCCTTAGGAAAGTGCACAGCACCCTGCTCATTACAAGGCTCACTCCCTTGAAAATTCAGCCACGGACACTTAAATGACACCCCCACGTGTTTCACTGGGGACCAGAACATACAAAGAGAGGAGAGGGACAGGCACTCTCCAAAGCCAGAAAAATCTCTTTTTGGGGGAACAGACAGATCTTTAGAGTCCCTCCAATTTGCTTTTATTCAGATGTTCTGCATGGGAAATAACTGGTGTGTTAGTCAATGCTGCATGCTGTTTGGATGAATGCACTGCATTATGTAAAAGATAAATATGCATATATTTCTCACACAGCTGGACAACTTTCATAGGACATGATGGAGAAACTTCAATTAATATTTAATGAGGAATAAATCAGATCAATAGCTGTATGAATTTTTGCTGGTTCATTTACTGTTCAATTGATTAAATTTATACAGAAAAAATACTACAGTACTTACCCAATACCAGATGAATGATACAGAGACTTATATTCCCTGATCTGCTATTTTGAACTGCTTAAGTAGCATCAATGACTTTACTGAGCAAAGACATGCAGTTGCAAAGGTGAAGGCCCAAGAGTTCCAGAAATGACAAATATTTTCTGGCATACCAACTTCTGGACACTCTATTTGAGCTGTTTTAAAAAGGGCTTGAGTTTCCCCAATGTTCTGAGTCTGCTCATGTCTGAGAACAAATCAGGATCCCCCACTCCAGACATGGTCATAAACTGAGGTACCGAAATTCATTAGCAATTTTAGAAATCATCTAGACCTAAAACAAACAAGCTTTAAAATGGGAAGATGAAAGTAAAACAAAAACGATTACAAAAAAAAAAAAAAAAAAAAAAAGCAGCCTGGCAAAGAAAGATGCACTCAAGTATTGTCTTTTTTCCAAGTGTGTGTCTGTGTGGAAGTTTCTCTTTGGAGATGGGAGGTTTTTTTCTTCCTCTGATCTGATTCTCAGCACTTAGGAAAGCTGCCAGCAGCCAAGGAGCAGCCACGTTTCACACGCTTACCTTGAACTTTATTTGATAGAGCCTAAACCATTACATTATTTGATTGGATTAGGAGGAGTACACTGCAGCATTGCATCATTACCTGAATTTAGTTGACCTCTGGGAAAATATACTTCTGACATCTTGATCAATCCAGCCTTGTGTTTTTAGCTCCAGCAGGAGAGCTCCGACACCGCAGCCCAAGCCAAGCTCCCATGCAGGATCTGTACCCCAGGAGCAGACAGCCCAGGTGCTGACCTGCTTGCATGACTTCTGCAGCCACTTGACTTTGTACAAGGTGACTGGCCCCAGCACCAGAGAAGGGGAGCTGAACCAGGAATAATGCAGCCAGGCAATGTGCTGAGAGGCACGGGAGGAGGGTGGAGGAGGGAGAGGAGGTTGTTGGTCTGTGAAGCAATTTTTCAAGCAGGTGAGAAGCCTTTTCTTTTTTTTTTTTTTTTTTTCCCTTAGATTCTCAAACAGCCTCCATTTATCACTATATGAAGGAGACTGATTGTAAGAGAAATACCCAGTCCATAAGAAGATGGGGCTGAAGCCACTGCAGACTGTCAAGACATGCAAGCACAGCCTGGTTTTCCACAGCTTACAGCCTTGATCTCATGGTCAAGGACCCCAGAAAGAGGTGTTGATCCCTACCCTCCCACGTAACTATACCAGCTCAGGGTCTTGGCATGAGAGAAACACTTTTTGGGAAACAGATGGAGAAAGCTAAAGCAATTGCTGGCTAAAGCTACTGTCTTTTTTCCAAGATTGTGCCTGTGCTTAAATCCCTCTCTGAATGTGAGCAAGGGGGTGAACTTAAAGTTGGTGCTAAATAAAGTCTTTGTCAATCAAAGACTTTGGTTGTGGCTGAAGGGCTCTTGGGATAGACCTGTAGCTGGGTTTGGTTTGGGTTCCTCTTTCAAGATGGGTTTCTTTTTTTCCTTCTATGATCTAATTCTTTGCACTTATTTTGTTGTCACAAGATTTTTGTTTATTTAGGACAAGAAGATCCCAGGTTTGACAGGGAAGCATGTCACCCCTAGGACCTCCATGGGATGCACAACTCCAAAGAGCTACAATGGAAAGTTTCACAGCACCCCAGTCCCACTGCAGATCAGAGCTCATACAACCAGCTTTGGTCTGAAACTGGCTCCAAACTAACCCCATCACAGGTGTTGTCACGGTCAGACAGAGAAGGAGCCCAGAGCAATTGCCTAAAAACCCTTTAATGCTCATTTTGAAAATAAATGTGGTCAAATATTGCTTGAAGATTGCCTGTAAAGGGTTAATTTATAACTGATCATTTAATAAGCATTCTGAAATTAGTTTTTAGAAAGCCCAGCAGCCCAATTGGTTGCCCAGACCTCAGTTTTTCATAATTAAAAATGCCTCTTATCCAGGTGCTTGTCTGTAAGATGTTTATAGAAGCAATTAATTCTTTACTAAACGTCTAGCTATTTATAATGAAAAATTCATAGAAAGTGTGACCACAAACAGACCAAGCTAGGAAATGCTTCGGCAGATGAAGAAAAAAAGAAAACTAAAAACATTTTATTTCAGGCAGTGTAAGTGCCTTTTTGCCCACCAGATCACAGTGCAGAATGGAAAAGGTCCTTTACCCTACATCAGTATATAGGATGCTGCTTGCCATCAAACAGGGAAGCACCCCATCTCTTTGACAGCACTTTTTTTGCTTGCATTATGTAACTTTGCATGCAGCAGTCAACTCTGGACAACATTTAAAACTATTTGCAAAGATTGTTACATAGCCAGCAACATCCCGATACTGTGATGTGCACGAACTTTCTCTTGCAAAGCAACTTACCATCTTCACACAGCACTTCCAGGTATCCTCACTTTTGCAGGATGTAAAGCTGTTTCACTCTTCCCTTATGACACCATCTAACCATCTGATTTTTGTAACTCCACAGTGTTCCTATGTAATGGGCTTAGGGGGATTGTTTTGTTGGGTATCATATGTATTCAAAGTCAACAGCAAGTATCAAATGCATAAAATCATCGGTCTTGACTACCTTTTATTTTTTCCTAAGAAAAAGCCTCCTTTTATCTTAAAACATGGGTGTGTTATCAATTCCTCGGTACCATAACCCAGAAGTAACAAGCTACTGCTAAAGATTTGCTTGACTGCCTTCACCATCAAATCTCATTTTTGTCACTGGCACTATCTGAAAAAAGCATCCACACCACATGAGGTGGCCCTAAATGAATAAAGCAAAGGTTCATAAAAGCATTGTAAGGCTGTTACGAGAAACAGAAAACAAAGGTGCAGAACATATTTGCAGCAGCAAATACATTTAAAAAATAAAGGTAACCTTCTGGAAAATACTCTTTTTCTACCCTGATCAGCAGGCAAGAGGGATCCAAATTCCAATATGAACTTGGTCCATGGCTTTGATAGGAAATGTTTCTCTGTCTCAGATTCCTCAAAGCCTGCAAAATCTGTAAGCTGACCTGACAACAAATATTTGGGATCTCCCAGTTTCACCCAGGCAAAGAAGAGGAGAGAAAGGCACAGGAATCTGACAGACCTCAAGGTACTAGAGGTACATACAACTAATGTCATCTATCTTGACCATCTTGACCTCTTTAAGGCCTTTGACATGGTCCCACACAACATCCTTGTGCCCCCTCCCAGCTTCTTGTGCACCTGGCAGAACATGGGAAGCTGAAAAGTCCTTGACTAGCATAAACACTACTTAGAAACAACTAAAACATCAATATGTTATCAACATTATTCTCATATAATTAATAATAATAAATAATATTCTCATTCATCATCCAAAACACAGCACTATACCAGCTACTAAGAAGAAAATTAACTCTATCCCAGCTGAAACCAAGACAGTATGGCAAATTGTGACCAGGTATGACTAGTGTGACCAGGTATGACTAGTGTGACCAGGTAGAGGTGAACTTCTCAGTCTTGGCACCAAACCTGTTCCCTGCGCTTCTCCTCCTGATGATCTTCCTCCACCTTCCTCTCTGCACTGTACAGATAATGCCATGGGAGCCTTTCTATATGGACAAAGATGTGTCCTTTCAGTCAGTGTTTATAATGAGGAAGTCCCCAACAGAGGCTGGAGGAGGAAATAATGGGGTCATTGCAACTGTGCCATCTGATAGACACACTCTGTAAAGATGTCTCAGTGACTCATGCTCCCAAAGAGCTGGCTTTCACAGCAATGATGATATTACATCTGATTTTCCTCAAAATGCTCATCAATTGCTGCATGTTGATATAAGTTTTAAATGACCATATTTCATTAACTAGCCTAGAAATGAAAATTATCTGATTTGTTCTACCCTTTGGTTTACCTTTTGCAAAGATGTTTCATAGTGCTATAAGCAGTGTACTGAGACACTAGGACGTACAGGAGGCACATGAAACACCCATATTTAAAGCAGTATCACTCTGACTCACTCATGTCCTGCTATTTTGTTTCTCTTTTCCACCTGCAATCTTCACTTGTGAAAAAGAGTCACTTCACTAAAGTTGCTGATATCCCTGCCAGTAGCGGATTGGAAAGTCTCCATGCACTATGTTTTGTCTCTCTTTTTCTTAGAAATTCTTCTTTAAGAATGAAAGACTTAAGTTCTGTGACAAAAGGCAGCCCTTCACATAGGCATTTTTATTTTCTCTGAATGAGTAAATCTGTAATTTAACCAATTTACTCCCCAGGTGTAGATGAAAGACCTCAGCCCAAGAAAACTCTATACTTATGTGGCTACGTCTTCCTAAGTGTTTGGGCTGGTTTTGGCTGGGATAGAGTTAATTTTCTTCATAGTAGCTACTATGGGGCTATGTTTTGGATTTGTGCTGAAAACAATGTTGATAATAGAGGGATGTTTTAGTTACTGCTGAGCAGTGCTTACACAGAGGCAAGGCCTTTTCTGCTTCTCACCATGCCCCACCAGGGAGTAGGTGGGGGTGCACAAGAAGTTGGGAGGGGACGCAGCTGGGACAGCTGTCCCCAGCTGACCAAAGGGATATTCCATACCATATGACATCATGCTTAGCATATAAAGCTGGGGGAAGAAGAAGGAAGGGAGGACACACAGAGTGGTGACGTTTGTCTTCCCAAGTAACCGTTACGTGTGATGGAGTTCTGCTTTCCTTGTGATGGCTGAACACCTGCCTGCCGATGGGAAGTAGTGCATGAATTCCTTGTTTTCCTTTGCTTGCATACGTGGCTTTTGCTTTACCTATTAAACTGTCTTTATCTCAACCCATGAGTTTTCTCACTTTTGCCCTTCTAATTCTGTCCCTGATCCCACCGGGATGTGGCTGTGTGGTGCTTAGTTGTTGGCTGGGGTTAAACCATGACAGTGTTCAAAGTTCTGTTTCAAATGAAGTAGACAGAGAGCTTGAAACTAGGCTTTTCACCATCTTTGGAGATGTCCTCCTCAGTGCATTGTATGGTTATTTGTGACAGAGCCATTTCATTTACTCCTGTTGACACTGCTCTGCTTTGTATAGCTGAATTAAGACCTAATGAGCAAGAGAAAGTGTAAATTTCTCCATAATACAGTAGTTTGGCCATTCACCTGGGATGCAGGACACTTTCTTCTAGTTCCTGCTCCAATGCATAATTAATTATTTATGCTAAAATGGAACGGCTTCAATATGTGTAAATGAGAGAGACACATCTTCATTACTGGAGACGCTGAAGTAGCTGCTGGTGAGGGCTGTAAGAAAATGCAAGCGAGGCACATTCACAGCAGTTTGCCAGGAATCCACAATAACCTGCCAGCTGCAGTTTGGCTGGATCTTCCTTTTCTGCTTTTGTTTTGGACTTCAGTCCAAGAACTGTAATAACTAGAGGCAGGAGGACAACATCCCATCTCTAGACAAATCTCTAATGGTACAAGAGTTTTTTTCTTCCTTTAATAAATATTCACTCCATGCTTTATTCTTTCTCATTTTCTGTGCATTTAGTGGCATTGTTTTTCTATGTCTCTTGGAACATTATTGTACAGGGGCAGAATTAAGATTTTTTTTTTTTTCATTTCTGCATATTTGATTATCAGCTTCCTTCAACATGAATGCCCACTCCTCCTAGTTTCTTTTCTTTTTACTGTTCTCCCTTTTGAGGGCTTTTCATCCACCTCTCTTGCTTCAGAGTCCACCCTCCCTATCCCATCCCCACACACCCCCTCGGTGACTTCTCTTCCACAGTCCTTGGTTAGTGTCCCATCAGGCTTTATCCCCCTTTTTCTTGGTGACGTCTGTAATCTTGGCTCACATTTCACACTGTCCTACCTCTTGGGTGTGTCTTCTGCAACAGCCTTAAATCAGTCTGGTCATCAATGATGGCTAGTTCAACATAATATATCACAAGTCTCCTTAGGCCTTTCTTTGTGCACCCAGCCCTCTTTGAAGTTGGAAAATGTTTCTCTTTCTTTCTTTTCTGCCTAAAATCCTGCCATACGGGGAAGAGATTGCACTGCTCTCCCAAACAGCCGGGTTGGGCTGCACATCTTCACCAGAACAAGTTTCTTGTCCTTCTCTCTGCACTTCTCTCTTCTATGATTCTATGAAAACTGCTGTCCGTTGACAAGAAACACTTTGCTCTATTTCTTTTCAGACTCCCTTCTCATCTGACTTGAAAACCCTCAGGACTGTCTAAACACTCAGATATTTCCTCCTCCGTTAAAAGCTTTCTGTACCATCTTCTTTCCCTCCTTTGCCATTTTCTTTCCTGCTATTCCATAGGAGTGACAATAAAGCTAAATGGAACCACAGCTCAGTTGGTTTTTAACAGTCAAAATGTTTGCAGAAGACCAGATGAGGCTCTTTCTGCAATCTGGTTGGCCATTCAAACTCAGGATTGTCTCTCCTTCCATAGCACTGAACCGGTCTGCAGATGCTGAATTTTATTCCTTATCTCCTTTGTGATTTTGACACTCAGATCCCATGTTCTGGCAGTTTTGTGCCCCTTATTCATGCACGATTCTCACCTATAGGATCTAAGAATGATATTTCTTCCACATAACTGAACAATATTTGATTCCCCACGCCCCAATTTAAAAAAATCTCATGCTAAACACCTCCATTGAAATTCTCAAGGTTTTTGTTTGGATTTTTTAGCACTTTTTTTTTCTTTTTTTTCTTTTTTTTTTTTTTCATTTTTTCTCTTTCTTCTGGCCATTTTTCTGCTTCCTGCTAATACTTCGCATGTCTCTGAAGGTGAAAAATATTCAGCCATTGTTTCAAGGTTCACTAAGACATTTAAAATGAAAAGCAATAAAAATATTCCGAGATTTCAAAAAAGAAAAATGCTAGCATAACCGTCCATAAGCAGTACATCCATAATTGAAACATTAACCAGAAAAATACATTGAAAAATCAGAGGGCATAAACCCACTTTTCTTTTCTCTTCCCTGATATATTTTGAGTCCTTTTGACTACTTCCAGGAAATGCTTTTCTCACCCTTTCCTCTTCTTATATCACAAAGAACAGAATATGTTGGCTGGAATGCAGCCCCACAGCCCATGCCTTGCACCACAAACTTCCACTGTGGTCAGAGAAAGATTAGTAGGAATGACAGACAGGCGAGAGCAGTGATTTATGTGTGAAGATAAACAGTCTCCTTTAAAACAGGACCTAATCATGTATTCATTTTATCCTCAAGTGAAGACAATGTGGTCAATGTTGACTCACCCTAGATTAGAAGTGTTCTGGAAGAGAAAAGGTGATGGAGCTTACGAGTCATTCTCTCAGCCTTTGACACTGAAAAGAGATTTGACTAGTTCCTGTCTTGAGCCTGCTGCCTGCTTAATTCCCTGTGGCTCTGGTTGAGGAAGGTGCATACAAGGACAACCTAGAGCAATCCAGACACCGTACGCACAAGTATATGGGGCCGTACTTACCTTCTGGCCCCCGCCCTTGCCTCGTAACTTCTGCCAAAACTACACCATTCTTCACGCATATTCCGACATGGTGAAAGGACCAACACAACTTTAGAGAGTGATCCCTTGTCCTTTTCATCCACTGAGCAAAGGACCAAGCCAATACCAGGCACCTTTGGCAGCTCCTGCTGAGATGGAGAACTTACTCCATGCACACATATTGAGAGATAGTTGACTCTCTGGCATCACCAATAAGCAATATAAACTCAGACGCTTTTCCATGGTTGTGCTGCAGGTCAAAAAGCAGCTCCAGTAACAAATCTTGGTTTCCTCCCTACTAAATCTGTGCTTTCCCCCTTACCTGTCCTGAGGGAAAGAATTAACCTTCACAGGCCCAGTAACCATGTATGTCACGTTATATATGTGTTAGTATCCACTTACTGTATTTTTTTTAACATATCTGTTCATGTCTACACTCCCCATCTCTACACATGTTTATATATACCTTAAGTTAAAAGACCCAGAATGTGAGAAAATCAAGCACTCATTAAAAAAGAGCATGGTTTCTATGGATTTCTATGCAACCATAATTTGATACAAAATCACACAGAATAGTTGAAGTTGGAAGGTGGAAGGAACCTCTGGAATCATCTAGTGCAACCAACCTGCTCAGAGTGGGACCAGCTAGAGCAGGTTGCTCAAGGCTGTGTCTAGATGGGGTTTGAATATCTCCACAGATGGAGACTCAACAACCTCTCTGGGCAAACTGTTTCAATATTTGACCACCCTCACAATAAAAAGTTTCATTCTCCTCTCCTTTCCAGTTTTTCCTCCCATCCCCCTCTAGTTGCTTCTAAATACTTGAATTCTGTTGTTTTGACCAATTTATTCTATACCAAGCTATTTAATTTTTACAGTTGCTTTGCCAAGTTTCACAACCAGCATGCGGTTATTTCACCAGTGTCACTAATGACACCAGCAACACTGCCTGTAGTATACACAGACTGTGGAGCAGATTAATACTGCTATCAAAACATTTTTGTTGTATCTATGAACTATGTGGAAAAAAAAATAATTAAGTTACCTTAATTCACTAAAACTTAATTAAAAACTTGGGTGCTTATTGCCCAGAGCAAATTAGCATGAAATTCAATTTGTGCTCATCTGCTTAAGACTGGCAGAGTGTAAGACAGTGCCTGAAACACTCCTTTCTACTAACGTCTACTGGTGCATGCCATTGTTTGTATTATGGTTATTCTTTGTGTCCCAACAGTATCTGAAGGATCCAGTGCCCCCTGTAATAATATGCATATTCAGCACTTACTACAAAATTAAAATATCTAAGTGTTGGTGTCCTCTATCTGTGCTGAATGCTTGAAGCTTTTTGCACCTATTCTGGCAATACCTCTGGGACACACCTTTCTTCCGAGTCCACACAACTAGCAGATGTCCAAGCACAGATGTGTCCCTTATCTCAAAAATTTTTCTCTAGCTTTGTCTGCTACCACCTCAGCTGCACAGTTGTGTTCAGGGTGCTATTATTGAAGTCTTATTCCTGCTCTGTGACTCTGAATATGTCACCTCCTTCCATCCCTCCACAAGCAGGAAGCCTGAGAAGAACCTCTTCAGTCTCCAGATCCACAGACCTTCTCTATTAGGACACACACATCATCTAACTTGGCAGTGATAGGTTAACAGTTGGACTCGATGATCTTAAGGGTCTTTTCCAAACTTAACAATTCTATGATTCTACGATTCTAATCTATTTTGGAAATGGATCAAGCTCTCTTTTGAAACAAGTTAGGTTCTCTTTTCATAAAATCCACATTCATCCCCATTTTATCCAGTTCCTTGTATATTTTACAATGCATGTGTTAATTCCCAATCTTTCTTGCATCATTAGAAAAGTTGACACTGCATCAATTCAATCACTCTACTGAAATCCAGAAGCAAGAAATATATTGTGTTTCTTTTATCAAGAAAGTAACCAGCTGGGTCTGGCATGCTCTAGGTGATGGTTAAGTCACTTGGCAAACGTATTTTTCACTGACATCCTTGTCTAATTATGCTTTCATTTGAGTTTCAGTAGAGTTATTCTTCCATCAGCACTTTCATAATCCATTCATCAAAACACCCAAGCACAAGCCCATGTAACATGTTGAAAAGTGCCAGAAATAGAAGAAAGCACAGATTTCAAGATCAAGAGACTGATGCTTAGTGATGCTGAGAACATAAATGAATGAATGAAAAGATTAATAAATGAATGAGTAAATGACTACAGTAAGATGTTTAGGTAAAGTGGTGAGAGAAATGACATAACTTTAAACCCATTAATTTGCTTCCTAACCAGCTCCTGCTACACAGAGTGACCAATTACAGTTATTTCCCAGTTCTTAATAGATGATTAATTACATTTTAGCCTGCCTATGAAGCTATTATACCATTATAGATTCCCTTGGTATAACATAGTCATGCTCTTTTAGTGCAGCCTGAGGCTAAAATTTCTAGTTGTGTTAGGTCTGGTAGGCCTAAAATGTTATTAAAAAATAAGGTCATAGAGTAAATAAAACACTGAATTGTGGAAGACACCATAACACTTCATTCTTTCAATTCTTATAGTTCTATTCCAGCAACTCCATGGCATGACAAATGATTTGAATAGGTGTGTCAAATAAAGACTTATACATCACCCTTTTAACTTTCATTATTTGAAATTACTCTTTTTATGAAACTTTCCAGACCTGGTGGGGCAAAGAGCCCCATCAAGCATTACTGAGGCCAGCTGGGAGGTGCTGCAGTTAGTCATTCACAAAATGTATTAAGAACAAAAACACGACAGCTCTAATTATTATAAATGGGTCATTAAATCCCTTTCAATTGCAATGCGAAATACAATCTCTGAATAGCAAGCATCTCCTGGAAAAAATCTCTTCTCCAAAGTTAAAAAAAAGATCTGTTCTGATCTGAATGTGATAGAAGGTGAAATGCATTTTCCTAATGAATGCTAGTGTTATTAAGACATTAACAGCTACTAATGGGGGGAGGACTGGGATGAGAGAAGTAATATTTATAGAAAAGGTAATCTGCAATAAGGAAAGGCAGCCTTGGATTGTCATATTTCAGACCGAGATTTTACAGTATTAAAGCTCTTGTGGGGAAGGATGAATAAGGTGACTTTAGAGAAATTTCCAGTAACCTTCTGAAAGTCATTGCTTGGAGAGAAGGACTGCTCTTATACATTGCCAAGGGAGCTGGTGGAAGTCCCTTTCCTGAGTACTCTTGAGAAGACATGACATTGTGCATACACATCAGCCCTTTCAAAACAACAAAGGAAAAACAGCGCAAAAGGAAAACAACCCAAAGGGAAGAACTGAAGATACAGAAAGCAGTAATAATTCCCAAAATGCCATGATAGACCTTTTCTTTCAGCTATGCTGTTCCAAACTTCAAGCACGAGACTAAGACATATTGCACAAGGGGAAGACAGAAAACGTGCACTAGGGGTGAGAGCACAGGCCAGAGCTCTTCTTTTAGTATGCAACTTATGAAACATACTTGGGACAGCACACTTAATGTGGACTAAGGAATCAGTTATACATTGGTTCACATGAGCTAATGATACACAACACCATTAAATAGATTTTTCTGTAATAGGGAATATTTCAGGCCAAAATCTAGACCTCCTGGTCTGTAACAGCAAAGTAAAAAAATTATCAAATTAAAGTGTAGACATCGGTGAGAGGTAAAAACCAAAAGTTTGTATCCAAACCATTTTGACTGCAATCAGTGATTTCAACAAGCCATTTTCATATACAATTTAAATCCACATTAAATAACTTCCTTGGATTTACATGGGCCCATAAATACAGGGGCTTATTCTTCTTCCATGCTTGTCTCTCTTCTGGACTGTTTGATTCCCTTAACAGGGATGGAACCGAAACAGAAGAGCTATAGATAATTAATTCAGAGTGAGAGACATGGTGAAATGTTCCCTACAACTCTAAGTGACACTACAACAACTACCAATTCCTAGTTCTGTTTATACGTATGCCCTTGTAGTTATTGAATACCTATGCCTATGGTGAGTGGTGGTCAAAGAAAGCAGGAGCTTTGCAACATACACATTTGATATTGGGTAAAGAATAACAGGTGTGACACATGCAGACCCCATGCCCAGTTCTGCCTTCCTGAGAAAAGCCAAAGTCCTTCAGCACTGGCCTTGTGCTGACCTCTGACAGCATCAGAAGCAGCACGACATGGATTAGGGGACTTGTCACCAAAAACAGTGGTTGAATCATGCCTTGCTTATCTTCTCTCCCATCAGAGATGATCATAAGTAATAAATGCACAAGCAAGTCCAAGCCCATTCACAAGCACCTTTTAAAAAGGCAAAGGGAGAAATTAAATAAATGGTCTGGACACTAATAAATAGGGGACTTCATGAGAACTCCCATCCAGCCAGTCTGCTGGAACTACTGAAACAAGATGCACAGTTACACATCTATGTGAAACAATTTTTTATGACCTTGGTATAAAAACAATGTCTTCTGTCAGCAAGGCCAGCTCCCTTATATTCAGAGCTACAAGGTACCACCCTCATTAAACAAATCAGATTGATTCTTCCCCATTTCTCCTTCTGAAAAACTTTAATTCCTCTGAAAGGAAATTTCTGCCACTTTCCAGCCAAAATGCATTTCTGGTCACTTTATAACTGTTTGCTCTCTTGCCAACATTGTTGCCTATAAATACACCAGGAGAGTAAACACCTGAGTGGTAAAAGAACTATTTAAGCTAAAAGACAACCTCATGTCCAGCCAGACTGTGTTTTACTTGTCTGAGCAAGCTAAGCTCTTTCAGTCCCTCCAGTTAAGAAAGGCTCTCCACTCCCATCAACATTGAAGTAACTCCTCTCTGCAAGTTTCAGTTGGAGTTCATTTCCATTCAGCATAAACATAACACAATTTCAGTGCTCTCTAATTTCCTGTATTTACTAGACTGGCTCAGCAGATATACCCTGAGACACATGTACCCTTTAACATCCTTTCAACTGTTTTGCCACCTTGGTATTTCATTTTTAACCTGCAAATGACTGTTCTTCTCCTCCTCAGTCATTTCCAGCTGAGGAGCTCTGCCACATTGCCAGAGTTCCTGTCTTCAGTCCCACATGACCTGGGCTTTCTTCTGATTGTATTTGGGTTTATTTCTTGTACTGCAGTCCTCTAAGTCAGTTAACGGTTGGACTCGATGATCTTAGGGGTCTTTTCCAACCTTAACGATTCTATGATTCTATGATTCTAAGTCATCTAACACCTCCCCCACTCATGATAGACCCAACTCCCTTTGCATGCAGGGTGCATCATTGTTATCATAAGCTAATGTTATTCTCAAACCTCCAATTTTCTGCTGTTACAAAAGAAAATATTAACCATGCCTAGTTTCAAAATGTATCTTTGAGGAATTCTGTTAGTAACACCCACTGGTGCTGATATTTCATTGGTGTTGCCACCAGTTAGTTACCTCTCTGCAAGCTCTTTAGGTACTGAACCCATCTCCATTTCTCCAGTTATAGTGCTAATTTACGTTGAAGAGCTGTAAAAATTGATGTACATCAATTGTACATTGATGACATCTAGTGCTTTCCCATACTGGTTACTGGGTAACCTAACACAATCCTAACCATGCACCCTGCTTGCTTTCTACCCTATTATCACTCTTTAGTCACCTTTCCTTTGAAATTTATTTAGAAATTGATATTCTGTAAGAATTGACCATGCTCTTCTTATTTTTTGTCTTCTTTATTGCTGTTCTTCAGACAATTAATTCAAGAAGAAACATATCATGTGAAGACATAGGACAACCGTGAGTGTGAAACAGGAAGTCTGCGCTTTGTATTGTACAAGAGCTTTAAAATAAGGTAGGGAATTCTGTTATTCAGATGACTAACAGGTGCAGTACACAGAAGGAGAATAAAATTGTGAGGACTGGAAAAAATAGTGGGGTATTTTTGCCATTTTCTGTCTGGTTTCTCTAGAAAACAAGGCTGAAGCCATTACCCTGTGTGAGTAACTATGAGTATGAAACTGTGTGTGTCTTAACTACCTGCCTGCCTAGAAAGCCTCTGGAGGAGAGAGACCCTAGCACTCACTTCAGCCTGGCCTCACTCTTACTGAATGTTAGAGAACCCACTCTCCCTTACAAATCCACAGGAATATAGGCTTTATTGTTCAATTGCTCCTGAAACTAGTTATTTTGAGAAGTGATGAAGTTACAGTGCCATCACATTGCTGTGAGTGAGGTCACACTGAAAGATGCACTGAAACAGCCCATTTAAGTGGAGAATGCTGTTCTTCAGCTAAATCTAAATTTACTCCTGAGTGTCTTTGAGCTATGAGTTCATACCTCAGTGCCGTGAAGGACATCAGAAAAAGTCAGGCTGGCAATTACTTCCAAGTGAATAATTTATTTAACAAATTTAGGTACTTCCCTTTCATGAATTGTGCCCTGTGAGTACAGGAGAACACAGTTTTCTTTAATTTGTTATGTTAAAAATTCTGCTGAATATTTTCTGCAAATACTTTCTGATGTGAAAAACGAGGACATTCTTTCAACAGTCCAGTAATCACAGCAACCATAATTATCTCACGATCACCAGGTAACATTCCTCCTCTCTTTGTTTTATCCTTCGCTTGTTTTATTCCAAGTCTGCAAAGAGCAGAGATCTTCTCTTGTTTTATCTTCATGCACGGTTTAACACAATGGAGCTAAGCACTCTACATCTCACGTAATATGAATAATAATTCAGGCTATGATCTCTGTTGTCAACACACATCAATCTCAGCTATTATACAGCTCCTCTAAGACAGGCAGCAAAGCACCTCACAATATCCTAATAACACTGCCATTAGACACAGGAATTCTAAAATCCCCACTTATTGCTGTGGAAGAAAAAGCCATGTATAGAGCAATTACTTTGGGCATCTGTTGCAATACTTAACAAGAGCAGCATACTTCCAGCTATCTAACTTAGATAATAACCAAGTCAGTGCAGGTCAATAGAGAGGATTAAACACCTTGGAAGGGCAGTTCAGCACCAGCAATGGCACTCAGGTCTCTCCAGTGATGCTTTCAGGAAGTTGCACACTGTCAGTAGGGCGGCATAATTTTCCCAGCTGGGAGTTCAGCTGCTGTAGGGTAAGGATACAGGACTGTTCATTCCTGATGAAAAATACTCCCTTCCCTTTCTCCCTGCCCTATACCACAGAGTTGAGAGGTGTGAGGTGGGGGGAACAAATAAACTAAACAACTGTCACAGGAAACCTAACAGTAAACCAGAATGAAGGTGGAAATGAGGTAGGAAGCTTTATTTTCCTGCATGCTTTGCTGTACATTTCACTACATCTAGCAGACATGCTGGGTCAGGAATAGTGCTTGTAATCTGTGAAGGCTCACAAATTATGGGAGGGGAGGAAATGTGTTTCTGGAAGCAAACTCTAAGTTGTTGGTAAGAATTATAGACCAGGACTCCACAGGAATATCCTCTGAACCATTCCCAGTGCTAACCTCAGAACTGACTAGAAGCAAAGTCCCAATGCCTGGCTGAAAGAAGCTGTGGGAAGAAGGGTAGAGATTTATTAGGATCTGTAGAAAATCCTGGAAAGGACGGAGAAGCCCAAAACCAGAATCAACCTGCAGGCACCATAGGGAGGTCCTCATCTAGAGATGGGACAAAGCAACAGGCACAGAAAAGATGCAGCTGGAGATCATGAAGCTTCACTGTGAAGAGCAATTGAAGACACAAAACCTCCCTTTCCTTAACAAGATATAGCATAGAAATGAATAAAATTTACGTAGTAAGCAACAAAGATCAGACAAAAAATACGGACCCATTTAAGGAGCAGGCAGAATACCTGACATTCAGGCCCAGGCTAAATATGTTTGTGGTTCTTTACAAATGCTAGAAATTTAACAAATAACTCAGGAGAACTACAATGCCTCTTTTAAATGCCAATATTGAGTTAAAAGAAACTTTGAGGAGAAATGTCATCCATGTAGCCAGATGACAATATGCTTATTCACTAGAAAGTCTGTCAAAGCAAACACAAAAGGGGAACGATCACAGAGGAAGTAAATTCAGCATTTTTTTTCCCAGTAAATGTGTTGAAATCAGGTCCCACAAGTAGTTAGTAGTATTAATCCTTCTGAGGCTCCAGCAGTGCCTCTGGAAAGATGTAAGAAGCTGCTAATGAAGCACTCTCCTTGCTCTTCCTGCTGCAGAAACACGAGGACTCATATTATATATCCAAGGCCTGGCTGTTTTCTCCAGATATTCCAAAACCAGGTCCTATCTCCAGCACTCATAAACAGTAGAGTGGTAAGACAAAATTATTTCTTGCTAGCCAGAACATGTGTACTTCTGTTTTCACCAGAACATACCAGATGAAGGCTCCAAAAAGTGCAACTTAGGGGTTTTGTAATTCGCTTTTTAACATGGAATAAAGACCTCTTTCCTCTTTGCCTGCAGAAAGAATCATTTTGCTAGTTGGTCCTGGCAGCTCCAGTCAGAACCACCTACATGGCTCTGTTTTATCCCACATAATTTCATGAGCCATCAACAAAGCTCTGCTCCTGACTTTGTATCGGCATAGGGACAGTGCCAATTGCAGTCAGGCAGCCCAAACATTCTGCCACCATGGTGTGGAGAAGAGCGCACAGAGGTTTGAGGACTGACTCAGAGAAGGGGGGACGGAGATACTTCTGTCTTCTCTGGAGGATGATTATTGTTGCAATCAGTTCCAGCTCATAAGGACATCTTCCCCACACTTTATGCAAGCTGGTGGTCCTGCCAAAAGCTGCATACACTGCTAATGGCTACATGAAGCACATCAGAGAGCCTAAAGACATGGTTGTTGCTATAGGAGTCCAAAGAGCTCATCATAGCTACCTCTTCCCTGCTTCATGAAAAGCAAGTTTGGGAATGATCTTGGGCAACCTCAGCCCTCCTTCTTCCAAGCTTCCCATCCATTCTTCTGACTTTGGCTCAGTACCCAAACTCCCCTCAAGCTCTGTACACAGCTTGGAGGCCTACCCAAGGACAGGCAGATTGCGTGAGTATAAAACCCAGCTCAAATTGATCTACAGGGTTTTTTTCTGTGTGAATAAGAGCTTGGTAAGAGAAAATACAAAAGCTCTACCTCCAGCTAATGCTGTACCAGAGGTAAATACTACATGAGATGTCTTCATCCTTTTGCATGTAATAAATATTCAAGCCACATGTCTTTAAGGCACTAGGTTAAGGTGCTTAACATTTGAGTACACATCATTGAAAAAGCAGCTTGGTACTTTAGTACTAACTCATCTCTATTTTTAGTTTTAACAGAGCTATAACATCGCCAGAAGCCTGACCACCCTGCTGTGATTAAATATCATACTTGTACAGTGAACTGCTGCCTAGATTTTAGAGCAGGTACATTTATTTTAAATCTCTGATCAGCATAGTAAACCCTTATTTTCAGTCTAGGTTATTAAAACAGAAGAGCCATTCTTCTCCTTTTTCATATTCAACCATGCAAAGGAATTGTTAATGGTGATTTACATTTTTATTGGAATTAGTAGAAGGACTTATATAAAGTTAATTGGGAGTTTTCATGCCTGTCACATCATTGAAAGTTGCTGGGACAATGAGGAAAAGTAATTCTGAAGTGTTAAAATATTGTGAGAGAGCAAAGAGGAGTCTTCAAAAGATTTAAGATCTGAAATAGCCAGACACAACAGACAGGTGATGAGCACTGGAAGGGGAACAAGGGATTGGAAAAGTATGCTCATGGCACTACCTGAAGTATTTTTGTTTCTGAATATCTATACAAATGTTTTAAGTACTTATTTATTATTTGTATTAAAGCAATTCATAGAAACCTCTGTATAGGACAAAGGCTCTTTGCAAATACATAGCAGGAGATGGGCTGGTCAGAAAAAACATAGTCCAAGTAGGCAGGACAGAATATTTTGACAGAAAAAAGTATTGTTAGATACATTTTGTAAGTGGGGGAAATGAAGCAGGGGAAGACTGGATGGGGCAGACCTCTAGACTGAGACTCTTAAACTGAGGCATTAAGATGCAGGTTACTAAATGTCAGCAAGGTACTCAAGCTCCCATTCCAGTTAATGGAGATCTAAGCCATGCAGTGAGTGGGAACTAGGTGCAACTCAGTACTGTAGCGTGTCCAGGATTTCTCTCTAAGTTGCATTGACTAGATCTCACCCTATTCTGTTGCCTAGGCACAGTAATCCAATTTAGATGCTCTTAGGTATCCTGTCTGTTCTTCACCTTCCTCTCAAGAAGCTAAATAACCTCCTCCAGCCCCTCTGTTATATCTGACAGCCACATACAGATGTCTGAGATGCACCTCAAATATGTCTTAGATGGAACCAGATAATTGTGGTTAGACAACTGAGTTCTACTCCTCCTGTGACTATCATGGAGGTTTCAACAGATGTCATCTATGTATAGACGTCTTAATTTGGAAATAAATTCTACCGTTAGGGTTTCATTTGTGGTTTTACATTTTAAAACTTGATGTTTGTCACATGAAATATCATGATTTGCAGGTCATCTCCAGATTCACATGCCCCACCATGTTCTGGCTGTTCTCTAACCACCACTAGGCAATCAGAAGTCTCCTATTGATCCTGCACTATCAGCTAACCCTGCACAGAAGCCTTACACACTGTGGGGTGCTTCAAGCAAGCAAAGGAATTATGCTGTGACTCGGTTATTTGGGGAATAAAGTTCAGCTGCCCAAACACAGACTCTGGAATCACTGGGTTGAGTGTCACTTGGAGTCACTCAGTGTGCTGTGGGTTGTCCTGCTGCTGCTCCAGAACAGTGCGGTTCCTCTGCCAGTCAGATTTGGTACAACACATTTCCTGCCTGTAGTCACAGCCTGTCCATGTCCATTTAACCAAAACTGAATTTTACCAAAGACAAAATGCAATGATTTAAGAGGATGCCCACAGACAGCTACCACAGCTCCCATGACTTGCAATATTCATTATGCAGTGCTAAGTCTGACCATCCCCATCTCCTCCAAAACACTGAAGTGGTCCAGCCCACATGGCTGGATCTCCTCAGCCTCTTCACTGAGTCTGGCCCCATCTACTCTCCAGTTTGGCAGAAATCCTACAAAATGGCAGGCTGTGAGAAAAAAAACCTGTGTGTGGCTGGGAAATTCATAGCTATCACATCAGAGACTGTCTATGCAGTAGGCTGGGACTGGCGTGCTTTCTGCTACCAATGGACTAAAAACTGAGCGCACAGCTGGTGTGTATTATTGCAGCTTGGTACAGCCAAAAGCTTTTCCTTTTCTCTTCCATCTAGTCCTCTTGTTCGTGTCAGCCACCTTTTATGTCTCATCCATCGAGAAAAAGGCATCTCAGAGTAGGCACAACCATTTACTTTGTATTTGTACAATTGTCATGACTGCAGATGAGATGTCTGAACACTAACTCTATATATATAATCAGTTATTACTGGTGGTTCCTCCAGGCACTGTCCAACCACAAGTATCTATATATTAATGCACACTGAGCAAAGATTTAGGTCAGGAAAAAGGACTTTAAACACCAGTTCCCCTTTTTTGTAGTTGCTCTACCTAATCTGTCCTCCTTCGCTTGAAACATTTAAAATACAAGGCAGCTCCAGTGCTGGAGGGATGGTGACGTGTGTGAAGAGAGTCTTCTCCTTTCCTCACTCTATTGCAGATGTTCAGGTCAAATGTATAACCCAGAACGTTAGAGGGAGTTGGGAGGCCAAAAACAATCCAAAAAGTAGTGAAACCCTCTGATTTTTCAGTTGCAAGATAGCAATCACAGTAAAATACTGGCCCAGTCATACTCACTTGGCAGAAGTTTTTCCCCTAGTGTGCCTGCATTACAAGCAAATGGTTGGTAATGATTTGTGTGCATGCAACACTTCTAAGTAATTAAAACAAACCTCTGTCTGCTGCAGAATGCAAATGTGCCAACAAACTAACCCAACCAAGCCAACTTTGTCTAGGCTCAGTAAATTCACTGCAGTGAATATTCCCTTGGAATGGCCAATTGCAAGGCAACAGCTCTAGGAAGCCAGCTGGACATCCACTTCTTTAAAGACAAGTAACTCTCCTGCTGAGATAACACTGTGTGTTGCCTACTGTAGCTTGAGTGCTTGAAACATGGCATACTAAGGAGTTTTATACTAATTTTATACATCAGTTATTGTTTGCAGGGGAAACAGAAATAGTGGCATGAGTTGATGTGGCAGCAGAACTTCATACATCACTGTTCAACCTCTTTATCTCTGAAATGACAAAATCCCAAAATTATCTTCACTGAAAGAAATGGTGACGTAGTTGAGACATCACTTGCAATGATCAGAACATGAAGTTTGTGATTTTTCACCTTGGTGAGCAGAGCCCACTTCTACCACGAGGGATTGTATCACTTCAGCTGGGACTACGTATAGTTTGTGACAAAGTGAGGGCAACCATGGAAGGCAATGGCAGATGTTTTCTTTGTTGACTTTTGCCACCTGACACAAGAGGCAAACCACTGCTATTAGCATCCACCTTGGGAGAGGGTAGCAACTGATATCGGTATTTCAGTCATTGCTTAGAGACATCAGTAGCTCTTCCATTTGAGTAGTTTGGATAAGGTCAGAGTGAGAGATAGGAAGACGTAATATTTCCCAGGTGAAGGGTATGGCCCCTAGAAGAAGTGAAAGGACAAAGGGTGTGCATGTGTGTGCTTGTGTGACAGGTGTTTTCAATGTAACTTTGAACTGGCATTTTAGTCACAGCTAAGAAATTAACCCTCACAGACAAACAACTCCCTACAGAAATTAAATAGAAAGCTTTCATCTGCATGGCATGGCAGGAACAATACAATGTTTAATGATCTTTGCTAAGAATGTCTGTTTCTTTACATAAGAAAGAAGTGTTTTCCTTTTCATTGGCATTTTCTATTGATCTTGCCCCTTGTCTTTTTGCCCAATTTGGCATGCATTTGAGATTGTTCATTCATGTGTCTCACAAGCTTTGATGTCTGTATGGTTTTGAGGAAATTGCAAATTGCTGTTGTAAGTGCATTTTCTGTTTTATGGTAATTGCCTGTAATATACCAAAGGACAATATTAAAGGAAAATATCCTGTGCACAGTTGCAGAATTGTGCAGAAATCAGCGCTCAGATTAGCATAAGAAAAAATTGTGGGTTTATAGTAAATGTGATAGAGGACAGTTAGTTGGTCCAAAAATTAATTTCTTAAAATATGTGTATAAACTTCTATTTCTTCTAAGATCAAATGCAATGAAAAATTAAGTAGCAACAGCTCTGTAACTTCAAGAAACATTGACAGAAAATGAGAAAAGAATGATTTTCTTAACCTTAAATGAAATGTTCACCTTTCAACTCTTCCAACACGCATCTCTAGCAGGCATTCTCTCATGAACATGCTGTCATTGTCAACTCACTTCTATTGCCAAGGAGATCACTTGCAAAAGTAATTTACATGCCGAATAGTTATCAAGGTTATTATAAAATTACAGGAATTAAGCTAAATCACTGTCCTTATTTTCCTCTCTGCAGCAGAATTTCTCACATCTCCCTCTATAGCTCCCCATTTATTCACACATTTTCCCTTAGATATGGCAAGATTTATTTTAACTAACTACAGCCATGAAAAAACTAGGCTTGGCTATCTAAGATTGCCTTTTAAGCTCATGCTATTTTCAACAGACAAGGACTTAGAAAACGATAACTCACTTCAGAAGATAATTCATCCCCTGATTGTACATACTTCTATTTTGGTGGGATGAATTGCCCTTTGAAATTGCCTGTTCCTCTGTGTTGTCTACAGGGTGAACATAGAAGACTCTCTTAAACCATATATCTACCTCCTAAATGGTTAAATGAATTCTAATCTCTGGCGTTCTCACTATTCAGGTCCCAACACTACGTGCTGCTTGGCTTATTCCCTCATCTCTCCACCAATTATCTACCCACTTAGGAACTGATCTCCTGGGTAATCAGTTCCAGTCCTCAATCATCACAGGAAGTCATGTCATTTCAGCCCAGTCATGCATTTATCAAACTCACTTTTAAAAGTAGCTATGTGTTCTGTACCCACTACTCCAAGTGAACAGCTGATCTGCATTAATCTTCTTCCTCTAAGGCTTCTTCTAATTCCCTGCCTAACCATATTTATGATCAGTTTATGCCCCATTTGTCCTTTAGCTTCTATCTCTTCCTGGAATTTACCTGCTTGTAGATATTTATAAGCAATAATTACATCCTCTGCTAGCTTTCATTTTGCTAGTCTTAAGAAAGCAAGCTTTTTTTTTTTTTTTTTTAAGGCAGTTTCTCTATTCTTCCATTCTAGTAACCTGTTCTAATTTTAATACCTCTCTTGAGTAATGTTGATGAGAGGTGTACATTGTATTCCAGGTCTGTTACAACGGCATTACAATATCCCTCTTTATATGGAGAAATCTCACCTAAAACATCCTAGTGTGCTTTCTCTTGACAGCCTTGCTCTGGGGGGTCAAAACCACTGTGAGCCAGCTAATACATCTGTATCTTTCCTCTCTTTTGTTTTCTGCTGAGAAGACTTCATCTTATGACAGACCTTCAAAACTTCTAAACCTTCCTCCAAATTTCATGCTACGGCAGTTTTTCCAGTCTTCGTGGCCAGAAATTCCTTTCGTATGTTAATCCCATACTCGTTTACCTGACGAGTTTACCTGACGATTCATTTTAATGAATCCCAAATTTTTTGTCATCACTTACTTCTGAAGATATGGTCTTATTTTTGTGCCAATATTCTTCGTGAAAACAACAGATGACATGAGCTGAAAGAGTTAGCTTTGAATAACTACAGAAATAATCTTCCTAATCTAATGATTCTTTTTTAATTATAAACAGTTCTCAAATTCCATTGCAGTAATTTCCTAGACTTTTTAGTTCCTTTACAAATCCTTATCTCCTCCATCTTCATAGTTTTCTATTAATTATCAGATGCCTTTCTGAGGGCTGAAGAGTTTCACTTCTGGAAAGAATGTGGCCTTTAAGAGTACCAAACCATGTTTACTTTATAGATAAATTCATAGAAATGTTTTTGCAAAATTCTAAGTTAATTATATACTGAATTTTTAGGATGCAAACTTTAATGTGGAGCGTATAGCCACTTAGAAAGGGTATCTGGTTTTCTTAAATGACATTCTAGAGGAAAGAGTTTGTATATACAACATACGAACTGATCTTTCCAGTGTGTGACACATCTCAATTCATTTAGTTGAGAAGAAGGGTTTTGTTGAAATGTTGCTGTGTTCTGGTGACTAGAACAAGACAGGACAAATAAATTTTTCACTAGTCACCTAAAAGAAGACTGGATATATATCTTTTGGAGGCAAATAACAACAGTCTGCTAACCTAGATCACACACTTGTCCTCACACTTCCCTGTGTTTCACCAAAAGTCTTCCTGAACAAAAAGAACTACCTTCACTTTATTTATTCATAGTCTTACTATTGCCTCCTTTTATCATCAATCAGTTGTCTCTGAATTCCACTTATTTTTTGTATCTCTTGACCAATTTAAACTTCATAATTCTCTCATTAATTTTAAATTATAAGAACTGAGACAATTAATTCAGGTGTTTTCTATAGAAGAGCTGACTACCTTCCATGGCATTTTGGACAAATGTTGCGAAGTTCTTCCCTTCCAAAATAAGCCATATAGTAAGAATCTACTCTTGTTAACATCTTTATACTAGCACTAAATCTGTCCCAGATGGCCTACAGAAAAATAAAGTATCACAGAATCACAGGATAATTTGGGTTGGAAGGGACCTCTGGAGGTCCCTAATCCAATCTCCAGCTCAAAGGTGGTTAGACTAGACCAGAGCGAGAGCCATGCCCAAAGCCATGTCCAGTCAAGTTTTGAATGTCTCCAAGGATCTTTTACCTATTGTGGCCATGGGATCTGTGAAATGCCCTATTCACTGGATCTCAAATAAAAGCATTGCCATTAGCTAAAAAACAAAACAAAACAAAAAAAAAACCCCACATATTTAAAGAAATTTAGAGAATGTTAAGACAGAGAATGCTCTGTCTAGCCGTCTGCCTGAATATGAAAAATATATATGTACATATCACACGTCATGTGTATATGTATATAAAAATTCAAGAGAGAGAGAATTCAGTGCTAGACATAAGGAAGAAAAAACTGAATCAGTGCTACTCTGCATCTAAAACATATTTTGCAAACTCGACTGAGTTAAAGCAGATATGCCATAGAAACCACTTCCTAAATATGCATGCACCAGAACGATGAATCTTTCTCCTTTATGCTGTACTAAGTATGGGCTTTTTTATTATCTATCATTTTTTTAAGTCTTCATTTTACCTTTCATTAAATATTACAAAATGCGTCTCATCAGAAAGCATTGTTTTTTATGGCAGCGATTCAAGCTCAGTAACTGAGGAGATTTTATTCTGCATCTGTATATGATCTCCATTTTTCCTTTAATGAACTATTTTTATAGTGCAAGTGCATAAACAAATAAGAAAGTGAGTGGGCAAAGATGCTTAAGGTGCTTTCATAGGAACAAGCTTAATTAATATCCAGCTTTCAAAAGAAGCAATTTGGAATCTGTGTAACTGTTTTATTTGCAGACATTAAGAAGACGCTATAGGGCAATTAGCAAGACCTTCGTTCTGGAAAGCTAGTTCGAAGTCTATTGCATCAGTTTGAAATTGAGCCTTCCATCAAATATTTCTTCCGTGCAGCTGTTCAAGGGAAAGTTCATCAAAGTTTTAACAGGAAGAGAAACATAGCTATACAACTCAAGTCAGAAGACGAGTGGTTCACTAAACAGTTTTGGCTGACTCTTGGCAGTTATTAAACCATGGTATCTCTGTGTGTTGGACCTGGGACTCAAGGCTTACCCTTACATCAGACAGTCATAAAATTACCCAGTTTTGCAACAATGAAAAAAAAAGACCCCAAACCCAGCTACAAAATCTGTCTGCTTAGCTTAAAGCTGATAATTCCACGTACCCCTGCTGTGTCTAGATGTACAGTCTTTTCAGTGAGTGTCTTGCCTTCCTCATGTGAGCAGACAGAGTAAGGAGGAGGGGGTCTACAGTTTCTACCGTCATTATAACCTTGACTGAGACTGAGCTGAGTCCCACTGTGGCTAAACAAAACCTGCTGTGGCTTTCTCCTGCATATCCCAACCTGACTGTTTGTTAACAAACAAACAGCCCTACAGATCACATCTATCTCCTATATAATTTCTAGTCCGAAGAAACTAGTTTGAAAAGGAGGCATTTTTTTCTTTGGTTTGCAGAATTTCTCTGCTGTCAGCACCTGATTCAACTGTAACACATTCCTCTCTCTTAATAGGAAGGGTTTCTTTGAGTAACTTTAAGTCCCATTTGTTTCACTATGCTATGGTGAAGGAGACTCATTAGTACTCCAAAGAGCAGCTTTGACTGTGTTGCCGTCCTTAGCTTTTCTCTCCAAGCACTGTTCACCAAGAGCAGTCATTCCACTGAATTATTAGTTTCTGTTATACATAAGCTACTTCTACTTGGCATCAGAAGACCTAATTTTTTTTTTTTCAGTAACTAAAAATTTAACTGATCAAATGAAAACCCTAAAACATTTCAATTATTTGAAAAGAATAGCCAAAGATGCCTGTAAAATCTGGGCTGTACCAATCAAATCATCATGCATGATGACTTCAAAGATATGACTGCATTAGCTTATATAGGAAGAAAATATTTTCAAGCTTAATTACTGATAGTTTTTAACAAACTTGGCAGTAAATCCAATTTTAACAATAACTAACTGCACAGTCATTAATCCTGGAACCTAAGCCAAATGTAGTCTTCCATACTGAGGACATCTGTGATTGTCTCCTTTGGAATTTGTTCTCTGTGCATCTTATATAAATGTAGCAGAAATCTTCCAACTCTGATTCTTTTGTTTTATTTACAGCACATGAGAAAGGAGGCTTGGAAACCTGTCAACTAAAGTTTACAGGGAACAGAGAAGGGAAAAAAATAAATTTTAAAATAGTTCTGATTAATTTGATTCACTACAAAAAAAAAAAAAGGAATAGAAAAAAGAATAACCATTGTAGTCTTCATTTGTACATGCATAAAAGAGAAGACAGAAACATGCAAAATGTGGTTAGAACAAAAAAAACACCTAACAAGGATTTGGTTATTGTTGGATGCTGAGGTTTGCTCAGAGCAATGGGAGTCTCCATTCTCTACTCCTTACAGTTAAAAGAAGCCCTTTCCCAAAGTCCTGCTTCTTCCCAAATTTTACACAAATCCTCTTCCACTTCCAAGGAAACCACCCCCAGCTCATGGCTCCCTGGAACGAAACCGAGGTCCTCAGTTATGTATGTCAGTACATACTGATCTATTTGGATATTTTAGTTCTGAAAAAGAAAAGCATCCTCTGATTTCGTGCTGGCTGACCTTGCCCTCATCACGCTTGGCTTAATGGTGAAGCAAAGGAATATTTTTAGGTATTGAGGAAATGAATAGTGAAAGAATATGCAAGATTTCCACACTATTCCTTCCTGAGTTAATGCTTAAATGCTTCTCAGAAGCCTGCATAGATCAAGGTTTCCCACTTACACTTCTGCTTTTATATCTTCTGTTTACTAGCGTATATATAGTTATTGCCATCGAAAAAAGTGCGAGGCATCTAACTTCAAACAGTACCCTTAAATGGTGCTGACAGTGTACTTTACTTGCAAAAACCAGAAAGCGGAACAAATAAAAAGAGTTGTTGTAAGACTAGCTAAAGAGGTTCAGGTACTTGCCATAATCACTTTGCAGCTGGAGATAAGCCTGAAAGAACATTAAAGTTTCACAGCAGAGATGTGATGTGGAGTTGATCATGTCAAAAGGTTAAAAATGGCTTTTTGCTTATGCTTCTGGAGAGTAGATTGTGAGATCTGTATAAATCATTCATATGCTATTAAAATAGAGCTCTGATTCACTTTTTGAGAATTTCAACAGATTACCATACCAAAGTACGCTTTCTGTCCAGCTTCCACTCCTCAGCTATCTGTCTTCTTTACTCTATTTCATCCTCTTCAATATGATCGCCACATCATTTTTGAAAGCTCAGCACTTTGCAACTCTCATTTTCTGGCACTATAATTTCTTTCTTCTTTTCAAATAACTGTCAAAGCATACTTCTTCACTCCTGAAAGCCTTTCCCTTTTTTTTGTGATAAAAATTATACACAAACTGGTTTTGGTAAAAGAGTGCAAAAGTACTGCATAAATGAGATTCTTTTACTAATTGAAAAATTTTTAAATTCTTCAGAGAAACATGTTCAATGTTGCAGATTATTGCCACTATGAAATTATAGGAGCAAAAGCATTCATGTAATTTATCAATGAAAATTAACAAAACTAGATTACATCACATTAGACCTTTAAAAATTCATAATTTGGAATGTTAAAAAAACATATTTTAGATTGAGTTAGATGACTGAAAATTAATAACTTTGAGAAGGTACCATTTTAAAGAAATTCAGAGTATGATGTTGGAATGTCAGGAACCAGGTTCCAGTTCTGGTATTCTGGGAAACAGTTCTTGGGGAAAAGTTGGATCTGGTCAGGTTAATCTTTACATTATGTTAAGTCTAACTTAAGCCATCTGAGTAAAGACACCCACATGTTTTATTGCTGTTGGACCTTGGGTCTTCAAGCACATTCACTTGTAAAGATTATACGTTTCTGTGGTGTCACATATTCCAGTAATGAAAAATGCTAGTATTATACATGGGCATAATACAAATGCAGAGAGAAATTCTATTGCATAAAGTGTCTGTCATTATTCATACTGAACATTGAAGTTATTTCTAGTGTGGGTCAGGCCTACCTTTTTAAATATTTTACTGCGTACATTTGACTAAGTAAAATATTCATGAATATATTTCAGAATAATCAAATCTAATTTAGATCCTAATTTAGAGCTCTTCTGTTCAACAGGTCGCACTTTTCGTATTCTGCATACTTGTGAATTGGAGAACTGTTTCCCGCTCTGGAAAACATTTCTGAATGCTAAACAGATTGTACTGAAGAAGTACTACTCATTATTTTCCTATGAATGTATCTCAGGCATCCAAGCAGGATACAAAAAAAACAGGCCACATGAGCTAACACATATGATGAACAGTGATGATATGAAGTGAGCAGTTTGCAAACAGTGCACAGATTGAAAAGTTTTCATCAATGGTATTTAGCAAAAGCTTATAAATAACACAGATATGCATGAATGTCAGGAAATATTTCTGAATTAAAATGAGACTTAAACACATGAAGGTTTTGGGCTGACATCTCCTCCTTAACTGGTTCTACCTTTAACTCTACTGGATCTCTGTTTCTTAAGACGGTGCTCAGTGTAATGACTAAATGTAATAAATTCATGCCAAAGGTTGAATTTCTTTTTAGGTATAATACGTGGGAAGCGAGAGTGATTGTACAATGCATGATACTCCTGCATCTGTTATCTAACACCACATCTCTTGTAATGGAAAGCACATGGAATTTCTAAGCCCCAACAAAAGGAAACAAATCAGAGGAAAGACCAGTATGCATTACAGATTCCTGTATCCTGGCTTTTCTCACATTACATGAACTTGGAGGCACTGCCAGGTGCCAGCCGTGATAACACTGCTACAGGCAGAAATTCTGGGTACATACAAAGCTCCTCTAATTTTAGGGATTGCTCCATTGCTTGAAACAGAGATTGAAAAATAGGTGAATGAAGGCAAGCAGCAACCTGAGATACCACAGGATGCAAGTGGTGGTATCTTTTTCACGTTTAATTCTGCTGCACTTTACCCCCAGACCTGGTGCTGAGGAGACAGGATCAGGCCAACACGCCAACTCTACCATCATGGACACACTGGGAAGCAATCAGGCACCATCCAAAACCTGCAACAAACAGCTCATTTCAGCAGTGTTCCAGATTGACTTTCATTCCAAGGTGAAAGCAATGAATTGGACTCTGTCAGAACTGACTTCAGTTTGGTCTCACAACAATGTGGGGACTGATGTGGCAATGGAAACACTAGAAGTAAAACTGGTAAAGCGTTCAAGGACTTCTAAGGTTGTCAGAGCTTGCATCTAGAGCCCCAATTATTTCTTACTGTAAAGCTGATCAGAAAATCCTCCAATTTTTACATAGATTTTGATGATATCACAAACTGTAAATGTGTACTATCAATTGTGCATACCTAAGCATTCATTATGTTTATTTTTCCTTTTTTTTTTTTTTTAGTTTTTTTTAAAGTCTGATTCATCTCTGAGATTGACACAGTATTCAAGTTGGATGAAATGAAGGAGTTCCTCAGGAAGATATGAATAACCCCCCTGCCTTTTCTCATTGTACAAGATCAGCAATTATTTCTGCTGCTCCTCACTCAAAATGCTACCAAGAAATGACAATTCAACCATCCACCCTCTGCAATGGGCATTTTGTAGAAATAGAAAATGGGGCTCTCCTCAAACACTACAGTAAAATAGATTGAATTGCCAATATGTATACCTGGACTGGGAAGATCCTGTCAACCACAATGAAACAGAAGTATTCAGCATTTTAGCCATCCTAATCTGCCTCCCTACATTTCTGTTACATTTTCTCCTGGATAAAACATCTGCTTATGCAATCTCTGCTATGTGAGAAGATCAAAGAGCAAAGTCCCATCTCAAGGTTGTGTCTCAGATCCAACCAGCAGAAAAGTTTTTGACCTCACATATGATGAACAGTACCTTATCACTCATGAATTTCTTCACAAAGGCAGCAAACAAACTCTAGGAAAGCTCAAAGTTTTAATCAATGTACAGAATTTGTCTAAAGCAACAGAAGGAGTCAGTATCAAAGCTGGGATAAGAGCAAGGAAGTATATCTGTAAAAAAATGAATAGAATTTTTTTTAACACAAATTTGCCATAAAAAATCTCCAAGCACTCAACAGGAAATTTTGAATGGATTCATTTCTCTGCAGTCTGGGGCACAAATGGTACAACAAGGTTGCCATAAAATTGCCTTAAAGCATTCTGTAGACCTGGTTGTGGTCGCCTCTCTCTGCATGTGAGTATGTTTATTTGCCTCGGGGTTTTTTATATTATTGTTGGCCTCATGTTCTTGAGGCTTCAAATCATTATTTATGAGACATTCTTCAATTTAAAATCAAGATTTGCAGAGCAAATTATACACTTGATGAATAAGTCCTGCTTCCAGAAACACCTTCAAAATGTGTATATATATATATAGATATAGATATAAATTTCCAGGTGGTAGGAATTAACCTGGTCTCTGCTAAACTGGTTAATTTAAAATGCATAAAACATCACAGGAGCTCAGGAGAGAGCAAGCTAATGAATGTGGTGTTATATGCTCAGCTTCATTCTTCATCAATATTTATTTGCTTTGTCTACCCCGCCTTCTATGACTAAAATACTTTTTAAAGTCTTTCTTCATTTTAAAGATGACTCTGAACCAAACTCCCACTCCAAATGAGAGTCTACCCCTCTCTTTCCTGCATCTACCTCCAGAGTGAAGAAGTTGATAATGTCACTGCCCTTCATTGCACAGAGGCAACTCAGTGAAATGTCTGTTGGAGACCTTCTAGTAATACCAATTTAGCTCATACAGAGTGGCTGCAACAAATCAAATCTTCATTTATGGTGTGAAAGGATCCATCAGGAATTGTTTCTTTAATTTTGTTGCTATGGAAATACCTGAACTTGTCCCCCTGAATTAGCAGACTTCATACTGCAGTCACTTCTTCTGTATGTGGAAGCTTCTGATCTTCAACACCAGCAACCTGCCTAGACCTGTCCCCTTCCTCTCCTCACCTACGTGGGGCCTGGCCACCTTCGTCTCTGTGTTTAGAAATAAGACACCCTTCAGGCTAAGAAGGTTGCATTGATACAACTGCAATCAGATGCCGCAAGTGTTCATGCTAGCCTAACCGAATTTTCCATTTTTGCCATTGCAAGCACCATAGTACTTTGTGTGAGAAGAGGTCCACACATTTATGACATGCACATATCCCTGGAGCCTGTATGGCAACTTGCAATTCAATGATTGGCTTAATTTTTCATGTCATTGCACTAACTTTGGGGTCCACTGTGAAATTCCTTCTGTGATAGTTTCCCATCAAGACAGCTCAAGTTAGAAGAGCAGTTCTTATATGCTCTGTCCCATATGCGTTATGGCATTTGGTGGACTGAAGCTTCAGTTACTTTCCCCACACACAGTTGCACAAGGGCTGGTGTCTGCCAGCCTCACTTCATGTGCTCAAGCCCAACCTATGGCATTGGGCTTAATGCTTCCCATGGGCTGAATTCAGGCTTTCAGATACATCAAGCTGGTAGAAAACACTAAGCATGAGGGCTTAAGTGGGATTGAGACCACCTAAATAAGACCAGTGCCTTTCCAGGCAGACGTTGAGAGGACGATGTCTCTTGTTTCCTGACTCAGTGCCCAGGGAGGACCTTACCACCCAGTGTCTTCCTCTTCTTCTGGGAGCGCACCCAGGAACTTCCTAAGCTGAGAAACTTGGAGCATAATTGATACCCATCCAAAGAGACAGGGGCTTTTCCAAGCAGCAATTAAATAACCCCTTTAGTCCATAAAATGACCTTTCCCTTGTATTTTATTTGTATTACACTCCATTTTTTTGCTGCTTATAGTTTCAGGATTGTAAAAAACTCTCTTGTCCTGGAAAAGGCTTCCCCAGCAGAGTGAAATCTTAGACTGACAACAATTTTCAGATCTTTCCCCATTCAGTGATCTGGAGCATTCAGCAATGTGGAACGTTAAAGTTTGTTACAATTATCAGAGGATTTATTAATTGACTTTTCTGACAAGGTTACCTAGTGGTTACAGCCACCTTGTAATGAAGGTGTCAGTTCTTACACTATGGAGAGTAATGATAGACCCTTTTAATGCCTGTTTCTGAATGAAGAAGGACAGTTTGACAGACCTTCACAACAAGCAGCTTCAGGTTTATGAAAGGAGAGGTCATCCAGAACCTGTCAAGGAACCAGCTGAACTTGACTGGGATGCTGTCTCTGTGAATTAACCAAGTTGTCTCAAGCAAAATCACACCATTTCCAGTGATATACATCATGGAGAAGAAAATAGAGACATTTCAACCCTGAAATAAACTGCAGAAATTTCCCTTGTTTCATTGGTAAGCTTTTTGGTTCCAAGTTTTTAATCTTCTGTCCATCTTCAGAGGCTTAAGTTTATCACTAAAAGATATGTTCTTTCCACTGTTAAAATATTAAATTCTTAACTGATAACTGAAAAAATACTAATTTCTCCCACAGCGGCTGATGTACAGCAATCTCTTTAAATAGTTTGAAATACATCAAGAGAAAAATGAAAGAAAGGAAATCTAAAATACTTCAAGTGAAAAAGTCAAATTACTTTTCTTCTAGCAAAACTCCCCTTTATTCCTCTCACATGCACAGAGATGCTTCAGAGGGAAGTCTTTTTTTTAACGAGTCACTTGCTAGCACCAGCAATCTCTCTTAAGGCAAGAAAAGGCAATCCACTCTGGGATTTTACGTCAAGAGATTTTTTTTTTTTAAATGATTCCTAGGAGTTCTTTTGCTGAAAACAAAGGAGTGAAGGGAAAAAGGTAAAAGAAAACCCATGCAAACTTTTGTCTGATCTTCACTCGTACACTTGTGCCTCAGCTTAGCCTGATATCTGACTGCCATGCCTTGATGCTAGTACTCCTGCTGGCACCAGGCTGTTTGCTTCTGGGTAACTTTCCAAGCACATTGTGCCAGTTTTGTCCTTGAATTGGATTGCTTCCAAAGCCAGATGAGACAGAGCCTGGAAACTGTCACACACCTGTGAGCTGGAGCCCTTCTTCATGGATTTTCTTTCAAGCTATTAAGGCTGGTCACGCTTAGCTGCATTAACTCCTCTGTCTGGTTTGTTTCTTGAGTAGATCCAGAGCCCCTGAGTGATGCTTTTACTCTTCCAAGGAGAAGGAAATGCCTTCTTCTCTCCCAGCTAGGGCTCACCAATCTTCAGGCAATATGTAAAAGCACAAGAATATCAATTTGAGTTGAGTTCCTCAAATGCTTTGTGAAGGTCACAGTAGCACCTTGGTGTCTCCAAGAATCCCACAAAAACCAGCCATCTCAGGTATTCACGTTGGGAGGGTTATACAGGAGCAAAAGTCCTCAGAGGACTGAAATAGCTGCTGCTTCTATCATTGCAATCCTGCAGCTGCAGGAGGAATTCACAAATGCCCTTCCTGATCAGAGCTGCTGTTGCAGGTTTGCATCATCCAAACAGGGCTTCCCAATCTAAAGTACATGTATGTTGCCCAGATCCTGGTTACATACATCACCATCACTTTACAAGTGTAGAGGAGAGGTCAATGGGACAACCCCCCTTTTCCTCTCATTGCTTCAGCTGCACCTAGAGCCTGCACTGCCACACTACTCTTTAGCACTGAGGAGTCAGTCTCTATAACCTGCTCTATAACTTTTTTCCCTAAAGAAACTTCACTGGTCATATTCCTAGACAGGGCATTTCACTGGTGCTTGAACTAGTCCCAGATCTTATTTTTATGACACAGAAGTGGTGTGGTGGAGGAAGAACAAAAAAAGCTGAGCCATTGATAAGACAATTTTCTTCTTCCAAAGATGAAGCCTACGAGCATTCCTGTCATCACCGGTAGGAGAGTTTTTCCTCTACTTTTCTGAAAAAAGAGTTTAATATGATATACTGGAGTCTGCAGCTCCCTTCATTCCACTTTGCATTTCCTTTCCAGCCCTGTAAAACAAGCCATTTATTCTCTAAGATCATCAAATTTTAAATCTTTTAATAATCAAATTACCAGCAAAACTAAATGTGACAGGTCCATTCCCAGCCCTTTTAATGATCCTCCCATTTTGCCATCCACAGTTGCCTGCCTTTATCACTTTCTCCCTTGTGTCTTGGCTCTGACACCGACAAGCCCCAAAGGCTTTATTTATGTTAATTAACAAGGAAGTTTCCTTCCAAGTGAATAGCCAGATTATCTGACTCTTGATTTAATGGCAGAGTCAGCTTTATATACTGTGATTTACCGTTAAAAAATATGAACCAAGAGAACACTGGCCTTCTGAAGTGCTCAAACAGACAGCAGTACCGCTCTGAGTTGGGGTATTTCAGCTCTGGCTGAAGTCCTACACTTGAAGCAGGTGCTGCAGTTTTTCAGTCAACTATTTACTTTTTCCATTTATTTGCAGATTTCCTCTGCAGCCCCAGCTCTCTGCACATGCCTGGCATGATGATTGCTCTCTTTGTGGCATTGCTCATTCTTTATCTCTGGGCAGCAACTTAAGGATGCAGCTTGCCCCAGAGACACTATGCAAAGTGAAACTGTGCTGTAGGTGGTGTGGTGTGTTTGGAACAAAGGCAGAAGGAGAAGGGAGCTTGACAAAGTCACTTACGCTGGATTTTATAGAGGGAGATTTTACAGAGGGAGATTTTACAGATGTAGCAAAGCTTGCCTCTCTCGTGGCCCAGGGTATTTGCTGGAGAAGCGTGCTATTTGCATGCATGCTTCAGAGGACTAGAGGTGGGGGGAGGATCTGAACAGTCAAATGGGAGGCTCAGAAGTAGGTTGAAAGCTGAAGATACATATTTAAGGTCTCCACAAAGACTCAACATGTACAAATCCAGGCACTGCAATTAAGTCAGCATGCACAGTTACTCATCCATTAGTCACTCACTGGCTTATCCAAATACATCATGGCTGGGAGTCCCTCCACTCCCTTTATACAGGAAACTACCCATTACTGATGTATGTGCAAGATTTTTCTGCAGCCTTCTACAGCTCAGACATATTAAACAACTCACCACTAGCACCCTTTTCATTAGGGGGGCCAATGAAGGTAAATGCCTTTATTTGGTTGGACCCATTTTTAGGACATAGGACCCTTCTTACTCTCTGACACGTGTAACCCTGACATTTCCTTCTTATCCCTCCATGTCCCCAGCATAGCTAGCTGCTAGCCCTGAACAATAGCTTATTGAATTATCTGTAGAAACAGCACCAATTAACATCAACAATTGGAAGTAACGGTCTAGCAAATTAGGTAGGAACATTGTGAAGGCCAATGTACATGACAGCATGTGTGCTCGCTTCCCTCATCTTTCACCCCAGGACCAAAGCTGTCTTGATGAACCTCCAGCACAGCATGAGAACTTGGTAGCAGGGTTCTCTGGTAATGAGCGCTGGTCAGAGGTCTGATACATTCATGACTGCTTTTCATGATGCTGTTACAGACAGTATCCTTGTTCCTTTTTCCCTTGTTCCACTTGTATTCCTTCATACATATATAGGAATTCCTATGAGGGGCAGTTTTGGAGCCATCATTGGTGGCAGGGAGTACAGGGACCATTACAACGGAGACCATAATGAGTACTTACCAGAGAAGGAGGGCTGCAGGAATACAGTATGGGCCCAGGAAATTCCAGCACACATATCTGCATTGCGTATCAGGAATGGGTGGAAAAGATAAAATATCAGAGATATGGTCATCCTGAACATTGCTTGCTTAACTAACAGCTAACATTACCGTCATCCATAACACCTGCCTAGCAACAAGAGAGCTTCCAGCTTCTCCTAGTGGTAAACCTCAGCACAAGCTGTGCGTTTCTAGGTATCTCACAGAAAGGTCATTGCCAGTGAACACAGAATGGGCATTAGCAATTCTGAACATTTTACCAACCTCTCTTAGAAGTGCTGCATAAGTCAAACAATGACCTGTTTAGCTGTGCTGTGCCCCTGAATGAGAAGAGCATCAACAAACTGGAGCATCAGTGCCTGGAATAACAGAATACATTTTTTAATGATTTATGATTTGAGCTAGCAAACTTGCTAGCCAGATGGATCTGCAACTGAAAAAACCAAGGCTGACCCGAGGCTACAGAACCTATGTCAGCACACTGCAGAGGTTTTACTGGAGATTGATTGTGTTAACTCATTGCCACATAATCACCTGGTTAATTTTTAAGACTTTTTCAGGTTTTTTTTTTATTATTATCACTTAATCCAGACATTCTCTGTTCACTTTCTTGCCTGGTGCTGATATGTCAACTTTTGGAGTTCAAATAATATAATAACTTGCTGCAAGATATTAAGCTTTATTATGTATTTTTGCTTCTGAGAACAGCAGGTAAAATTTGCAAAGTCATGGGAGACAGACAGCACACTAAAAGACAAATGAGGAGCAATCATCTCCCTCTAACCATCTAGAATTGTACCCACAGCTTAGAAGATATATCGGATGATTTCAAAGTTGCTGTACAACGGCTAATGGAGGAAGATCAGTTTATGTTTATTTATTCAGAGTAGTTATCTTTTAATAGAATATTAACTGGACTCTTTCTTGCAGAGCATATTTCTAACAAACAATTTTGTGTATAGAAAGAAAGAAATAAATTTTAAAATATCCATTCTCCCTTCTTTATTTTAACTTCTGAGACAGTATCTGAAGACAACCTGTTATAAAAGCCAATCTCTATCTAAGGTTGCATGTATGGGCTAAAGGGCTCATACCCTTCCTCATCGGTGTGCTACCTGATAAATATGATCCTTTTTTAGCTCTTGGCATCCTTCAAATAAATTATTTTGTTTCAGCATTACTCTGTTTACTCTTACTCTTTTTATAAATTATATACTTTCATGTCCATGTAATGAAAATTTCAGATAAGCAAGTATCAAATGATGAATGCAATAGATTTGTCTGACTTTCTGGGCAAACATCCTGCTTTATTCACAAATCCTATTTTGCTTTCACGAATATGGTCATCAAAATGAAGCCCCTTTTAATCATTACTAACAAGTAGTGTGTATTATAAGACTGTGCTTTCAGGCAAACTGAGATTTACTAGAAAACTTGCAATCAGTTCTACTGTCATATTCAGGATACAGAATCCCAGATACTCCTTCTGACTGGTAATCACTGGATCACGAAATGTCCACATCTTTTTGACTATACACAAGCTAAGCTGTTTTGGCTTTGGTGAATTGTGACACATTCTCAAATTTTCAGGAACTTAGCACTTTCTCTGACTTCAGATATTCAATTTTCATCTCCTAAAACTCTCCTACTTGAAAATCCTTACCAAGTAGGATTTCCTCCTACTTGTTTTCCATTCCCTAATGTCCATCTAAGCTGTCCTTATCAAGGTCAGTTTTAATTAGTGAACTGAAGATTGAACACTTTCATTAGTGATCTAGAAGAGGGAGCAAACATCATATTAATGCAGTGGATTGATGATATTAGAATGGAACAGGACACAGCCAAGGGAGAAGGAGAATTCAATGCTAAGGAGGACAAAGAAGTTATTTCTCTTCGTCAAAAATATCCCTTTTTTCCTGTGCCCCAACCTTTCCTATCATCTTCTCTGTCTCTCAGTTGGATTTTCTAATTCAATAGCTCCTTGTTAGGCATACATCTTATTTTATGTTTTATCCTAAGATACAATATTTATAATCCTAAACCCTAAATCTGGGTTCAGCATGGGCTTCGTTGAGGACAGTGAAGCCAAAGACATGGTACTCCATGTAACCAAATAACCTCTCCTAGAGGAAGGTTAAAATGCATATTAGTGCAATATGGTAAAGCCACTTGTCTTAGTTTACCCCATCTTTTATGCAGATGCAAGGAGATACAAGGCCTATCTAAAAAAATGGGCCCAACCCAAAATTGCAAGATGAGTTGAAACCGAAGTTTTTGGAGCTCATCTTTGCTTTCCTTATCATGAACTCATTCATACCAGTTTAAACCAGATGTAATATGTTATCACACTTGTTTGTAGCTTTTCACATGGACCTTACAGTGAAGAAGATGCAACAAACTGGAGAACATAGAAGAATGAAGTCCAATATATTTTGCGTATCACTTGAAGATGCAACTAACCTTCCCTTTGCACACACACTTGGAATGAAAAAGCAGATGGAAAATACTTCTGCTACTACATTTACTCCTGCCTGTATTGCACAAGGTTTCTATGCATCACTATCACAACTAATTCTTTTCTATCAAGCCAAAGAGAAACAAATTAACTCCTTACTCTTCAAAAGAGGGCATCTTTGAAGACCTTCTACTTAACAGTGTACAAAGGAGGATGAAAGGAGCATCTGATACTTATAAATGGATGTGCAAGGACTGGTCAGGATTTTCTTAATGGTATGCTTTGCACGGTTACTATTCAATAAGGTTTCCCAAGTCTCAGCTGTGAGTCAATGAGTAAACAAAAAGGTATCATAGCGCAGTACAAGTGAGACAAAAGGGAAACATTACCAGATAACTAATTGCCTGGAGGGTAGGAAATTTGCTGTAAATGTGTATGAAGTTGCAATTTACTGCTGTATCCAAACTAATATTCCAAGATGGATCTCTTTCATATATTCCTTTGAGAAAAATTTATAAAATACTAGTTTGCAAAAGACTAGTGAAAAGAAAGCCAAGAGATCCTTGACACATTGTGAAGCATGATTTTTCTTTTACAGACAGGCCTTCCTTTTCCTTCTACCCTTCCCTCATCACAGTACATGAGTTTCAAAGGGGTCTTTGAGACAACGTAGGCTGCAAGAGAGGAACATATATGATAACAACCAGTGCCTCAGCTGCCTCACTACAGCTTTATGTTAATAGCTATGAGTTTGGAGATAAGCAGGTTTGCCATTCATCCCTTCAAAAGGCTCCTTTTCATGTCAAAAGCAGAGCATCCGGGTGCTACGCTAGTAAGTATTTCACAGATCCATCAAACAACCACAACAGCCTTATGACTGATCCTGTCCCACTTTTTCTTCCTGTCCATCCATGTTTGGTGTAGTTGGAAGGGCTTTCTGGTAGCAGCATCACCAAGCATTTCAGAGGACCCCCAGTACTTCCACAGGATTTCCAGAGATCTTCCCTTTCATGCCTACCTTAGACTCCCCAGCAACTCCTCCTGGGAATATATCCATATGTCTTACTTCAGTAAAAGCTGTTGCGTAACTTGATAGTTTGAAAGATCTTCATTGATTCCAGATACTCCTTGCTTATCCAATTTCCTGCTCAACATCATGACCGTGGTGTGTGCTCTATCCAACTTCCTCTAATAAGACATCTAAAGATTTGTTGGCCCCTGCAGCACTCCCAGCTGGAGGTAAGTTTGGTCTGCAATGAAAGGCAATTAGTGAAGACAGCTCCACCCAGCTTTACCATAGGTGGCTGGATAAGGAAAATAAAAATGCTGCTGCAAAAGTGTTTCTAGTTTGTATTTGGCTGGTTCATCACCTTAAATTCATTAAGGGGAGGTAAATTCTCACCTTACTTAGATAAACAATAACTGGTGCAACATCACAGCCACTAGTGGAGTGGCTGATACACTGCCTGAGAGAGGAACCAGGCGCACAGAATCTATCCCACCACAAACAGCTTAGGCAGCAATACAGCAAAAATCCTTGAGATGCAGTAACACTGTGTATTTCTCAGGTAAGTGTTCTAAAAATCTACTAAGACAACTTGCCTTCAATGCACAATTCCTATATAAATACACTCCCTCCCACCCCATTCTTCTCAACAGTGAGAAGTTTGGAATAAGCATTTGCTGTTTTTTTTTTCCTGTTGGTGGTTTTGTTTTATTTCCATACATCTTTGAAATTCTGAAACCTATGCTTATTCAGTAAATACGTCTGGCTGATGCCAGAAATGGGATAACAGAGCTTTCTGGAGAAAGCCCATGACCATATGGTATCCTAATAGTACCCCTCAAAATGCAAAGGCCAAGATTCACGTGTGGCTCCAGGGGCAGAAACAAATTTCTGTAATGCTCCTCCTGCCTCTGTGTTATAATCACCTCTTGTGTCCTGACTTACATCTAATTTGTGAGTTCTTGATGGTTCAACCATTCTGGTTGGTGGTTGTACAGCACCCTTCCTAATAGTGCCCTGATAAGATTGGAACACCTAAGGACTCAATCAGCATAAATATCCTTTCTCATTTCTTTTCTAAGGTATAATATGCATATAGCATTTGTACAACTAATAGCAAAAAGAGATCTAGACATGTTTCAGTGGTATTTTCACCCCAATCCATAGAATAGTTTTGCATGCTGCAGACCATTGAGCATAGGCTTTTGCTGGAATGAAAACCAGAAAGGAATATGTATCTTAAGCTCACAAGGGACAGAGATGAACATCTAATATCAAGCATCAAAGGTTCATCCCAGGCTACACATGATTTATGGGGAATTTGAATTGACACTTTTACGGCCTTTTACAAATTTTGTAAAACCATATGCCTGAAGATTATATTTTTCTGAGTTACATGCTTTTGCGCATTATGAGATGCAATCAAGACCTGAAAGCAAGAATTAGCACCGTATGAACTTTTAATTTTATATTGTTTTTATTGTAGTTTAAAATTTTAAGCTCACCGTAAATGAAAATAACATCCTTTGTTTGCTAGCTGGCACAGGATCAAGGCTAAATACTTTCCAGCCTGAGTCTTCCGAGATTCTTTTTTTCTGGATGCTAAAAATCTTTATTTCCCTTTATAATTTTGATTTGCATTGGAAAAAATAAATATGAGTTTTGATGTGTAACCGGGCGATACAGAGCACCAACATTTTCTGCTTTTCTGACATAAAATAGGATTGTGATTCATTTCATATTTACTCTGTTTAGAAAGCACAACCTGGCTATTGAGTTGCAGTCCTGGGTGCCAGGTGGTAACCAGCTCTCCAGGACAGACACATGCACTTCTCATCTTTGTAATGGCAATAAACGGGTGTCAATTTTCCCTTTTCTACCATCCTTGCCTGCTTCAAACAGTAATAGAAGACTGACTGACTTACACAAAAGTAGAAGGAGGGGGATGCTTGTTCACTTACTGCTTGCATTGCCTTCTACCTCTTGTCCTTTGGAAACACAAGGGTGCCCCACTGACAGAAGAAAATTGCTTAGAACAAAGATACCAAAACTTTAAAGAGAAGCACAGTCCAGATCAATGCATAAGCATTATCTTTTTTTGAAAGTGATATATTTTGAAAGTGATATATTTGGAGCATTTTAAAGGACTTTCTTTTTTTTTTCCTCTCACATAACCACTTCCAGACCCTCATGCAACAGGACATGGGAGTTCTGCTTTACTTCTCCCATTTCCCAGCATCCAGATGGCTCTCTTCTGCACTTTTTTCACTCAACAATGGATGTCTTCAATAGAAATGCTGTTACACAAATGCATGTGTGTACAAATCACTTAATCGCAATTCATAGAATTTAGGGAAATGGGCAAATTAGGTAATCATGACTGTCCTTTCTAGACTTAAAAATTGTGAATGAAGAAGTTTGCAAACACCCAGTAAAATTCATAGTTGTGGCTACTTAGGAGAGTCACAATACTTTACTTGCAATATTGGAATAAATAGTGTGTGCCTAATATTTTAAATATTCCTTTCCTCCAGCTCAGTAGTAATCTTTCACACCTGTAGAGGTGGGTAGGAGTTGAAAATATTTGTGGATAATGAGCTCTTTAATCATGTAGACAAAAGTTATAGACAAGTGTCTGTAGTTCGACAACCAAGCTAGACTGAGACCCACAATTTTAGCACAGAAAGATTGGAATAGCAATTGTAGAGGATTCTACAGCACTTATAGTCAAATCACAGGGAGCTGGAAACTATATCCTCTTGTTCTAACACAGATAAAATCAGGGAGGTCCGCAGATGTGTATTATGCAACAGGTCAGACTATCTGACTACAGTGGTTCTTTTGGATGTTTTAGTCCTGGAATCTGAACCTGTAGTTGATATTGTATCTCCAAGCATAAATTTAGCTCTTGCACAACTGCAGTGCATGATTAAATCAGAAATTCCAGTTATGCTGCATGCAGCTGTGGTACTGGAAGGGAAGAAATCTCAGCCTGTGAGATTAGAAGCATGGTAAGAGAAAGATGAGATGTTCTCAGCTACCAGGAATATCAATAACTGGAATTTACTCTGAATCGTTTGTTGATTATTTCACAACTCGAATCACTTTTTCCAAGAATACAAATGTGAATGGGGAAAAATTAAGTTAGGACTCCTCCAGATGCAGCATACTTCCTGTTCTCTTTCCTCGGTAAATTGATCTGACTCCCATTTGCAGTTGCACATTTGATATCCCTTTTTGTTCTGAAAGATAAAGCCAACCTGAATTATTGCTTGACCGAATTGCTACAATAGTGGCATGAATTTGTCTTCCACTTAGTATGAGGGACTGAAAAAATGAGGTGCCATTTACAGGAAGGATGTTACTTAATTTTAAATACCAGTGATTATAATTGGTTACACTATGATGTTATTGCTTCAACAACAACCCACTAAAGTGTTAGAATTCATTTTTTCATCCAGTTTGATTAATATGTTGGAAGAGGAACTTCTAGGACACAGACTCACAGAATTAATAACTTGGATGTGTCAGAGAGTTGGGGTTGTTCAGCCTGGAGAAGAGAAGGCTCCAGGGAGACCTTATAGCAGCCTTCCAGTACCTGAAGGGGGCCTACAAGAAAGCTGGAGAGGGGCTTTTTACAAGGGCCTGTAGTAATAGGACAAGGGGTAATGGCTCTAAACTGGAAGAGGGTAGGTTTAGATCAGATATAAGGAAGAAATTCTTCACTGTGAAGATGGTGAAGCACTGGAACAGGTTGGCCAGAGAAGCTGTGGACACCCCCTCCCTGGAAGCGTCCAAGGCCAGGTTGGATGGGGTTTTGAGCAACCTGGTCTAGTGGAAGGTGTCCCTGCCCATGGCAGCGGGGTTGGAACCAGATGATCTTTAAGGTCCCTTCCAACCCAAACCATTCTATGATTCTATGATTCTATGACTCTATGTTTAGAAGAACTGTTTTTATTTGTGGTATTCTCCAAGCATTTCTAGACATGACTTACCAACATGGTCCCATAACGGACACAGGAGTTCAAGTTGTATGAAGCTTCACCTCCACCCCAGGTACTCAGTCTCTCCAAATGAAAATAATTTCATGAGCTCAATGCCAAGGTGGTATCCACAATTAGATTAAAATCCCCTCAGGCAGGAGAAATAAATGGCTTCTCTAATAAATGCTTTGAAACCACCATGGATGGAAATAGCATCCTAGCTTGTATCAGAAATAGTGTGGCCAGCAGGACTAGGGAAGTGATCGTCCCCCTGTACTCGGCACTGGGGAGGCCACACCTCAAATACTGTGTTCAGTTTTGGGCCCCTAACTACAAGAAGGACATCGAGGTGCTGAAGCGTGTCCAGAGAAGGGCAACAAAGCTGGTGAAGGGTCTAGAGAACAAGTCTTATGAGGAGCAGCTGAGGGAAATGGGGTTGTTTAGCCTGGAAAAAAGGAGGCTGAGGGGAGACCTTCTTGCTCTCTACAGCTACCTGAAAGGAGGTTGTAGCGAGGTGGGGGTCGGTCTCTTCTCCCTAGTAACAAGCAATAGGACAAGAGGAAATGGCCTCAAGTTGCGCCAGGGCAGGTTTAGATTGGCTATCAGGAAAAACTTCTTCACCAAAAGTGTTGTCAAGCACTGGCACAGGCTGCCCAGGGAAGTGGTTGAGTCCCCATCCCTGGAGGTATTTAAAAGATGTGTAGATGTGGTGCTTAGGGACATGGTTTAGCGGTGGACTTGGTAATATTAAGTTAACGGTTGGACTCGATGATCTTAAAGGTCTTTTCCAACCTAAGTGATTCTATGATCTCTGAAAAGCGTACACTGTTGTCCTCTCCAATAGTGATAATAAGAGGATCACCAAACAACATCTAGATGCTCTATGCACTCTGCCTGACAGTTTTTGCAGTTACATAGAGCCAGTCGTTCATTAGAAGTTCGGCTATTGGTTCTCTTTAACTCTGGTTTTCAATCAGTGCAAAGTTCTTTTGAAGGAGGAAAAATTTCTCATTAGTGACAACAACCAAAGCTGGACAACTGGCCTTTTGTCCTTCTTATTAGTGTAGGTGCCCCAAACAGCTTCCAACTAGTTTCAAAATATTTGTGAACACCTAACTATCCAAGAGTCTACTTTTGCAATCTTTGACTCCACAGAAAAATTATCTGTATCCCGATTTCAGTATCTTTGTGGTTGAAGCTAATGCGGTATTATGAAATGAAGACTGTTGTCAGTTTTGGGGAGCTTCCAGATGAAAAATCTCTAGTGAGTAAGGGGTATCAACAAGTTCCTTTCCAAATGACACATTTTATGCTCTTTGGTTTCTGAATAGTTATAAAAGGCAGGAAGGAATTTTGTAGCCTGGGAAAGATATCTCTATAAAATATTACTGGGTAGCTGATGTGCAAATCATTAATATAAAAGATTACAGTTATAGGAATGTAAAGCCTTTCAACTAGGATATGAATAATTGCCAGAGAGTAGGGTAGAGTTACAGAAAATTTTCCATCATCAAAGAGAAGCTGTTATAGGTAAAATGATACAGAATATTGTTTGGAATTACATTAAATTATACTGAAATCTTTAAATCACTTTCCTTTTACAATCACTTTATATCTTCTACTTTCAAATATGTAATTTTTGAAAGTACAGCTTTTTGGAAAAGAAGAGATTGCAAACTGAACAGGACTAAATTTTAAAAGGCATGATATGTACAAATATTTCATTTTAACTGGTGGCAGCTGTTTAAGGAAGTGAAAGGCTGATCAACTCTGTAATGGAAATAAAGCAGTCATTGAATACACCTCAGTGCTGTGGCAGGAGAAGGAACAAAGCAAAACCATCTGAGTCTAAGGAGCCTCAAGTGGCCGCTGCTGTAAACATGCAGTTAACCAAGCTGTATGAAATGGGGAGCTATTCACTCCACTCATAATAGGAAGAGTTAAGCGGACCATAAGTGTGTCTATGTTTACAGAACTGTATCTTTCTCCTCCCGCAGAAATGATTGTTCAGGGTCTCCATTGAGCTGCCCTGCATCTTATCACTGTATTTCTTATTAGGCCATTAGCCTCCTGTTTCTACCTCACTCATGCATGACTTGCTTCAGGGGTCATGAAGGACCTGGTGTGAGCAAACCCTGGGAGCCCTCTTCTTCACACCAAGCAGGAGTGCCTGAAGGGCACCACGTAACTGTCCTTCTTCAGCCTCCTTTAACATCGATACACAAAACAAAGATAGCAAACCTCCAGACTAGACCCCAGTGTGAAGTTTTCCTACACAATAGACGTTATAGATAAAACCTAAACATTAAGGTAGGGGCCAGAACTGAAGGGACTGATAGCTTTTGTGTGGACCTGAACTGACTTTCGGTTAGGCCCTAATTGAAACATGAAATATTTAATAACAGTTCCTTAAATGTCTTTGAACTGATATTTGTCAGGCATTCCAGTTTTCTGAATTTTCCACTTGTCATTGTTTAAAAATGTTAATTTCTTTTTTGCCTGGTTGCCACAGAGAAAGATAATAAATGACTAGCCCTGGAGCAGGATCCCATAGAACACTGCATGCTGGGACTTTCACAATAAGTTTCTGCTCCAGGGATCATGGCAGACACAGTGAGCTGTAGAGCTTATTGATGGCATGTCTCTGCCTCCCCTCATGTATTCCCTGTATAGAGCTATCGACAGATATTTGGCTCCCTCCACCACTACCCCTCCTTCTGTCCTAACAGACAGGGCTTTCCACCCTCACAAAGATGCTTGTCATGCTTGGCACCTGCTCCATACTGCTGTGGACCAACCGGATTTGCTCATTTTGGGATCTAGTTAAATCCTTTACTGCTTTATTGGATGAGTCATTTCATTTTTAATAACTCTCCTAAGTTTCCTGCATCTCCTTTTAACCCAGCGATAAAAAAAAAAAAAAAAAAAAGCATGGAAAAAGCATGGAAAAAGCATGCCCTCCATCCTGGCGTTGGGGCACTTAAACTCCATTTGAGCAAGTGTCTTGCAGTCTGACCTTGGGGACACAGTAAGAAACCTGCCGTTCTCTCAGCCTCGTCCCCTGAACTAAAACTGGAGGTGATCCCAAATCCCTTTTTAATGACTTTGAAGGCATGACCTAAAAAGCTGTTGAACTGGTAGGAAGATCAGTTTGATTTTTCATAGTTTTGGATTGGACCCAAAGGCAGCATGGAACAGCTAGATGAAGATCAGGCAAGAAAAAAAGCCCAAAGACCTGACTAAGAGAAGGGTAAAGCAGTTCCAGTATAATTCCCACTGAAGTCTCAAACCAGTGTTGCTATGAGAAAAATAAGATGTAACCAGACACCTTGGAACAGCCCACCTCTCCTTGTAACTGTCATGTAGATGGTTTTTTGGCAGTGGCCAACTGTGTTGACGTGGTTTGAACCATGTGCACAAAAAGTCTATACACAGACTAATTCCGTACCATCCAGAATTACTGTGGTGTTTGCAGTGTCTACTCCCACACTGTAATTTTTAATCTTGTTTCTTTCCCAGTTTTGAGGTCTAGAAATCTATCATCAGCTTTTATGCATTTTCCTCAAAATGTATAATCTCATTTGAGCTTCCTTTTTTGGTTTTTAATTTCATTGTACCTCTCCATATTGCATCATGAAGACCATCACTGTCCCTCTCTTAGAAAGTTACTTTAGACAACGTTTTCCTAACGTCCTCACCGTAACTTTTCCTGTAACTGGACATTTCCATCTCAATCACTTCTTTTTAGAATTTAAAGTCATTCATACACTTGCCTCAGCAACCCTTTCACTCAGAGTCTTTCCTCCTCACTATAATTTTGACTTCTGAAATACAACAGCTCTTTTCACTGCAGCAACCTGAACTCCCATTCTGTATAGACCTCTTCCATGTGTCCTGTGTGAGCTCTTATTTCAAACCTTAGCTATGAATACTTTCCACCATTAATCTAAATTGCCCTATATTTTACTTCTTTTTTTAATACTAGTTGGCTTCCTTTAAACCAGTAAAGCATTACGGGATATCATTTGTATAAAAGATGATTGTTTCTTTAAAGTTATGTCCAATTTTTTCTTGGTTCAAGATGGGGGTATTTTATGCCCAGAAGCTCATGACCTGAGGATGGATGTAGTTTAAAGGACAGAAAGAGAACCAGGCACACGGCCAGTTTTAGCCTACTTTTGAGAGCAGGCAGCAGTACTTTACGCCAAGTTTTTGGACTAACTCCCCATCAAATATGACTAAGATCAGACTTCTCACTCTAGCTAATTTTAATGAGGTATATTTGCTACCAAGTAGTAAATACTTGCTGCACCTAATATCTCAGAAAATCATCTACTTCGTCAGTCTTTGAAGCCTCTGCCTGGGCAGAGTATATTCAAATCAATTCATTTTAAGTAATACAGCACAAAGGAGTTTCTAAGATGTGGGTGGAAGCTGGGCCATTTATATAGAGGGCTATATGTGGTAGGGCTCCTGGGCAACAGTGGGAGTTGTTGATCAAGAACCTGACAAAGCTAGAGGCATTGGCAGAGTGAGAGCAGTCATGGCCATGAGGAGGACTCAGAGTCCAGGAATGGGGAAGAAGAAGAGAAGGGAAGAGTTATGCAGAACTTTGAAGAGAGCAACAAGAAGGCTTAATGTGATGCACTGTTGAATCACGAGCCAACAACCATCTTCTGTACTTTCTCTCTGTTTTCAGCAACAATTGTCACAGTTTATTCCTGCCACTGCAGTGCTATAAAAAGTTACATATTGTTATCTAAACACGAAGAGAGGGAGGGAAGTTAGACAGGTTTAGAAATACACTGTTATAAAACCAGCAGAAACTGTGCTGGAGAGAGAGCCCAAAGGGGAGATTGTTCCCAGCTCCCCAAAAGCCTCCACCTGTGTCATCCTGTCCTGCCTGGATGCTTTCTCCTCAGCTTAAACAGAGCCATTAGAGGGTTATATATCATCCCAGAGCCTGCATCAAAAGGTTCATTTTGCTAGTGCTGCATCATCATCCTCATCTCAGCTATTTAGCGGCACAGTGTATCAGTCAGATACATCATTGGAAGGGAGACAATTTGAGGGTAATGTATGTAACAGATAATACAATTGCAAAGCTGTTGGGGTTTAATTATGGGATGCGAACAACCACTGCATCTGTACCACAACCACCTGGGAACACAGCGAAATGAATTATTTTCCATGTGCACGTCATATTGATGACTCTCTTCTATTGCCACTCCTGATACTGGCAGTAAATCAGATTAGACAGAAGGGGATTTTTGCCATTTCAGTCCATGCTAACTGAAAGGTAATTTTAAGTCTCTGCATATTTACTGAGTAAACTTCAATCTGGCAGCTTTGAACAAAGGAGAGAGAAGAGAGGAACAAAGGTTTTTTTAAATGCCACTGGCTTCCTTGTGCAACAGACTGTTAAATCCTATTAGCAAAGTTTCCCCAGGAGTAGCTACAATAAGTGAGGGATGTGGTACTCTCAATTGCTGTGATGCTTAAATATCCAAACATTTGGTTTGAGGACAATGTTTTAACTTTGTTGGATAAAATCAGTGAGAAGACAAACTGTACTGCCCTTGAGGCCTCTGAATCCACCAAGTCAGCCCAAACCCTTCAGGAGAGTTCAGATGCTCTTGTGGTTTCAGAGCCTGATCTAAACATCAGAGATGTCAATGAACAGTGTCACCTGAGCAGGCTTTCAACAAGGCTGTCCACACTTGAGTTGCCTCATTATTTAACTTTCAGAGAGGTGGCAAGTCACTGACACAGGGGCACCAGGTAAAGGGATACTCCCTTTGCACAAGGAATTATGATTCTAGTGTTGGTACACGAGCAAAGAAAATTCCATCTCATTCCTGATTGCTTTTGCAGAGCTGGCATACACCTATATTTTTCAGGACTTTGTGTTTTGGAAGCCTTCTTACTTGTAAACAAGGAGGCACGCAAGGAAACTTTTTTATTCAACTCTGATCTTGTTTCAAGCATGACCATAGCTGTTCTCTTTTAGTACAGATTTAAATTCAACATTTTTTGAAGGAACAGTTTGGCTTCAGCTCCATTTCAAGGGGTGGGGGGAAGGAAAACGAAAGTGAGTTAGTTTCAAAAAAGATTTCACGCTGACCAATTCAGTTCAGCTTCAGTTCAAGAAAAAAATATGTCTTTAAACCAGGTTTGCATTTGACTTCAAGCTGAAGTCAACTCTCTGCTTGTAAATCCCATTTATCTTAGGAGGGAGGCATTCATAAGCAGTAAATAAGAGATAGTGCATAACAGTCACTCTAGACATAAAGCTCCACTTCAGCATCATGAGGACAGTAACAGCTAACATACTTGTCGAATTGGGGATATTGAAGCAGCTCTTAATTTTCCTGAAACTAAAAAGACTCCCTTCTATAAAAATGAACACAAAAGAGAGACAACAAGGAATTGAGCATGATTATTTTCCAATAGCTATTCATTCAAAAAAAACATGCCATCTAATGACATTGTGTTGGAAGAGCCAAACTAAATTGCTTGAAAAGATGAAGTGCTGCTTACTGAGTCAGGTTTTATTTGGTGGTCTCTCGTCTTGGTACTGGGTTAGCTTGACCTTGCTTAGTTTAAAAGAGCTGCCAAAACTCACAGTTTGGCAGTGACATTACTGCAAGTGTTTGATAAATTCTGCTTCTTTTACCTTCGGCCTTCTGATTTCCTGTAACTGATTGATCATTTCTACCAATGTGGCTAGCATAAAGATTAAGTATTTTCCAGTAATGGATGTGAAGAGAAAGAAAAGATCAAATACAGATTACTTGCAAATATAAAATAAATAGCAGTCAGACAAGGGCCTGAGTGAGAAGAGAGAGCAACTGTTCTGCTGTATTAGAAGAAACCTATATAATTTACTCAAACTGTATTTCACAGAATCATAGAATGGTTTGGCTTGGAAAGGAACTTTAAAGATCATCTAGTCCAAACCCCCTGCCATGGGCAGGGACATCTTTCAATAGATCAGGATGCTCAAAGCCCCGTCCAGCCTGACCTTGAGCACTTCTAGGGATGGGATATGCACAACTCTGGGCAACCTGTTCCAGTGTTTCACCACCCTCATCACAAAAAATGTCTTCCTTATCTCTAATCTAAATCTACTCTCTTTCAGTTTAAAACCATTGTCCCTTGTCCTGTCACTACAGGCCTTGGCAAAAAGTCTCCCTCCATCTTTCTTATAAGCTCCCTTTAAGTATTGAAAGGCTGCTATAAGGTCTCCCCAGAGCCTTCTCTTCTCCAGGCTGAACAACCCCAACTCTCTCAGCCTGTCTTCATAGGAGAAGTGTTCCATCCCTCTGATCATTTCTGTGGCCCTCCTCTGGACCTATTCTAACAAGTCCATGTCTTTCTTGTGCTGGGGTCTTCAGAGCTCGATGCAATACTCCAGGTGGGGTCTCACAAGAGTGGAGTCTCCCTTGACCTGCTGGCCACACTTTTTTTGATGCAGCCCAGGATACAATTGGCTTTCCGGGCTGCAAGTGCACATTGCTGGGTCATGTTGAGTTTCTCATCAACCAGCACCCCCAAGTCCTTCTCTTCAGGGATGCTCTGAATCCATTCAGCCCCCAGTCTTGTATTGATATTGGTGATTGCCCTGACCCAGGTGCAGGACCTTGCACTTGGCCTTGTTGAACTTCATGAGGTTCATACAGGCCCACTCTTCAAGCCTGTCAAGGTCCCTCTGGATGACATCCCTTCTCTTTAGTGAATCAACTGCACCGCTCAGCTTGGTGTCATCTGCAAACTTGCTGAGGGTGCACTCAATCCCATATCTTCCCATGACATCAATACTGTTTAAAGATTTTCTGCTCACTGCCTGCTCCATTCTGTTTTCTTGTTTAACGCAACAGGTTTCAAGATATGTTCTGATGTTGTCAGTTCCTTCTCCTTGCATCCTTACCTCTCTGTGGTTTTTCATGGCTGAAAACCCCAGAGTGCATCAAATCATCGAACAATAAAAATGAAACTGTGGCAATGTTTCAATATCCTGTTTGTTTTGAGAAAATATAGATCAATATTCAGCCTTTATTCTAACTTAGCCACTAAGTCTATGCGACATGTCCACCTTGTGGTATCTGTCAAAGATGAGTTGATGGGTTATTTATCTCAACTCTACTATGATCAAAATTATACTTAGCTTCTGTAGTATATAGTCACAATCAAAATAACCACTTGCATACTTTCATAAGTGTAGTTCTCAACTGATGTTTCCATGTATGACACTTCTCAGTATTTTATAGAGCCTTGTAGTGTGTTTGAACCTCATTGTCCATTCAGAGTTTCCTTCACAAAGTATATTACTGCTAGCTGCAATTAGTAAATTTTGTTTACAGTCTGCCAGGAGATCCATCTACCTGGCCATCTATACCCAAAAGACACCAGCACCTCTGAAGACAGGCACATGCAGGAAAGATCCTTCAGAAGAAAAGTGAATACATAATATCTCCATTATATATCAGTTTTATGAGTGACAGAAAGTGCTCAAGGGGCAAGATTTGAACTTGAGCAGAATCCCAAGCACAAAATGAGTCTCTGGGGAAATGTTTGTCTCCAAAGACAAGCAAGATCAAGACCCCAACCAATGAAAGCCATTCTGAACACTAGAGCCTTGCCGGAGGATTACATCACAGCTGGGAGAGCTGAGCAAATGGGTTGAAACAGAGTGAATCCCTTCAAGGTGAATAAATATACACAGTCATAGAAGGACACCTTCATTTCCTACATTGTTGCTGTGTAAATTATGAATTGCATCTGTACATACATCCTCTACTTTTACCATAATAGCTGTCTGGGTTTGAGTGCTTGCAAGAACCAAGCTAGCCAGAGAGAGTGTCCCAAAGGGATCTGCAAAAACAGAAACAGGGGCGAATTCTTCATCCCATACCAGATCAAAGGAAGTCCAGAAGTCAGAGGTATGCTCCTCCACTAGGTTGTGTAGGCTGTGTCCCAATTTTGGTGAGACAATATTAGCCAGGGCATGGGACAAGCAGTGCAGAACTCCTCTGAATGTTGTGACAGTCCCTGTGTTTAAACAGGTATGATTCAAATGTGTCTTTGTAAAGTCTTCAGCACAGCCTGGAGATGTTGCTTAGTTTTTGTGTATGCCTCAGTTGAATTCTCATACTAGAAGACAGCAATAGTGAAAAAGCAAAATGTCTGTGCTGTAACCTGGCTGGCAGCCCTCTGCCTTGTTACAGCCCTCAGGAGTTCCTGAGCATTGCAACAGATCACTTCTGGTGGTTTTGTAACACTAGTAAATGCCCATCAAGGACATGCTTCAGACAGTGAAGGTCTAGTAAATTAATGCAGATTTGAAACGCGTTCTCTAGGGCTTATAGGTTAGCGCTTTTTATTTTAAAAGTACTATACACTTCATCACAGTCCTTCAATAACACGTACACAAAAAAAATCAGGCAAATCAATCCCTAATGTGCTGGAATCATGCCAGTAATTAATCTGTTTAACTACTGGGACTGAAAGAACAGATGGGAAAATGCATCCCTTTTCACCTGAAATAGCAGTGTTGTATCTTGAGTTCACAAGTCTCTAACAGCTCTGTAATATTATTTTACAATTTAGTCATGATAGATGTAACTCTAGTCACTGTAACTGACCTCTTCCATAACATGTGATGATTCATTATGCTTAAGTTCTTTTAATATTTGGATCTAAAAAAGAGAGAAAAGAGAAAGGAGAAGCAGAGACAGCTGTGACTGTTTAACCTGGAGAAGAGAAGGCTTTTTATTAATGTATATAAATACCTGAAGGGAGGGTGCAAAGAGGATGGAGCCAGGCTCTTTTCATTGGTGCCCAGTGCCAGGCTCAGGGGCAATGGGCACAATCTGAAACACGGGAGGTTCCCGCTGAACATCAGGAAACACTTTTTTACTGTCAGGGTGACCGAGCACTGACACAGGTTGCCCAGGGAGGCTGTGGAGTCTCCATCCTTGGAGATATTCAAAAGCAGGCTGAACTTTTGCCATCCTGGGCAACTAGTTCTTGGTGGTTCTGCTTGAGCAGGGAAGTTGTACCAGATGACATCCAGAGGTGCCTTCCATCATTAGTGATTCTGTGAGAAAAGAGGGAAAAGAGAAAACAGAAAGAAGAAAAGAGAGATAAAGGAAAAAAAGAAAAAGAGAGGAAATAAGGAAATGGACGTGTGCTGGTTTCAGCTGGAAGAGAGATAATTTTCTTCACGGCAGCTAGTATGGGGCTATGTTTTGGATTTGTCCTGAAAACAGTGTTGATAATACTGGGATGTTTTCGTTATTGCTGTGCAGTGCTTACATAGAGTCAAGGCCTTTTCTGCTTCTCACACCACCTCACCAGTGAGTAGGCTGGGGGTGCACAAGAAGCTGGGAGGGGACACAGCTGGGACAGCTGATCCCAGCTGACCAAAGGGATATCCCACACCATAGGACGTCATGCTTAGCATATAAAGCTGAGGGAAGAAGAAGGAAGGGGGGAGACATTCGGAGTTATGGTGTTTTGTCTTCCCAAGTAACCATTACGTGTGATGGAGCCCTGCTTTCCTGAGGATGGCTGAACACCTGCCTGCCGATGGGAAGCAGTGAATGAATTCCTTGGTTTGCTTTGCTCGTGTGCATGGCTTTTGCTTTACCTATTTAACTGACTTTACCTCAACCCACGAATTCTCTTACTTTTACTCTTCTGATTCTCTCCCCCATCCCACTGTAGGGGAGTGAGCAAGCGGCTGTGTGGTGCTTAGTTGCCGGCTGGGGTTAAACCATGACAGACAGACAGGAGGGAAGGAAGGAGGGAAGGAAGGAGGGAAAGAAGGGAGGGAGGGAGGAAGGAAGGAAGACAGACAGACAGACAGACAGACTAGTATTTAAAGATTCAAACAAGGACGAATGCTCAGTTGGTCTAAATCAGTCAGAGGAACTTGTCTAATGGTGCCTATTTATTTTCTCTTCAGCAAACACATTCCCTGTCAAATCATGTGGGAGCTCCCACACAGTTTCATGTTTCTCCTATTCTGATCAAGGATGTATCTGTCTTTGCTTATACCAGGCGATAACTGTCCTCAAGGTACTAAGCAACTGAAGAGAAAACAAATGATTGAACACATCTGCTGAAGTAAAAAACAAATATTACAGTTAGGAGCATCTTATCCCCATCTCATAGCAGGTACTACGTACAAGCCATTAAAATCTCAGGCCTACACCAGCTGGCCTCTGTTTCCCTTGTTCTCTCAGGAATTAAAGCTTACATCATGCAAACTAGACATTCATCACCTACCATTTAGAATCTTATTACTTTATTCTGATTCATACTTGATCAATAAAATAAAAAGTACATTAACAATGAAAAAATACAGAAATATCTACTAACTTCCGATTAACCCCAGTTCCTTTTTACCATCACTACTGTATAAAGGTACATCAAATTGCAGCCTACTCCTGATGCAGAAAGTATTAGGAACACAAGAGAAATATAGCAGAGCACCTGATCATTAAACCATGACCATTAAGAACTATTAATGCCATAATGAACCATCCTCCTTGGTATTAAAGAACGATATGTATGTTAATTCAACTATCCCAAGTTATTATGCTAAAAAGCTATGCATGGTCAAGTCCTTTATATAAGTAATAATAAAAACCATTATAGGTTTTGGAGGATTTTGGAATGCTAGCCACGAAATTAGGACATTTTTAATCCATTGGTCCACATTTGTTGCCTCCAAGCTTCTTAAAAGAGATGATGTTTGGTCAGGTGGTGTTCCATTTATTTTCAAAATATTTTAGAATATTAGGAAAATTCCAAGGAACTGGTGTAAAATGCATATGACCCAATATTTTAAAAGAAAAATGTGGGCAATTACAGGACTAAATTTCTGTCTGACATGTATCCTGGGCAAAAAAAAAAATAGCCTGCCTAATATGAGAATTGATTAATAAGTAATTAAAGATGGTAATACGTAAATCAGAATTCAAGTGTAAGAACAGATCTTGCTAAAATAATATAGTGTATTTTTTCCTGAGATTGCAGGCTTGGATAAAAAAAACAATAATGTCAAAACAGTAGATATCACTATGGTTTTTCACTTTACACCAGAAACAACTTGTACAAGAACTAGGAGGATATGAAATGAATATGTAGATGTTGAACTTTTTACAACTGGTTGACTGATAGTCTTTGACAGAGTGTATATCTAGTTGGGTTTCTAAGCAGACAATACTGAAAACAGAGGTCATTGAGACAGAGCTACCTAATAAAGTAGACACACAAAAAGTATGCTTTTATCAACTGTCAAGTTATATATGAAGGAATAAAGAATAATGTATTATTTCCCTTCCCTCTTGGAAATTAGTCACTTTGGATAAAGTCATGACTTCTGAGCGTAACGTAGTCAGAAGGGTTAATATGACTCCTGGATACATAAATTTGAGGATTTCTGAGTGTATGAACAGAAATTATACAGCCTCTCAATTTGATAAGGTATCACAGCTGTAGGATTACTCCTAGTTCTGGTCTCTACACTTCAGGATGGGTATCAAAATATTAGGAAGATCACATGGGTAACTTAAGCTGCCCAGCAGTTATCACATACAGAACTGAAAAGTGAATTAAGCATTCCTCTGTCTCACAGGCAATCACACAGAAAGATCTAGCCTAGTTTAGACAAGCTCGGACAAGAGATAAGTCATGAACTTTCATCAGGCAAGGTAATTAACCATCAAAACAACTTACCAACAGCTATGATGGATTTTCTATCACTGGAAAATTTTAAATCAATATTGGATGTTTTTCTGAAAGTTACATCACAACTCAAGGAGAGATAATGGGCTTGAAAAAGGAATCAGTTAAAGCAGGTCCTATGGCTTGGTCTATGCATTTCACACTGGATAATTACTATAGTTCCTTCTGGCTTTAAAAGAGAGAGTTGTAACTGGGATTTGAGAATTAGCATGCAACATTTTCCTGCTTAACACTTGAGTGCATGACTTGGGTGTCCTTGTTGTGGTCAGAGTACCTGATGAGACAGTGACTTGTAAATTCTGTCATTTTTACTGCTTTCAGTATGTGTGTATATATAGATGTATCACTGTTTGGGCCCTATTTTACATTATCAACCTGATGTTGAAACTTTTGGAAAAGCTGGAAAGTAGAATCCTTAGTTTCATAGAGAATCTTGAGTATAATGTGAGGTCATGGTCCTTCAGCTTCTCATTGAAAGTTCTCAAAATGGGCTATGGAAAGCTTAATCATCTGTTCAAACTTTCTCCATCATAGATATTGACATTTGCTAACGTCAGCTCCACATTTCCAAAACAGCTCCCTTCTCTCCAGTCCCTACAGCTCCAAGCCGAACAAACCTTGTGAAACCCAGTTCCTGCACCAATCTTTACTACCTAATTTGGATCTCTTTTCCCAAGTGTCCACTTCTGGTTTCCATAAACATCCTCTGAGACCCTGAGCAAAAGGTCATTGTACATCTTCTGCTACCAATACCCAGCTGTTTATCTAAACTCATTTCACACATCTTTCAACTGCTTATCTTCTCTGTTGAAGCGTTAAGATCTTGGTTATAAAGACCAATTAATCAATTAACCAATGCATAATATCTTATAGTGAGGACCCTGACTTAATTGTTACTATAGTGCCATGCATCAATAAGTTAACAAAGAACTCATGAAGTTCACAGAACTCACACTGTGAGAGATAATGCAGAGCACATTAAAATATCTTTTTTTGAATATATTAATTTAAATCATATAAATCCACTCTGAAGCTCAATTTTTACTCTGTCAGAGGTCTTTTATTATGTTATTATGATCACATGTAGCAGCAAGAAATCAGGGATGGAAATCTATCCATAAGACATTGTTGTTTAACCCGGCAGGCAGCTAAACACTCCACAGCCGTTCGCTCACTCCCCCCACAGTGGGATGGGGGAGAGAATCAAAAAAAAAGGTAAAACTCGTGGGTTGAGATAAATACAATTTAATAGGACAGAAAAGAAAGGGAAAATAATAATTATGATAAAAGAATATACAAAACAAGTGATGCACAATGCAATTGCTCACCACCCGCTGACCGATGCCCAGCCAGTTCCCGAGCAGCGGACCCCTGGCCAGCTTTTCCCCTAGTTTATATACTGAGTATGATGACATATGGTATGGAATATCCTTTTGGTCAGCTGGGGTCAGCTGTCCCAGCTGTGTCCCCTCCCAACTTCTTGTGCACCCCCAGCCTACTCACTGGTGGGGTGGGGTAAGAAGCAGGAAAAGTCCTTGACTTAGTGTAAGCACTATTCAGCAGTAATTAAAACATCAGTGTGTTATCAACATTATTCTCATCCTAAATCCAAAACACAGCACTATACCAGCTACCAGGAAGAAAATTGTCTTTATCCCAGCCAAAACCAGGACACACATGTTAGTTAACGGTTTTCTAAGTGCGTTGAAAACTCAGTCTGCTTCCACAAGTGTACGGTGCCTCCACACTTAAGTCTTTATTGAAGTATCCTTCCCACAGGCAGTTTCATGATGACCAGTCAGGCTTAGTCACACTTTACTGTTTATCTGCTCTACAGTGCTTGATATATTCTAAAAAGCCAAGAATATGACAAACAGTAATTATTAAACACCAGCCTAGGTGCAAAAAAAAGCTTTATAGAGATTAATAAAGCTACAAGGGTAATAAAGCAAGACCTTTCAACTCATGGAAAAAATAATCCCTTTTATAAGATTTCTGATATTTAGGGTTATTGAGGCTGGAATGACTTTGTCTTAGTTATTGATTTCCAAGTCTACGTGATTATTGCTCTTTAAATGTTGCAGAGTCATACTGTGCTTCGCTGCAGACTCTAAACCAACAAGCAGTAGAAAGGCCACTTGAGTCCCAAAGCCAAGAAATACCATGTGAGGTCTTTTTTTTCATCTTCAACTGACACGTGAAACTTCTGTTTAGACTTCTTCCTTTGTCAAAAGTGAAATTACATACCCCCTACCACCTTTTCTCCCTCCAGCTTGTTATGCAGTGATTAGCAGCAGTCTTGGTAGACAATTATTTCTTCCTTTGTATTAATCAGTAAGAGCAGAGTGACTCACTCCACCACAGAACATGAAAGTCCTGTTAGGTCATCTGGCCTTTCCTCCACTGGAGCAGGAGATGCAAGCTGGTGCTCAATGCAGTCAATGCTCAAATATCTCTACCTACTCTTTTTTCAGCCTAATAGATAAGTTATCAGGGAAGTTTCTCCTTAGCCAGAGATTTAGAAGTTTTTATTTTCACTTCAGAAGCATGTAGATGAAGAAAGAATCTGCCCAGTAAAGATTTCAGGGAACTGCAATTTCAAGTAGATGAAAACTACACTGTTGAAAGACCCTTCTATACTGCCAGAGTAGTCTAGAGACAGCTTTGGTCTGTCATAATGAGAGTCAGGCTCAGAAACCAAAAAACATCATGATGCCCATTAGCACCTGCTTCTCAAAAAGCCAGAGGCCTCAGTCTGGCATGTAGTGTAGCATCAGGTAGGTGCATGCCATGATGCCCTCTGGGAACAGGGAGCTACACTAACATCCTACACACACACACGCACACAGAGAACCTGCCACAGAGAGTGAAAGCTGCAAACTAGCATCAGTCACTTGCTTTTGTATAGAAAGCAAGAGTTTGCCATCTCCAAGACAAGACCGCATGAAATTCCAGCTGTGTTGTGCTCTGCACATCAACTCTCCCTATTGCCCTTCAAACTCAAGAAGAAAGGAGATTTTTCTTTGCTCTCCTTCAAGAGTTACAAGAGCTACTCTCTTGCTTAAACAGCTCCTTCACCCTTCCCTGAATGAGGCTGCGCTTGGACAGCAGGCAAAGGGAGATTGATTTTACAAGAATGCCTGTGAAAGGGAGACCCGTTGTCCATAAGGGGCATAGAAAGAGTGTAATGATTATTACCATCTTTTCAGTGGTCATTAACAGATTCAGAGAAGAGAGGAAACTGTTTGGGATATCTAATGTGGTAGGAAAGAAAACCTAAGCCATTACTGACATCTTAATATCTGTGCAGTATTTAGCAGAAGAGTCTTACCATGCTTCACCCTCTCAGTTGGGAGAAATTACAATGCCATATGAATAATAGATGAAGTGCTATTTTGATGATGTAAATTAGTATTAATGCAGAAGATTATTTTAATAGTGTGCATAAATGGAATTTTCAGTGCTGAAAGGAACCCTAATTAAATCTGATTCTTTCAACCATTCTCTGCTATGCCACTCAGCATTTTGGCAGGGGGGAGGCTGTTTGTTTTCTCTAACACTTATTTCTGTCTCCTATTTAAATCATTTATTGTTATATTTAGTCACTACAATCAAAAAGTAAAATAAAAACCTAATGATGAGGTCAAACAAGAAGCCTTTTAATAATGCAGAGCATGCTGCACCAAAAGGAAAACATGCCAGCACCTAGGGAGAGTCATACAGGGGACAGGCATGCTTTAATGCTAGGAAGATGGAGAAACTACTTTCCATTCCTCTTGCTTGTTTTCCTGTAACAAAACTTGGAATTTCATCAGCATAGAACAGCCAAGAACACTGTTCCTGCAGAAAGCACAAGGGATTTTTCTGCCTTGACCTTAGCTTTGTCTGTTCTATACAATGGGGTCACACTTGTACAGTGATATGCATTCACCATCACCTGTAATTGGAGCACTGCATTAGCTCTGACTCAGGAAAAACAGGCAGTCATATAACATCTTTCAAGGGTCTTTGTCCCACAGCAATTTCCCATTCAGCAAGCATCTACCTGAATCCCTGTTCGCATAAGACTGACCAGACTATTTGGACCATCCTTCTGCGAGCTCAAGTGCTTCTAAATTGCATTTTCTAATCCACATGCAGGAAAAGAATTATATCAATGAGATCACCCAGGAATGCTTAAGACGGTGAAAAGCATGGCTGGCCTGTTTGCATTGCAGAAAGTGCAAAGCCAGGAAGATGCTATGATAATTTGATAGCTCTTCTCAAGCTCCACTTCTCCTCCTTCATAAGGGGTGCAGGAATAGGATGAATCAATAAAAGGTGTTTACTTACCTTAAAAGCAATTTTTTTTTTTTTTTAACCCCTAGAATAAATGAGTGTGGGTCAATACTACGTGCCTTTCTCTCTCTGAATAGGCTGAGCAACTGAATCAGCCCTGCTGTGAAAAGACAATACAGTTATTGATAATGACAACAGCAGTAATGTTGTGTGTAGGCTCTTTTCACTGCAATTCTTTTGGGGCAGTGGCTATATTTTATTACATTCTTTATGAAATGGCTAATACATTCTGAGGTGTTGCACAGTACTACATTACACGGAACCTCACCTTCCAACAATTGTGGCTTGCTCTTCCTTGGAGAGAGAGTATTCAGACAAGAGAGTAATCTCCCAGGTTATGTTCCCAGTGCTCAACTCTTCCAGACACTGCATGATAATAAAATATCCATCATTACATGTTCACCTTCTACAATGTGTCTTTCTGCTATACTGTGAAGAAAATACACTTGACCAATCCTGACCAAAAACAGTCAGCTGACTCCACTTTCACAGAAAATTAGAACTGTAGTCAATGTTCCTACTGTCCCTCTTTGAGAAACATCACAAAACATAATTTACCAGAGCTAGGATTAAAATTTTGGTTCTCTGGTGAGATCCTGATGTCTTGTGGCCAAGAGTAGCTCCACCAAAATCAATGAAAGGAATAAGGGGAAAAAAATTAAGATCTAGAAGAAGAAATCCAGGATCTAGAACAAACATGCAAAAATCCAGGATAGTAATAAAAATAAGAGTTCCCTGTACATGCAAGAACAGTAGAGGCCCTTGAAATACAGCAATCTCTTCAACTCTACATGCGCTGGACGTAGAGTGCAGTGGCTGGAGGCTACTCTACCTTATAGCAGGGGCCAGTCACCGTCCTCCACAGCCCCTGCTCAAAGGTACTTTAAAGCTATGATTGCATCTACGTCCACACAGAAGTAAGGTACAGTATTACTGTACAGCCTGTCAAGTGCTAGTCATTTGAGCAATATTTATGGCCATGTATTGTGATATGAAGCATAATTAACAATAACAAAATATTGATGGCATATTCATCTGAAGAATACTCATTTATTTGTTTTGTGATGGGGCTATTTCATAATTTATTGCAAAGTTGCTTTGTGCTGTAAAATGCATTATCCAATAGTTTCTAATGTATGATCACAATACATTATTGCAAGTACTGAGGTTAACCTCAGGTGTTTAGCATTTTTAATTTGGTACAGCTCCTAAATGAGAAGACAGGAGTGACTAACCCATTTTGGTAGAAATTTAAGTTACATGAGAACGATAGATGCTGTCAAACTGGAGGGACCATTGACAACAGACTGTGTAGCCTTTGCATTCAGGAGACAGAACGAGTCTTATTTCAAGCTGCTTTGCTTTTGTTCTGGTGATGTTGATACAGATATAAATGCCTATTTATGGAGGTCAGGAGTTTAGGTTTTTGCTGTCCTCCTGGGGCTTTCAATAACATCCTCTCCCAGATACAGGTAGAGATTACCAGCCCTGCAGGCCCAGGCTTCCCCCTCCATAGATGCTACTGGTTCCTCAGACCTGTCAGCAGAGCAGATGATATCAGTGCACCTCAGCCTACCTCAGCAAAAATGAGCTGGGTTAACAAAGACTTATTGTTCAGAAGAATTCAGAGAGCTACACCCCCAGGCCATGGAAAAAAGCAAAGGGGTACAGCCACTGTGATCACGCCACAGGTACTTGTACTGTACACATCTACCCACCAATCAAGTCATATCTGTTTCTCCTCCTAAATCACATTTGGCTGCTAAAGACAACATCATCTTGAAGTGTGCAGTCGCCACTTTTGTCTCCTCCAGATCTCTCCCTCAAGACTCACCTTTTCAAAGATGTCCACAAAATGCACCACCTGACTGCTGATAGCCAGCTCTAACAGTTTGCTCCAGGGAGGCAGCATTGCTTATTTGGCCTACACATTATCCACTCTCCACACCACAGGTTTTTGTGGGGTTTTTTGGGTGTTTTCCTCCCCCAATTAATTGCATTCAATCATGGAACTAGATTTGGAGGATAAACATTTATTGACTAAGTGCCACCTACACATTTCAGACCTGGGTGCAACTGCAGCACACAATGAAGAGCAGAAAAAAGATCCTCAAGCGAGCCAGTAAGTTCACAAACGCCAGCATGGGTATATGGAAATGTCAATTCAGGTCCAGCACCAATAAATCTATTTCAACACTGATATCTGTGGATACCTCTAGATTTCTTCTATGACTTGCATTGTGTGGCTGGAGTGTGCCTACACTGTGCTCTCCTTCAGGGCCAATGCCAGGGTGAGATTTTTCAGTAAGACCTTCACTTTGCACAAAAATGGGAGGTTAAAATAATATGTAGCTAATAATTAACTCATTTTTACATAATTTTAAATTTCTCATAACACTATATTAAAAAATACAGTGCAGTCACAGACCTAAAGGTATATTATTGCCGTCAGTGTCATAAAAATTGCTCTCAGAGAAGCAATAATGAGAACTCCAGCATTGCATATTCTCAGCCAACTTTCAGGATATGTAATGTGTCACTGCTACTTGTCTGCAGTCATTAAGGAGGTCATCTGACAAGACAGACCTGAACTTGGACTTCAATATTTTTATCATGGAAATTTCAGCTTCACTCAGATGTGTTGACCTGAAACATGCACTTAATCAAAAGGGAACTCCACTCAGAAAGTGAAAGCTGAGTTTTTTCCAGTAATGGCTAAAAATACGGTTGACGTGGCTGTGCATTTAATTGCACATCTGTTTGCAAGGTTATAATTTCCATTCCAGGTCACTGACATTTACTTTCAAGACACTTCCAATCTGATTAGAAATTCTGCATATAAGTCTAGCAACTAAGAAGCTAGCAAAGAGGTGAGTACGTTGCAGCTGAAGACAGAAAGTCACATCTCAAAATCCTCCTTAGCATTTTCCAAATACTCAGACTACATCATCTTAGGAAAGTTTATTTATTCTTTGCCTTTCTTTTGAAATGTAGAGAAAAGAAATCTGTGTTGAACTAGGTTATCTAAGCTCAAGCTTCATTCTGAAAGCACTTACTGATGAAATAATTTGTGTCAGTTTTCCCTTCACCTTGAATTTCAAGATTAAGACCTTTAAGTTTGGATGTCAGCTCAACAGTGAAAGCCGAACCAGACAGCTGTGGAGGACCACTGAGTTCTTCATACTGCTTACCTCTCTCATCCAAAAAGTGGCATATTTCTGGAAGAAGATTTTGAAGTCTTTTCAGTGTTTTTCCTTTTCTGTTGCACTATTGTGTGGATAAGGTAGGCAGCTGTAATGTGCACTATTAAAAGACCATTTTTAAAATGTAGGTAATGGAATCTGACAGGGATGAAATCTGCTGTCCTCAAGATGGTCTGTGCTACCAAAGGACTGCTATTAACCTTAGCAGGGACTTACAAGCCCTGGAAAGATAACTCTTGTGCAGTAGATTGGTATCATCACTGAGGCAAGGGAAAACCACCAGCTGCTGTTATTGAAACAAGTTGTGGAATAAGAACTTCCACGTCTTCCATCTACCTTATGAATAGCAGAAAAATGTTTCCTCCCAGTGTTTTCTTTTGTTAGTTTTAAAAAGTTCTCCTTTGAAACCGTGCTCTATGGACACCATTCAAAGGATTACTGGGGTGTGTTGACAACAGCTGCTGACTCGTTTAAGAGTAAGACAGTGAGCGTGCATGCTTCCAATGTTTCTCAATTTCCCCTCAGATTTTCCTGTTACAACTTCAATTTTCCTTGCTGCCACACTCCTAGAAATCTGGATACCATACATAGCATTCAGAAGATATGTTTATAGCTATCAGAAACTAAGTTTACGCTTGCAAGGTGACCCTCTTCTACCAGTTCGACATCTTCATTGCATTTCTTTTGGCACAGATTTCTGGTGCAAGACATAACTATTGCAGCTTCAGGTTTCCTTCCTAAATATGTGAGTCGGACCAACGCCAACCTCAGACCTGGAGGTATCTCAGTTCTTCCACTTTGGCTGGCCTCCTGGATGCGCTGTTTGGAAGACTCAACTATGTTGAAAGGAAGGTTCTCTCCAGCTCTTTCTCTGCACATCACGTTAGATAATCCTTGATTAAAACTATGTAAACTGATGTAGGACTAGGACCCCTTTGTTCAACTTCTATTCCAACGTCTCTGCTATCTTTGACTGAACAGTGAACTAGCTTCAGTAAAAGATATGATTAAGATTTTCTTTTCAGTGACATGATATTTGAAGAAGGGGAAGGCCTAGAGGCAACATGGAAAGCGTTCTGGATGAGGTTCTTCATTGTGTATGTAATGTAATTCATCATAGTATCACCTTTAAAGAGAGAAAAACCTCCTCACATTGCAAACTTTCCCTCAGCCAGGAACCCCAAGGGGATGGAGGCATCTAAGCTATATGCTTGACTCAGACATATGCACTCTACAGAGGGCACTTGAACGCACTCCTCTGCTCAAACACTGCTTGGTTGTTTAATGCCAGGCTGTGTGTGACTGTCTGCCCCATGGGGTAGTAACCTCTCCCCATTGAGTCTGCAGGGATCCTAGATGCCACACACTTCCTTTTTCTCACCATGCAGGGTGGCAGGGCAGGGGGCACAGATATCCAGTTTTTTATCCTCTGACACCTAAATTGGACATGCTTATGGTGTTTTTCCAGATCTTGTCCTTTGGCTTAATTTTTGCACCTGCTGTCAGCAGAATGCAAAAGGTAGGTATCCTGAACTAGGAGCATTGATGGATACTTCAGAGATTACTTGGCCTTAGCTTTCTGCATTTCTAAAATTCAAATGATTGTTACTTACCTTGAGGGCATACTGGGAAGCTTAATTCATTAACTATGTTCATAAAGCAGAGCAGTATCTTTTGACTCCTAATTTAAATTCAGTAGCCAATGTTAAGTTCCTAAATCAATATGTAGAGATGTGAACAAAAAGGATTTGTCTTTCAAAAGAGTTTGGGTCCATTCATCTCTCAGCAAGAACTCTCCTACTCTCTCTACTTTTAATTGACTCAGCTGAGAATTGGGAACCAAACATCTGACCATTATGATCTAAATTTGTGTTTGTCAGTGCAAAAATCCAGCCTGAATAACATGGCTATTATACTCCCCACAACAGCAGCTATCTATGATTAAAGTGTTATTCTCATTAACTTCATTATAAGCCTCTGCAATCAGAAGATACTTCACTGACGGGATCTTTTTGAGACTGCCTCTGCCCTGATTAAATGTCTTTGGTGCATATTTGCAATTACATTTAAGCGAACATACATACATATATGAGAACATTTCAAATGTTGACACCGTAGTCTTACCTCTGCAGGACCATGCAGTAGTTTTATCTCCTCATAAGCCAGAGAGTATGTTGACTTTTTCTTTCCTTGATTTCCTCCCTATTTCATGGAGCATCTGTCCATAGTGTATTCACGTTACAGGAGGACTGGAAATGATCTGGACCTATATGTCAAATGTAGCTTTCCCCACCCCCACCCCTCTTATCCTCTCAGTTCTTTTTAGATGCCAACTTCATTCTTTTCAACTTTCTTTGAAGCAGCTGATGCTTTCAGGTGATGTCATTGGTTTGACAAGGACACCTAAATCATTGAATATATCATCATTGTCATTCTTCAGGGTTTCTGCTAGCTGCCTAGAGGGATGATGGAGGAACTGTTTCCATCTTAGGTATAATTTGTCTCCTGGGATGCTTTAGAGGAAGATTTTACCTCTCTCTGAATCACTGCAGATTGCTACAGACAGGCATAGGTGATAAGTTGTCTCTTTGCTGGTGAGTCTCACTGACACACTCGCATCCTTTAGGGAGGGCATATGCCCCTCAGATCAGAGTGGTGTAGACTGCTGGAGTTAGATTTTCACCTTTGTCTGGAGCATTTTGCACTGCTTGCCTCCTGTGAGTACTGGAGGATGTCATGGCAAAGCCCTTGGTCTTCTTTGCATGCCATACTATAATGGTGGCATTTGATTTTTTCATTATCAGTCTTGGCACAGGCTGTATTAAATGGTTTATTGGCCTGTGAAGGCAAGTGAAATAAATGTTTTATACACCTTTCTACACTACACATTTATTATATACTTCTTTATAGTTGTAAGGAATTGAACTTGTTGAACCAAGTAGTCCAGTCCGCAGTTTGCATGTTCACTTTGGTGTGACTAGTTGTTTCATCAGCCAAACTCTTTCAATGGATTTTTCAAATCTCCTTATGCAATTAATTTCTAATTATTGCTGCACTCCTTTATGTGTAAAGATTACAACAATCTAGTCTAGTCCAAGTTTTAACCACTTGTTGAAGTGGTGAACTTGCAGTACAGTCTGCATTTAGATAAGCCACTTGAGCCCAGTTGAGGAAACAATCCCATTTCAGGGAAGCATTTAAACACATACTCAAAAATAATTGCTTGAGGTGACTGGGATTATGATGACTGGATTTACAAGGATTTCCAAGACAAACAGGACACTGGGATAATGCAGTTAAGGCCTCCCCATGTTTACAGTTAACAGAGCACCAGGGAATGATGTGACTAGCACTTTGCTCAGATACATTAAAATGTAGGAAACTAATTAAGCAACCAGGCTTAGATTTACTAGGTAGGAAGGGAAAATCGCTGCCTTAGAAAGCATCCTTACTCCTGGCCCTAGTGCAACTCTAGCTGCTCATCTGACTTGCTGAGTTTGTAGCACAGCTGGATCTAGCCTGGCCCAGTGGTCACTTCCAGCTGCTTTGGTGTTTTCAGACTCATTCTGAGAGAAGATCTCTGAATTTCTATGGTTTCCCTAATGCTAAAGGTTCAACAGTCTGGAGAATGGCCTTATTTTTCCCTCATGTGTGATACCATGACATGTCTCTCAGTCTCTTTCATTTCTATTTTTCTCCACGATGAAATAGCCCATAACTCTACCCACCACCAAGCTGTGGTAAAAACAAACCAGTTTGTAAGAGTGAAAGCCACTTCTGTTTCTAAATACTCCCACTCTTTCTAGATTGTGGAGGGGGAATGACAATGAATATACCAGGATTCGTCCTTGTTTCCTGCTAGGACTTTTACACTTGTTTTGACCCTTTGTGTTAAGATACTGGGTTAATATCTGGGCAATGCCTGGAGTCTCCAGTGGGAGGTTTGAACCCACAGCATTATTAAAATGAGCTGTAGTTCACTTTACCAGAAAAAAGAAATTATTAAGGAGCAGACAGGGCACAAGGTTACATGAGGCAGTCTAACCTTTCTTGTCTTCCTTTAGTGACAAAACCTTGTTCTCAGGAATATCTTTCTCATCCTCCTTATTTGTATTCCTCTTGGGTGGTCAACAGCAGAAGCCCAGACTGCAAGTCAGGTGGTAAGAAGATTTCTCAGCAGGGTTTGAAGTCAACAAAGATCCAGAATCACTGGAGCCAAAGCTGCAAAGACCTGCCAAACCTGCTCTTAGCTAGCTCTGCTAGAGGAAATTACTACCTATCCTACACCCTGCTTTCCATCTTGCTTTCCTTTGTTTCCCTAAGCAAAAAAAATCAAAAAGTTCTTCATTTACAACTGTATAACTGCGATGTCAGTGGCACTTTGAGCATTATACTGTATTAAGTACTCCATGCACTCCTCAACAAAATAATTGAGAGAAAAGATCTTGAAAGACTTTGTATTAAACAAGTGAAGACAAGAGGAACACAACACACTAGAGATGCTGATAAACAAACAAAGGCCTTATCCGAACATATGTCTATAACCATTTTCAAATGATTAAAGAATTACAATTTTTTTCACTTTGGAAGAATGGAGAAATAAGCGGTGTTTAAATCTTTAAGCAGTAAGACCTGTGGTCTCACCCTTTATTGATTCAGGTACTATTTATCTCCTTGTATGTTTCACTGCAACTAAACAAAAATGGTTCCTATTATATTCTATTCCTTTTAGAAAAAAAAAAAAAAAACAAACATATCCTGCCTGGGAGGAAAGCCAAAATGTTGAAAAGATATGATGAATGAGAGTAGACATTAGCTGAAGCAGGAACACTGAACAAAAAATGCAAGGCATTGGCATGGTACTGCTTTTATTGTCACTAGCAAATCTAAAGGCTACCACTTATTAAAGCATAAGCAATATTTTTTTTTTCAACTTAATAGTTAACTCTGTATAAACTGAATGGTGGCTATTTTTAATTAAACGTCCACCACTGCCACAACCAGTCCCCAAACAGACAGGCTGGAAAATGCAAAAAGTATCCACAGGGGCTGTTGGTGCTTAGTGCCTGAGATGCACAAGGGAGCAGCTCCATACTGGCTCCCAGAACAGGAAGCCAGGACTTTCTTCTTCCCCATGCAAGCAGAAATCTGCAGTCAAGCAGTCAAGAGAAGGCTGTAGAAATCTTTTCCTCAGTGGAGAATTTTCCTGGGTCACAAATCTCCCAGTCATTTGAAAGTCAGCTCCAAAGTACAGTGAAGTTTTTTGGTAATGTTTCCACGGACCTTAAGGTTTCATTTAGTTCTGCAAACATTATGAAATGCCCTACCATGTCCTAGACATCAATAGATATGACATGGGTCCCATGGAAGATTCAAGACCCAATAGAGACCAGGTGGGATGTGCCAAAAAGTCTAAGATGCTGCTAAGTATTTATGTTTACAGAATGGGCACTAAGTGAATTACAAGCAGTCTTGTCACCACCCTTCACACTGTCTCCTAAAACTTGACCTAGACGATTTGCCAATCCAAATGAAACAGTCAGTCCCTTTGATCATGCCCCAGTAAACTGAATTTGCACTGTCCTGCTCACAGTTATCTTGGCATGAATCAGTTTCCAGACAAAGATGTCCAGTTGCGCTGGTGCAGTGCCATACCCAGGGTTGGAAAATCAGTCTCCCAAAAAACCCATTATCATGCTCATAGATCCTGGATCTGGCACACATGTGGCCAGTTTGATGTCCAGGCAATGTGAGCTGAGCTCTATCTGTACATTACTCCCTGATATTAACATCAGCCATTTCCTGTAGAGGACACGAACTGGAACTGGGATTAAACTCCTGCTCACCTTTAACCTCAGACCTTCAGGTCTGAGCTTGGGTGATACCTGTTAATATCAAGACTTCTGGAAGGACTTATGTGGGTCTGTAGGCACCCAAACCTCTCAAGCTTGCCAAGTGCTCTTTCAGCAGCCTCTGTACCTTCACGTCAACTACAAATATGCTGGTAGTAGCCTGGGCCCATTTCCTCACTCTTGCCTTCTGCCCCAGCTCCTTCAAGGAGGCACTCCTTGCTACAATTTCATCTGCCATTTTTGTGCAGACAAGACATGTGTTTTCAACCTTGTGCTCTGGGATGCTAGAAGGGTGAAATGTTTCCTCTTTTTGAGGAGTGCCTTAACAGCACTATGCTTAGACAGGTTTCTGCAGGCAGGATGCCCCCCTGAGGAAGCCCTCTCTTCAAGAACACTGAGAAACGGAACAGCTAATGAGACTAAACTACTGGGTTTTTTTAAGCATAAGCCTTTGCTCAGAATGAAAGATTCATATGGATTATAGCTACAAACAGAGCTCTTCCTGAGCTTCTACATAGCTCAGGGCAGCTCTGCCTCCTCCTCTGCAGTTCCCTCAAAAGAGGTGGCATCAGATCTATCTGCCCAAAGTGTCCTACTCAATCAGAAAGTGGGTAAATCCCAGCATCAAGTGGGTAAATTAATCTTCTACTAGTCTGTAGTCTGTTTTTATTAGCACTGTATCTAAAAAAAACGCCACCTGGTGCAGAACTTATCTTAAGATCTAAACTAGCAACACATGGAGATCAACATAAGCCAGAAAGAAACAATGAAGAGGCTTTAAGTTCCCTAGCTTCATCGAAAGACCAGGAGTTGCTCCTGCATACCTGTGCAGGATTATAAATAAGGCCAACATTTGTGAGAGCAGTTTTGGCTGATGCATGAGCTGCAGAATCACTGCCTGTCAGATCTGTGACCAATGTGGCCTGCGATAGCAGACTCAGCCCGGGTGCACTTAGCTCACTGTCTGGGATGCATTTAAAGCTCTTTGTTTTCATTATGAGATGAGGATTTGCCAACCCTAGTACTTCTATGTACTGACAGCTTAACTGCTGATGTCAGATTTTGCTGAAAAATGAGTTAATTTATGATTGCATGAAATGTTTGTCAAAAAGACAAAACACTTGGATCTGTTGGCAGTATATAAAACTATAAATACTAGAGAACATAGTGACAAGAGCCAACATTTATTAAAATTATGGCCTGTAATGTTTTCAATAACCTCTTTCATTTGTTTATTATTATTTCACATCAGGAGGTTTCTAAACCTCCGGGCCGGATGGGATCCACCCAAGGGTACTGAGGGAGCTGGCAGAGGTGCTCACCAAGCCACTTTCCATCATCTACCAGCAGTCCAGGCTATCTGGGGAGGTCCCAGTGGACTGGAAGTTAGCAAATGTGATGCCTGTCTACAAGAAGGGCCGGAAGGAGGATCCGGGGACCTACAGGCTTGTCAGCCTGACCTTGGTGCTGGGGAAGGTTATGGAGCAGATCATCCTGAGTGCCATCATGCGGCATGTACAGGACAACCAGGTGATCAGGCCCAGTCAGCATGGGTTTATGAAAGAGAGGTCCTGCTTGACTCACCTGATCTCCTTCTATGACAAGGTGACCCACTTAGTGGATGAGGGGAAGGCTGTGGGTGTTGTCTACCTAGACTTTAGTAAGACCTTTGACACCATTTCCCACAGCATTCTCCTGGAGAAACTGGCTGCTTATAGCTTGGACGGACACACTCTTCGCTGGGTAAAAATCTGGCCGGATGGCTGGGCCCAAAGAGTTGTGGTGAATGGAGTCAAATCCAGTTGGCGGCCGGTCACGAGTGGTGTTCCCCAGGGCCCAGTATTGGGGCCAGTTCTGCTTAATATCTTTACCAATGATCTGGACGAGGGGATTGAGTGCACCCTCAGTAAGTCTGCAGGCAACACCAAGTTGGCCAGGAGTGTTGATCTGCTTGAGGGTAGGAAGGCTTTACAGACAGATCTGGACAGGCTGGATTGATGGGCCGAGGCCAACTGTATGAAGTTCAACAAGGCTCAGTGCCAGGTCCTGCACTTGGGTCACAACAACCCCATGCAACGCTACAGGCTTGGGGAAGAGTGGCTGGAGAGCTGCTTGGTGGAAAAGGACCTGGGGGTGTTGGTCAACAGCCAGCTAAGTATGAGCTGGCAGTGTGCCCAGGTGGCCAAGAAGGCCAATAGCATCCTGGCTTGTATCAGAAATAGTGTGGCCAGCAGGACTAGGGAAGTGAACGTCCCCCTGTACTCAGCACTGGTGAGGCCACACCTTGAATCCTGTGTTCAGTTTTGGGCCCCTCCCTACAAGAAGGACATCGAGGTGCTGAAGCGTGTCCAGAGAAGGGCAACAAAGCTGGTGAAGGGTCCGGAGCACAAGTCTTATGAGGAGTGGCTGAGGCAACTGGGGTTGTTCAGCTTAGAGAAGAGGAGGCTGAGGGGAGACCTTATCCCTCGCTACAACTCCCAGAAAGGAGGCTGTAGCGAGGTGGGGGTCGGTCTCTCCTCCCAAGTAACAAGCAATAGGACAAGAGGAAATGGCCTCAAGCTGCGCCAGGGGAGGTTTAGGTTGGATGTTAGGAAAAATTTCTTCACTGAAAGTGTTGTCAAGCACTGGAACAGGCTGCCCAGGGAAGTGGTTGAGTCCCCATCCCTGGAAGTATTTAAGAAACATGTAGATGTGGTGCCTAGGGACATGGTTTAGTGGTGGACTTGATGATCTTAAAAGTCTTTTCTAACCTAGACGATTACATATTTATGTGATTCTATGATCCTCAAACCATACGATCCAGGCAGCCAGACCACGCCTTGAATACAGGTGGACAGCAAGCTTCAGCATGAAGGACTTGGGAAGGGGCACAAGTAGAGACAGGAGGGAAGTCTGTCATCAATTTAGTCATCTTTAGACTTCTCCATAGGTAAGTCCCACTACTCTTTCTCCCAGAGGTGCTGCTCCTTATCCAATGACTTTCTGATGTCTTTACAACAGCTACTTGGGTAGTAATCATGGAAGAGTAATACCAGGAAAGTAAAAAGTAAGCTGTCGCCCTCCTGACCTTCTGAATCCACTCTTGGGAAGCAAACCCTTTGGCTTATTGCCAAGGGTCACAGTTGTATTTGGAGGCCTCAGACAACTCCTGATCCATGAGTTCATCAGGGATCTTGGCGCACTGAACAAGGTTAGGACCCTCTATAAGCAGCTGTTCTTGTTCATTCCCACTCACCTCCTGCTTGCTTTGGATCCCAGATCCCTCCAAGAGGTAGGCTTCTCTTCAGCTGTACTCTCTCCTTGCTATTTATGTCACTGATCAGGACTCCACTGTGCCAGTCCTCATACAGCTACAGAAGAGGGGCCTTGCTGTAGTGAGCCTTGCATCTAAAGGCTGGTAGATAAAGGGCAGAAAGGGAATTAGATGTCCAGAGAAAGCAAGTAATTCACCTGAGGGTAAATCATGACTGAACTTAGGTTTCCTGACACAAAGCTTAGCTCCATGTCTGCTAATCCTGCCCCTTAGCAGTTTTCTCCCTACCCTAACCTGTCTTTCCTATTCATTCCTATCGTATTCTTGTGCACACTATTCCCCTTTTACCTATACCTTTCTCTCACTCTTCGGGGAATTTCCTGGACTTCATGCTCTTCTACCTTGTTCTCTGCTTTACTAATGTTTTTCTCCTGCTACTGGCCCCCAGTGAAAATAACACTGTGGCTTTCATTTCCTCACTTATTCTTTAGAGTTTGCACATCTCAAGCTGCTCTCAGCCATGCTGGTCCAGAAAGCAATCAAGGGAAGAACCATCACTATGAGACCGGCAGACTTCCAAACAGACAGCATGCCAGAGTCACTCCACTGTCAATGTATGAGCCTTACTACAGTGTTTGCTCAAATTTTCCATTTATCTTGGTTTTAAATAGATTGTCCAATCATTCCTTTAGGGGACTATAGCGTATTGCTCAGCACTTAATCATTGTAATTTATTAGCACTGCTATGCCAAAGATACAATGCCCTTTCCACGGAGCATGCAACCTGTCATGGTTTAACTCCAGTCAGCAACTAAGCACCACACGGCCACTCGCTCACCCTTCCTCTGCCCTGGTGGGATGGAGGAGAGGACTGGGAAAAAAAGAAAAAAGTAAAACCTGTGGCTTGAGATAAATAGTTTAATAGGACAGCAGAGGAAGAGAAAAAAAAATAATAATGATAAAAGAATGTACAAAACAAATGATGCACAATGCAATTGCTCACCACCCACTGACCAGTGCCCAGCCCACCCCTGAGCAGTGATCACTGCCCCCTGACCAACTCCACCAGTTTATATACTGGGCATGACGTCATACGGCATGGAATAGCCCTTTAGCCAGTCTGGGCCAGCTGTCCCAGCTGTGCCCCCTCCCAGCTTCTTCTGCACCTGGCAGAGGATGGGAAGCTGAAAAGTCCTTGACTGGTGTAAGCACTGCTTAGCAACAACTAAAACATCAGTGTGTAATCAACATTATTCTCATCCTAAATCCAAACCACAACACTATACCAGCTACTATGAAGAAAATTAACTCTGTTCCAGCCAAAACTGGGACACAACCCCAGTCAGGCTCCTCTCAAGTCAATGTCATGGAGATATGTCCACTGATCATCATTGAGATTGCTATGAATCTGTGTATTTAGTAATACTAAACTTCTCTGTTAATCTGAACACTGGGAAAAGCTTAAACTGTTATTTCTTTTATACTAAAATCTGGAGGTGGAAGCATGAGTTCTAGGGAAAGCCTGAGTGGAAGATATACGCTCCTCTGCCATTTTGATTCTCTGGGCTTAATGCAGTTACCCAAAAATAAGTCTGTAGTGACTTTTGAGATGCCAGTGGCATCCAAGATGACTGCACAGGTATGCCACAGGACCTACAGAAAAGGCAGTTTCAGGCAGGATGCCTCAAGAACTCTGAAGTGGTCCTAGATGCCTTTAATCAGGCAACTAGTTGGTGCCCCCTTTCCCACTAAGTCCAAATCAGGAGTGTAGTAGGGCACAATTTCAAGCTTAGCTTATCACATTTCCCAGGCTGTTATCTCCTGCACAACTAGCAAGGACCAAACGGAATGACTGAGACCCCTCTGGCCCTTAGATTCCCACTTACCCTTAACTTCTGCTGCTGAAGAGAAGTAATAACAACTCAGTCTCTCAAAACACTTTGTCTAATCCATGTAGCCAGCTGGAGTGGAGATCTGAGCAAGGAAAACCATATATTCTGACAGAATGTTTTCTAGGTTTTTCAGGGGAAACTTTGGCCATCACAGATCCCCTTTTGGCTTGGAGGGAAAAACTAGTCAGATAAATGGCCAATATAATGATGTGGTCCCTTGATCTTGAAAGTGTGAGCAGTCAGGCAAAGAAACTGCATTAGCAGAAAACAAAGAGATAGCAGCAGTTAACCTATTCCAGTACTTAGAGGGTCACAGTAATGCTAAATATGTTTTCCTATTGGGGCTATTGCCATGAAAGGGCACTCTGAAGGCAACACACAGAGTTTCTAACATTTCCCAGAAACAGTCACCTCAGCCGCTATTTGAGGAACTAAGTCGTGATATTCACCAGTGCTGCTCCCAATAGGTCCTCAGAGATGTGGCAGTCACTCATGTTTTCAAAAGCATTTGTGACGCTGAACATTTCTCATAAAGTCTAAATGTCTCTCTACACAAGCTGCTTTACCAGCAAACTTTCACTTTTCCTGGTGCCTTTACATTAATACAGCAAAGATATTCAGTCATTACATCTTAGGACACTGAGGAGACACTGGTTTTTGCTGCCAACAGAAGAGTCGACACTGAGCAATTTTACTGGAGTTTTTCACATGGAATTGTAAGGAAAGATACTGTCTAAGAAGCAGAGAAAATGAATAGATGCTTCTAATTACATGATTGATTTGTCATGATGTGGCAGGTTAGCCCTGGCTAAGGGCCCAAATTCCACCCAGCTGCTCACTCACTCTTCTTCAACAGGACAGAGGGAGAAAATAGGATGAGAAACCTTGTGACTCGAGATAAGGGCAGGGAGATCACTTATCAGTTACTGTCATGAGAAAAAACAGACTCAAACCAGGGAAAATTAATTTAGTTTCTTGCCAATTAAAGTAAATTGGGATGGTGAGAAACAAACTAAAACAACACCTTCCACCCATACCTCTTCCCAGTCCCACCTTCACCCCTTCACCCCCGACTCCTCTCCCCCGAGGGGCGCAGGGGTGGGGATGGGGGTTGCGGTCAGTCCATCCCAGCCCCTCTCGCCCGCTCCTCCCTCCTCACACCTCTCCCTGCTCCAGCGCGGGCCCTTCCCCGGGCTGCAGGCCTTCAGGGACAACCTGCTCCCGCCTGGGCTCTCCACGGCCGCAGCTCCTGCAGGAAAGATCCCCCTGCTGCGGCCTGGGGCCCTCCCCGGGCTGCAGGCTGGGGCTCTGCTCCAGCGGGGGCTCTGCAAGGCTGCAGGGGATCCCTGCTGCGGGCCTGCAGCCCCTCCTGCCCTCCTCCTCCTGCGGCCTCGGGCTGCCTCTGCTGCTGCTTCCTCCTTGGCTTCCTCCTCCTCTGCCTGGGCCGCCTTTGGCCCTTTCGGCAACCTGTTTTCCCCCCGGTGCCCCCAGCTTGGCTGAGGGGCTCAGCTGTGTCCTGCGGTGGGGCCCTTGGAGCCGGCTGGGACCAGCTGGGACTGGCTGTGTCCAGCACAGGGCAGCCCCAGCCTCTCCTAATGGAGGCCGCCCTGCAGCCCCACTGCCAGAACCTGGGCATGGACACACAGTACACATGAGAAGAAAAGTCTTAAACTAGGACTAAGGCATTTCAAGTTTAAGGACCATTATAAATCTGTTTCAGCTTAAAAATCAATTATAAGGATACAATACTAGCTGAACAAATTGAAGGAAAATTATATTACTAGAGGAAATTTACATTTCATGGATCTTACAGGAGATTCATAACTTGGGATATTTGAAGACATGTCTGTAGGGCAGGTTTAGTCTCACCTCTTCAAACTGTGAGCTCAGATAGATAGATAAACTCCAGAGGTTCCTTGTTGAGTAGGTAGGTCATAGTCACAAAGTTCTTATGATCATCAGCAGGTTAAGGTCAGGAAAAGCTGTACAAGCCTAGAGCAAACATGAATAAGTACAAGTTTGCTTCTTAGTCAGGAAATAAGCTGGCTGCCTTTCGCTAACCCCCTGAAGCCCGTCACATGGATATGGCAATGAGGCAAGGCGGGCAGCCACCGCACAGCAAGTCCTTCTCTTCTGCATGTGGACAAGGACTGCTTGAACTAAGCAGCAAGGAACAGTCATAACAACTCAGCTGGCTTCCCACAGCAACTGTGAGTCAGACCCTTAATTTGCTTTACCCACTGTTTAGTTCCTCCTGTACTGCTGTGGTTCAGTTGAGTTGGATGCATGGCAAGTTGCTAAAGTAGTTCTCAAGTGGAGAAAAAGCAAGTTTAACACACTTTGACAGTAGATTTTTGGTCCTCCTTGTGCTGGAAGCCCTGTTTGAAGAGAGGTAATAGATTGGCAGGACACTTTAATATCATAGTTAGACAAGCTGGACATCATCAAGAAAGATCACAGATGCTGAAATCCCAAGGGAAGAAAAGGTAGCAATGAAGTAAATAACCAAGCAATGTCTCTTTCCTCCCTCACAGTTCTGACAACAAGGAAATTAGCTTTGATGGTTTTCAATACCACAACACAACTGAAACTCAAAGGAAACAACTCTCCTTCTCTGAAATTTATCACAGTACTCGCAAATTCCCTATCCTGGAAAGGGCAGGCTTCATCTGCCTGCTCTTTTATCTGTCTCCTGTGCGGCTGTAGATGTAAATTCTGCTTTAAAAAAAAAAATAAATAAAAGGAGTTTGAGAGTTTGAGATCTTGTACCTCAGCCAAGATTCAATGTACTTTTCAACGTCAGCAAATTGGAAAAACTCAGCGTAAGTTGGAAGTTGAAATAAATGAGCTCTGAGATCTCTACCTCAGTGGAAGGATTTGTTTTGTCTTTTCTTCTTCTTGGCTGCTTGTGAGTATTATCTTTTTCTGAGCTTTCTTGCCTCTTGCCTTACTGTGTCACAAGCAAAATAAAAAAGCATTTCACAGTGCAGTCTGTTAAGGAACATGGAAAAGAGGGCAAACTGACTGCCCAGCTGAAGGCATCACAAGCAGATACTTTCTAGTGAAGAAGGTAGGAAAGATCCACCTGCCTCTGCAGATGCCAGATGCAAAGACCCATTCCCAGACACAGGAACCTGGACTGCTTGCAGACAAACAGCTGCACTGTGAATTGCAGTCAAGACCAGGCATTAAATTGTATGAGACAGCCCATAGGAAAAAGAAATGGCTCCCCTCACCCTGTGCAATGACCTTCTCTGTCCAGCCAAGACCTCCCAAAGGTTCAGTCAGCCACTGTGAAGCTCAGGATGGCAAATCCTATTTTGGTGTGTGGTTTTATAATAGAAACATTGCACTTGGGATAGTGCTCAGGGTCCCTGCAGAGGGGAAGGAGATTTAGATTTTTCTGAAAATGATCTATAAAAGTCATGCATGAAAGCCGAGAGCACCCATGCTAGGAAATAGGAAATGCTGAGAACAGATTAATCCCCCTCCTCTTCAGGATCTAAGTGTCCTAGCACAACATCCATTTAAACCCTCTCCTTAAGACAGAAGCTACCTTTCAAAGAGCCCACTGGAAGTGCAATTATCTGCCTAGGATGTAGAAGATGTGGATGGGGAATCACATTTATGAAACCTTTGGGAATGCAAGCCAGGCCATATCCTGATCGCTTCATTTCCCTGTCAGCCAGTTTTGCTCGACAAGACCTTGTCCCATAATTGTTCCCCTCTTATGCAAGGTGAGGAACCCTGCCTGGAGGAGCAGGCAGGATTATGGAGTTAACATCAAGCTGGGCAATGTCAAAATCTTCTCAAATGTTTCAGTAATAAGAGGATGTTATTTTGAAACTGTGGGGAAAAACACACATGAAAAAGAAGCTATGGTAATGAATTCTAAGAAGTAATTTAATGCTACTCGTAACAGGGGAGCATAATCTCTCAGAGTGATGAACAGTCTAATTAAGGCTAATTTATGAATAATAATTCAATCTAAATAGCCTGTGTGTGTATGCGTGTGTATGTGTGGTTGTGCAAATAGTGAGTCTGCCTCAGCACTTGGTAATCCTGTGAGTGTTTTGGCAAGGGTGCTAATGAACCATAAAGTGCAGAGATCTAGTTGTCTGACAATGCTTCATAATAAGAACAGGAAATGAAGTGTAAAAGGAGACTGGATATGAATGCATTAAATGTTGCTGGTTTTTTACATTTGTATGAAAAGAGTGAACGACCAATGAATGGAATTGTACCAGGCAGCACTGGAGGTGTTTCAGATACACTCTTTGATCACTCATACTCCTGAAGCAGAGAAGGTTTTGTTTGTCTTTTGTTTTAAGAATCACACACCAAATTCCTTGTTGCAAGGTTATTAAAAACACTTTTATCTGTCATAAAGCAAAAGCTATGAATTCCCTCAGAGGAGAAATAAGGAAAAATAAATCCTTCCTAACATTTGTTGTAAAGCAACAGTTGCAGACCCAGCATCAAGTTTTTATGTATTTTGGCCTCTGGTTTGTATCTCTTAAACAAGTGTTTCTAAGCAGGATTAGATTTATACTGCTGATAATGTGTAGAGCAATGTTTCCTGCCATATTGCAGAAGGAACCAAAAGAAGAAAACATAATGTTTTCCATTTCTTTGTTTCTTTGCAAGGAACATTCATTGAGAACTTTGCTGAGAGATTACATTGGTGCAATCAGTGTCTCTTTTTTTTTTCACTCAGGCGTAAGATGTATAAGCAGAAGAACATAAATAGCCGTAGGAGAGAAAAATTACCTACTTTTCACATAGAACACTGGAGAAACCACTACTGCAGTGCTGTGTGCGGTTTTCATGTCCACACTTAAAAAAAAAAAGTTAGAAAAATGGAAGGGACTTAGTGGAAAGCTAAAAGATTTGTTTGGGGTCTGGCAAACATGCCTTCCTAAAAGATGCCAGGGGTGTTTGATGGGAAGGTTAAGAGGCTATGAAATAATTCTCTATGGGGGCATCTAACCTGACCTGTGGTCAGCTTGCTTACAGCTGCACAGGGGTAAAAGCATGTGAAAATAAGGAGTATGTCGTGGGTTAACCCCAATGGGCAGCTAAGCACCACACAGCAGCTCACTCACGCCCCTCCGGTGGGATGAGGGAGAGAATCAGAAGGGTGAAAGTGAGAAAACTCGTGGGTTGAGATAAAGACAGCTTCATAGACAGACAGACAAAAGCTGTGTGCCTAAGCAAAGCAAAATAAGGAATTCATTCACTAATTCCCATCGGTAGGCAGATTTTTAGCCGTTTCTAGGAAAGCAGGGCTTCATCATGGGTAACAGTGACTTAGGAAGACAAATGCCATGACTGCAAATGTCCCCCCTTCCTCCTCCTTCTCTCCAGCTTTTATTGCTAAGCATGACGTCATATGGTATGGGATATCCCTTTGGTCAGTTGGGTTCAGCTGTCCCCACTGTGTAATAGCTAAAACATCAATCCGTTACCAACACTGTTTTCATCACAAATCCAAAACATAACACTATACCAGCTACTATGAAGAAAATTAACTCCATCCCAGCCAAAACCAGTATAGAGGAGAATAAGGAGGTTTCAACCTATCTCCCCAAGTAAGCGTCACAGCTGTTTCATGGGTGTGGAAGAGAAAGAAGATTTGAGGGAGGCAAATGGGAAACAGGGGCAGTGAAAATACAAAAACCACATGAAATTTCATCAGTGAGGCTCCTGCCAAAGGCCTCTACATATTTCATAGAGCATGAGAGGGACCAGTCCCTTTGCTTGTAACCTAATGCTTGAGAATCGTTAGGCTAAAGAAACATCTATTAAGCTTTGCTTTTTTCAAAGGGGTAATTGGGTAGCTTCTCAAGACTTTTTTCCGAATTGTTTTCTATTATTTTACTTGTTTGTTGGGTTTTTTTTTCAATATCTGAGACTGACGCAGCTCTATAAAGAGATTCAAACAAATACAATACTCTTAGGAAACTGACTTCCCTCTACTTAGTCCTTCAGCTAGGGAGTTGCTTTCTTATATAAAATCAATTACAACTTTTTTGAAAAACTGATTGACTCTTCCAAGTAATCATAAAGTGAGTTACTCAGATTTACTTCATTTCAAGCCACATTCTTCTTTACAGTTGCAGTAGAAGATGAGAAACAAGGGAAAGGCAATATATATCAACGTGTAATGCATTGTTCACATGCAGTAGCTCATGGTACTCAGCAGTAGCATCTAAAAATAGGCCACAAAATGGAGAGAGATATAAATATATAGAGAGGTATATAGATATATCTCGTTCTCTCTTTAAAGTTTCAGCAAAAATTATTCTGCCGTTTCAAACAATGAAGCTAGGGGAAAAAAAAGATGCACCTACATCATTTCTGGATTCAGACTTACCTAAAGTAGAGAACAGGTGGATGCTGAAGTGCTCATTTTTTGAGGGAAGTGAGAAAGAGCAGTGGCATGATGAGAAGATGTCAGAGACTTCAGTGGCTGGTGAATAAATACCAGGTTGGAGTTATGTTGGGTAAAGGGAGAGCCAGCTCGTACCATACTGGCCCCAGTACAGCTCAAATACAGGGAATGCTCAGTATCAGCAGTGCCCTGGTGCTCTGCTTTTCCTAAAGGGCTGCTGTTATTACTGGGAGGATAAAACAGTTTCTAGAAAGGAAATTATTCTGGGGAAATGCTGCTTGAAAGCATCTGCTCTTCTCATAGGGTATTGCTGCAAATAACTGCCTGCTTTATAACGAAGTAAAGGAATTTGGTGAATACAAGATTGTATAAGGTTTACAAAGGCATATTAACATGTGAGATAGGAACTCAGTATGATCTACAAAAAAGGGAATTGTAGAGGATTAGGCACCCATCCTGCTTGGGTCCTTTTGTAAGTGCTGTGAGGCACCCTTATCCATCTCTGTATGCAGAAATCCCTTAGGAAACTCCCCAAGCTTTAATCATATCCCTTTAAATGAAACTTGAACCTTGAATTTCAAGTTCCAAGCACAGAAATGAATCATGAGTGGAATTTTCCCTTCACTTTTCAGCTCCTCTCTGAGCCTTCCCTTCCCCCTCTCAGGATCTTCAGTGAGACACAGCCTGTACTTGCAGAGTACAAAAAGGCACTTTTTTTTTGCTGGAGGAAAACAAGCAAAAGTGAGCCGTCAAGGCAGGACTGCATGTGTTCACTGATCTGACACATTTTGACTGATCTCTCCCCTTTGTCCCTTGTGTTTCTGTCTTAGCCTTCTCTCTTTGTCCTCAACTTCCATTGAGCTCAACAGAAAGTTTCTTATCACACCCTAACTGTTATTTACAAACAGTAAGCTTGGAGGTTGGAAGGCTTAAACGTTTTTCCTTAAATGCATGTTTTGATTGTGGAAAAAGCGGAGTCCTTAGAAAATTTCAGCAAAATTGCTTCTGCCGTTTGAAGGAATGAGGCAAAGGAAAGAAACAAATTTAAAGTAATTTAAAGTAAATCTAGGGAAGTAAATCTTCCATAGACTTAAGATAATTATTTCACTGTTTTCGTGATGATTCTCTAACACCTTCATGCTCACCTCCACACCTCACTTATCAGCAGTGTCTCTCTCTCCTTGTGCCCGATGAGCTGCAGTTTCAGCAGAATATGTGGCACAGAGTCTCTAGGTCCTTCTAAAACTCCCCATCTAGCAAGCATGGTCCATCCCAGATTTTGGAAGAATGGACCAAATTTTTCCAGCTGTTGCTTCTTTTGGCTGGTAGGGAGAGTTATGGGACTGAAAGCAGGGTGGCTGACACCCAGGCAGCCAAGAGGAGCAGAAGGGACAAGAACCAGGCTGTGAGTGGAAATATTATGAGGAGCTTGGGGAATGGAGGACCACAGGTATAGGAAGGGAGCAGCACTGGAATGAGCAGCGACAAGGTCGGGGCAGAACAGTCCCCAGAACAGCAAATACAATTCCCCGAGCTGCACCACTGCCCTGGGATCCTGCAGTTTGTTCTCGGTCCCACTGCGAACGGGACACAACTGGGACACACAACCTGCACAGGGGGATGCATGCTGGTCCTTTTTCATCTCACACCCCTAAGGGTGAATCTATCGCCTCTCCCAGGAGACGGAGGACTACTGCAAGAAATATTGCCTGAGGGCTTCTGGCAAATTACAGAGGAAGTTCTCAGATTGACAAGCTTAGCTAAGTCTGTAAGAGACCCAGACGCAATCTTGTGCTGGGAGAGAATGGCAATAAAAAGCAATCTTGCTTTTATATTGTTGAGCAGAGGCAGTAAGCATTTAAAGAAATGCTCAGCCAGCAAACTGAAACAGCAACAGCAAAACACTATATTTTTGTCAAAATTCAAACCACCTCAAGGAGTAAATTAACACTAACCAGTTCTGAGCTCCATCCCATCAGAAATGACAGTGTTGCCATATTTATTGTTTCAGTAAGCTTCAATTGCTGGAACAAGGAGCCCTTAAAGGAAGCCAGGCAATTTCAAGATGTCGTGTTTATAAGTGCATTAGTTGTGCAGATGGGTAGTTCTTTGCCTGAACTATTTTTAAAGACCATAAGAATTACTCATCTATGTTTAACACTGCTAGAAAAAATATCTGTCCAGTATATTTCAGACATAAAGTCAGCAAAGGAAACTGGGAGCCATGGAGAAAGTACTGGGGACTATGTTGTACTCAACTCTGTATTCCAATCTAATGTTTGGTCTCACCTAGTTCAGTGATCAATGAGAATAAATATTTCTTAGTTACACTTTGAAAGCTACTTTTATGTTATAATCTCTTTAGGAAAGTCTCAATATATAAGACAGATAAGTTATGATTGCATTCATGATGGAGAAGGGTAAAAAGAAGCCCTGAGGAACCACATCTTCAATGCCAGAATTGAGAATAAGGACTGATGTCCAAGTCTTCTGTCTGCGGGTGAACCTCAATAACTATGCTTTCAACGTGGACAGTTGCCAAAAGAGCCGGTTTAGTCTCATTATCCCAAGAAGCACATGCTTACCTGAGTGCAGGTTTCATGAAAGAGGGTCATTACATTATAGAGAAAGCTAACACCACCAGTCATAGAATCATAGAATCATAGAATCGTTAAGGTTGGAAAAGACCCTTAAGATCATTGAGTCCAACCGTTAATCTATCACTGCCAAGTCCATCACTATACCATGTCCTGGAGCACCACGTCTGTCCATCCTTTAAATACCTCCAGGGATGGAGACTCAGCCACTGCAGTCTGCCAGAGTTACTGAAGGAAGAACAAGTGCCTGCTTGGATCCGATCCTGCTTCCTTCCAAGAAGCACATCAACTTAGCGCTCCTGATTTTCTTACCTATTAGAGTTCATTACTATGACTGCCATTGAAGAAGACATCTGCGGCATTTTTTTAATTGAGATGTATAATACTTGAGTTCCTTAGTGAATGTACTGGTTTTGGCTAGGATTAAGTAAATTTTCTTCATAGTAGCTCATATGATGATATGTTTTGGATTTGTGACAAAAACAGTGTTGAAAACACACCAATGTTTTAGCTACCCTCTGCTACATCACTTAGAAACCAGTAGACCCTTGAGCAGGAAGCCAATAGGCGTGGGTCCCCTGCCTAAAGTTGCATTCCTGTGTGAATTCTCCTACCTCTAGTAAGAGTTACCATGCCCTCAACCTTTCTGTCAGAGCATTACTAGCATCTTTTGTCCTATACCCACAGAGAACTGAGATCTGACATCTCAAACTTTCTTTTAGATTTGGTTGAAACTGGCCATCAGGTTAAAACTTATAAGGGATTAGGGAATACTGACTAACAAGCAGACAGCATGTCCACACAACAACATTTCGTACTGATTTCAGTACAAACTCAGACTAATAATAAAATAAATGTGTCATGATTTCTACCCATTCTCCTCATTTTAATTTAGAGAAACTATTTTTGTCAGGACACAGTTAGGAGCTATCATCACTAATATCCAAGATCCTCACGGTATCATTTAGAGAACAGTGACTGAAAACATCTGTATTCAGCTTCCCTGGAGGCTCAGACTCCCATGTAAGTCAATACACAGCTCTCAACCTATATGATCATATTATTCAGTGGCAGTTAACCAAAAAGCCAATCCATGGGCCTAATGAGCCATGACTACCTTTCCAGATTGTGGGCAGATGACAGACACTTTTGGTTTTGTTTCCAAACTTCTTAGGTGCATTTTGCCTCAGAAAAAAAGCAAAATTTTGTTTATCATCATGGACGCATAGGGCAGTCGAATAAGGAAAGCATTAGGAGTCAGAGGCATCTAATCTGCTAGCAGTACGGCTCTTCTCACAAAGAAATGAGTCTGTTCTCAGAAGATTACAAGCTTGGCTTAAAATAACAGCTTTTATGAAATGCTGGCCTCTCTGCCCACAGGGGGACCTCCATTCATGCAACCTTTCCTTCACGGCAGTGTGTGCTAGAATTATATAATTTAATCTTCTTCTTTGTCTTTTCGAATGAAGGCTGAGAATATCAAGTCTTTGCTATTGATTCTGGCAGCTGGGACTTGCTCTAAGAAAAACATCAACTGTTATGTGACTCACAACCGTGTCACAAAACTTCACAGTAATACCAGTGCCAACCTTCCAGCCTGCTTTGTTCAAGTAACTATACCACTTTTGAAGGTATTTGGAAGATGTCTTTTCTCCCTGTGCCTCCATTTACACTAAGTCAGACTAAAGCATGGACCAGAGCATGCTATCCTGCATCCAGTCTTTACTGTTTAGTCACCAGGTTACCCCATGGCACAATTTTGGTCCATAATAACTAATATGGGCAGTGCCCGTGCCTGTTTCACAGGACAGTGCAGCCTAACCGTTAGGGTCAGGAGGTAGCATAGACTAGGCTCGTCCCAGGACATGGTTTGGATAAGAGGGCTGGGAAGATGATTTAATCATATGGATATAAGTTGTGCCAGGCCACCTGCTCTCACAACCAGAGGCTGAAGCACATTTTATTACCAGGGAAGACACAGCTCTCCAGCCCAAATACAGAAAGTGTTCAAGAAGGGACTAAGTATTAGCTTTTCTAAAGCTTTTGATTCGGCAATATTCAGGCTTAGATTTGTGATTTTCTTAATAAAAAGACCCATAAGTGCGTTCACTATCTTGTCAGAGAGCTGCAAGACTGAATCTTTGCTTTCATAGTCCTCTTGTATTGTGCAGGTCTTGAAAGCTTTCTATCGTATCACAACATTACAATCCACAAGATCTTTCGAGATTTGAAAAATGTATTAGTACTAATCTCTCTCCCTCTTGGTCTCTCTCTCTCTCTCCTCACCTGTGCAGTTAGCCAGATGGTAACTAAGGCAACCTGGATTTATAGTGGGATGTGCAGACCATAAAATGTTTTATAACTCTCTAACTCATAATATTTCTGTAAGAATCTGTGGCACAAACAAACCAGGAGTATAAGAGCCACTCATGAATAATACAGCTGTCCTAAGCTTTGCCATGAAACCTTTAATGGGTTAAACAGAATCTCCAAATCTCCTTCCAGATACAGACCTGACATCTCCCATCTCTAGAGACTGCCTATACTGCATTTTTGGTAATGGCACCTCATTTTGCCATCAAACTGTGAGCTAATCTCCAGCCAGTTTATTTCCAAAATTCTAATTTAACAAGGTCAAGCAAATGTCCTTGGAGGAATCAAATCTGCTTGCCATAAAAATTAAACCCCATAAAATTTGGGATTTCATCCCACTCTTACTTAGTTATTGGACAAGACTTTCCTCAACAGCAAGTCTGAAGTCTGATGTCTTACATGGCGGTAACACTAGAAAATAGAGACAAGATCTGCAGAAGGTGAGGAAGCCATCCCCTCAGGGACTCATACAGTGGTGAAAAATATGGATAAAATGGGTTTCACAAGGAGAATAGATCATTCCCATGTCCTAAGGCAGTGGAGTATATACCCTGTTAATACCACAAGGGCAGGGCCCAAAGTAAAGGAAGACAAATTCATTTCAGGAGCCACTTGAGGCAAAAAAACTCATTCTGTTCCTCTCCTCCTCAGTGCAGCTTTTTGGAGACCTGTTTCAATATGTCTTATATGCCACAACCAGAGGAGCAGAAACAAAGCACGTTGTTTCCATTATGTGTCTGGACAGTGTCAGCCTAGCACTAGAAACAGTCGTCTTCCTTTCAGATTGCAAAAGAAAAGACTCAAAAGCAGGCAGAGAGCTGCCTGGGAAAGGTTATTCAAGGTTGTCCAGATTTGGAGAAGGGTATTGCTTTATAGCAAAATATTGCAATGTACTCATTCAGTGTCTTGTCTGAAGCTTAGGCACTCACTGAGCTAAACTCAGCAGTGTCTGCAAGCGACCTCACTCAATAATGTGATGAGACCTTGATCTCCTGTCGAGCAGGTCCTTGCTCAGTCCAAGGCTTTCTGGACACAGCAAGGCACAGATTCAGCCCAAATCTCCAGATCCACCTCAGTCATTCTTCATCTGTCTGCTCCTGCCTCATATTGCTCTCCCTCTGCTTTATATTTGCAGGGTCTTTATAGCTAAACATATTTGGTGTCGCCTTCCAATGCTAAACATTGCTTTCTTTTCATAATACAGTTTTTTCATTTCCTTACCCTGGAGCAAATACTTTTGAGAACTGCAATCTGTGCAGTGCTAGGGCATAGCTGTGTAGACAGACTTAGCCACAATTTATCTGCTGCCCTTCCAGATTCTTCCCAGGGTCACTGTTGTTATCACAGGAGCTTGTACACCCCACCAGCAGCACTTTCCCTCCCAGGGACTGTATCACCCACCTGGTGACAGCAAGAGCTGCTGCAGAGCATCAGGATACCAGCACACTGAGGTCGTCTTCCAAATGCTTGTCCACTGTACTAACGACAGTGCATATATGGAGGTCTGCACAACTCCCATTAATGGATGAGAACACCATTTTGCAGAAAATACTGGGAAAAAAATGTAATAGAGAAGCCTTCTGTTTTGATGAGTGTGACAATATCCTTTCTATTCAAAAAACCCTTGGCTGAAGTTTGTTTGCAGAGACACCTGAGATGGATAAGGCTTTGAACTCTGAGACATTGATTTCACCAATGGTTTGATGACGAAGACTGCAGCTGTGATGCTCTGTGAACCAGGGAAATAAAACTCTTGGGATCAGGCACAGAAACGAATCTGTAGAAGTTGCTTGAGAAATGGAGCAGTCAGTGGTGTAATGACTTGAAAGCTAGGGGATCATCCAAGCGATGATGCCTGTGCTACACACAAGGAATTCAGTCCCTTCTCCCAAATAAGGGCCCTTGACAGATTATAACACTACATTCTGGACAGAGAGATATTGTGTGTCTGATGCCTAGACTTTTATTGAAGTCCAGGATTGTGAACTGTAAGTCATTTAGCCCACTTTAGATAAGTATCACTTTCAAATCGGATTATAATTTGCAAAGGCACAACATGTTCAGGGCAAAACTGTGTCAGACACCAAGATAAGGATTCCAGGAGGCTCCGCTGCATGGTAGCTTTGCAGACAAGGAACCAGAGTATTGGGAACATCATAGTAGCACGTGCACTGACAAAAGAGGACTTTTTTAATTCAGCTTGAGACAAAGGTGATTTATCAGACATCCCAAGGCAATTGCCACAGAGAACTGGGGAAGACTGTGCAACATGCAGCTGTTTCTGGTTGCTTGTGGTGTTTTGGCACACATATACATTATTAATGCCGCTATTGTTAAGTCTTATTTTCCCTTGTGTTATGTGAAAAGCTACAGCATTCACCACTGTGCCAGCGACCATCCTGTGAACGTATTTTCATTTCCCATTTTCCCAAGTGATGCATTTGTCTATGTCCAGCGAAACAAACAAACAGAAGAGCCGCCAGCTCTGACTCAGAGGGGTGCTGGATGCCACAGGCAGCTTCCCAGGGGAAGCGAGTGTGAAGGTTTCTCTAGCACGGCATGCAGACGGTCTCAGGCATGCTTTGCCAGCTTCACAGAAAATTTGGAATTTAAATGAAGGAAACACAGGTCTCCCTCCTGCCCCTGCTTCTCTCAGAAATGTCGATGGAGTGAGTCAGTGATGAGCTGCTGTTGCTGCGTCATTACTGCAATCATTGGGGAGAAGCCCGAGTCACAGGGAGAAGCTTAAGCCATCGAGTTACTCCTCACCAGAGTGCTGAGGCAAGCAGGGGAGGATGACATTCAGCAGTGGCCTCAGAAGCAATTCCCTAGTAGGATTAAGCTGCTTTGAAGAAGAGGCCTCCCCTTCTCCTGGAGTCCCCTCCTTGCCAAGCTTTGCATTGACCTGAAAGAAGTTAAAGTTATCCGGAGCCTGATAAGACAGGAAAGTTTTGGCTACAGTGTTTTAGCCTTTGATGCCATTGAAAAAAAGGACGAAAGTGCACAGACTCACAACTGTGGTTCAGTTTTATGTCCAGTGAGGTGTGCAGACACAGGAAGATACTGGAAGATTTGGATCCAGTTATTGGCTCTGCCAGAGCTTTGAGTGAATTTGTGAAACCACTGACACCCAGTTTTTCTCCTATCCATGTAGGCACTTCAAGCCATTGCTTAGGCATCATCAAGATACTGAAAACCACTGATAAGTTTCCTCCAGAGACATGCTCAAAAAAACCCAGTATTCGTCCACCAACTTCAGCTGATGAGCCATTCATAGAGCTAGCCCAAAGCAAGACTATGGAGCAGGTGTTTGAGACCAGGTTTGTCCTGCTTATCTTATCAGTAGGTCTGAATTCTGGGTATGGCATTTGCACTTTGAAAGTCCTATGGTACAGGAACACTGGTGAATGTTTAGGGGCTTGTGGTGTGTGGGAAAGGGCAGAGAAGAGGAACATATTTTTGGCATCATCTTTCTAAACTCCACATAGTTATTCTGTGGAGCAGGAGACTGCAGGTGGTCTCTTGTATTCCTAAGAGGAAATGCTCAAGGGATTATTATCTGACCAAGTTTTTTCTTTATTTGAACTTGGATTGTTTCTCTATGACCTGAGTTCTATATTCTATGTTAATCTGGCACCTGCACTTAACTATTGAATTTTTCAAGGATCCACTGTTTCTCTTGATTTATGAGATGACAGAGAGTGACAAGCCTGACTAATCACTCTGTATCTCAGTCTATGACATCAAACTTTCAAAAAGGTCAAGGAGGAGCTGCCATGAAAGTCATGGTCCCTTAAGAATAATTTTGACACAGAAGCTGAATTTATACTAGCCAGCCCCACTCATGGCAGCATGAATTCCTGCCTGTTTCTGGAAAGGGTGGGTATCATAGCCTTCTGCTGTACCAGCAAGAAGATAAAGGTCTAAAAGCACAGATCCACTATACTCAGTGTTTCTTCCTACTGTCCCTGAATAAAAACCCCTCCTGTTTTAGTTCATTGTCTAAAGCCAGTTTCTTCTATAGGGGCATCACAATCCTGAAGCTTCCTGGGCCATCGTAACTGGAGAAGAAGACACAATAGGGCCTGCTGTGGCGCAGTCTCCCCCTTCATGTAAGGGAAGCACTAATTCTTAGCCATGGAGTAGCACGAGGATTCATTAACTCATGTTTACATAGTGCTAAGTATTAATTATTGAGTCAAGCTGCCACCAAAGGGAACAAAAGGCCTTGGCTTTCTGAATAATAGGGCAAGCACATCTTGGAAGACTCCCACAGCCTATTTGACAGATGCGCAGTGTGACATGGCATGTAGGAAACTGCAACCATGTTTTCCTTTAAGTCACATAACTAATTAAACTCATGAGTTGGCTCAAGCTTCACCGAATAGTGTGGTGCTTTAGAAGGAAAACTGCAAAGCTTTGTGAACAGCTGAAGCTCTGAAGATGAGGATTTACTGATGATAACTACAAAGACAACATTACTAGTAATCAAATGGTGAGGTTTTTTCTTTTGGCAGGATCTTTTTGTGTGTTAAAAAGAGAAGGAGATGCACAAAGAAGTGAACATTTCCCTTTTATGAACAATTATTGTATCAACAATACAGCAGCATGCAAACCCCAAATAAGATTAGAACTCCACTGGACAAGTTATTAAGCAGTAAGGTAAAAGACCATCCCTGTCTTTCAGGTCAGTGTCTTCTACTCTGCAGCTGAGGAGAGCAGGGAGCACAAAGCATGGCTGCAGGTTTCCATTTGCTCCACAGATACTTGGTAACTTCATTGGTGGATGCAACCCTGTCATGAACAAGAATATGCCATTAGCTAAAAGACTTTATTTTCTAAAGACCATGCTAAGTAACAGAAACAACTGGGACTGTGCCATACCCTTTCTGTCCAGTTCTGGGGTTATCTCCTTTAAACTGAAAACAACAAGTGTCAAGGGCCAGACAAGATCTTGACCTGGCTATTCTATGTATACACCATGCCTCAGCACAATAGTTGACCCAGAATACTGTAAGGGTCACTGTTTTACAAAACAGGAGTGTATTTCAACTTGGAAACACAGGTAACAACCAGGTATCTGGCTATATAGGCATCATTTCTGCTCTGAAAATTGTAAATGAGCTTCAGAGACATATCGCACATCCATGTGAATGTGGCCATGGTCACAATTTTATCACTGGACTCTAATAACATGTTTGTAATTGCTTATAGCCCCAGCATAGCCTCTCCCACTAGCCTATTTATCTTCACACATACACCCACCCACCCTCTTCACCCCCCAGTTTAAAGGCACCCCTGCAGCACACACCAAAATTACCCACAGGGTCAGCAAACTTAAGGAACACCAGCTCCAAAATAACTCCCCAGGAAACTCCTGCATGGATAAACTGTAGCTAACCAAGGTCAGATGGTACCAGGCAGTCAGTGCTATTATTCTTAATCTTGTAAGGGAAGTTATAGGGCTCAGGAAGAGTGAGGGAAATGTCTTATTATTCCTTGTTGCTTTTATCATTAGCACTACTAGGTATGCTATATCACCTGTATTAGTAATAGTATTTGTAGTAGCAGTAGCAATAACAATAGTAACAATAGCATTATTCTTAGGAGCCATAGTCATGACTTCAGCTTTACTCTTATCCGAAAAATAAATCTCTTGAAGTATCTCGGCTTAGTCGCACTGGTGAAACCAGTGAAGTCTGGGGAGGTGGGCTTGCTGGTGATGCATGTCTGCTTGAAACTAGTATGGCATCTAGCGCATTTCCCATAGACACTATAAGATGGCAACAGCACTTAGAGAAAGCACGGGCAACACAAGAGATAGAAAAACAAAATGCAATCGAACGAGTAAGGGAGGAGCACAAGGAGATCCTCATTTGGAGTGTGCAGGCTCTGCTCAGATTCACTGTCACCGGTTAACTGGTTCTGTAAGGCAACCACTTATGTGTAACTGATAGGTAGTAAAAAGAATTATTTGATGATTATCCCATTGCCTTTCCATTACTGGGCTGACCTGATAAGAAGCAGCTCCCCTATCCATCACAGCTGTGACCGTTCTAACTGAACTCGTTTTTCAGACCACTATCAGCCAGCCTTGGCTATTTTTACTCCTAGATTTATGGGGCAAATTCATCCCCTAAATTCAATTTTCTTTGATGAAAGCTTTTCAGAGATTTTTTTTCATCCTTTCTCCATTGTCTGTGAGTTATGCTTTACCTTCTCTGTCCCAGGTGTAAGTCCCGGAAGGTTATCTGCAGCTGCAGGGAGATTGCAGTGCCTTCCTGTATTTCTTTTTAACTACTGAAGTTATTATTTTCAGAAATAATGTTTTTCATTCAAATTTCACTGTAAGCTTCAAGAAGTCCTAAAACAAGGTAGAATCTATGTCTGTGTATGTATATGGGTTTTTTCCTCCTCTCCAATAGACCTTGGATCCGCTGGTGACCTGTGAGCTTCTGTGGAAGTGAGGGCACCAGTCAATTACACGCTGGAGGATGCTCACCATTCATTTGCATTACTGCTTCAATTATCCATTAATACCTGCAGCAGACTTGGATATTGCTATCTGTTAGGCACTTTGCATCAGTTTGAACAGCAGAATAAGAGTGCAAGTGAAAAAATAACTTCCACAGAAGGGATGGGGAAATCCTAAAATAAATCCTAAATCCCTAAAAGAAAATTAAATTCCCCAGCAACTCAAACACCTACTCGGTCAGAAATGTCCTGTTCCCCCTCGTCAGCCCTATGCAGGGATGTTGTTGCCAGCCCATTTCCGAGAGCTGAGTTTGGCTCTTTGGGGGAAATTTAGCCACCTCCTATTGCAAAAGCTGAATATCTATCTTGCAGAAGGGAGATAAACAAGTTGCAAATACACAAGTCTGAGTGAGAGACATGGTACTGACAACTCCTTGGACAATCTGTACTGCATTTAAAGAACTAGATCATGTCCTGGCTGTGTAAAAAATACTTTTGAGGCAGAAAGCCCAGCACTGCCCAGAAAACACTCACTGAGGGAGCAAAATCCAACATAGTCCAGACTTCTGCATCCCCAGACACCCAAAATCTGGCTTTGGGTGTGAGGTCTTGGCTTTTGCTCATCTTTGCTTACATTGCTGCTTGAATTATTAAACTAAATTGCTTTAATGATCTTGAGTTTCACATTTCACTCCTCTCAGGCAGCTAAAGCTCAGCTGCTTTGGTAGGTTGGCAAGGCAAGCACTGAAGGTCAAACACCTCTCCAAACCCTCTTGGCACCACATAACACGGCATGGAAACTGAGAAGGGACAGTATCCGTTGTCAGCCAACCCTGACATTCAAGTCTGGAGCCAGACCAGAGCGCAGGGAACAGACTGTTGAATCTGCTCTGCCATTTGCATGGGTGCAGCTAAATTGAAACAAAGGGCCAGATCAGAAGGTGTTAGTCCCTGCAGAGACCTACAAAAACCATGTCAGACCTAGAATTTGTGACTTGGAATTTTCCTGACATCAAGGTATGCTTCTTCCCATTGAATCTGCAGCTAGTATTTAGGATGGATGGAGACCCTTCACTCAGCAGTGCTGGGTTAGGTACGAGGGAACGCAAGCATTGCCCAAGCCCCAGGAGATCTGGCTTTGTCTTTTGCCTTTGGCAGAGTACAGACATTCAAAACCAAAAGCCCAGGATCCCATGTGGTTTCAGAGGATGACTGCAAGGGAGAGATTTAGTCCCTCAATTCTGAGTTTTCCACTTGTTTCTTTTTTCTAGCCTTTTTCCCCAAAGCAGTAGCTTTTGTCTTGATTTTCAACATCATGACTGCTTTTAAGGGAACAAATCTCAAAAAAAACCCAAAAAGTAATAATTCTCTGCAGTAACCAAGTCACTCCTACTTTCACAGCAGTTCTCAATTCCTGTTTATAAACCTCGTACTCCAGCTGTGAATGGTGATCACCTGGCAGAAAAGAGCAGTGATGCACTGACCCACCACCCCAAGCGATCACTCATCATACCGTGCCATTACAACATACTGCTGTGCTGAAACATCGTAATCCCCCACCCCCAAATCCCACCCGTACCAAGATCTGGCCACAAGATAGACCTGATTTAAAATATCTACAAAGGTTATATGTGATATGCTGACTACCCTCCTCCACTCAGCAGCAATTTGGTGTGGAAAGCAGTGACTTTGAAAGCAGCTGGCCTGTAGGAGTAGGGAGGAGAGCAGGAACCGTCTTGCTACAGGGCACAGATAAGCGTTAATTGATACTACACACTAAAAAAAGGCTTGAGATAAAGACTTTACAGTGATAAATGGTGCCTCCTCTTCCCTCACAAGATGTCCCCAGCTCCCTGTTTGATGCCAATCCCCCTCAGCCATCCTACTGTATCTTCCCACCCAGATTCTTCTCACTGCTCCTTCTGGCCTTCCTACTGCCATTGTCCTATATTGCATCCTTCTCTGTCTGCTATGAACTGCATGTTTTTGTGTCTGTCTTGTGACAGCCACTGGGAACTTCACTAGACATTACTCTTTAGGGAACAGCAGCTGGATTTCCAGCTTGGGTTTGTGTTTGACGCTGCTGTGCTGGGGGCTGCACAAAGGGCACCTCTCCCTTATTCCTTCACCCTCCATCCCGGCAGTGCACAGCAAGGCTGGGTTGTCCACCAAGGAGCTCCCTGACAGTGTCTCCCTATGGGAAGGACCCCCCTCAGTTGCACAGGCACCGAGCTGGCCCCACCCTGGCAGACAGATCTGCCAGTAAGGGGATGTTCTCTGGGCCCTGGTACCTCACTCCCTTCTCTAACACCCCCACGCACACACCCTCCACCTCCGCTCATCACCTTGTGCACTGAGTCTCACTCACCACTCCCTGCATAAGGAGAGATGGAGACAGTGCGCCATCCAGTTCTTAACATCTCAAGTGCTCTGTTTCCCTGGGGGATATTGCTCAAGTGAATTAATCTCTCTGCCAGGACGTTCGGCTCACTACAGGGATAGTTAGCTCCACACCCCCTGAGGACCATGGGAATTGGTTTTACTATTCTGCAGTGGTGTGGACCTTTGCTAGAATGAATCTTCTGCATTACACTGATCTGTTTCTCATTGAATAGACTTTGATTGATTAAGGATGTAACTGTTTCTCACACTACCACTAACCTTCTTAACCCTGGCATCAAGAAAAGATAAAAATGTGAAGAGAAAGCTTCCTATCCTGGTACGGTCCTCAGATTACTGTTCATTATTGATTTTTCAGGTAGGCAGCAATGAAGTTGCAACAAGAAATCTGAGGGCAATCAAGAGAGACTTCAGGGCCTTGGGACAACTGGTTAAGGGATCAGGAGCACAGGTAGTGTTCTCCTCTATCCTTCCAGTTGCAAGGAATGATGAAGGAAGACACAGGAAGACCCAGCAGATCAATACCTGGCTCTGAGCCTGGTGTCACCAGCAGAATTTGGGGTTTTTTGATCACAGGTCGGTCTACACGACACCAGGCCTGCTGGCAACAGATGGGGCACACCTGTCTCAAAGCGGGAAAACAACCTTTGCACAGGAGTTAGCAGGGCTCATGGAAAGAGCTTAAACTAGATTTGAAGTGGGAAAGGGATAAAACCAGGCTCACTAGAGATAAGCTTGGGGGCAGCATGCCAATGTTTGAGGGATGGTGTGCTAGCAAGGTCCTTTGGTCTGCCGTCTCAGTGGAGGTAGGGGATGGAAATCCATGCGGCAGCAAAGATGCAAAGGTTAGGGATGTGTTAGAAACCATGGAAGCGCCTGAGAATGGTCACATAGGAATTAGGGTTTCTCCCCCCAAAAAGGTTGTGGGATCAATAGCCCAACTGAAGTGCATCTACACTGATGCACACAGCATGGGCAACAAACAGGAGGAACTGGGAGCCATTGTGCAGCTGGAAAACTATGATATAGTTGTGATCATGGAAACACTGTGGGATGACTCGCACAACTGGAGTGCTGCAACGGATGGCTATAAACTCTTCAGAAAGGATAGGCAAGAAAGGAGAGGCGGTGGTGTAGCCCTGTATGTTAGGGAGGGCTTTGACTGTCTAGAGCTTAATAATGGGTTGACTGTTTATGGGTATGAATCAGGGGGAAGGCCAACAAGGCAGATATCATGGTGGGAGTCTGTTGTAGACCACCCAACCAGGGTGAAGAGGCAGATGAAATATTCTATAAGCAGCTGGGAGAAGTCTCACAGTTGCTAGCCCTTGTTCTCGTGGGAGACTTCAACTTACCAGATGTCTGCTGGAAATACAATACAGTGGAGAGGAAACAGTCTAGGAGGTTCCTGGAGTGGGTGGAAGAGAACTTCCTGACACAGCTGGTGAGGGAGCCAACTAGGGAAGGTGCCCCGCTGGACCTGTTGTTTGTGAACAGAGAAGGACTGGTGGGTGATGTTACAGTTGGAGGCCTTCTTGGGCACAGCAATCATGAAATGATAGAGTTTTCAATTCTAGAAGTAAGGAGCGGGGTTAGCAGAACTGCTACCTTGGAGTTCCAGAGAGCAGGCTTTGGCCTGTTTAGCGGCCTGGTTGAGAGAGTCCCTTGGGAGGCAGTCCTGAAGGGCAAAGGAGTCCAGGAAGGCTGGACATTCTTCAAGAAGGAAATCTTACAGGCGCAGGAGCAGGACATCCCTATGTGCCGAAGGATGAGCCAGCGGGGGAGAAGACCAGCCTGAGTGAACAGAGTTTCGGCTGGAACTAAGGAAAAAAAAAGGAGTGTTTACGACCTTTAGAGGAAGGGGCAGGCAACTCAGGATGACTACAAGGATGTTGTGAGGTTATGCAGGGAGAAAATTAAAAGGGCCAAAGTCCAGCTGGAACTTAACCTGGCTACTGCCATAAAAGACAGCAAAAAATGTTTCTGTAAATATATTAGCAACAAAGGAGGGCTAAGGAGAATCTCAATCCTTTATTGGATGCAGAGGGAAATATAGTGACAAAAGATGAGGAAAAGGCTGAGATACTTAATGCCAGAAACTGACTGCTCATGATTTGGATGGGCGCAGTCTTCGCTGGGTAAAAATCTGGCTGGATGGCTGGGCCCAAAGAGTTGTGGTGAATGGAGTCAAATCCAGTTGGCAGCCGGTCACGAGTGGTGTTCCCCAGGGCCCAGTATTGGGGCCAGTTCTGCTTAATATCTTTACCAATGATCTGGACGAGGGGATTGAGTGCACCCTCAGTAAGTCTGCAGGCAACACCAAGTTGGCCAGGAGTGTTGATCTGCTTGAGGGTAGGAAGGCTTTACAGACAGATCTGGACAGGCTGGATTGATGGGCCGAGGCCAACTGTATGAAGTTCAACAAGGCTCAGTGCCAGGTCCTGCACTTGGGTCACAACAACCCCATGCAATGCTACAGGCTGGGGAAGAGTGGCTGGAGAGCTGCTTGGTGGAAAAGGACCTGGGGGTGTTGGTCAACAGCCAGCTAAGTATGAGCTGGCAGTGTGCCCAGGTGGCCAAGAAGGCCAATGGCATCCTGGCTTGTATCAGGAATAGTGTGGCCAGCAGGACCAGGGAGGTGATAGTGCCCCTGTACTCAGCACTGGTGAGGCCACACCTTGAATCCTGTGTTCAGTTTTGGGCCCCTCCCTACAAGAAAGACATCGAGGTGCTGGAGCGTGTCCAGAGAGGGCAATGAAGCTGGTGAAGGGTCTAGAGCACAAGTCTTATGAGAAGCGGCTGAGGGAGCTGGGATTGTTTAGCCTGGAGAAAACGAGGCTGAGGGGAGACCTTATTGCTCTCTACAACTCCCTGAAAGGAGGTTGTAGCAAGGTGGGTGTTGGTCTCTTCTCTGAAGTAACAAGTGATAGATTAAGAGGAAATGGCCTCAAGTTGTGCCAGGGGAGGTTTAGGTTGGATATCAGGAAAAAATTTTTCACTGAAAGTGTTGTCAAGCACTGGCACAGGCTGCCCAGGGAAGTGGTTGAGTCCCCATCCCTGGAGGGATTTAAAAGACGGGTAGATGTGGTGCTTAAGGACATGGTTTAGTGGTGGACTTGGCAGTGTTAGATTAACAGTTGGACTTGATGATCTTAAAGCTCTTTTCCAACCTAAACAATTCTATGATTCTATGATTCTATGATCAAGAAAAGTAGTGAGACATTCAGGTAAAGATCTAAAAACCCAACAACATATACCTCCATAATCAGGCCCAATAAGCCCAGCTACCTTTGTTTTACTGGTAACAATATTTGCTACAAAACTGCACTATGAAAAAGGCAGGACTGTCTCTGTGGCAGGTGCTGCACTCGCTGATGCTGGTTCTCACGCAAATTGAAATAAATGAACTCTAGCCTCCCGAAACCCAGAATGTTCATGGGCTGCACCCATAACCCAAGTATCTGGGCTCTGGGCCAAGCAATTCTTCCAGGGAGAGGACCATCTTCTCAGGACACAGTCTTAGTGGAATGAGTCTGTTCCTGCCATATCAGCCTGTTGCCTATGTCTCTGCACTGTTACCTTAGAGCCTTTGCAAACTGAATATTCTCAGCACAAAGCTCCTTGGTCTGGTGCACATCAAAGACTGTTTGGCTTAACAGTGGACATGAGAAGATTCTCCTTGCTCCAAAGTACCATGCTGCCAGGCATCCTGTGGGGTGTGAGGGGAGATACATTCCCATTCTCTTGGGATTTTCCAGGAATCGAGTGCTGTTGGAGTATCTCAGCAACTTCATTTTAAGGACTGGCATGCCAAAAGGATGAAAAGACTTGGTATTAGCCCATTATCTCTAAATCACTTTACTTCAAGCTGGGCTATGGTAAGAGCAAATAGTAGTAATACCAGATAGAGTACGCAGTGTAGAAATAGGTAATACAGTTCACAGAGACATTTCTATGAATATGTTACTTTCTAGTCTAGCAGGTTTCAAAGTTTCTTTCACACTCTGCGATTCAGCTAATAAGCTGAAAGATGCTTCTCAGACTTCTTATTCAAGGACTCGCACAACCCATTCACCATCTGGCTGCCTCACAAAAGGCAACCGGCGCATAGAGCCCTTCGCTCTTTTATAATTTAAGTTTGCAGTTTCTTCAGATCCAAAGATTTCCTACTCAATCAAGAAGACTGTTGTAGCATCCTGTCCCCACACCATGGCCTGGCCCAGCTAACATTCGAAAGAATAATGTCTTTTGGATATAGCCTAGTGCAATTTTTGTTTGCCCAGATGGTGAATAAAGATATTTAATGAATATTCCTGTGGTCAGGGGATAAATTATTAAGTCACTGTAAAAGAATATGATCTTCCTCCCTGCAACGGCTATAGTCAAATGCCAGAGGGAAGCCTCATTATTCATCTTCAGATTCCACAGAGCCATGTAAATTGACAACCACATTTTATCCAGCTAAATAAATGGTACTAATGCATGCGGCCTACTGTTGGATTTTGATCAAGACTATACTAGGCTGTTAAGGAATTTGTGATTAAATGATCCATGAATTCTGGTTTTGAGGGAAACATCAGCAGAAGCACGCTAGTCCCACCCTACCCCTAATCACATGGCACCCCAGTTGGTGAGCTTCTTTATGGCAAATATGAGAATGCCATTAGAAATATTGGGTCTGAAGAGAGACTCAGCCTTGGAGTCTAACTGGACAGAGACATTCAGTTCTTTGAACATTGAGCACAGAGCAGCCCATTACTGGCTCTGTGGACATTACTCCTTCTTTGGCACATAATTTGCCAATGGATACCTTCTTATATCTCAGTTCTTTTAAAGAGTCTTTATTCTATGAAGTCTTGGACTCTACTGTCCTTCCCCATTTTCAAAAGCTCATTTGTTTAATTTGTCAATAGGACAGTGCATCAGGTAGAGGAGTTTGCTTAAGGCCATGTCCATTCAGGTTTTGAATACCTCCAAGGATGGAGACTCTACAAACTCTCTGGGTGACCTGTTCCAGAGTCTGCCCCCTCCCACCCCCAGTCTCTCCCCTTCCAATAGCAATGTTTTCTCTTACATTTAAATGGATTTCCTTCGATTTCAATTTCTGTCATTTCCTTTTGTTCTATCACTGGGAACCACCGAGGACATCTCGGACACCGCAGGATGGCTCCATCTTCTTTACTACACCACATCAGATATTTATACACATGGATAAGATCCCCCTGAACCTTTTCTTCTCAAGGCTGAATAGTCCCAGCTCTCTCAGCCGCTCCTCGTATGTCAGATGCTCCAATATCTGAACCATCTTTGTGGCCCTTCACTGGACTCATTCCAGTATGCCCACATCTCGCGTGTACAGAGGAGCCCAACACTGGACACAGCTCTCTTGATAGTTCTCACCAGCGCTGGATAGAGGTGAAGGATCACCTCTCTTGATCTGCTGGCAACACTCCATCTAATACAGCCCAGGATGCTGTTGGCCTTTTTTTGCTACAAGGGCACATTGCCAGCTCATGTGCAGCTTGTTGTCCACCAGGACCTCTATGTCTTTTTCTACAAAGCTGCTTTCCAGCGACTTGCTCCCCAGTCTTTACTGGTGCCAGGGGTTATTTCTCCCCAGGGGTAGGACTTGGCATTTCCCTTTGCTGAACTTCATGAAGCTCTGTCAGCCCATTTCTCCAGCATGTTGAGGTCCCTCTGAAAGGCAGCACAACTCTCTGGTCTCTCAAATACGCCTCCCAGTTTTGTATTGTGTACATAATATAGGACACCCAGAAATCTCATGCAGGACATCTCAGTTCTGCTCTTAGAGCCAGAATAGTGAAAATTAGATATCACAGAAAATAACTTCAGGGGTCTAAGTTCCTTATTAGTTCTGGATCTGAGAACTGCTCTCCCTGTCATATCCCGTTATCCTCCACTGCTCACTGAAAAGACCATATTTAAATACCACAGTCCTGGTGCATACACTTTATTTCAGCCTCCCTGCATGTTAATATTATTAGTATTGATTTTCTGAGACTTTGCAGCAGAGATGGCAAAAGGGTCTCTCTGCCTCACGCTCCCTGCACAGCGCTCCACTCACACGTCATTGCTTTCGCAAATACGAAAACTCCATCCCAGTTCTCCACATGCCACAAAAATTTACTAACAATGAACCTTGAAAACAAGCCACCTTACAGCTCATGTCTTTTCATAAAACTCTTTGCTTTGTTTTGTTTTTGTCTCATTGGCTTGATTTTCCTTACTGAGGTTAATCTCTGCAAGGAGGCAGTGAGATTCTGCTTCTTCCCTTACAGCTGATCACAGAAGGACAGCATGAGTGCAGATGAGCACTTCTGTGAATCTAGGGCACATTTCTCTCCCTCCTCTGCCCTTTGCAGGGCACTAGAATGACCTCATTAGGAATTCTTACTCACAGCAGCTTCAAGCCATCTCTTGCTATAGAAGAAAGCATTTCTTTTCCTAAATAGTTACTGAATAGTTGGTGCTGTCTGGTGTTTGGTGTATTCCTAGAGGGTGGTCAGTGTTCAAACAGGACCTGTCTAGCCGAACACTTTCAGTCATGCTTTTTGCTAAAACACACCCAGCCTCAGGATCTGGCCTGATCCCAGTGGATGTCAGTTGAATCTACAAATGCCTTTCCTGGAGTCGGAACAAGACTCACACTCATGCTAAATTTCTTCTCAGCAACTAAAGTGGTCTCAACCAAATGATTTGCAGAACTCAGACATTCCCAGTGTCATGGATCACTGCCCACCTCACAAGCTGTGGTTTCTTTTGCACTACAGAAGAAAACGTCGTTCCTGTATTAGCAGATGGGGCTGTGCCAAGTGGGTTTCTTTCTCAGTTTTCTGATGGGTTATTCTGCAGGCCAAGAATCTGTTTCGCACTCCCTGTTAGACCCATGGGGATCCTTTAGCCCTTCCTGTGATGGGTTAAAAGGCTAGTAGGACCTGAGAGCCTGGTTAGTGCCTCCCTCTCTGGGAAGGCAGGCTCAGATTATACTTAAACTACTCACTATAATCAATGTCGTTGTTTGGTTTAGGATCCCCTTCCAACAGAGAACATTCACAGCCCTCCGTGTCAGCCTTAGAACCACTGGAAGGTGGTGAGCATCACAACCAGCTTCCTTCCAGGATTAACTAAAGAAGCAAACACGCTCAGTGATCAGAGTCACCATTCAAAGCACAAAACAATGGCTATTTCACAAGGGACTGATGGGAGAGGCACTGCACAAGACCTCTGTTAAAAGAAGCAGTCACAGCATGGCAGATGGAAGGGCTGGGAAAGATGGGGAAGCAAGAGAAGTACTGACGGTATGACCCTCAGAGAAACAAGGAGAGATGTGGCTTTGCACTGGTTGCAAAGAGGTTATGAACTGAGCAAAGACACTGAGACCTGCTGTGTTTGGAGAAGTGGTATATTGTACATTCATTAGAAAAATTCAGACTGTGTTAGACATGCATATTTAGTCTATAGTCAAACAGTAATAAATATATCAATAAAATAAGACTGGATATAATAATAAAAACATGAAAGTAATAAATTAAGTACAGTAAGAACAAGAGTAAAGGGATAGGAATATACCAGACTTCTGGGCCCTGTGGCAGGACAGTCTTTGACTTGCATAACTCAGAAACTCAGCTACTCTTCCTTTTGGTAGCCAGCTCAGAGTCATTACAGAAGCTGGTCTTTCACTAAAGGTGAATATATAGCGGGTGAGTAAGGTCTGATCCATTGATTTTACAGTGAGGAAAGAGCTGCGGATGCCTTTACAAAGTGCTGTGGAGATTTTCATTCATTCATTTGCCTCTACATTAACAGCAGAGACAGTGTTACTGAAATCTTGGCCACTTGAAATCTTGGCCCAACTTGGAAATGAGACAAAACAGATATTCATGGGTATGACCCATTTAAAGAATAAGCTGCAGGTTTACCACATACAGACAGGGGAAAAAAGAGATCTCAATTTCTTTCCCAAGTCACAGGCAATAGCTGAAGGACCCTAAGCTTTCGCAAATGCTGCTAGGGCAAACACACACCTCACAGAACAAAAACTATTGTTGGAGAGAAGAGTGGGCTTACCTATAGGAACGGGTCTGGGATTGAGAAGAGTGTGAGTGTGTTTTCTAGCTGTGTGATCAGCATGCATCCTTCAGAAATGTCATGTAATTTGTCAGTTTGTAAAATAATGAATGTAATATAATCCTTTTAATCTCCATTTGGTCTTTTTTCCCCTTCTAGATTTTAATAAGGAGATACCTCTTCGTTTAAAGGGTTAGGACTTCAATAATAATAACAACAACAGATTACTATGTATATTTTCGCTGTTATTAGTGAAGGCAATCTAATGCCTGTTAAATTTCAGGTCCACTGACTCTTAATACTCCACACCCTTCCCTGAATCAATAAGTCTGTACAAATCAGCTTCCCTTGCATCTTGTTTCAGGCACAAGGCTGGACTAGATGATCTCCTGAGGTCCCTTCCGAAGTGAATTATCATATGATCCTGTTATATTGTTTCAATTGGCTAATGATGCTTGGGCTACACATTTTATCTGAAGATGTGTCTCGTTGTCTGGCTGTTGTGGTATCAAAGGTTTCCAATTACTGAAGTAAATAGTAAATACAGAGCTCAGTCAAGTGTACTGTAAAGTGTCAGCTAAGGGAAATACTAAAACTGAGGAGAAAGGAGCAGTGGGGAAATTTGGCTTATCTATTCACTACAAGCAAAATTTATGAAATTGCAGAATGATCTGCAAAAGGATACAACAGAATGAGCATCATTTCAGTTACCTTAAATACAGACTAGGCTGAATACACAGTACAACAGGAAAAGGGAGGCTTCTTGAAGTGTCTGTGATAGGGAATCATAAAATAATAAAATAATTTAGGTTGGAAAAGGAACTTGATCATCTAACCTCTGAATAAAGCAGAGCCGACTTCAAAGTTAGATCAGCCTGCTAAAGAGCTTTTCCAGTCAGGCTTTGATTATTTCAAGGTTAGTACTGGGGCAACCTGTTCCAGGGTTTGACCATTCTCATTGTGATTCATTTTTCCTGGGTACCAAATGTGAATTTGACTTGTGTCTGTTGCTGCTCATCCTTTTGCTTCACAACTCCGACTAGAGTCTGGCTCCATCTTCTCCATAACCACCCATACAATGTGGGAATGGCCCCATCTTTGTAGTGCTGATACAGCTGTACTGAAAATCATTTGAGTTGCACTGGGCTGAAACAAAGGGACAAACCTAGCTTATCCTTCTGTGGATTCAGAGAGTGTTGAAATTTTCTCATCCTCAGTATAATAATTCTTCAATGTCCCCGCGTCATTTCCCAACTTGCTTTTCTTTACACGTGGATCTCAGCATTGCCTCTCATGATGCAGAGAAAAAGAACTATTTAATACCTCATATCCCAGCATCTACTCTTGGTACCTCACTGGGATATTGCCATGGAAACAGGGAAAGTTTGAAATGAAAGCAAATATGCTCGCTTTTCTTATTTTTCAGTAGGGACTTCAAAATTTACTGCGGTATAAAACAAGCCGTGTACCATCTGCTTATTGAAAATTGAATGCAAATGTTTCTTTTCTTTCTTCTGGAGCTCTAAATCACTGCCACGGCATATCCCCTCTGAAGCATCCTTAAAGGTGGTGTGTGAGTTTATGTAGCTTCCTGTCCAGAAGTTAATTAGATGAGAAATATCATTGTCCTTCAGCCATGGATGGCACAGATAAAGAACAGACTGAACCAAAATGGAAGGCAACATGTACTGGAGACAAGCCGAGCCATGAAATCAGCTGCTGGAAGAGAATCTAGTCTGTATAAGTCACACAGCCTCCCAGCTATATTTTGGGAAAGGTCATTTTTTACATAGGATAGGGGTGTGTAGAAGAGTCCTCACAGACACACCAGCATCATTTTTTCCCTCTGTGGTCACTTTTTTTGTGAATCAATTGAATCAAGCACCACTGAACTGGAGACTTGAGTCCTCTGTTTGCAGAGGCAGCAGCATGAGCCTCCCAGCTGATGTGACTGTGATTTATTCAGACTGCTCTCTAATAAGGGGCACCAGAGCATGGTTTTCGATGAAGTCAATGGAGATAAGTAGTTACATCTAAGTCAGCTAGCTGGAGGAGGCAAAGGGTCTGTGTACAGCACTGTTTCTCCCTACCTGCTGAGGTCTGTAAAGGATCTCAGTCTCTCTTCAAGTTATATGCCACAGCAGAGACCTAAATCCATCTTAGGACGTAGCTAGAAGGAAGCTCATTTCTTTTCACATCCTTGATCTCTCTCATTGTATTGAGATTTCCGCTAAGGAAAACTTTTGGCATCATTTTGAATGCTGTTTTTATGACCCAGACACTTGCCTGTCAACGACATGTCTCTCTGATGTGGGGTATTGCTCTCTGCACTAGCGTCAGTGTTGTGATACACAGGGAAATTCCCCCTGACTTGAAGGAGGTAGTCCAGACCCACTACTGAGCCTCTGGCCGCTTCTCAGGGGACAGGCAAGATGTGGCAACACAGATGAGTGCAGTTGTTTGCCCCTGATTTCCCTAGCCCTTTCCCAACTCAGTGGTCAAAGAGCTTGCATCTCTTTATGAATTTCCACGGAGTCAAGTTGGCAAGGAGAGGCTGACTTGCACCTGTCCTTCTGCACAGGGTCACCTCTTCCTCTAGAAGCAGAGGGAACAACCCAGCTTGCTCTGTCTTTCATGCTGCTCAGTGTATAACACTGCTTTGCAGGCAACTCGTGGGGCTGCAACCATTGCAGGGCCATCCGTCTCCTGCATGACTTCGCCTCTCCCTAATCTGTTACAAGGGAGAGGTGTTTGGGTAGCAGTTGCAACCAGATTGTGTTTTCTGTTGCTGTTTCTCTGGTAATCAGACAGCTACACTAATAATCATGTCCTTACAACCCTGGCTCCTGCTTATCACAGACTTCTTTGAGAATGAAAGCACACTGTGCCCTGTTCACTCAGCCATCCGTCACTTCGCCGTCCTGAATGATTAATGTCTACCTACCAGAGCCTGCACACAGCTCTCCCTGGGAGGCAGTGAAGCTGCATGTGCGATGTTTTGGGCCCCGTGGAAGATGGGTATGAATGTGTGATCATTACCAGGGAAGTCCAGGGTGCTATGAAAACATCCACAAGAGACTATGTTTTGCAGGAGATTTGTTTTAAGTGTGCTTAGATTATGCTTCATTTAAGCTTCCTCCTAATTCATGGACATCAGGTCAAATCTTTCACTGTGTCCATTTGGAGTGACAGATCTATTGTCTCTGGAGAAGTGTTGTCGATATTGAGAGACTATGTTTAAGTAACTATTGTGTCACTGCTGTTATATCTATGGGACAAGTCTTGATTCCAGGTGTCTCCTTCATGTTACACTGATTCAAACAGAGAGTCACAGTCTTGTTCAGGCTGGGAGGGACCTCAGGATGTCTCCAGCCCAACCTCCTGCTTCAAGTTGGGCCAACGCTAAAGTCAGACCAAGTAGTTTAGGACTTTTTCCACTTGGGTGCTGTGGTGGGTTAACCTTGGCTAAGGGACAAACTCCCACTCAGCTGCTCACTCACTCCCTTTTCTCAACAGGACGGGGTGGAAAAATAAGAACAGAACTCTTGTGGGTCAAGATGAAGACAGGGAGATCACTTATCAGTTACTGTCATGGGAAAACAGACTCAAACCAGGGAAAATTAATTTAGTTTCTTGCCAATTAAAGTAAATTGGGATGGTGAGAAACAAACTAAAACAACACCTTCCACCCATATCTCTTCCCAGTCCCACCTTCACCCCTTCACCCCCGACTCCTCTCCCCCGAAGGGCGCAGGGGTGGGGATGGAGGTTGCGGTCAGTCCATCCCAGCCCCTCTCGCCCGCTCCTCCCTCCTCACACCTCTCCCTGCTCCAGCGCGGGCCCTTCCCCGGGCTGCAGGCCTTCAGGGACAACCTGCTCCCGCCTGGGCTCTCCACGGCCGCAGCTCCTGCAGGAAAGATCCCCCTGCTGCGGGCTGGGGCCCTCCCCAGGCTGCAGGCTGGGGCTCTGCTCCAGCGGGGGCTCTGCAGGGCTGCAGGGGATCCCTGCTGCGGGCCTGCAGCACCTCCTGCTCTCCTCTTCTGCCTGGGCACGAACACACAATACACAATACAGGTGCTGACTTTTCACCTGCTCTGGACAATTGCTCTCTCACCCTTTTCATCCCTGTGGTGCCTTTCTTACATGTGCCTTCCCTTCTCGGAGTAGATTTTGAATTACGATCTTCGCCACAAACAGCCCTAAGGTGGTGTTCACTCCCTCTCCGAAACAGCAGCAGCAGCAGAGTTACCTGCTTATGACTACTTGATGTACTGGAGCAGGAGAATATGTTTGGGTTTTCTTCCCCATTAATTCATGGTAATACTCCCAGGAGAGTGGTGCATATTAGCATACTAGATTATAAATACTCTGAGGAAGCAATTTGCCTCAGTGCTGTCCATGTACAACGCCAAGCTGAATGGCCCCATTTTTGCTTGACATTAAGCACAACTGCAGTCAAAATAGCATGTAATCATGAATATAAGACCAAAGTAAGAATAGGAGGCATTTTTTCTAGTCTGTCTGGGTCTGCCTAGAAGAGTTGTGTGTTTAAAACAACCTTAGAATCATAGAGTATCTTGAGTGTGAAGGGACCCATAATGATCTTCGAGCCCAACTCCCTGCTCCTTGCAGGACTACATAAAACTAAACCATATGACTAAGAACATCACCCCAATGCTCCTTGAACTCTGACAGGCTTGGTGTCAAGACCGCTTCCCTGGGGAACCTGTTCCAGTGACCAACCACCCTCTCAGTGAAGAACCTTTCTCTAATGTCCAATCTGAACCTCCCCTGATGCAGCTTCATTCCATTTCCTTGGGGCCTGTCACTGGGCACCAGAGAGAGGAGATCAGCACCTTCCCCTCTGCTGCCCCTTAATTCTGCTGGTTCCTCAGATGGGCTCATTAACTGTCTTTGGGCATCCCAAACTTGTTAAGAGCTCTTAGCAGTTGAAATGGAAAGAGTGCTTCTGATCCTGACCAGAATGGGGTTTGAGCTGGCTTCCCTGTGTAAGGATCTTTGACTGGTATAGGAGTACACCAGTTTCCTACAGAGACTTAACTGCAGTGGAGGCCAGACAGCTCCCCAGTAAATATGAGGTAGAATAAATGTCTCTGTATATTTGTCCAGAAACAGACACTCCGTTACAACTGACTGGAAAAGTCCATATAGCATGGCCATGGGCTGAGGAGATACCCGAGACCAGGTTTTACACCTCACCTGATAGACAACATCTTGTTAAGATACTAACCTCATGATGGATGTGAACCCTTGTGCTATCTGTCTGGCTGTGTGAGGTCTGGAGAGCTCAGGAACACTCCAGACCATCGCTTCCTTCAGCCGTTCCACTAAAGGACCAGACACACAGAAGATGATGCTTTTTTTGCTGCAGCTCAAGACTACAGAATCCTTCTGTCTCTACAACTCATTCAGCCCTGGACCCTGTCAGATTATCTCAAGGAGCACAGGGAAGTAATGGCAAATTTGAAAACTCATCTACTATAAGAAACTAGATGGTTACTCAATGGTGAGACCTTTGCTCCTGATATCAGCATGGCATGGATTTAAATGACCAAAGGCAGGCCAAAATAACCTTGAAATTATTCAACTGCAATTGCCACAGGCTGTGTTTGAGATTCCACTTATCAAGTGGGTTCCCAGAGCTCTCCCTTTTACTAAAACAGCATCTGGTCACCTGTTGTTAGTGGATCTGCCAGACTCGATTGACTTGTTTGCATTTGGGAATCCTGACAAGACCACATCTTGCAAAGCCGTATTGGGCTACAAGCTGTTGCAAGGAGGTGGAGAATGTCCGCAGGACAGCAAACACAGCGTGATTTGCGTTCTAGATTTCTTTCTTTCTCTCTCCATGCCTGTCCCTCAGGAGAGCAGACACTAATCATTGCCTGTAACAGCACTGGGTGATTAATTTAAGTGATTTAGCACCTGGGGATTCACCTTCACACAGAGATCGATGGTTTGGATGTTTTCTACATTATTACCCTTACAGCAATTACCTCCCACAGATACTTGCTCTTGTGCTAATGAGCCAGAAGCTATTAGCATCCACATCCACCATCTACATGTTTTATAGTTGCAGGAGGCTTCTTCCTTGGTGACCACATCTTCTGGGCAGGCAAATTTACAACATGAATGGAAAAGTCTTTTCTGCAGACATTTTGGGAAGGAAAAAATACAGGCAAATTGTATTAGCATTAGTAAGAGAAGTGTATCATAAGCATGAAATCAGAGCCAAGGAGAACTGAAACAGGCTGTTGGTGATGCGAAGAGTGCTGAGATTTACCTGCTCAGTGCGAGTAGCCCAGGCAGGAAGGCCACAAAGGTAGAACTAGCAAGGTGTTATAACTTGCACCAATTTGGTGGGTGGACTCAAATAACTGACGTTCAGCCCCAGTGTAGTCTATGCCTAAATTAAACTGCTTAGTGCAATGATGAAAAATTGAGGTAAGCTCTCTTATTAAATCTGACTAGTTAAATAATTCAAATTCTATTAATTGCTGCTCTACCCTCTCCTCTCTTTTTCACCACATCTGTATTCAGCTGAGTCCTACCTCAGTGATGTTGGCTTTTACACTACTGCCCAACAGTCTGGCTTACACCGTCCCACAGGCTCTTGCACCAAAATACAGATTAATTTAACCCATCAGTCCAAACATTCCTCTTGTTTACAGTAATATAAATTCAGTGAGCTGATAGCAGATTTATTCTGAAATGCAGAGTCCGTACCATGATAGTCAGAGCCCATGCACAGTGTGGGGAGAGACAGACTAACACAGAAATACAAGCTGGGATCACTTGTACTGCGCAGTGTTTCACAACGGCAATGTGAGTCTAGAATGGAGGGAGGTTGCCTTCTTGCTCCATCGTCTGCTCCTTTTGCCTCTTGGGAAAATTATTTCAACTCACATCTTCAAAGACAGAGACAAGGATAACATTCCCAAAGAAATCTTAGAGGAGCGGGGTGACTGCATGTCTGAGCAGCCCCCTTTTTATACATGGAATTTCTTACATTTTATGAAGTAGAAATAACGAAAGAAAAGCACAGCAACAGCACTAAATGTGAGCATCATCAAGAGGCATAACTCACAGTTTGAGATCAAGGTCACTCATGTTGTGAGTTGGCCTCTTTTACTCTCACTTCTGTGTACAACACAGCAAACCTCTGTCATAAAACTCCACAGATGTGTCAGCATCTTGCAGTTTGTCTCTACATCATACTCCTCAAAATGCAGCTGGTAACACTCATCACACACTACAACAGTGAACTGCAAGATAAAAGCTGTTGCTTATGATGCACTGTGCAGCACAGGACACCAGAGGATGGTGTAAACTGTTCTTCCTTGCTTGAAAAGTCAGCTTCTGGCTTTTGCCTAGAGAAGGACACCAGATTAAGCTGACTAGGGTAGGACACACTGAGGAGATGCTCTTCTTGCCCTATGGCACCAGCAATTTAGTGTCTCCTTTTCCACAGGTCCTCTCCAGCAGGTAACTGCAAAGTGGAAACAGGTGAAAGCTCAGGTCTGAACTTCTCTGTCATCAAGATGTACCATGTTCTCCTTTTATTCAAACCTGAGTCTAATGTCACAGCTATGGGTTGTTCCCTTTGGAAATACCAAGTTCATTCATATGACCTGAACGTCCAGTGTGAAACTGGAGTCTGTTGTGACACAAGACCATTAGTGTACGAGGTATGTAGAAGCAATGTGGCTATCAAAGGGTTTTTTTCTTCCTCTCAACCTTGACTAGGAGGTAGAAGGGAAAGATTAACCTCCAAGTAGAGTCCATGTAGTCTGAGGTGGTATACGTCAGTAGTTTCTATCTCTAGCATTTCTACCCTCTTAGAAACCACGCGACACTCCCACCCCAGCCAGACGTGGAGCAAATAACCATAGTGCTAAGACAGGGCAGCTCATCTGAATCCATATCAAGTGTTAAAGCCAAGAGTTTCCATTAATAGCCACTATGTAAGTGGCCCAGTACATTGATTTCATCTGTAGGAACATTTTATTCCTTTCCTTCAACAGTCAAAATTCCCCAGCAGTAAAATGCTGGAGCCAAGGATAGTCTGAATATAAGCAGCAACTAGTCTTTTATACCTCCTTCAGTGGCTGAACTTGGACTGGTACACTGATTGCAGGTCTTCCAGAGCTTTTGTCTTCTGCCTTTTAATCAAGTAACAGTTTTTCCCTGGCTCTGAAGATCCTAGAAATATGCCTTTCTTTTTTCCTAAAAACCATTTTTTTTTAAATAATGGAAATAAAAATATTTCCTTCTTTCAGTTCTAAATGCTTTGGTTTCTATTTAATTGGGTATTGCTTTGTCCTGTGAGAGTGAGAAAGCACAACAGGGAAGAGCTCATTTACCTTTTCTGTACTGCTCATTATTTTGTACACTTCCAGTACAATTCCCTCATTTGTCCCCTCTCAAAAGTCACTGTTTTTACAACGGGCAGGCTGAACTGAAGACATTGCCTTAGGTGAGAAAGATGCAGAGATTTGGTCACAGCATGATTACAGACACAAACCCATTTTCAGCAACTGAAATATTTTGTTTGCTGTCAACCAAGCAGTTGATGTGTACTGAGCAGGCTCTTGCATTTTGCTGCAGGATGCTTAATTTCTTTTATACTCTGAGACAAGACCCAGGCACATGGCAGCAACCAAACCCTGAATAATCAGGCACCTGTGACTTTGATTCAGATTTATAAAGATATTTATATGCCTATAGATGAAAGATTGAAGGGGTTTTTCTGCATTTTTCCCCCATGCCCTGAAGTCTAACATCCTGTGGTTGTTAAGAAAAGGTCAGCACACAAGGTCTTCTTCAAATTCTCCTGGCCATGCCACTGTACTACCTGGAGCCCTTTAAAATGTGGTCTTCTATGCTATATTATTGATTGCTTAATTAATTACTCTAAAAGGTTTTTTTGCTTGCAAAAGGGGTGGACAGGGTTCAACGACACTTTGGATTGTCTGTGCTTGCTGGATAAATTGAGATGATAAAATATGCTGGCAAATACCACTCCAAAAAGAAAGAAATTGTTGATCTTAATTGCTAACAGAGATGTTATCTCATGCAGCACAGAAAACACATGTGCGATTTCTCGGGTATATTTATCTCTATTGTTAAAGTTTTTTTTCTCCTTTCTGTGCCATAAGAACTCCTGTCTTCACCATCAGAAAATGAAGTTTTTACAAGCGTTTTTTGTTGTTGTTTTAATGTAGGCCATGGGCTAAATATAGTGTGTATATAACACTGACTGTGTCCTAACACACAGGATATGCTGGCTCTTCACTCATTTATGAGTCTCATACACATCAAGAACAGATGAAGGCTATGACGACAAGCTAATCTCACTCTCGTTATAATACAGAACAGTGATTTCTACCATGTACTTTCTGCATTAAGGCAATGTAAGAGTGCAGAAGGTAGTTGGTCTCTGTTTTATCACTGCATGTCATGGCAAATTTGCTGCAACCAGTTTTTTATTCTAATGGTTAACTATTCTCACTGTTCATGTAGACATTTTCTTTCATCAAGGCTCCTGGAAGGAAATATAAAACCTCTCATTCTCTGTCACTGCGCAGCTGGGATCAGCTTCTAGCCACAGAGTCATCAGGAAAAAAAAGAAAAAAGAGGGGATTCTTCCTTTTGGTAAGACATTTCTGAAACATGAAATATTAGCTCTGGAAACTTTTAGAATTCTTCTATGAGCAGCAGTGTGTAGAAATCACATCGTAAGGACAAAGTGAGGTCCTGTATCTGACTTCACTTGTGACTTACCTGGATGGCAACAACAGTACAAGTTGCCCAATGCTCCATCCCAAACGAGAAATCCTGCTTGTGCCTCACAGCAACACCTGCCACCTAAAACTGGCACAGACCCACTTCTCCTCTTTTGCTAGGAAGCACTAGATTAAGAATTTTGTGAGTGAAACACTGATCTCCTCAAGTCAGGAGAAGTTATGCTGTTCACTTTGGTATCCTAAGATCTTGCCCTTCAGCTCCACAAAGTTAAGGTGGGGGGAGCCTCAACAGCTAACTCCAGTCCACCATGCACTGACTCTGCTCTCATGCCTCCCCTAAGCACTTGCCTTTTGCTTATTCTCTACTGCAGTCTTCTGGGAACAGCATGGTTGGGTATTTGATGAAGGTTCATACTTCACTCTGCACATACTTTTGTCAAAAAAGCCTTTATTGCAATGCAAAATATCTTCTGTATATGACATCTTTCTCCCCCCCAACCCCCTTAAATTTAATGAGTAATCCTTTCTGGGTTTGTACATTGTGATTCTTGTGTGTATGTATGAATATATATACATATCTATATATCTATCAATCTATAGATATTATATTAATACAATCATATATAAATCTGGACCTATATCATTTTATATATATACACATATCACTAGATATATGTGTGTGTGTGCATATACATATATATACATTACATATACACTATATACACATATAAGCACACACATACATATCGTATAATCATAAACATCTCTTGGTTGTCAAGGGACTTTTCTTTAACAAAATAAGTTCCATCAGTGGATTTTACTTCTGTAGTGCAATTTTACAGGAAGTTAACATTTCCACATTCAATATAAAAGAAACAATATACATTTGAAAACGTGCCATAGGATTTTTAATGAAAAAATTAGAAAAGTGCATTATTTTACAACACTACAGTAAATGATTCTTTTTTTTTTTTCTCTGTAAAGACATTGTAAAATATATACAGGGTTGCTTAGTGCATTCATTACAAAAGAAAGATGCAATCCCTTTCATAAATTACATATTGTACAGGGGTTCACTGTCTACTTGGACTTGTAAACATTTGTGTGATACAGTTTTCATTCTTTATGTAAGCTGCAATACATCTTATTTTCATTTGACTGTTGTTGCATTCTAACTCCAGTACGGCATTCTAAGGCCATGTGTGAAGGCATCCTCTCCCATTACGGAGAAGGCCATAAAAAGAAATGAAAACACAAAAGAGTCTCTAATTTGGTTCTTTGTAATCAAGTTATCACTGGTTTAACAAATCGCATCTTGATGCTTACGACCTGCTCTTTCTCCTTTGCTAGGACCAGCTCAACAACTATGTTGAAGTTAGAGGTCTGAAATGAGCAGAGAAAACAGCTTCCAGGAGGTAAATTCCCAGTGCAGTCTCCACAGCCAAGCAGCTCCTCTTTCTAGATGACTGTGCTCGCTCCTAATGCTCTGTGTGCTGCACAGAAAATGTATCAACCAGGGTAGAAATTTAGAGAGTTTTGCTCTATCTCAGGCTGTTGAGGGCCTTTAGAATGCCGTCAATACACCATCGGTAAGTCCGCATATGCACATTCAAAGAAGTACAAAAATGCACCAAAAAGTGTCAAGAGATCCAAAAGAGACATAGCATCAACACACACTCACAAACACACACATACACGCACGCTTCTATCTGAGCAGGAAGGCTCAGTCTCCAAAGTAGGAATCACAATTTAATTTCAACATGTATGTGTGTTTGGAAGAAATCCAAGAATTTCCATATAAACTCCTTAGGTCCCAAATTGAACACTTTTATCCCTGTTTCTCATAGATGAACAGTTTGTTGAAGTAAGAAATTGCACCTTGAAGAGACAGTATCCACATTCTTTTGGCCTACTGGAAACAACTTTTAAGTCCCCCTCCCATTCCCCATTGACCTATCCAGCTCCAAATAATTTCCTTTGCTGTCATATCACTAGGATCAAAAGTTTTAGTCAATACTCCTCAATGGCAACAACTAGCCACACAAATCTTAACAAGTCAAGGGAAGAGGAAAAAGAAAACATTTTTTTCTTCCACAGTTCACTCCTGACCTTGCAAAAAAGGAACAGATGGATTATTGGTTGTATAGCATATTATAGGAAATTTACATTCTGTAAAAGAAAGACGGATTAGGTTTGCATTCTAAAGAATGAGCCAGTCTCTCATAATTTCTGCTTATTAGTTGATAAAAAGGTTTGTAGTAGACAGGACTCTTTCTGAAGCATATACTAGTCCTTTTTTCACACAGGGTCAACCCAACAGTGCTTACACCCAAACTAACTTTGTGTGGATTAACCAAATTTGTTAATGGTAAAGTCCAAAAGAGCAGTGCTCAGAGTGGTACCCAAGAAATGACTCAATAAAGCCAACCACTAGATTAACAGTCTTAAACCTGTTGTAACCTGGACACTGGGATCCCTCTCTTTTTATGCAGGTAGTATAGTTGTCCTCCAATATCTGAATAATATTCCTGCACTCACAACTTATACAGAAGGTATCTGCCATGATGTAAATGCAGCTGAGCAATCAAAAAGGAGGTAAACTGGCATGAGAAGATCACTAAGTTGTGTTGAGCAGACCAGTTGTGTTGGTCGGTGGTGACCACACCAGACTCTGCTGTACTAATCTTCCCAGGAGAATAAAAAGGGCACAGTACCAACGATGAAGAGGAATTTCCTACTGCTGCCTCTGACTGCAGTATCTCTCCACACTGGGAATTGAAAAAATATGCTAAAAAGGAGCAATGTGGTATCCATCTTTTCTTGAAAACGTGTGTGACAATAAGGGATTCTTTAAAGAAAAGAGAAGTCACATGGAAAGATAAGTCACAGCAGAGCAACTGGGGCTTAGATGCTGAAGAACAGGAAAGGAATGGACAGTGAAGATAAAAAAAACCACAACAACAAGTTGTGCATTGCTAAAAGGATCTCACATATATGTCTTTGGTCCTGTGTTGTACTTAGTCAATCTTTTGGCAAAAAGACAGCTGCCAGAGCAACCAGAAAAATTTGGTCAGGTTCTGGTGGCCAAAACCATGATGAATAGCTGTGAGCTGCCCCACAGATCCATTTGGATGACTGGCACAAAGAAGATAATGAGATGTGCCCACTGCTGCATGCTGAATAAGAAACTCCAATTCACCCACATCACCATTCAGAAGGAGCTCTCAGAAGAAGATCTTCAAATCAGAGAGATCACAGAAATGTCCCAGGTACTTTAAAGGAAAGATTAGAAGAAAGAGCTATGGAGCTATTGAAGGCTCTGTCACCAAAGTTCCTTGTCTTGGTTCCTAAGGAGAACGCTGCCCTGACTTCTTGCCCAGTGTGCAAGTTAGAAATCAGCCCTGTCCTCCATTACCCTCACCCTGAGGCCAGGAAGAAATCCAGTCTTTTGCTCTGCCTTTTTTAACCTTGCTCAGAGAGGGTTTGGGAGAAGGATATGCCGTAGCATCAGTGTCCTCATCAATCCAGCTTGTGACACAGAAATTCAGCTATATCTTCCCCGTTCCCCAGGTGGTTCCGACATGTTTGGACATGTATCCAGCAACCCTTCCTCCTAGAAAAGTAATCTATCCCAGACAGCCCAGCTGAGACACTTCAGCCATTGCACCAAATGGGTACCAGAACCATGCTCCATCCTGAAATACAGCCCCTTGCTCACCCATCTGCATCATCCCATCTCTCTAAGACACAACGCTGCTTCTTTCCTCTACAGGTAAGACAAAATCAGGCCCAAAGCCTATCTCCACAAAGACATTTCAGCACCTATTTAGTTTGGTGGGAATTAAGAGCCTCACTGCATTATTGGATCTGAGCTAAAATCCTTTCCCCAGATACTCCCATGACCAGCTCCAGTCAATGTGCCAAGATGATGCTTGTCAATAGGACAGCTGTGGCATGACCCCCATGTCGGCAGGGATATTACCAAACAGGCCTTTTGGAAATCATTTTGTAGACTTGTGATTTCAGATTCTGGGAGGCCAAAATCCTTTACACACTCTACTTCAGCTAATCTAATTAAACACTGTTATCAGATTAATTAGCCTCTTAACAATAATTATCATTAAGGAGCTGCATACCCATGCTGTAGGGAGAGCCAGCAATAATGAATTAATGTTATTTCTCTAAAGGTCAATTTTGATTATGTTTTGACATGTAGAAACTGTCCAAACACAGTCAATACGAAGAGGTTTCTTTGCTACATTGTGACCTCCTGAACTCAGCTGGAGAACCTTAGCATTTCCCACACATTTCTGTGGCACAGCTCTGGGGAGATGCTATCAAAGATGGGCAAGGATATCACAATCCAGGTCCTTCTGAGGCACAGTACAGATTTGCTGCAGGCAATAGGAGAGGTGGTGTAACTGATCTTTTCCAAGGAACAGCAGAGGGAAGATGCTCTCGAAGACACAAGTTTCCCTGCTTCCTGCTTGACACCAACATCAGTAATGTGGTCTCACCAATGACAATCCACTCCTCTATGAACCAGCCATGGTCCATCCTTCCCACACCTCCTGCCACTCCTGCTTGGAAGGATGCTGGCAAATAGACTAATCCCAGAAGATCCATGGTTCTTCCTTAATTTGAAACCGTGCCACAGACCTTACCAGTGGTCTACAGACAATGAGCCAAACCACCGTGCCTGCTCATGTCATTTGTGCTGCCCTTTCTCCTGATGGCCTTCTCCCAAACAAACATGCTCCCAAATTCTCCTCACAGGCTAATGCATTGCATCCTGGCCAGGGAAGAAGTGGATCTCACCTGTGCAGGTTTATGCACTTTGCATTTACTATTTGATTCCCCGCATATTGTTTTTAATCCATCTGTAGATTTCTTTTGTCAGTAGTAATTAGAGTGGAACATTTCCTTCCCCAGGGTGCAGTTCTGTAGCATAATGCTTTTCATTAATAGACAAGGGGGGAAAGTACAGAATGTGGTGATCTTGGGTCTGAACATACGTCTATGAAATGGCAAGCTAATGAGTTAATGTCTGGGTAGGAAAGGGGGGAGGCCATATGGAGCAAGCCGGAGGGCCACTGTCTGTGAAATGGATCTCTTCTAGCCTCAAGTACAGCGCTCTGGATACAGCAATTACTGCAAGCTGTTCCACAGACCAGATAAACAATGAATCAAAGCCAGGCTAGTGGTATCAGAACTCATGCATGAGGAAGATGCATTATAGACCATAGTTTAAATTATTATATTTGTTAGCTCCACTTGTGAATTAGCCAGCTATGATAAATGTTATCATGCTGTTGTTTGCTCTGCATTTCTCAAAGTGAACTAAAAGACAACACAGCTTGGAACTGTGAATATTAATTACCAATAAAATCACAACATTAATCTTTCTTTTTCCCTTTTTTTTTTTTTTTTCTTCCCAATCTGTTGTGGGTGTTAATGTATGGCAGCATTCCTTACATGGTCAGAAAGCAAGGTGAGGGAGGGCTTTGGGATGTTTATTAATTACAATATTCACAGAAGGAGAGACAAATGAAGGCTGAAGGCTCCAGGGATAGTATTTCCAGCCTAACATTAGCAGGCAGCTTTGGTTGACTGGATTCCATAAAGCATAAATTGTACAGGTTGACTGCTCTCTTTAGGTCTTTCTGATCTCCATTAGGTTTAGGAAAGCTTGTTCATGGTAAGCGCTAGTTGGAGACACTGATATAATATCTAGCAGTAAATAGAAAAAGGCTCACATTCCACTTTCAGTAAAGGAGTATAAATCAGGACTCATTGCATTGCACCCAAATCAGTTAGGTCATCATATTAGAAACCTGCATGAGAAAAAAACAGTTTCGATTTCTTTGTAGCTTACCAATTTACAGCAATATAAACCCACAAACTTCAGAAAATAGTCCAGCAAAAGCCAGCTCAGCATCTGCAACATCCACCTAGGTTATGTGCAAACCCAGCCACCACGCATTTCCCATGTCTGTGTTCTCCAGCACACACAAGGAGAAACTTTGGGGAGCTCCCAGTGTACCGGGGACACAAATGCTGAAAGCTCCTCAATTTGAAGCTTTATGTTGGACTTTTCCGCCAAAGGAATACTGATGTGTACATGTAGATGACTTGGAAATTTGTGCAAAGGACAATACAGTTTGACTGAGAATTGGTCAAGGACTTTGGAGAAGTCTCTTGGGGAAAAGGAAAAAGTAAGAATAGCAATCACTGAAAAATTTCCAATTAAATGAAAGACTTAGGGCCAGTCTGAACAAGTTTAGCTTTAGTAAAGTGTCCATTGGCTTCAGAGGAAGATCCTGCCACTCCAGGCTTTAGAGAAGGAAAGAGTTTGCTTACATCTTACTGAGCCCTTGCACTTAGGAGCATCAGTAAAGAAAACAGCATGACTTCACATGATTTATCGCAGGGACCAGCACTGCTCAGGATGGGCTGGCTGAATAAAATCCTGGTTTCGATGAAGACAGCAGCAAAAACCTGACCAGAGAATCAAGAACTCCATGAATCTCCTTAGCAGCAGTAATCAGTGCAACACTGTGGCGTAGACCTTGACTGAGCAGAGGACAGTCAGTCTCCCAGACTGATTCTACCCAGATCAAAGCACAATAGTCTTCAGTATCACCTCACCGCGATTTCAACTGGAAATAACATAACTACCCCTGCTGTTGAGAACAATTTCTTTCTTTCCATCTTTCTTTTTGCCCTCCTACTACTTTTTTGGCTGAAAGTTCCTCTGCCATGTTCATTACCTACATCTTAAATAATTGCAAACTATATTTTGGCAAAGGGTACCATCAGTTTTCATGGTTTTCATTCAGCCTCTGAACTCAGATTAACTAGCATAAGAGTCCCAGAGCATCTTCCATCTGTAATCAATTTCTCTGCATCCAATTCATTATTCTATTTGTTGTGATTTGGGTGTATCATTATGATAGCTAATCCTTTTCATATGCTTTATCTTACTGAAGTTCCCAAAATAAAGTTTGATATTAAAGTTAGATGACAGGCAGACTGGTCAGAAAGGCAGTATTTCTTTTTCAGTTCTGTGAGTGCTATGCACCTCTAGTTGATGAAAGTAGTGGTGGTGTGACTCTCATTGTCATTTGTGCAATATTCCAGTCAATAAGTGTCTTGTTGAAATATGCATTAAAAAGTCCATAACATTAGTGTAATGGACACACTCCAACACATCTCTCTGGTCTGGCTTCCTCATAAAGATTTTAAATGACTGTCTTAATGAGATCCTGATATTAACAGGAATATTACATAAAGCTAAATGAGGACATAAACTTCAACTGAAAGCTACTTCCACCCAAGCCCCTGCCCTCTGGTCTGCACACACCAAATCATTCTGGAACATTTTCATTCTCCATCTTGGTTCCACTGACTGCTTTTTCTTAAGCTTTTAGCAACAAATGATCCCTTTTCCCATAACAAAAGCTTTCAAATCTGTCAGGGAAAACAAGAAATTACCTTGCTTAGGTTTGAATCACAATAATCTTGATTACTGCCCTGGCATTTCTTTGATTGAAGCATTAGGAAACTAATGAGACAACCTACAATACAGTAGATTAACTTGGTCACTTCCCTCTCCTCTTTTTTTTTTTTTTTAATGTTGCTGATTTTGTCCTAATGAGCTGTTACAGAGTCCAAACAGAAGTCTATTGATGAAGGTCACTACATCTTCTCCATTCATTAAGAACCAAGAAGCTATTTTGGACCCTTGAAGTAACATCCAAACACCCCTTCTAGAGCTCTCCCATTACAGTCATCCCTGTAAAGCATATATATGTGCAAAGTTCTGGCAAGGTAGCCCCAGTTAGATCAGTCAGGATCTTCCTTGCGCAGTAATGAAGACCAAGCGGAGACTTGTGCCTGCATTGTTCTATTAAGTTTCTTCTTTCGTTTCCATATCACAGCGTGCTCAGTCAAAGCTATTTTGGTGCTTCACTGATCAAACTGATTTTTCCCTTTGATGATAATATGAAATATGCTAGGATAATAGGGTTGTTATATAATCAAAGTCGACAGCAGGGAACTAAATTTGTGTTGTTTTGATGAAGAGCACATTAGTGCGACATAAATAGACTAATCTGATTTATTATTATTATTTCTGATGCTTAATAATAGGGAAGGGTAGGGGAAATGAGACTCTGGGGAATGAGAGTGCATCACAAAGTGATAGCAGATGTGTGTGTGCTACAGAAACACAGGTCAGGTATTTTGGATATTAGGATGTCTTGTCATAAGCAGCACCACTACCACCTGCTTCTAGCTGAATTTCAAAAGAGCGAGTGGCGAGCAAGAGAGATTTTTCTGAAAGAAATAATGTCTTAAGTGGAATAAAACAAATAATGTACCAGAGAAAATATTCTGTGAAAATCAGTGTTGTGGGAAGCAAACTGGTATTCATGTAGGGCAATAAGAAGTCAGAGATAGGGCAGACAAAAATCAGCTCACTTTTCACTGACTGATTTTTCATATGTAACTGAAAAGCTGGGATTAACCTTGGACAAAAGCTTCCCTTTCACAATACTGTCTGTTCCAGTTCCAGACAGCCCAAGTCATTATTCACACATCAATCAAGAACCACAAAAAACGCGCGAGAGAGGCATATTTTGCCTGGTGTACTGATGTGTACACATGAGAGTTCTTGCATTTGTGGCTGCTCACAAAGCAAAGTCTTGCAAGAGCTCATGCAACGTCTGAATGTGTGTGGTCTTGCAAAGGAAATGTCTTGCCACTTTAAAATCTCGTGTGTAACAAAAATATAGGTTGGACACAATTGTGGGTTCTTCAGGCAGAAAATAAAAATAAATAAACATATTTTAAAATCCTAAGGAATGCAGATACATTTTAGCAAAACACTTTCCCACATACACAGTCATTACAGCTTTTAGACTTAAAAGTATCACTATGGACATCTACTCTGGCTTCTTCATATCAACATACATAGATTTCTTCAACCACGTCCATAAACTTCGACTAAGCTAAAGCAGAGCTTTTATAAAGCCATCGAGTTTTAATGCAAAGACTCGAAGTGGCTGATAACCCATGACTTGTCAAGGTAAGTTGCTCCCCTGGTTAAATACCCCATGTATTAAAATTTACTCTTCATTTATGGTTGCAGAGGGAAGATTTAGTAACAAATCAGCTAGAGGATGTAACAACTTTGAACTTCTGGAATTCAACATGATTTATAGGACATATAAATATTATTTCTATATGCAGCAGAAATAGAATTTTCCTCTTTTCTTAAAGGAAAAAAAGAGGAAAAAGCTAACCAATATTTTATATGATGTAAGCTTTTTTTCACAAAACTGTTTAAATTTTTTGCTAAAAGTCCTGTTACAGAAGTACTCCTTTGCTAGGCAGAGAGAATTTCACTCGAGTTCTGCAACATCCCAAACCTTTCCTGCTTTTCTCCAGTGTCAAATACATCCAGCAGTCGTACACGATACATATGTGTATATTCCAGGCATTCTTTTTCTTATCTCCTAGGCAGAAAAAGAAACCTACATTTATTTGCAATTCTGGGATGCCACATGCAAAGGCTACGAAAGTGAATTTGGACAGCACTGTGAACCCTATGGGCCACCCTCGCGGAAACCAGCTGCTAGCTGGCAATCGCTGAGGTGGTTTAACACATCCTGAAACTGCTTTTCTAGGTATGCTTGTTTCAATACTCCTGCCATCAGCATTTGCCTTAGGACATGGTACCAGCAGCAAAGCATTAATGCAGCCAGCATGCTCTCCTACTGTGCTGAAGGATGTTATCCCCACACGTTAGCCAGAAAAAGTCCATCCTCATCCATCCTCGTTAAGAATCCTAAATTATTTCTTCACTCATCTTAATGGAGGTTTTCATGCCACAACAATTCATAATCCCAAAGGAAGCTGCATAGGGGAGTCAAAGTCATGGATACTTGCTTTTCATTTACTTGTTGAAACACAGATAAGTAAATTAGGAAAACATGAACATATTTGATATAGCTAATAATTTAAAGCCAGGGAGAAGAGAACAGAGGAGGAATGACATTCCTTATTTCTCCCTAATTAATTATAGATGCCTCTTTGAAAGGATATCAACATCCATCAGCACACAGAGCTCAGAGCTGGGGCTTGTACAAAAACACACCATCTACTTTAAGAACAAAAAAAACAAAAGGATTATTGCTTCTACACTGGGAGCACAAAATGGTTGAAGCAGTAGGAGGTGATTAGTGCCAAAAAAAGATGGGTTTTGTATGGCGACTTAACACGGAAGGTGATTTAAAAGATAGGATTAAATCAGAGACAAAGGTGCAGGTTTATAAAACTCCCAGTCCTACCCCTGTCAAATCAAAGATAAATCTCCCAAAGCACTAAATCCCATGTAATCATTGCAAATTCCTATTGTCTTAAAAGGGAGCTGGATTAGGCCTCTAATTTGGTTCTGTAAAGTCTGTTTGGTCCAGATGAGCAACTGAGAGACGGACAATCTCCAAGGAACAACTCTACGACATGGTCTCAACATCCTCCGCTACAACTTGCCCATGCAACCACTCCCAATGTTACCCTCCAAACACTGGAGTAAAACTGCTTTTGCCCATTACTGCTGAATGCATTTTGCCTTTCCGCCTAGCAAAAAAGCAATATCACATCTAATCTCACAAGTTCCCAGTGAGCCAAACACAAGATACTGTCCCTTGAATTCTTCCTGAGACCAACAAAGGCTTTCCATTATTTACAAATCAAAAGCATTTAGAGACAATCATCTTTATTTTTTTATTTAAAACAAGGAATGCCCTGTCACTATTATATAAGAAAAAATATACATCCACCTATTTATACCCATCCTAATCCAAGCATTCCAAAAAATATAACTCCTATTCATGCAGGTAATTGCTGCACAAAATAATAATAATAATAATAATAATAATAATAATAATAATAATAATAATAATAATAATAATAATAATAATAATAATAATTTTATAAATAAAATTAAAATAACAAAATACACTCTTTAGTTCCAACATTTCTCCCAATTTCTCTTAAAAATTCCACTTGCAAATTGTTGGAACAGTTGAAAATGATAAAAGTAAATATAGTTAAATCAATACGATTATTTGCTTTTGATTATTAATTCCATTGCTAGTTTTTCTTGTGTTTTTATTATGCATACCAGTTTTACAAAGTGCATGCTTTATTTTATTTTATTTTTTTTAATTTTGAACTGGCAAGCTAAAATGATCCATCTTTTCCTGCCTTTTTTTAATGTTAATACAATCTAAAATCTAGCATTAAAAAATTTATCATGATACACCTGGTATATTGACTGCTTATGGCGCATGCTTGTCTTGGCAAAAAACAAAACAAATTGGCTCCCCTCCCACCCTCCCCATTCTTTTTGGAAGCAATCTAAAAGTTAAAAGCAGGCTGGAACACAATTGCTTCAAGGGAAAAAAAAAATAATACCTGATGCTTTAATTTTTGTCACATGGCACTAGTTGTGGAATTGCACGCGCACACACGCACCCGCACGCACACCCAACACGCACGCAAGCACGCACGCACGCTGCAACCTGCTCGTGAGGAAAATAGTTTATTAGGTCAGGAGTGCCAGCGGCACATGAAGGCTCCCAGCTGTGTGTGCAACTTTGGATTTGGTACCCACTTCACGTCACCTTGAATCCTCTGACATCCACCGAGGGGGTAATGTAAGGCATACTTTGCTGGAACAGTAATAATCCATGCTTCATGCTCAAGAGCTGAGTCTCAGAGGAGGACTGGCTTTCTCTACTCCCTTTGGCCTCGCTCCGTCTCACTCAAGGAACAAAAAAACCAAAACAACGGAGAAGAACTGGGGAAAACAAGGAAAGCAAAAGAAGACAAATCCCTTTAAATGGACTTTCGCCTTTTCATCAGCCTGTGGTTATCTGTAAAGCTGTGCAACCCAGGTGAGATGGAGCTGACAGGAGATGGGAAAAGGCTGTTTTTTAATGTGCTTGGTGAGATCTCCTCTATCTTGTAAGAGATGGAGTGAAAGTACTGGGGGTTCAGCTTCGAGCTGAACGAATTTTGGTGGGACACCACCCGGCTGGTGTACTCGTGGGACCTGTAACACATGCAGGAACAAACTGACTGAAGGTCTGTTACTTCGGCCTTGTACCGTGGCCGACCATGCTGGGAGTCCTCTTGGATGTGGATAATCATGCTGTTGCGGTTCCCTGCCAGGGACGCCCGTTCCTCGGCATCCCTCCTCTCGTCCTCGCTGTTCATGGTTAAGAACCTGAGAACAACCAGATTTAGAAATGCCCCAATGACTGTCAACCCCACTAGAATGTACATAAAGCTAAAAGCCACATAGAGAGGCTTCTTTTGAAGGGCCCCTTTGGTCTGCAGGGCCACATAGTCTCCAAACCCTATCGTAGTCAATGTTATAAAGCAGTAATAGTAAGCATGGAAAAAGCTCCATTCCTCGTACTGGGAAAAGGCTGCTGCTCCAATGCAGAGTGTTCCCATGCAGGAGAAGAAACCCACAGTGACCATGTTTTCCATGGAGACCTCGGTGCTCCTCATCCCACAGCACTTTTTGATGCGTTTCAAGAGGTACTTGACAAAGGTGTTCATGCGCTCGCCCAAGCTCTGGAACATGACGAGTGTCAGTGGGATCCCCAGGACCGCATAGAACATGCAAAAGGCCTTCCCCGCGTCTGTCCCTGGGGCAGCATGTCCGTAACCTGGGAGGGGGAATGAAAAGACAGGACAGTCAGCAAGGCAGGTGGTGACCACAGCTCCCCCTTTCACACAAGCCACGTGAATCGCAGAGGCTCTGATGCCGCAGACAGATCCAAAGCTACAGGAACACTGCAGTCACACAATCTTCCCAACTCCTCGCCTATGTCCTGTATCCAAAGCAAATAAGACATAGAACAACAAAGTTGTACACACAGGAGTGGGAAAGATGAAAGAATGGGCAATCCATCCTGCTTCAAATAACTGTGCGGTCTCCTAAACAAGATTATATTGCATTCATTTGCTAAAGAAATTTCACATCCATCCTGTATCACACGCAATAGTGGAAACTTTGGAAATAGGTGTACTTGCCCACAGTATTTTTGAAAGGAGTTGATGTTGTCCTGTCCCAAAACCAAAGTACCCTGATGGCATCCAAATTCTGTGTCTGCCGGCATCGTGGAGTTAACAACATCCACAGACCCACCGACCACAGAAATTCCTTTCCAAACTCTTCCATAACTGAATCAACCTTTCTCCTAGACACTGTATGAAAGCCACTCACTGCTGGAACACCATAGGACTTTAGGGGTTTAATTCCTGCTCTATCTTTAATTATTGAAGAATAACTTCCAGCTTGTTTTATAGTTTTACAGCTTTTGCAGCTAGCCTGGCAAAGGCAATTTTGTCAGGATATTAAACTAATCCAGGACAGAGGATGTAGCATGTTTCACAGCATAGTTCACAGACAGTAAAATCATGGCTAAACCTTTATTCTAAATCAAATCATCAGTGTGGAGGGTCCGTTCTGAAATTATAATTCCACTTTTTCATATCACACTGCTTTAAAAATCTACATTTCTTACAGCTCAGATTCTAAGTGACAGTACCAAAGTCTCCAAAATGGGATGGCTGGGACTCACCTGGCCATGGTGTGCATTGACCACCTGGGTACCACTATCTAGACTCCCCTTAAAGTCAATGAATAGAAATATGCACTTCCCAAGTGCAGTTTATCTCATCAACACCTAGGTGTCTAAAACAGGTCAATAAGTTATGCTCAGGAGACACCTATTTCTCTACAGTCATTATAATAGAAAACTCGGGACAGAACTCAGTTGAAGATTAATATACCTAATTTTTGGTATCTTATATGTGTGCTAGGTGTCCAAGCTCCCATTATAGTCAGCAAAGATTTAATGAAAACAGCCAGTAGTGAGTTATTTAACTGACCATCCCAAGTCTACCTTATGGTGAGATGAAATGACAGTCCTGACTGTTTCATTGACTGTATTCATTAGGTCCCCATTAGACTGACTAGATGTCTGTTGACTGCAGAATTTAGACACGTACTGCACAGGTAGACAACCTGCAAACAGCCAAATACAGGCATCTTAATCATGAGTAGAGCTCCACCTTCAGTGACTAGCTCCAGTGTTGGTGCCTGCCTGGTGCCTCAGTAGACACTGAGGCTTTAAATCAGCTTTCCAGAAAGAGGCATCTAGCATCATTTGAGACCCCTGAGATATCAGGATATCCATAGAGGGCTGGCAGATGAAACACAGGGCATACAGCAGACCCACACTCTTACAGATCAGAAGCTGGAAGCCAGACAGCACCCGAGATACTACTCAGGCAGACCAGAAGAGCATGGTCATTCTCTGCAGACCATTCCCATCATACTGCCTCAGCCCTGCCCATCACCTCTAGACTCAGGTTATGGACCTGCTGCTCTGAATTTGTCTAAATTTTTTTTTAACCTGTTGACACCGCCCACTGCCCCAACCTTCTGTGGCAACAGATTCCAGAAGTTCGCTATCTGCTGTGTAAAAAAGTACTTCATAATTTCAAGCAGATTTTCTTGTTTTAGCTAAAGCCCATTAGCTCTAGTATTAAAGTTCTATATCTACCTGATCCATCACCTGCATGACTTCAGCTAAACTCAGCTTTACCTGTGGCCTCAGTTGTCTCCTGTCTGAACTGGAGCCACAGCCTTTTTAGTTCATATAGCAGAAATCACATTCCCTTGACCATTTCAACGTCCTTCTCTGGAACTTCTCTAGCTCTACCACATCATTTTTGAGGTGCAGAGACCAGAACTCTGCATAGCCCTCAGGATGTGGGCGCACCACAGAGTCTGCAGTTTTACTAGAACAAAAATATGAACACCAGGCAACCTTCAAAACGAAAAGCAACAGTGGACGGGAAAATAAAATGAGAAAACCAGCAAGAATGCCCTCCAAAAAGCAACAAGTGTTTCCTTAGCTCAGTTGCTGGTTGTTGGCAGATGGATGGGATGCAAAAAACAGTTTACGAAGAAGCACGTAAATCAAAATAGGAAGTTCTTTTCAGGTTACAAAACAAAGAGATTCACCTATTGTATCGGGCCAGGTAGCCTGTTCATCATAAAAAGCAGTTTCCAAACTACCTGGAAAGGGAAGTGTCTTCAATAGATTGATGCTGGGTTTGTTCCACCTGACTGTCCCTCAATAAAGGCTATAATTGCCTCTCATTACTAAGATCAGCTTTTGAACTACAGGGGTGTTAATTAAACCAGGGACATCTTCCCATTTTATAGCTTTAGTTACAGCTGATAAAGAGAAGGAAAGCTTCAGAAAATGTGATTTTTCCAGATGGTTGCAGAGATGGCAGTTGGTGGAAACAGCTTTCACTTTGGGTTCTAAAGAAAATGGTTGGGGTGAAAAAAGATTTCTTTTGATATCACTATATCCCTCTCACTAAAGGTATCCACACAGACAGTTTAGGGAGATTATAAAACATTAATATTATATGCTTACACACTATCTCGCAATTGAATTTCTAAGATTTGTCACAGACTTTGTAATTAACTTGGGACACACAGCTCTCCCATAAGATAAGAATATATCCGTATCCCTGTTTTACAGATAGGACAGCACAGACACCAGCAGGCTATAATTTCTCTCCAGTTCACACAGGTAGACAGAATATCCAGAAATTCTGATTTCTATTCTGCCCCATGTCATACTCACTTTCCACAATATCAGATAAATGTCTTTTACCGTATTTTCACCATGAAGCTAGGGTGAAGAAAGGACTTTATTCATGAAGCTGGAATAAGACTTTACAAATAGATTCATGTATAGGGGATCAGAGTCATATATTTCTCCAGTACAACACGGCTTTAAGTAATAGGCACCTTAGTCATTGCCTTCAGCACTCTGAAACAAGGGGTTTCAAAATACACCAAAGAAAGACTTAACTCTCCGTTACTTTAGCATTACAGAATCTATCCAGCATACAGAGAGCAATACATGAAAAGTAAACTCCAGCAGTTCACGTTCTCTGAAATTCAGTAAATCTCAAATTTAAAACAAACCACTGTCTTCTTAACATCAGAGACTGCGTCTGGGAAAAATGAGAAGGTCAGTAATTGCCAAGGGACGAGGGGCACAGAGAACCATTAACGCTGGGAAATGGCCCTCCGCAGTGCACAGGGTCAGTCTCCAAGTAGTTGGGTTTTACTTGTGTCAAGTAAAGGCAGAAGCAGAAGCTACTACTTTGGTAGCAGATTTCAGCTGCCAAAATTCAGCCTAACTTCCTCTACATGAATGCCACTACCCTTTACCAGAGTACGAAGAGATGACTCTATGTGAATCATAAGAAACACAAGGCTTAAAAAGAAATAGAAAGGTTAAGCATGACAGTGGTATTTCTCACTCTTCCGTGGTAAACAAGAAAGATCAAACTAAATCAAAATTACGTATAGCAAATGCATCCCCTAACAAGCCATGGGGCTTGGATAACATTGAGAAAGGTATAGATGGAGCTTTACATTGGGCCACACCTAGGTAAATACTACCCATACTACTCTAGTGTACTAACCAGTTTGCTGAGATCCCACAACACAGCAATATGACCACAGCAGGCAGGTTTGTCTGATACTCAATGAGATATAATTTGAATGACCAAGGACAGCCTAAATAACTTTCATCTTGATTGGAAGTGATGTCATTAGTACTCTCTTTTATAATACCTCCCAGCTGCTTAGGCTTTCAAGACAGAGCTCATCTGGGTTGGCACCAAGAAGAATAGTTTGGCATGAAGAAATGTCACGTCTCAGAGTGTTACTCCAATTCTGGACTGCAGAGAACCAACACACTGCAAAAGCCATCTCCTCCCACTTATGGAAGGGCTGGGCTACAGACATCAAGCAGAACTGGAGGAAGGTGTAGGCAAGGGAGGCAAAAGTTCAGACCGTAAGGGCTGATACCAAATGAGTACTCTGTTGAGGTCTTCCCTGCCTTTGATTTTTCCAGGCCTTGTCCATTCTCCGGTGGAAAATTCTCAAAGACCATGTGCATCTATATGTAATTCTAGAAAACAGGGGAATACTATTTTCTTGATTGCCAGAGTGTAGCTATGAAAGTCTGGGGAAAACTCACTCGGACACCTTCAAAGCTTATTTTTCCATGGTGCCTTTCAGATGAGAGACACAGAGAGAAACTCCTTATTACAATCTGTGAGGTCCATTCAGGAGGACAACCCAAATAGCTTTCTCTCGCTTCTAAAGGGACATTGTGCTGGGGTACCAGGCCACAACCGTAGCGTGCAGTGGAACACAGCACACAGCTACCCTGAATCCAACAGTGACCGCAAGCAGATGGCTGGGGAAGAGTATAGGAATGACATAATTATATGTGACATTTCCCCCAAGTAATCACGTACCCAGCTTCATCATTTGGAGCTCAGGGATTTCCTAAGCCAGATATGGTTTCACTGGTTTTAGTAACACACAATGGATTTTTCTTCCATGAGCTTGGGCATTGTCCCCTGAATGTGTATAAACTTCTAGCACCTGTAACATTCTGTGGCAAGAAGGTCCATAGATCAACCATGCGTTCTTTAAAAAAATCACCATCGCTTCATTACTTCTCTCCCATTACTATCATCTGATGTCCTCACCTCTTCTATGGAAAGACCAGAAACAATCATTTCCTATTCTCCTTTGCGTCACTCATGATTTTATAGACATTTTATCAAGAAAAATGCCGTGCCTGCATTCAGGCCCTAAGCAAGTATCTCTGGCACTGTATAGCCTCATGTGGACAGACCAGCTTGCTTAGATCTACATCAGTGATCTTTGCACCATGCTCAGCTGCAGGGTATAGACAGGCCTGTAACGTCTGTCTTACCCTCCAAGACAAATTCTCTTGAATAACTCTTTGTTTCTGGAGCAAAAAGGGTCTCAATAAACAATTTCATGCTATTGCAATGATGCAGACTGCCCGGAATAAGTAAATCCATAATAGAAATAACACATTATGGGAAAAAAATCCTGAATACTTTCAGTGTGTTGCATCTACATAGTAACCACCTCCAATACTGCAAGGTGATATCTACTCTAGCAAACTAAACTGGGACAAGGGATGGATTCCACCACCAACCCAGGATTGTCCACACTCTTAAATCATTAGCACAGTTCCCGTCATGGCTTTACCTGGATCAACCAGCACTGTCCCAGGCAAAGTCCATGCCTGGTCCACCCACGGAGGTCAACACTGGCCAGGGACCACTGCAGCTAAGCACCACTCTGGGGCAGTACGTGTGTTTAGCTGTTACTGGCATTCTCCATGCCATTGCTACTGGCCTCCATGTCTCACAGAACACAGGTCCTGCTCCACTTTGTAGCATAGATGGAGCCTGCATGGTGCAAAGCAAAGGGTGTTTTTCTACACTGGGCTCTGTCAGAGATTGGGAGAGGTTTGTCTCTAGATGTGCATTGGTACTAGGCCAAATACATGGTCAGTGTTAAAAAATAAAAATTAAACGTGGCAGTGTTAAGTTATTTATAGATCGCATTCAGGTCAGTGTGTGGCTGCAGAGCAGCTAAGCCTCATTCACATTCACATTCAATGTACAACAGGTTTTAGATGTCTTGAATCTCGAAGCAACACTCTGCGTTATTCATGAGGGACACTTTATTTCTCTCAGGACTAGGCTTCTCCCCTCATTCATCTACACATCATTCATCCCCGTGATGGACATGTGGGCCTCGTTGTCTCTGACAACAGCCTTCGGAAAGAAATGAACTACTCCATCCCCGTGACTCAAACCTTTCTTACTCATGCTGGCAGCAGCCCTGGCCGTGAGATAATGAAAAGAGGATAATGGCACCTGTTACTCAGATGGGCAAGCATAACTCAGATTAAAACATCTTCCTGATGTCACACACTTCACTTCAGAGGTTCATCTACGTCAGAGAAACTGCCACAAAGAACAGGCTGGCTCTCCGCTGGATTTGCTGCTCATGCTTTCAGCAGGGAGAAGAAAAACCATGGCCTTCATGGTGCAGATGAAAGAGGTTTCAGTAGGGTTCAGGGAGATACTTCATCTAACTAACTGGTAGTAACTTATTTACCAGGACAAAGGCGTTCTCCTGTAAGGAAATTGAGAGCACATCATGGATGCTGCTGTACCTGGATGAAAGCTGCCATGTAACTACACCAGCCTCCTGGCACACAAGCACTGCTGACTGCTCCCTCTTCTCTCTGCCAGATGTCTGGGCTCTCCCTGAATCATAGAATCATAGAATCATTAAGGTTGGAAAAGACCTCTGAGATCATCGAGTGCAACCTGTTAACCTAACTGCCAGGTCCACCTCTAAACCATGTCCCTAAGCACCACATCCATATGTGTTTTGAACACTTCCAGGAACTGTGATTGCACCACTTCCCTGGACAGTCTGTTCCAATGCCTAACCACTCTCTCCATGAAGAAATTTTTCCTAATATCTCATCTAAATCTCCACTGGCACAACTTGAGGTCATTTCCTCTTGTCCTGTTGCTTGCTACCTGGGAGAAGAGACTGACCCCCACCTTGCTACAGCCTCCTTTCAGGGAGTTGTAGAGAGCAATAAGGTCTCCCCTCAGCCTCCTGTTCTCCAAACTAAACAACCCCAGCTCCCTCAGCCGCTCCTTATAAGACTTGTGCTCTAGTAATCCTGCTGCCTTTCTCCCCAGACATCTCCAGGACTCCCTTTTTCTTTCATTCCCTTGTCAGTTGATCTCACTGCAGCACATCAACTGAATGATCCCTCTTACTTTGCACATCTTCCCCTTCCATCCTCAAAGGCATCTTACCCTTCCATGCTCAAAAGGCAGTCTCTAATGTCAGGTCAAAGCGTGGCACACAGCTCCCTACAGGAGCACACAGCAATATGGGCTGTTACCATCCCATGTTGTGAAGACATGGACGTTGTGTGAGAGAAGGAAGGATGTGCCAACCCTCAGGTGCAAACTCAAATCCAAAATCCCTCGACAAGGTCGGCACAGCCTCTCACCCTGGCTCATCCTTGCTCTCTTATGACTGCTTCCATGTTCTGACTGCAGAGGTAAGGCCATGACACCTTGGAAATTACACTCATCTCTTTGCATTGTATCAAGACCTGCAGAAGACCTCCTATTCTAGGCAGTAGGGATGCAGCAGGCTTTCCTCATTTTATTCTCCCCACCATGAGCACAGACATCTCTTCTTGATCTTGGAACCAAACTTTCAAGATGATCAGGGAAAACAGCTTCAAAAGCAGCTCCGACCAGCTAGGCAGGCACACACAGATGCACAGGCAGTGTCCAGCAAGGAAATGAGGAGGAAAAGAAATGGCTTCTCTCTGTGATCCGCTGACCGGCAGGTGAAGGTGCAGCCAAAGCCAGTCTTCTTGTGGGCAGGAGGCCAGCCCTGACCCGTGCATATCTAGAGTCAGGACAGACAACTGCCTCGGCCTCGGAAATTACCCCCAGCACAGCGATTTCTGTAAGCTCACCAGGCACGCTGAATCTACTGCCTGTCAGCAAACTCGGTGTGTGACAGCCCCGCAGCAGAGCTGAAGGTCTCATCCAAAATGACTTATAAGACTGAAAATTAGTGCTGAGTCAGCACAATACCAGCTTCCATGCCATTCATCCCTCCATCAAATTTCCTCACTCCCTCCATTGGTCTGGTCTGCAGCCATCACACAATACCTTCTGCCTTATGAAACTTGGACTTCCCACTCTGGAGCATTACTGATAGTAATTTTTTTCCTGTAGCTTCTCTTCCAGCCACACTAAGTTGTAGTAAATACCAGGATGGTGAATGCTTTGCATTGCCAAAACTGCCTGTTGGCATCAATTCCCTCCCCTGAGCATTACCAGATGTTGTTTAACCATGTCCTGTTGGAAGATACAACCACAGGAAAACTACTACATCAAGCATGCTTGGGCAACTGCTTAAGAACACAGCCCCGAACTCTTACAGCCATGATGGACCAAGAACTGAGGCCATCAGCTGTGACAGCCTTCTGGGTACTCCTCCTGTGGGTCCAACTTGGGAAGACAACATGTTTCTCACACTAATTTGAATGATAGTGGTCCAAAGGCAACAATTTAATTTTCTGAAACAGTCATGCACTCTCATCCTCATTTCTGATTCAGGGTAAGACTTAGGACTTCGGGTCTGGCTGGTTTCATTTGGGGATCACATGCAATACAGTCAGGCATTCCCCATAAGAAGCTGACTCTCTTGAGGAGACTTCTCTTGGATTCTTAGAGGATCGAGGCAAATAATGTGTCCCAGTCCCAGTAAGGCTCTCAGTAAGGTCACCTCCATGGGATATGTTGGAGAACTGTATTTCAGAGGTTCTCAGACTGCTTAGATTGGGCTTTCCTCCTCCTTCCCTGCCTGGACTCCACCACCAGCATGTACAGGGGATGGTCTTTCCTCTGTGCTGTTGGATGCCTGCCTGGGGCAGTGAGGGGACAAATCAGTTCAGTTCATTGGGGCAGAGTAGTTGGAAGTGCTGCTCATTCAGTTGCACGCCCATCAGAGGTGTGTACCGAGGCAGTTTCCACCCTCCCCACAGCTGGAGAGACCTGGGGGCTTCTCTGCTTCCCCTGGAAAAGATCTTGTATTCCTCCTGAACTTATACCCCAACGGGAAACACAGCTCCCCCGTTTTGAGACATATTGCTTCTGCCTAACAGGGAAGCACAGATTTGGTCACAACATTTGGCCATTTGAGATACCCACTGGGTTACTGAATGAAGGAATAGGTTTACAGGTTTAAACCAAGCCATAAGAAACTCTTCTTTCTCTAAATAGTTCTGGTTTTATTCTCATTTCTTGACGAGAATGAGCCACCTATATCTATTTCGCTGCCCATCTGTCTTTCCTCCCCAATAGCTGTGAAGCTGCTCACCAATTTCCACCACTTAGAAGAAGCTATAATGTGAACTTGATAGTAACCTGTTCTGCTGGGCTTGCCATCTGGCCAATCTGAATACACATAAAACAGCCAAAAAATCAACACACACATAGTGCAGACTCAGCTGCAATGCGATCAGCTCTTTCTCTGGCCAGTTACAGGAAAAAAAATAGGAGCTGGGAGTCCTGCAAGGTGGGGTGAGATGTAGGGGCATGAGAGAGAACTTCAGGAACAGGATGTCTCCATCACCTTATAAGACAGCCTGTGATGGAATACCTATCTGCCTGTGAGGATGAGGATGCACATCATGGTTCAAAAGAACTGGGAGATGTTTTGGAGCTCACAGGAAACCAGGCTTGACTACTGCTGCTGCTCAAGAAATGACATTTCTAGCAAAAGACAAAACTTGAAAAATATTGCTTTAAAAAAACAAAATATTTGAAAGTTCTACATTTGTTTGTTGCTTTTTCTTTTGCACATGAACCTTTTCCATTTTTTCTGTGTAAAATTTACACTATAAAGGGTTTTACTAAAAAAGTAAATGAGGGAAAGTGGAAATTTTCAAATGGCCGCATGAAACCACCGCCAATCTTCCGGCTTATCTATATGACACAGAAGACCTGATTATCTCAAACCTCCTCCTGTTGAACTTCAGCAGCCTCTACTTTTACTGCTTAGATAAGAGATGCCTGCGATCACTGGTAATTCTTTTGAATCAGATGACAGAGCATCTGAGGTAATTGCCACCTGGTGTAGCACCCCCCAGGAAATCAAGGATGCCAACACTGGCCAGTTAATTTTGTCCAGACATGACAACATTAACTCTCCTCATCTCTGAGACTTCCTCTGCTTCAGAAAAGAGGCTGGGAAGAGGGAAGAGGTTCCTCTCCAGCTCTGTGAGGAGACTAGCATTCAAAACAGCAGTGATTTGGGCCAAGTTTCTGGTATACCATTTCCCAGCTTCTCCTGAAACCAACAGCAGCTCTGTTCTGGATTTCCAGCTGGGCAGTAGTTGACAGTTCCCTGGACTGCAGCCGAGCCTGGCCACCTTTCTGAAGAAATCAACAGCGGTACAAATCGGCAGCCAGGCGCACCACCAGGAGACCGTGTGTGCATCACAGGGACGCAGCAAGACAGATCAGCCAACAAGCTGGATTCTTGTAACAGCAACAAAAACAAACCTCCAAAGTCCAAGGACAAGCAGGTTGACCGTGACTCTTAGGGTTCATACATCTTGGGAGCTTTGTGGTAAGCACCAAATGATCAGGTTTTCCGGAGCCTGCACACCACCAGCTCAGCATAAAACCTTTGCATCTGGACCGGAGTGCATTCTATATCTCTTTGGCACCGAGATACCTGACTGCAGAAAGCCCTGTAGCACTTCTGAGTCAACATTTTCCCATGCTCTCTATTTCTGACTGCCCCTGCACGCCTTTCCTCCACTTCCTCCTCTCCATTTTGTTTTCTGAAACAGTCAGAGGATTAACCTGAGGCTCACATCACATCTAGTCCCAAGACAAATCATGCCCAGAACAAGTTCTCAATCTGAAGAGAATGGTAGCAACCACTAGGAAAAGACTTATCAGGTCATGTTATCCATTCCCGCAGGCTGGCATATGATTGTTCCCTACAATATATTCTCCAGGGCTTTGTCCAGTTTTGTTTAAATGATTGAAATAACAGGGTTTCTGCTCTCTCCCTTAGGAAATTATTCCCCTGTCTAGCAGATCCAGCTATTAGGAAGGTTTTTTTTGATACGCAGCCTGTATTTTTCTATGCTGTCTTTTATCACAGTGTTCTTTTATAGTCCTCAATCCAACACACCCCATTTTTCTCCATCGTTACTCACTCTTTTATGCTTCTTGGAGACAGTCACAGCTTCGTCCCTTAGTCAACTTTAGCTATAAACAGATCTCTTTGGGGCAGAGTCCTGCAGCAAGGAAGATGATAGGTGTTTTACAACAGATACCTGGACTGAGATTTTAAATGTCTCTTCAGAGCATCTCCTTATGGGATCACTTTTCTTGCACTTGTTTGAGATCTTTTTGCTCTTCAGAAACTTTCAGGATCTTTGCTAGAGTTGTGCACAGTCCTTATAGATGCAGGACCATGGTAGCAGGGTTACCAGTTCCCTGGACTGCAAAATATCCTCTTTGGGCATGTAGGTCTGACTGGTCATCACTATAACATTATGTCCTCATTGTATAGCAGAATTTCCATGATGCTGTCATTTCTTTACATCCCAAAGGCTCCTTCTACTGCACATATGTGACTGCAATAAGCATTATTTTTCCTTAGTCCCCTCTATAAATGGCCTTCTTGGGCAATTTTAATAGTTTTCTGTAACTGATTTTGGTTGCTCCCAGTTTATTGGCAATGATCTGAGACTTATCCATGAGAGGGGAAGATGAAGGACTCACCACCTGCAGAGTTGGCAGGATGATCCAAACAGCACTCTGGGAGATCAGGGAAAAACACATTAGGAAGAAGCGTAGGGGCTCATGTCTTAACAAGAGGCCAAAAATGAATGCATTCCTTCTTCCTTTACTATGCTGTGATGACAGAAAAGGGGCATGAGAGATTCCTGATTCGTCTTTGTTCGAAGGGTTAGATCTTTTCAAACTAAAAACATCAAATCTGAGCCTTCATGGAGTTAGCAGGATTCTGCTCCCAGACCTGCTGAATGCCTGAGAGAGCTCTCAGTCTGACACTGCCAGGGCTTGAGAAGCTGGATCTCAACAAAAACCCTGCTAAACAAACGTTACCAAAGGCCGGCACGCAGCAGAGTGGCTCGAATCTTTAATGCTGTAGTAATCACGTCCTCTGTACCTGTGATGTCATTATCCACTGCAGTCCAGAGAGCTCTGTTTGCAAATCAGTGTGACATCAAATGCTGTCAGAGCTGGTCTGGTAAAATGCAGTACATCCAGCAAGAGACACGAAGTAGCATTTAGAGAGGTGGTTCAGCTGTGATTTCACTGAAGCCTCACATTTTGCCTCTACAACTCTCATCTCTATGCAACAGAGAGACTTAGAAGAGCACAGACAACTTGCTATGAGTTCGCCCGCCTATCTGTTTTTATTTCGTGCTGTATCTACTGCAGATTGTTCCCATGAGGAAGTAAAAAAGGATATTTTTCAAACTTTTAGAAAATGCTAATAGGCACGTGGTATTTTGAGCAGATTCTCCTTTCAGCTGTTTAACAAACCAGGGTTTCCCCATCCGAAAGGGCAGCTAAAGGAAGGGTTAGTGATTCCCACTGTGCTCAACTTTGGTCCCTACTAGAAAAACATGCCAGCAAATCAATTAGGAGACACGATTTTTACTAATACAGACAAAGTGGTACAAGCCCTGATCTAATCAAAGCTAGACAGCTACAAAAGCCCTCCTTCCAGGGTAGTCTCTGTCTCAGGAGGTGAACAACTGAGTGTGCAGGAACCACCAGTTCCTCTTCTCTCTTCTTTGCTTCTCACTCTCCGCCCCTTCATGACCACGATAAGGAATTAGCCAGATGGACACAAGTTTTCCTGTTTCTAGCTCTTTGAAATCATAGACTCCTTTACATCAGTTACAGCATTTATTGTACCTTTCTGTGAAAAAACCACTTCCAAACACGTCTTCTGACTCTGGCTGGCTGCAGTTTTGGCCAAGGCTATTTTCTCTGCAGACACTCTAATTTTGCAGCACTTTTATTAGCTGAAACCTGGCTTCAGTGATCAAACAGCCAAAGCAAGTGGAGTCCATCATAATTTCCCCCATTACATCACATATAGACCGAGCAGTGATTCAATTGTTTTTATAGAGAGATTTCATCAAAGGGGTACATTTATTTCATCAAAAAAAAAGAAAAAAGAAAAACATTTTGTTCAAATGCTTTGCATTGAGCTTATTCTTACCAATGTACAATTTTTTTTATTTCTGTTGCTCTTATTCCCAAAACAGACTTATGCTTGAAAATACAAGCAAAAAGAGATTTCTCAATTTTCCTCTACAAATTTTAAGTATGTTCTGTGAACTGTCTTTGAAAAACTGAAATAATTCAACCAAAACATTTCTATGAAGGAAGAAGTTCAATTCTGATTGAGAAAGCATTTTTGGAAGTTGAACCAAGAAAGTTAATGAAAATACATTGCCCAACTCTACTGTCCTGTTCAGTTTTCCATTGAGCCAGTACTAACTTTGAGGTACATTTATCCTTGCACTTTAAAGACAGAAGAGCTGAGCTACAATCTGAAGGTCAAAGTTTTGCAGCATTGTTCAGGGTTGTCTATGGGAAGATTTGCTGGAATTGCAGTATCAGGGTAATTACACCGCTGGAGCTAGACCGGTCTAACTCACTGGGTTGGCACTTTCATATGAAGCTACCTCATCCTTTTTGTCTGATAGCAACTTTCATTTCAAAGAAGCAAGCACACACCAGGAGCGTAGAGACTGCCAGTACCTTTCCCCACCAAGATGAAACCAGAGGCGTTTCTCATGGGATTCTGTTCCAGACAGCAGGAACTGTCCAAGGTAAGTCAGGTGTTTTAGGAACTTAAGCCTAAGAGATATTAAACCCAGAACTTGAGTTCACATGCAGTGAAAATCTCCTTCCTAAAAAGTTAGGGCTTCTGTCTCCACTAATCAAGCTGTAAGGCTGTCCCTAAACTCACTGCTCTTACAGCTAAAAGTCTTCCTATTTTCAATCCAAACTTGCTCATGGTCTGTTTGTTCTCATAAAAGTCAAGTCCTCAGCTCAAACAGCAATCCTACCCGTTTGTCTTCCCTGCTCCCATAGATCAATAAAGGTCAGCCATATCTCACCAGCCTGTTTTTTTACCTACGGTGAATAAACCAGCCACTGCTAGTCTGTTGCATTAGACGGTTTCACTTTCATAGCATTTTGCACCTTTCCAGCTTGAATTCAATTTTCTTGTACATCAACAACCCAAATTTAGACACAGAAACACAGAAATTCAATGCTCCATTTGTACAGACTTTGAATACTATTTCATACCATTTTAGACAGATCTTGTAGACAGCACTGACACAAAACTTGAAATAAAGCACTGCATCTCGAACCTCCCTGTCTTTGATTTGCAGTACTAAAAATCCATGGGATCTTATTTTGTCTCACATTGATGAAAGTAGAGTAATCTTTCTTGGTGGCTATGAACTCACAGCACTATAACTCAAGTACACGAGTTCATGGTTTAACTAGAGAGAAGCGTTTGAGCAAAGCTCCATGTTAGCATTAAACAGATGGATGCTAAAAAGAAACTTTCCATATACTGCAAGCACCTCTCCAACAAATGACCCATGAAAAGCAGGATGGGGTTCGTGTGCACTACTGAGTATTGAAGCTGACAGGCGTATCCCAATTAGTTATTCTAAAAGTCACTCGGTTTAATCTCCTCAACACATTTCCAGTTCCCAACAAATCCTTTTGCTGAGACCAGTCTGAGATCCTTCACCTCCCCTTTTATTTCTTTATTGTTTACAGACATCTACCTTTTCCATGTCAGCCCTGATAAGCACACCAAGCAGCAAGATTGCAGGAGGCAGCAGAGTGAGACACCATTTAATGCACCTGACTAGGCATAATCAGAGCAATCCATCACTTCAGTTTTCTGTTCCCAGCCAACAGGAATAGTCAACCTGAGTGGAAAGAAATGGGAAGCCACTTACCAAAACTTCTTCAAAATTCTACCCCTCACCATTTCTCTTTTGCTGGGTGGAAAACAATGTCCTAATATATTATTTTAATATCATAACCAGGTGTTTTTCATATTTCATCCCTGAACTCCTCCATAAAAGGTAGCTTGAGAAATCAGGCTGACGAAATTCTTCATGTGACGTTTCTAAGCAGTCATAACCACCATTTGCGCAGTTTTTACACCTGAGAACCTCCACTGTGGTCCAAGACCCCGCAGCGTCAGGGGCTACAGAAATGACACAGAATAACATGAGATGGTCTGTCACTATTCACAATTCTCCTCTGGCACTGGGAATTACCATCTGTACTTTCCAGACATGGATACCAGAGAGGGAGAGGGCCTACTCATGAAGAATACAGATCAGACTAAGAGTTTGATACCCCCCCCAAAAAAGGCCACATATTGAGGAAAATTATTAATCTGTTCAACAAGGGAGAAAACTCACTAGGAGGATTATTTAAAAATGTTTTGGACAAAACCCTGGCTAACATCCTCCAGAACCATTCCTGTAGGGATTTAAGTCTCAGTTTCAGCTTCACTTGCAAGCTTTGAAGCTTATATAAATAAGGAGGAGCACTGCTGAGGGTCCACTAGAGTTCCTCTCTATGAGACATAACAACCCTCCATTGAACCACCCCTCCCATGCATATCCTGTACTTCCAGTGCTGGATTATCTCACACTCTTTAGTTTGGGACTGGAGTTGCAGACACATGCTCAAGTTTGGATTCTCACTAAGGATCCTAGCACAGTTTTGCAGAAGTTAAGTTTCCTCAGCTGCACATTTTGGGGAATCAATATATATAATTATGTGGTGGGTTGATCTTGGCTGGCTGCCAGGTGCCCACCAAGCCACTCGATTACCCCTCTTCCTCAGGTGGACAGGGGGAAAAAACAGGATGAAAAAACTTGCAGCTTGAGATAAGGACAGGGAGATCACTCGCTAGTTACCATCACAGGCAAAATAGACTCAACTTGGGGAAGATTAATTTAATTTCTTGCCAATTGATAACAGAGTAGGATAGTGAGAAACAAAGGCAAAATTAAAAACCCTTTCCCCACCACTCCTTCCTTCTTCCCAGGCTCAACTTCACTCCTTCATTCCCAACTCATCTATGTCCACCCTCCACATTCAATGCAGGGGGATGGGGGATGGAGGTTGTGATCAGTCCATAACACTTCATAGAATCCTAGAATCATAGAATCGTTTAGGTTGGAAAAGACCTTTAAGATCATCAAGTCCACCACTAAACCATGTCCCTAAGCACTTTTAAATACCTCCAGGGATGGAGACTCAACCACTTCCCTGGGCAGCCTGGTCCAGTGCCTGACTGCCCTTGCAGTGAAGCAGCTTTTCCTAATATCCAACCTAAACCTCCCCTGGCGCAGCTTGAGGCCGTTTCCTCTCGTCCCATCGCTTGTTACTTGGGAGAGGAGACCGACCCCCACCTTGCTACAACCTCCTTTCAGGGAGTTGTAGAGAGCAATAAGGTCTCCCCTCAGCCTCCTCTTCTCCAGGCTAAACAACCCCAGCTCCCTCAGCCGCTCCTCATAAGACTTGTGCTCCAGACCCTTCACCAGCTTTGTTGCCCTTCTCTGGACACGCTCCAGCACCTCCATGTCCTTCTTGTAGTGAGGGGCCCAACACTGAACACAGCACTCGAGGTGCGGCCTCACCAGTGCCCAGTACGGGGGCACTATCACCTCCCTGGCCACATTATTCCTGATACAAGCCAGGATGCTATTGGCCTTCTTGGCCACCTAGGCACATTGCTGGCTCATATTTAGCTGGCTGTCGACCAACATCCCTAGGTCCTTGTCCACTGGGCTGCTTTCCAGCCACTCATCTCTGTCGCTCCTTCCTCCTCACACTCTTCCCTTGCTCCAGTGTGGGGTCCCTCCCAAGGGATCCAGTCCTTCACAAACTGCTCCAACATAGGTCCTTCCCACAGGCTGCAGTTCTTCAAAAACTGCTCCCGCATGGGTCCTTATCACAGGGTGCAGGCCTTCAGGAACAGACTGCTCCAGCATGGGTCCCCCACAGAGCCACACAGGTCCTGACAGAAAACCTGCTCCTGCGTGGGCTCCTCTCCACAGGCTGCAGCTCCTGATAGGAGCCTGCTCCTGCATGGGCTCTCCAGGGGCTGCAGCTTCCTTCAGGGCACATCCACCAGCTCTGGCATGGGGTCTTTCATGGGCTGCAGTGTGGATATCTGCTTTGGCATGGTCCTCCATGGGCTGCAGGGGGACAGCCTGCCTCACCATGGTCTTCATCACAGGCTGCAGGGGAATCTGCTCCAGCACCTGGAGCACCTCCTCCCTTTCCTTCTTCACTGACCTTGGTGTCTGCAGAGTCGTTTCTCTCACATTTTCTCACTCCTCTCTCACAGCTGCTGTGCAGCATTTTTTACCCTTTCTTAAATATATCACAGAGATGCCACCCGCATCGCTGATGGGCTCAGCTTTGACCAGCGGCATGTCCACGTCAGAGGCAGCTGGAGCGGGCTCTGTCCAACATGGGGGTAGCTTCTGGTGTCTTCTCACAGAAAGACACACCCTCTGCAGCCCCTGCCTACCAAAACCTTGCTACATAAACCCAATATAGATCAATAGCTATTTTTTATTTGCTTGCTTGGTTGCTTGTAAGTCTTGGAAGTAACAACTCCACTTCCAGACTTGCTAGCTCATTTGCTTATTTGGGTCTCATTTGCTTTGCAAAACAATAAGCAGTTTGATGGAGCTGTTGTCACCAGCTTCAAGTGCTCACACTGAGTCTGAAGCTGCTTCTGAGTCCTGAGGACTTCCAGACTTCCTGGATGTGTAGCAGCAGCAGAATTATAAACCTGGCAATGTTTTATTTATCTTTGCAGAGGAGCAGCTCTCAGCTTGATAGAACCTGTCCCAGGGAGAAGACTCCAGTAAGCATCAGCACATCTACTGGCTAACAAAGTAGCTTTTCTTACTAGGTAGATAGGAGGTACATGGCCTAAAGACAGAGTATCTGAAAATATCCTTCAAAAGAAAAAAAATCTTATTTGGTTGCACTGAATCTCAGATAGACTTCTGTACTCACTGCCCTGTTTCTCCCATTAGTTTCTTCCTGCTTCTTTTCCATACCCTCTCCCTTCTTGTTGGCCATATCCATTCCTCTTCCTCTGCTCCACCTGTATGTCACTCCCATGCCATTCTCGTGCCTTTACCCTACTGGTTTTCATTTGCTGTTATCCCCCTTTTTTTGGTCCTATTTCCCTCCCCTCTCTTGCCCACTTTCTGTCATTCCCATCTGCCCCTTCTTCATTCTCCTCTGTCTTGACTATAGCAAACACCAGCCTCCTTAGGCAATACACAATAGTTAAAAGAACTTCATAGCCTATAACGACCCTATACAACAGTTGTTCTATGACCATAATTGCTAACTATAAACCATCAGCCTTATCTTTGCAGACAGGATTAATTCTGGCATGGTGCATTATAAAATTAGCCATCCTTGGCAAAGCTACTGGCCTTCAGTTTTCGCAAGAACACAATTAAGTGGCATTTGCACAGTCAAGCTAGAGCAAAGCTAAGAGGAGACAGACATCATGAAGTTATTGGATTAGGAAGTAAAACAACTACTCCTTGGTTAGATCAAGCGTTCGAACACATTATATAACATTTCAGAGGTAATACAGGCAAAATGAAACTGCTCTTAGGCACTTTCCCTCCTTCCCTCCCTCCCCAGCGAAGCCGTGGGGAAGTGCATTTAATAACAGCAAATGAAGGAAGTCACTACCAGATCTCCAGACTTTGGGTTTGCTCAGAAGGTAACTTGTGCCACACCAGCAAAAAGGTTAACTCGGTGGGGACTCCAGAGCATGCACACAGCCTGCGGTCTTTCCTAATTAAACACACACGCACACATCATAATCAGAGCTGCTCCTTCACCCCAGGGCTGGATCTTCGGCTCGTATAAGTCAGCAGAATGCCCCAGAGGAGCTACTTTGATTTATGTTGGCTAAAAATCCAGTCCCAGAGCCTCTGTGCGTACATGAAGATGTGTTAGCATAACTGGTGAGTATCTGGGCTTAAAGAAGCCTTGCTCACACACAGATTGTCACCGTGCAGATAGGCACTTGTATATACATCGGTAGCAACTCAAGCCTCACCTCTTCTCCAAATGAGCTTTTGATTAGCGATGGCAATTCTCCGGAGCTGGTGTCCACAAGCTCCATCCTGCTGAGGTGATCTGCCCCCCACTCAGGGATACAGTCCAAAGGGAACAAAATCAAGGAAGTTTTCCAGTATGCCCTACTTTGTCATCACAGAGGTCCCCCAGATCACTGCATTTGTCATGATTTTGGAAGAAAGCTATAAATCACAGAACAGTTTCAATGCACCATTTTTTTTTTTTCTTTTTCACAACCTGTGACATGGTTTGCTCATGGAAACTGGAAAACACAAACATTTGTCCAGCCCCCTTTAAACATCTATGCCATGTCAAAAGGTAAGCATCAATACTGTTATTAGGAAAACAAGAATCCTAACATGGTTCTTCTTTAGAGGAAGGGAGGTAAGAGACATTGGCTTTAAGGGAAAAGATCTGTAGTCCTTTGGAGTCTGTCAAGGCCAAGTGTCCTAGGCACTCAGATCCATTACACTGTGATAACACGTCCTCTGGGAACTGGGTTCAACTTTTGACGACTCACACAAGTTTTACATGTGAATCCTGTTCAGCACAGCTCTGTTTCTCCACCCACCCGCAGCCACAGGAACAGGCTAGCTTAATTTACTGCTGTTTAAAAACAGACGCTGGCCCTCAATTTGTCTCCATCAAGAGAAAAAAATACCCAAGCTCCTCAAATGAAAAGCCCCGCAGGATTTTGCCTGCACGAATGTGAGATGGAGATTTGACAATAAAAAAGACATTTCATTTGTCTTATTAGTGGCTGACTACTGTGGAAGGTGTTCAATCAATTAGACTGATCTTGGACTCGTGAATTATTGATAGAGAGAGCTGGATTACACTCTCAAATGCTTTTAGCTTAATTGCCCAACCCATCATTGCTTCATTTTCTTTTTCTTATGTATATAATTTTTTTTGTTGTTTTGTTTTTTAACTATAGCAGCTTGCCAGCAGCTGACCCCGTTACTTTGCTGCTGTTGCCAGCACTGCCGATGCTGATCCAAGGAGCGAGCGCTGAAGCCTCGGCCGGGCAGCGCTCGTCGGGCGCAGCAGGCAGGCAACGTCAAGGTGTTGCCAGCATTCCCCAGAAATCAAGTGGGACTCGGGAGAACAGTGGCTTCCCACTATGAGAGAGACATGCATGGAGGATCAGGGGTGCCCCTCTTCCACTTCCAGCCCACTCTGCACATTTTGTAACTCTCAGTCCCTTTCCATGCTTTTCTCTTGACACCTTTGCTACTCTTTGCTTTGTGCCCCCTTTCCTTCCCTCCCCTCGCATGCAGAAATGCAATACAGCACAGATCGTCTTGGCCCATGTACCATCTCCAGCACCATTTGAGTACCCAAATGGCCCTTCTTGCCCCTTCCTGACCACCACGGTTCCCCTCAAACCTTCTTAACTTTCCCTTCTCATTAACCCTCTCCACCCTCAATACCTTCCAGCCTCTTCTCATGCCCCCTTCCTCATCATTTCTCAGCTCTTACACCCTCTCCCCCATTTCCCAGACTGGACCCATCCTCTCCCTCCTCCCCTTGTAGCCTGGAGCAGGCAGTTTGGTGTAAAAAACATCAGGATTTGGGAACACAAGCAAAATAGTTAAACACGGCCAGCAGAGATAACAAGCGTCATTATGTGCAGGGCTTTGAGTAATCCGGCACGCACACAAGCCCCGAACTGCACTGGCCTTGATTGTTTAACTCTCAGTGATGTACTGGGACATTAGCAGAGACAGATTCACTGTATTAGAGCGTGCTCCATATTTTATAGACTAAGCACATCTTAAATGTCTTTAAAGCATGGTTCCCTGCGACTCTTTTGCAGGCTAACCTAAAGCGGGGAGAGAAAAGCAAATGGATTTATAAGGACATGGAAGCTATTTCACAGCAAGAGAGGAAAAAGAGAAAGGGGGGGAAAAGAGCAAAGTAAGATGAGATGGGGAAGGGTATGAAGAAGAGATGAAACGAGCAGAGCGAAGAGGTGAAAAAGAGAAAGGAGGATATGAAGAAAGAGAAAGGAGAAAGAAAAAAGAAAGTGAAAAGGAAATAAAAAGATGAGGAAAACTTGCCCATGGAAAATGTCAGATACGCAATGTGAATGCTTGGAAGAACAAGAACTCCTGGTACCAGATGTGAACCAGAGTATTTCTGTGATAACAGGAACGCGATACGATCGGTACACAGTACTGGGGGATATGATCTGAGAGAGAAATAAAAGCTGTAACGGCAAAACTGCAGTGCAGGTGAATAACACGGTAGCTCATAAGGATTTAAAAAATGAGATCATGCATATAACAGAATCCATCTGAATACAATTCATTTTCTGGGAAGCTGTTACAGATCTCTGCCACTGGATCCAGACATGACAAGATCTCTGGGAAATTATTAGAAAGATAAATAATACTGGGAAATGTGTCATTTTGCAATTTTCTAGATGGCAAGTGGAGAATTACTGTTACTAGCAATACTTGAGCTCAGTCCTTCCTGGATGTAATAGGCAATAGATTTTTTCCCCCCTGAAATAGCATCAGAGCCAGCAAAAAGCAATTCTCTTTTATACTCAGTTTAGATCAACAGTGAGGACACTATGGAAAAGCATTTGATCAAATGTTCACTACTACTTTTTAAATTAAAAAGAAGGATAAGCAAAAGCAGGTATCCAAGTCCTTAATTTCCGAAGTGCAATGGTGAAAAATTAAAGGGATTAGTAACTGAATCACTTGATATGAAGAACGCAGGGATGATAAAAAAGAGGCTTGAGACTTCTCCATGACAAATGCACAAAGAATACCAAGATTAGATTACAATAATGCTTATTGCACTAGATCATGCAATTTATTGCAAGATTACGGTAATACTTATTGCAAGGGAAGTATTGACAGGGACATTTAAAACGAGTGGGAGAAGGACAAATCAACAAATCCATGTCTGCTAAGTTTCTACATGTAGGAGTAAGATGAACATTAAAACAAACAGAAGAGAGTTCTTTGGATGTGTAAGGAAAGAAGGCATCTAGGGAACAAAGGTAGGATGAGGATGAGCCATACATTAGAACAATATGTTGCTTTGGTTTTCAGCAGAAAGGAGGTCACTTAATGCTCAGGCAAAGTCCAGATAAAGACCAGTAACTGGGATAGAGAACTGGTAACAAGTCCTGAACAACTCCCTACATACTCTAATGTTGAAACGAAATATCCCTGTATCAGAATGAAACAAACAAACAAACAAACAAACAAACAAACAAACAAATAAATAAATAAATAAAAACTGCAGGTGTTTCTTGTTGCACTCCAGTGAGACTAATTAATATGCCCCACAGGGAATCCCTCGTGAAAATGAGGAATGCTGAAGGATTAAATAAGAAATGTCAACATGTTGTGTGAGATGGGAGAGGATCAGCCCAGAAGGAGTTAATGGTTGTTTCTTATCACCATGGTTAAAGAGATGTCCGTGGCAGCTTTTAGTACAATGAGTAAGCGAAGAAAGGTCAGAGGAAGGAGCAGCTGAGCCAGGGGCAGAGATCCACAGATCTCAGCAGGCTGCAGACATGGGATGGTGGCTGGGCAACTGGCAGAGCCTTGCTGGAGGGAGGTCCCATCCCTGCAAGCACACGTGGAGCTCCTCACAGTGGGGCTCATCTTAATTAATATTTCCATGCCTGGGACAGAAGCGGGATGCCAGTGATGAGATATGCCAGCCAGCAAGTCATGAATGCATCTGTAATATAGGAGGGGTCTGTAGCTGATACCACCAAAAAATTAAAGTGGGAGCACGGGGAAGGTTTGCACAGCCTCCATCCCATGTCTGCAGCCTGCTGAGATCTGTGGATCTCTGCCCCTGCCTCAGCTGCTCCTTCCTCTGATGTGTTTTTGCTTACCTATTATCGTACTAAAGGCTTGTCTCGCTCATAAGCTGCCACAGACGTCTCTTTAACCATGGTGATAAAACACAGCCATTAACTCTGACAATATAGGAGGCAAGTGTCTTCGGTGGCACAGGCTGCCAGCCTCTTTCCAGGGGGCTGGGAAAGAGCTGAAACGCAAGGAAAATGGTATCCTGGAAAGGTTTGCCTCTCCCTAGACACAGAGCAGGGATCTGGCCCCTCTCACCCACGTCACCCCAGCCCCTTCCCGCCTCTCACGCAACTCAAGCAACCGGGTGAGCATAGTGGCGTGTCCCTGCCTCGCAAGGCCGATCCCCATCTTGCTGATGAGGAGATCCAGAGCTGCCTTTCGACAGGTCAATGCCAGCAGAGACAAATTGTACGGAAATGAGGAGACACTTTGCTTACACCAAAGCACCCCATAGAATGATTTCATTCACAATAAATCTCCTTTCTCAGCAGTGGCAATCATAAGGGGCTGGGCTGTTCTTGCATTTAATTCCCCTGATTGACGTTAGTCCCAATTTACTGTGTTTTAAGCGCAGAACTGAGTCCAAATTTCCCTTGCTACTGCTTCACTATATCCTCCTATTTAAACTTTTCTCTGCTCGAGTTTGCCATGGTGCTAGGACACATCCTGAGAGATTCAGTCTTACACTGCACTGTCCTTGGCCACTGCCATGAGCCAAGGAACGTGCAGTGTCTTGAGCACCACGACACTTCCCCACCCTCCAGAAAGAGGTGCTACATAGCCTCGGTGAGCTGGAGCTGCAGAAAACATCTGGATGGTCCCAGTCTGAAGACTAAGTAGCAGGTCTACCCCCAGCAACACCACCAGATCTGGGTTGGCCTTGGTCTTTCATGGCCTCCTTCCAGCCCAAGGTCTGGCGAGACGCTGGTTCATGCCCGGGTCTCAGATCCCAGCGTGTTGCCACATCCCTGCCTTGCTCACGGCCGAAGAGCAAAGACATGCTAATTTCCAGGTCACGCTACAAGTCTCAGGGGCCAGAACAGTCTCTGCATTCTGGATTTGAGGTGCTCAGGCAATAATTCAATGGGGGCACAGGTGTCTGTAGGATTAAAGCTATTTGAAATTATTTTGGCATAGTATATTAAGACAGTGACAAAGGAGAACCTGAATGAATAAATGCAAGTTTGGGTAAAATAAATGGGTATTTTTTTGTAAATTGAGCTTTAAAGAAAATGGATCACTTTCCCAAGAGCATCTTTCAGAAGTGAATATAATTCCCTTCTTACTGGTTTGGGTTTGAATCATAGAATCATAGAATTGTTTAGGTTGGAAAAAACCTTGAAGATCATCAAGTCCAACCATTAACCTAGTGCTGCCAAGTCCACCACTAAACCATGTCCTCAAGCACCACATCTACACGGCTTTTAAATATCTCCAGATGGGAACTCAACCACTTCTCTGGGCAGCCTGTTCCAGTGCCTGACGACCCTTTCAGTGAAGAAGTTTTTCCTAATATCCAGCATTACAGGATATCTGTCAATATCCAACATTATAAGATATCCATCATTTTGTATCATGAGCAAATCCATGCACAAACATACATCTTTTTAGCCCTTAACATGGAAACTGAAACTCTGATCTTGGTGCAGTGATCCAGGAGATGCCAGTAAAGGATCCCTCTGCCACGAGCAAACCCAGTTACAATGCAGCTTGGTGTCACCACATGGCAGTGCAGCCCCCACACTGCCATACCCCTTACACATGGAGTACTAACGCCCCAAACCCTCCTATTCACTTGCTGAGAACCACAAAGAGGTAGCCTGATACAGCAGCAGACTCCTCGGCACTGTGCTCAGAATGCCAGAGCAGCCATGCAGGAGCAGTTTCCTTACACGGAGCTACTGCCAAGCATTTTCCAAGACATTTCTTCATATTACTTAAGCTATTATGACCATGACCCAAGGAATTTCCTGCGGCCCAGAGAACAGCCGAAAGTACCCGGCACACAGACCAATAACCCCAGACTGTTGTTACCTGCCAGCTTGAGCATCATGGCATACAAGTCCCCCTACATCTCCAGTCAGGGTCTCCAGCTGCTACCACAGTACAGATAAATACTACAAAAGTTCCATTTGCACAAGCAAACACAGAGGAAAGGAGAAAAGAAAAAAAAAAAATGAGCACTCTCTGGCCCTTGTGGGGGAAATGAGAAATACCCAACGGATTGGGACTGAGGAAAGGGTGCAAGGAGACATCAGGACTCTGGGGAAGGTCCAGATTTCCTTTCAACACCTGTCCTCTGCCCTCTCACACCCTCGTGCCTCGCATTCCCAGGATGGTGGGGGAAGCAGGTTTGTGCTGTGAACAGGAGCCGCCTGGGACCGTGCTGTGCTCCTTCAGCTCGATAGTCCCTGTCACTGCAATGCCTGGATGAGAAAGCTGAGTTTGATAAAGTCCCAAGGGCTGAGATGAGGTCTTCTACTGCCAGCCTTGGATTTTTCACTCGCCCTCAAACTAGGAGAGTGGAAATATCAGAGAAGTGAACCTATTACCTGCACTGCTCAATGAGGCTTTTATGATATCCTCTGTCCCCCTCGGAGAGATGCTTAGTATACTCTGGGGTGTTGAGATACGTTCATTTCCCTTTCCAATTCCTTTTTATTCACCATCCATCTCCCAGCTGCTACACACACACACTCTCTTCTTTCCACAAGCAAAGAGCCTTCCTCCCCAGCCCCTTCTTCACAAAAATGCCTCCCGTTGACCCCCGACCAGCAGCTCTGAGCTTCGTTAGCCCACTTGGGGTAGGAGCATAGCTTTTCAGTTTAACCCTTCAGCTCTTCCATCACTTCAAACAACCTTGCACCTACTTGTACTAGAGCACCTAGTGTCTCCAGTAAACACTGCTTTCAGCCCCCTTTTCAACAGAGACATGGTTTATCGTCCCCTAAGTAGCCCTTCACAGTTCCCCTTCTCAATCAGCACTGGGTAATGGTTTCCTAGGGACCATAATACTTAGCAGCACAGTAATTGAATGATATTATTAACAGCAGCAGCATCTGTGTTGTCTGTTTAATTAACTGGAGAGCAAATGAGGCCCTAAGAGTCATTAGTCTGATCCTTTATTGTTTTCCTAATGATCTGCAGCTTCTCTTATTTGATTATTGGCTAAGGATCCCCTTTACCAAAAAATGCACTTTTAATAAAATAATAGCAAAACAACTCTTTATACTCCTGAATGACATATATTACTTCTCTCAAGCTGCAGATTAGATAACTGTAAACTTCTAAGCTAAATACTCCAAATACACCATCTCTACTACTCCTTGAGTAGCATAAGGGAAATAGGAGACACCAGCCTACGTCTCAAGGAAAGAAAGAACAAAGCTGCAATAAAAATTGTATTGCTGCAGAGCTGGTAAGTGACAAAAGCAAAGCTCACCCTGCTATCAATCGTGGGAGTGCTATCAGGACTGGCAGAGGCAAGACCACCTTTAAAGACTGCTGGCCACCAAGGAAGAGCTACGATAACCCAGCAGTGATGATCAGATGATCACAGCACTTCATTCCACCTCTGCACTAAAAAAGGGATGGGGACCAAACAAAGACGACATCCTCTCCATCCCTAATTGGGCTAAATTTATGGGCAGTCCAGCAACAGCAGTTCCCATATTTCCACCTGTGAGCTTCTTGCACAGCTGGGACAGCCACTCTGCAGCAGCCCAAGGCCACTGTGCAAGCAGTCATGAGGCAGAGGCATGAGTCGGATGGGGATGTGGAGTCATCACTCCCTCCATACCCATTTAGCAGCCATCCTGGTTGGGTGTTCGGGCTGAGGTTCATTGCTTGACAGCTGGTTATTGGCTTCTCTGCAAGGGGCATATGGAAATTTCCATGAAGATGATCCCAACTGCAGTTATTTAGCTTATCAGAAAGCACAGGCAATTGGCGTTAACCAATTTAGAACACATCCCATCTCAGACAGGAAGGAGATCTTGCTGTTTGCATGCCTAAGACATTTGTTCCTGCAAAGTCTGTAAGTTAAGTTAAGCCCTAAAGGGTGCCAGATATAGTCATATACAGATCTGGGGACATACTGCTGTGTGTTATATATCCTCTTCAGTGGCCAGTCCTGGAAGCCTTAATACTACATAGCTTTTCTTTAACCTAATCTTGTGTAGCTGGTTAAACCCCTGGTCTGTTAGCCATGACACCAACCACCAACCATCACACTCAGCAGGTATCTGGGCTGCCAACCGTATGTATGCCAAAGCCTGTCTTTGCACCAACATCACGCTAGCACCTTTGTATGCTCATGGACTTGGAGGCACTGTCTCTCCAGGTACTAATCTGGAGACCACTGTGCTCAGACACAGGTGTTAGGTAAGAGAGAGACCGCCTCCTTCATTGTCATCAATCAACACTACACACAGATTGAGCAGAAGGGGATGGCTCCATGGTTTTGTTCAAGTTTAGCGGTGCGGTGCTGGGGTAGTACTTTTTTACTGACATTTGTGGGTCTGGTAAACAACATGGGATCTCTGAACATCAAGTCCATGCTGGCTGCTTTATTCCAAGTCCCAAATGCATCTTGCTGCACAACGTCGTTGGTACCAAGAGGTCAAAGCATATGAACACAACACATTAGGACCAAGACTGAGGATTTGAGGGGAACTATGGAAGGAGAGCTGCCTGTTATTCCATGATCTCAATGCAAAATCCTCCAGGAGTCATTGTCTACTTATCTGAATCATCATTAAGGGAACTGGTTGAGTCTCCATCCCTGGAGGTATTTAAAAGACGGGTAGATGTGGTGCTTAAGGACATGGTTTAGTGGTGGACTTAGCAGTGATAGGTTAATGGTTGGACTCGATGATCTTAAGGGTCTTTTCCAACCTTAACGATTCTATGATTCCATGATTAAGGAGAAAAATAAACCCATTTTCTCCTGTGATGGCCTCATTCAGTTCAGTAGCATGTTTCATCAGCGAACTTTTGCTTGCACATGTTAAATAAATACAGAATGAAGCATGAGTAGAACTGGATCCTGGGGCTTTAAAGAGATTGGGAAAATGACTGTGTCTTGTATTTGATGCTAAGAATAAACAGGAAAATCGAATGAGCAAGGAAAGAAAAGGAAATGTAATGTCTTTTGTCACCACTAGACTTCTCTGTCTCAGGACAAATTCACAGCTGCTCCAAGACTTGCAGACTTATAAGGGCTGTGGTTCTCTGGACATTTCTTTGGAGGTCCAGACTGACTCTTCACTAGACCAACTTCTTACCTAGGGACCGGCTCCTTAACAATTACAGATGTTTCTGTCTCTGGCTTGTTCACCTGGAAATGCTGCTACACTTCCAACCGGACAAGGGACTTATTTGTAATCCCTGATTTGCTGTTATACCCTCCCTCCCTCGATCCTGATGCAACAGCTGTTGGCTGTCTCCTGCTCAGTGCATGGATGAAAAACAAATGAATGAACACATGAGCTTTGTGGCTTCCTGTAAATTTAGAATATAGCAGGTCCTTCATACTGGGTATAACAACAGGTACTATAAGAAGCCAAGAAAACTGCTGTTTCCTGGATGAAGTTGCCAGCGTGGTTGCTGAAGAGACCTCAGACATTTCTCCTTTTGGGTCTGGAGAACCATCTACAGCTTCAGATATTTTTAAAAAGCATTTAAAAAAATCTCAAAAGTAGTGATGTCAATCTCACAGGTACAATCTTTCTTGTGATTCAGCTGGAGATTACCCCCCCTCCAAGAGACAGCTTCCCAGCAGCACTTTGGTACAGCAGGTGCCAGTACTGATTAGAAAAGGGAAAAAAAAAAAGATATGAGCTTTAGAGATGGTACACTTCAGAGAAAAGCCTAAATGGTAAGAAATAATAATTTTTTTCAGGTCAGCTGCTAACCATCTAAATGACTACAGAAAGTCTTAGCCTTCCAAGTCTTCTCTTTATTGCCTCCATAAATTGGGAACAGTGGTGCCTGTCTATCTATGCTGGTTTTGGCTGGGGTAGAGTTAATTTTCTTTATAGTAGCTAGTATGGGGCTATGTTTTGGATTTGTGCTGAAAACAGTGTTGATAATACAGGGATATTTTCATTATTGCTGAGCAGTGCTTACACAGAGTCAAGGCCTTTTCTAATTCTCACCCCACCCCACCAGCGAGTAGGCTGGGGATGCACAAGAAGTTGGGAGGGGACACAGCTGGGACAGCTGACCCCAACTGACCTAAGGGATATCCCATACCATATGACATCATGCTTAGCATATAAAGCTGGGGGAAGAAGAAGGAAGAGGGGGATGTTTGGAGTGATGGCGTTTGTCTTCCCAAGTAACGGTTCTGCATGATGGAGCCCTGCTTTCCTGGCGATGGCTGAACACCTACCTGCTGATGATGAAGTAGTGAATGAATTCCTTGATTTGCTTTGCTTGCGTGCACGGCTTTGCTTTACCTATTAAACTGTCTTTATCTCAACCCATGAGTTTTCTCACTTTTACCCTTCTGATTCTCTCCCCCATCCCACCAGGGGTAATGAGCGAGCAGGTGCCCATTCGCCCTTATCCCTTCTGTGCACTTACCTAGTTACAAAATGCCACACATCTCCATGGGAGATTATTCTCTAAACTAACACATCTGACTGCAGATTTGTACTGTACTCAACCTGGATTTTAACCTTTCATAATTTCCCCCCATTACTGCTAAGTGCTATGCCCTTTGACTAAGCCAAATTATTCTCCCCTTTCTTTGGTTTTTACATCCATTAATTTTTTGTAGGTATGTAGCACAAGCCCTTTTACCCATCCCTTGGACAAGCTCTCCGGATTTAACCCTCCACTAGTATTTTGCATTGCCTTCCCATTGTTTTTTGTGCATTTCCTGGTAATACACGTATTATTTTTTTTTGGTAACAGCGTAACAAGGTCTGAATATCTGCCCTTACTGAAGCTATGAGTGGGGGACTCCCCTTTCTTAATAGAATACATACAACACCTTCAGTCTCTTCCTTTTTCTTCCCAGTGGCTCTACTGGTGATTGCTTATCCCCACTACGCTCGTGCTTGCAGGAAGCGTTGCACGTTTTATATCGTGGCATGAAGCCATCTACTCATCTGCTAGCACCTACAGCATAGCTGGAGGTCATGCCAAGAGTCCAGGGGGACTCGCACACAAGCTGTAATCTCTAAACTCGTCTGTGTAGCATCTTTCCAGTTGCATTCTGCAGAGTTAAAGACTGAAGCATACAAAGAAAACAGGAAAGGAATAAACAGGGAAGAAATCCAGCTCTGTGGGAGGGATCCAGGACAGGCCCCTAGGAAGGTGCATTCAAAGGAAGCCCCAGCTTTCTACCAAATAATGAAACAGGTGGCCATGTCACACGCTGCAGAAGAGCACAGCCATTGCCAACAGGCAATGCAGGGAACCAGAAATCTTGGCTCAGGGTCTCTGCTCTCCACGTGAAGCCACTGAGCAAAACTACATAATCCACTTAAGCACAAGTCTCATTTTATGATCTCTGGTTGTAACAAGGTGGCAAGATCAACAGCCTCATTGCCCATATTTGAAGGGTGCATGGGGAAGAGCTGCCTGACTTGGTTTTAAAGGGTGTTCCTTGCATTTGTTGAAAGTGGCCATAATTAAAATGAGGACAGAGCAATTTCCAACACAAGAAATCCATCAGGCAGCACAAACACTATACTGGAATCTGCAGGACCTTACCCAGCCGGAGGTTGAATTTTAGGTAATTGATTTCAGAAAGCTTGTTCTTTGCCAAAATTATTATTTCACTGGCTTTTGGAGTCAAACAGCTAATTCAGCTTATTTGGAAGATCTTTTCTGGTATGTCTGTGGGAAGGGGGACCAGTAGGAAACAGCTGCCCCACTGATGCAGAGCAGGGCTGAGCACATGCACACGCCATCCTCCTCCCTAATGATGGCTATGTCATGGGATGTCACCTCCCATTCCTCACATCACCAGAGCTCTGCCTGAGTGACAAATTAGGGACAGTGGTCCTCACATTTTCTTATGCTTCAGCTGGAGAGCCGTGTCACATTCATTTTTGCTCCTGGCCATGCAGGACATGGCCATCATGGCCTGTCAAGTCCTTCACACTCTGGCTCCTGGCAGTCTGATTTTCTCTGGCCCAACTGTGAGAGAGGGGCTCCAAACCAAGAGAGGACAAAGTCTGACTCAGGGTAGAGAAGGTCAGCCTATGGCATGCTACGGCTGATGACACTGTGCTGGAGGCTCCTGGGATGACACGAAGTCAGTTAGCCTCCTGTTTCCTTTGTCTTTCCAGGGAGAAATGACTGGCAAGGGATACCAGGGATGTGTTGATGGCTGATCATGATCTCTGCTTCCTCCTGGCAGTTCTGGCTAGCAGATTTGGCCACCACTGGTTCCGAGTCCGTCCTGCATTTGCCCTATTTTTCTTCTCCTGCCTGCCTCTTTCTTTCCCATCTGTCATTCCCTTTCCCTTCCCCTTTCCACAGCAAACTCTGCTCCTGGAGAGCTTTCCATGTGCATGAGACAAGGACAAGTGACTTTGAGCTTCCTGAGGTCATTGTGCGAAAGGTTTCAGCTCCTCCATGGTGCTGGTGAGCAGTGGCAGAAAGACTGGCCACCCCCAAAGACCAGTGCCAGCTCCTGTGCCGCTGGGCTTTACCAGCCACTGGGGCTCCGTCGGGAAACCCAGAAGCTCCCCATGTGCAGAACACTGACTCAGACACTTTGGCATAAAACCTGCTGGCAAATACTGCCTTTTGAGCAGGCAATTGATCTATTTTCCCAATACAGGTCTGCCACATACCAGGGGTATTTCAAAAGGGCCACCATTCTGCTAGATGATCACAGTTAGCAGTTTCCTCTACCCAAGAGGCCACCAACTCCTTGTTTTACAATACTTTTTCCTATAAAGCAGACAGTCTCAGGTTTTGCTTTAGCCTGATGGAGACCCTGGTGCAGCTCCCCTCATCTCTCCATGGCCAGCCAGAGACTTCAGGAGAGATCAGGGTGGAGAAGGGGAGGGAACAGCTACATTCCTACCTCCCCTATCACCTCCTAAAAAGTACTTCCAAGTCTGTGATAGGCATAGGCAAGAATGACAGACTTACAGCTACACAGATGATATACATAGCTATATAAATACATATATACACATATATATGCATATATAGCTAGAGATATTGTAGGAACCAGCCTTGCTGCCAGCATCCCTCTCTCAACCAAGACCTGACTCTTTTTGCAATGAACTCAAAGTCTTTAGCAAAACATTTTGCTCCCCACATGGCAACCCCTGTACTTCAGCAGCTCTGAAGCAGAAACAAGGCTGTGCAGGTGTCCTGGTTTCGGCTGGGATAGAGTCAATTTTCTTCCTAGTAGCTGGTATAGTACTGTGTTTTGGATTTAGGATGGGAATAATGTTGATAACACACTGATGTTTTAGTTACTGCTGAGCAGTGCTTACACTAAGTCAAGGACTTTTCAGCTTCTCATATTGCCCTGCCAGCAAGGAGGCTGGTGCACAAGAAGCTGGGAGGAGACACAGCCAGGAGACCTGACCCAAACTGGCCAAAGGGCTATGCCATACCATATGACGTCATGCTGAACAAAAACTGCGGGGGGTTGGCTGGGGGGGGGGGGGGGCGGGGCTGCTGTTTGGGAACTGGCTGGGCATCGGTTACTGGGTAGTGAGCAATTGCATTGTGCATCACTTGTTTTGTATAGTCTTTTATCATTATTATTATTTTCCCTTCCTTTTCTGTCCTATTAAATTGTCTTTATCTCAACCCACAAGTTTTACCTTTTTTCCGATTCTTTCCCCCATCCCACTGCGGCGGAGTGAGCGAACGGCTGCGTGGTGTTTAGCTGCCTGCCGGGTTAAACCACAACAACAGGGGAGAGCATCAGTAGCAAATGAAAGAGCCTGTGAGCCTGCAGCAGTTAGGAGCAGAACCCCGATCTGACGGCTCTGCCGGCATTTAAATCACAAAACCATCCTTCCGCTCAGCCACAGCCTAATTGTCTCCTAAGCTGGTTAGCCTTGCTTTTTGTCCACGTCCTGTCTCCATATGACTGTCTCTTGCATAAAGCAACATGTCCCATCTTTTCAGCTTGGATTCAGATTGCCTGGTCTGGGGTGTTTTTTAGGCTGCTCTCAGCAACAACTGCTGATCTCATTCAGATTTACCAAATCACTTCGTAATGCTGAGTGCTTGGTAACCTCGTAGCTGTCTCAGTAGGGACAGACTCAGGTCCTTAATCTTTGCTGATATATAAATAAGATTTTTATAAGCCGAATGCAATAAACCCCATTGTCAGGTATTAGCCACCAGGTTCTTTACAGTAGAAGAAACATCTCTCCAGTAAAAAGCAATCGGTTTGCACATAAAATCCTTCAAAAACTTAGCTTTATGTTACCATAGGGTAGATTTGGATTTCTAGTCTGTGCCTCTGCTGGAAAAGCATCAGTCACATCTCTCCAGCTCTACCTGCTTAGGTACTTGTTAGCACTTATCTGCACCACGTAACACATCAAGGATGGCCATAAGGGAACCCTCAACGCTCAGCACTCTTGCCAAAATCTGCCAAGTGTTGGTTTTAACAGCCACAGAAGGCCACAGCATATATGCTACCACTATTAATTATTTGTATAGCAATGGTCCCCAAAGGCCATGGGCATGAGTCAAGTCCCTTTAGGCTTGGGTTTTGGTAGGTGTTAGAGCATGGTATACTTTGGATTAAGACGCGTAAGTTGTGACTGGCACACAGCAACAGATGTTGGTAGATGAGCAAAGAAATAACTACTGTTTTCAAAGGAGGAAATATCTTTTCCTGCTTTAAGAAAAGTTGGGCCAACTAAATCAGTCACCGAGGCCGCTGCCTGTGTGTGCAGAACCCTTACCACAACCAGGCCTAAAGATCTAAGAAGCGTTTGGGGAGCAGTATCACTGACTAGATGCTAAGCACAGGACTAACTTTGCCCTGACTAACACATTCCCAACACGTGGTTTTGGACTTTGATAAATGTTGTTACATGTCCACAGGGACGTAGAGACACAGTATTCACATAATGGCACAGAATTACATGACACGGAAACAGGGTCAAGCCCTATAGGGGTGTAAAAATGGGTGATCTCTCTTGAAACCTATGGAAGTCAAAATTTTGCACAAAACAGGAAAAAAAGGGCAGGTCTGCTTCAGTATCATGCTTCTAGTAGCATCATTATCTGAAGGTTCGAAGAAGCTCTCTTTATGTAAAAACACTTCCATAATGGGTAATCAATATTTTACCTGGCAGGGATTTCATCTTTCTTGATCTATGCAGAAAACATTTTATGCTCTGAAATTCAAAACCAGAAATGTTATTGCTGCCCTCAAAATTAGTCAGCTACAACTCTAAAAAGCTGGCTGCATCCACCGAGCAACAGGCTGCTTTGCATGCTCATCAAAAGAGGTAACAGGAGGTAACAGACTGATTTCAGCACCTACCGTGACAGGAGAATAACATTTAATTTCCCTAGCCCCTGATGAGCCAGATTTCTTCCCCTGTCATTTAATCTGCAATAAATAACCCATCAATCCTTTCACCAGGTGGCCGGCTGCAGAGCTGTTCGGTTTAACATATGCACTTTACTGTTCCCATTGCATCGTTTGACATTAGTCCACATTTAAACCATATTTTCCATTGAAAATCTCACTCAGAAAAAAAAGAGACACATCTCTTGCAATCTACATTAGCCACCATCACCAGTGACTCACCCCCCTGCAGCAAACCGAAACAACTTGTCCTGGATAATCCCGTTTCATCTCCATTTCATCTCCATCTCTGTGCTCTCCCCTGCCCTTCTTATTAACCATTTCACTGCTGCCCTTCTGGGTTAATTTTTTGTGTATTAGACTGAGTAGCCTCTGTATACTGACTGAAGGACAGCATGAGTCAAAATAAGGCAAATTTAGTGTTTCAGGAGGCAAGAGGAACATCACCGCCAGGCATCCACCAGCCCACTGTAGAAAGAGAGATGTTGGACTTCTGAAGCAGGGAAGGTACCACTTCATCACTTGCAATTAGCAATCTAAATTTAGCAGTGCTGAGGGCAATGCAGGTCCCCTACCAGGCAACACACCGAATTTGCCTCTATACACATCCTAATTTTATATCAAAATTAAATGTGACTTGACCACCTTCATGCCTGGAACAGACAAGGAGAAACTAGTGGCCAGCCAGCCAGCCATAGGCACCTTCAGTAGATCACTTTTCTCATGCTACATTGAAGAAGATGGCAAAGCACCCACATTTCCCTGCAGGCATCAGATGCCTCCACCAGGCCCTCGAGGGCAGAGCAAAGAGGCTGGGGAGGAGTGGGGAGATGTGCTTTCCATGTTGGAATGGGCATAAACTGAAAATAGCCTCCTGGCAGATGAGTACATTAGTGAAGCACGACTTGCCAACCAGGAGAAATGTTTCACTGAGACAAATCTATTGCCTCTGAACTCTCCCTGAGAGTGAAGGAGCCAGCACCAGGAGCAGCTGTTCACACCAATATGTTTTCCACCTTTACCTCGGGTAACCTCTGGATCCTCGCTGACTCTTGCTGGGGCTTTGAGAGGAGAGAGGACGTCAAGGCCAGGACCAGTACACTGTGCTCTACATGACTGATCAGAGATTTCCAGTTTGCTTAAAGTAGTAATTTAATGATAAAAATCCTAACAATATCCTGCTCCCTTCAACCTCAATACACTATAATCTTATTTAACACATTGAGGAAAAAAAAAAGAAATCTCGTAGTGAGCAAGCACCAGAGGGAATGTGGGCTAGAAAAGGATATTACAGTATCACTTCGGAGAGCGCCATAAATAAATCTTTGCCTGAGATAGGTAGGCAGATCAATGCAGCGCTCCACACAAAATTGCACTGCTCTACAAGACAGCGACTCATCAACTTCTCCACTTCTGATAATCAGTCCAACCAGGTTTTCATTACAGCAAGGAAGAGAAGCCAGAGAAGGGAATCGTCTCCGAGCCTAGCTAGCAAACATGGCCTCGCTGTCAGAGCAGGGAGTTGGGACACACGGGTGCAGCTCCCGCCTCCCTTGATCATTTTCTGATGGATAATGTGGATGCTCTCCACAGGACAGTGCTTGTAGCCAAGGTGTCCAGTGCTGGGCTCCCCAATACAAGAAAGAGACATGAACATACCGGAGTGAGTCCAGCAAAGGGCCATGAAGATGATTAAGGGATGGGAGTATCTGTCACACAAGAAGAGGCTGAGAGAGCTGGGACTGTTCGGCCTGGAGAAGAGAAGGCTCAGGGGAATCTTATCCATGAGTATAAATATCTGAGAGGAGAATGTAAATAAGACAGAATCAGACTCTTCTCAGTGGTGCCCACTGACAGGACAACGGGCATGAAGTGGCATACAGGAAGCGACGTTTAAACATGAGGAACTTAATTACTGTGAGAGTGGTCCAACACCGGAACAGGTTGCGCAGAGAGGTTGTGGAGTCTCCTTCCTTGGAGATATTCAACCCCCAGCTGGATGTGGCCCTCAGCAAACCCTGCTCTAGCTGACCCTGCTTGAGCTGGGGACTACATGATCTCCAGAGGTCCCTTCAAACCTCCATGACTCTGATTCTGTGAGTCTCACCCCACTTCGTTGGTTGTTCAAGGATATTAATATCACCTACATAATGGATTTAGCTGTTTAAAGCAGATATATATTTAAATACCTGATAGGCCTCACTAAACTTAAAATCCAGGGTATTTACTCACGTGCCCATAAGTTTCTGAGCCAATGTCCAGCCATGTGCCACCAAAGACCCTAGCTGCAGAGGTCGGGTGTTCAGAGCTCATTTTATTTCTCTTAAAGAATATAAATTCACCATATAAATCACAGGTCTCCAGTGAAGACCCATTAGTCCCTGTAGGGGTGTTCTTTCGAGGCTATCCACCTGGCAAAGACCCCCTCTCAGACTGATCTTTCTCCCCACTGGATTACAAATTGTCAAGGAATCCATATGAACGCTTTCTATACTGCCCATTGCCACAGTAACCAGGCATTGTTCAGGTGTATGTATGCAAAGCAACACCCGCAGTGTATGCCATGGACTATTCTGGTTTTCGACCGTAGCTATAGGATGGCCCATGTGGGAGATGGCTGATATGTGCACAGACAACCAGGTAGAGTGAAAAGTCCCAAGACAACCTGTCTGTCTGCAGTTTATTGCCAACTTGGGTTTGCTCCCTCCTGTATGCTCTCTAACAGATCTTTTCAGTTCTTTGACTCTACAATAGGAAGTTATTGGTTGTTTTTTATTTAGTCATCTCCTTTATCTTTTGGCTAATGATACCCACCATCTCCTTGTAGAACTGCAACTGGCTCCTCTGCTCCTTGCACTATTTTACATTGCTTCTAAACTCAAGTTTGGGCAGGAGTGCAACAGGCAGAACCAAGCCTTTAATCCTCATCCTTTGCAGACACCTCCATCCAATTCCCCTGAATGCATTATTTGGGTTTGTTTCATTTTGTTTTGTTTTTAAATCGTTTCCCTTAAGGCAAACATCACTATTTTGTATTTCCACGAGCCTAAACAGGTAATTGCATCTCCATAGAGCCCAGGATAAGTGTGCATTCTAAAGCCCGTTATCGTTTTGCTTTCCTATTTCCATGATCTTCCCCTTGCTTAGAGCAAAGAGACGCTGAAGCCAGTTGGAGACTTTCTATTGATTTCAAAGGCCGCTGGGTTAGGCCTCCATTTCACAATAAAATCCACACTCCAACTATTCACCTCCTCAGGCTGACAGCAATATCCAATCAACCTTTCCCCATTTGTCTTTTCCATGTTTTTCCCCCCAAGCTGCGAACTTTCTGCAATTAGCCTCCCAACACATAAGCCAGAAGAAGGGAACACCAGGCACCAGTCCCCTCATCAGCAGCTTTTCCTTCCTCAGAAGCGGTATTGACCCCAAGGCTCAGGAGGCTGCTCGGAAGGAACCGCGCTGCGTGGATTAAGGGGAAAGCCACAACCAGGGCCAGCCGCGCCGTTTATAAGCATTCGCCAGCTTAATCCCAGCATCCTGGCAGGATGCAAGCTGCAGCGAGCCAGTTTTTTGTTATTTCTGCTTCCCCGAAAATTTCCCTTGGATGCGGTACTCTGAACCAACGTGTGGGGCGTTTTATGGCCATTGGACAGTAAATGAGAACTTCAGCTGGAATAAATCCATAGGGCTCTGCTGAGGGCATGTAGCTACGCCACCCCACACCAGCTGAAGACACAGCTTAGATTTCAGGGTCACCTTAAAAATAATTGATATACTCCACAACTGGGGAAATTATACCCCTGTGATGAGCTGGAGAGTCGTTAGGATAACACCGGTGATTACAAGAACACTGATACATTGTGATGTTACCCCTCCACCATCTTATCTGGATACCTCCAAATGACTACCACTGATTATTATTTTTTAAAGCTTCCACACAGTTTCCTTCTTTTTTTTTCTCCAACACGACATTCCTTTTCCCTTGCCCGCTTGCACCTTCCACTAAATAGAGAAGGAAAATTTGACCAAAGAGAAGTATATAATACAAAAACTGCTACTCTGAGCCCTCATCCACGCTCTTCAGCAGAAGAATAGGGCAATTCATACCCAGGGAAGGAGAGAGCTACACACAGCAATACATATCACTTGCTCTGGAAATTAGGTAGTTGATTTCAAAGGAGCAGCATTTATATGTGCAGAACAGCTATTTAAGTATGTTCACAGAAGCTTTATGGTTGTCTCCAAGCTCCGGAGAGCTCAACTTATGATAAGTAAAGCACCTGGATTTCCAGGTGGGAGGATGCTAATCTAAACCTAATTTTAATACATTACAGCTCTCTATAATGTTTGCAGAACAGTTTCTCCCTAAGAGAGCATGTACAGAACGAATGTTAGAGGACGGGATAGGAAGAATTTGTCAGTAGATGTTTGCCTTCTGCAATTCTAAGCCCCCATGCGTTACTTAAGCCACAACTCCCACAAAGAGTGTAACTGTCTCTTGCATCCTGTAGGGCCACTTTGGGTCTTGCATGACATCCAAATCAGGTAGAGGATAATTTTCAGTCAAATTATCCCACTGACTGGATAGTTAGAGGTCCTCTTTGTCATATGCAGGGTGAGAGCAGGAAGGGAGCAGACCCAGGTGGAGAACCCACATGAATCCCAGGGATTGCAATCCCAGGCAAGGGGAACAGAGCTGCAAGAGGACTGAGAGAAGGTCGGAGCACTGCCCAGGAATGGTCTGTCCCATGATCCACGTGCTCTGTGCAGCACAGAGCAGCAAATGGAAAGCCAAGGAGCAGCTGCTGTTTAACTGCAGCAAACTACTGCAAAATCAGCTGGGTTATCCCAAAGGGAAGGAGGATAACCATCCTGATACACTGGAACAGCACAGTTTCATATTACATCTCCAGAGGCAAATCCAGTTTAAAAGATATCCATGCCCCCAACCATACCTTCCTACCTGCCCTGCCTTTGCCCATCACTTTTACTGCTGCCATATATACCACTGTTCATCTGTCCAGCACCCATGCTTTTAGAAGGATAACTAAAGGAATATGTTAAAAAAAAAAAGTTAATCACATCAAAAGACTTCACCATAAGTTTGTCCTCAACTTTAAACAGTGGTAGCTACCACTTTCCTACATCTTACTTATCAAAGGCTACCACTTCCAGTGACCCAAGCACTGAGACCAACACCCAACCAACACTGGATAGGCTAGAAGGGCAGTAAGTTTCCCTGTTCAGCTCTTGGTTTGGATGTTCACTTCCCTCACTCCCCTTGCCTTTGAATGCTGTCCATCTGGATCATCAGCTCTTCAGATGAGGGTTGTTTTTCTTCACACCACCCTGAAACGTACTTAACCTTCAATAGGGGCATAAAGGGAAGCTCAAACTCACATTTCTTGGTCTGTAACATAAGGCCATATTCCCCCTATCTACATACTCTTCATGCGAGAGTCAACGATATAGTGACACAGAGCAAGAGTTCAAATCTAATGCTGCATCCTCATGTAGAGCTCTCACTGGTGTCTGTGGGACAATCTTGAAAACAGAGGGAAAAAATAAGATCAGATGCTCATTCTGGGTATTTAGTGCAACCACGCTGCAGGAGCAGGAATCCTGGCATCCTTGGCAATGGACTTCTAGCACTCGGGCACTGCACATTAGGACAAGCTCTCAGTTCCTGGTGAAACACATTCCTGAAAGGGATAAAGGTTTTCTGGTGTTAATTCCACGCTGCCTTACTTCTGACTTACCAAAAATAAGTTGTAAAATAACTACTGTGCCAGGTGGTAAGGGCATTCTATGGGAGAAGCACGAATAAAAGTGCCAGGAACTCCCGAGTGTAACTCTGTCTTCCTGAAGATGGGACCGAGTGTTCACAACCACAGCGCTCACAGACTTGTCCTTTGGGCACATCATGGGGAAACCACATGAAATCGTGTCTCCTCATGCAGTGGGGCAGCTGCCACGTTGATGGGTACAGGCATTTTGAACATGCAGTTACCATAGCATCTGCAGAGCCACAAGCATCTGTGTTTTTCCTTGACATCCCTTTTGCATTTCGAGCCCTAATGATATTCATTAAACTTTTCTCCCTTGGTCTTTCCTTGTCGCAGCTCTACGGAAACAATCTGTGCTTTTTTTTTGTCTAGACTGGCAGGAGGAAACAGTAGAAGGGCAGTAAGGAAAGATCAATATTAGTTGAAAGCATTACATTCCTGACAGTGAGGGCATGTGCATGTGTTGCACGTGTGTGACTGCCCGTGTCTCTCCAGCCCAGCTCAGTTATGTCCCCTCTTAGAGTCCAAGCACTTCAAGGCAGACATCTCCAGCCAGATGCCTCCTAGCATTCCTCCACTGACACCACACAGTGCCTCCAGGACAGACTATGCTCATGATTTACTTCTAGGCTTATTCAGCAGGCCCACAGCAGCTTTATCCCCAATTAGCAAAGAAATACCAGTGCAGGGCAAAGTGGTTCAATACTACCTCCCCTGGCTTTCTGAATTTGCTCAACTTCCTGCAGTTTAGAGTTGTCCTTCAGAACTGTTCAAAGGCCAAGGGTGTGATGAAAGTCACTGCCCAAGGTGTTTCTAGGATGCTCCATAATGGGTACAAAATCACTGCTTCTTGGCTGGTTCCTGTGGCTGCCTCAGAAACCCCCCAAAGGCACGGCAGCCTGGATTGAAAGGTGCAGTTTCAAAATGCCCTATCTCCCGGTGACCTACCCTCCACGGATCACTGACACGGCTTATCAAGTCAGTGCACGCCTAAGGAAGGGTCCGAGCCACACATCCACACACATCGTTAAATCTGCAGACGAAAACCATCTTGATGTGATTAAGGCTGAACAGCAGTGACTGCTTTCGACCAGACCCTTATTTTTTTCTAAAGTTTTCAAATTAAACAGAACGTTTCCAAAGGGGATTTGTTAAAAGGAGAGACCAATGCCTTTTAAAAACATATTGTAGGGACATTAGAAAATCCTTATCATTACTAATGCTCAGCACTAAGAGAATTATTCATTGGAATGAAAAGAATGTGTTTGATTCATTTTAGAAATTACCCATGATTAAGGATTACTATTTCTGGATCATTGTTGTTATGAATTTGCATAACAGCCCTGAAGCGAGGCTCATTCCCCACAGAGCACCCCAGAAAGACCTGACCGGTCCATAGCACATGTGGATGCTAATGTTAAGCTTGATGCAATGACGCACGGTGACAAACAGGCAGGAGGGGAGAAGACAGCCTTGATGAAGGGTCAAGCTTCTGGTTTACACCCAGGGCTGGGATCCAGGAAAGCCAGAGGCAGTTGCTGGCATTGAATTTCTTCATGGTACAGCCAGGACATTTTCTGTGCCTCGGCTCTCTGGTGATAATTGAAGGATGGAGCACTTCTCTGCCTTCTCAAGCAAAGGGGAGATATGATCCCTGTGTCACATTTGATCAGTGTCTTAAGCACTTATTTAGCATCCAGCTAGACCTTCCTCGTCCTATTTGCTACCTTTGTGGTTAACAGCAATAGCAACAGTGCTGTGGAGAAAGGAGGTGAGGCAAGAGGACAGCAAATGACTTCTCAGCACCAGCTGGAGGACTGCAGTTAGCATAAGGCTGGGGCAGAAAGCACCATTATGGGCAAAACAGATGTATCAGGTGCCTCGGGTGGTCACATTTTAACACGCACATCAAGTGGCTTCAGGAAAAAGGAGAAGAATAGACAGCACATGTTCAGTCCTCCAGCCACCCGTCCCCATCGACGGTGCAGGGGACTGACACCTCACTCACAGCAGCAGTCCCACCCATCGGCAAACATCTCACAGCTGCCTGGAGCTTGGTGTCCTTCCCACACCAGCACGTGCGTGCACCGCAGCAGCATCCCACCCTGTGTCAGCACACACAGGAGCGTCAGGTCACAGGCAATTTCTCAAGGCACTCTTCAGCTTTGGAGGGATTTCACTTTGCACCTCCTCAGGAAAACTGATCTGGAGCTTTGATGCCCGAGAGCTGGGATGAACAGATCTGCCTGTATTTCATTCCTGGGGTTCAAATGAACTCAAAAACTGAGCCTGAGACTGAATCAAAACTGCTGGGTCTCTCCCAGCTGCAGTCATACACAGGCAAAGCCTCCCAGCCCTGCCCAAGTCATTTCAGATTGGTCTGGGACACCACACACTGGGCACAGGCACCTTCTACATAGCCTGACCTAGAGCCCAAAACTGCCATCAAATCTGAACCATGTGCAATTTGGAAGGAGGTAACCCACGTCACAATCGCTGCTGTGTGCAAGGGATTTTGTGTACAGCAGCACTTGTGAACAGGGTGATATTTCCACGGCGTGCCATGCCTTTCCATTCCCAGTTCAACATCAGTATGCACCTTGAATGTTCACAGCCCAGGACGTTTTCTTTCCTTTAGAGTACTAAAGTACTAGATCCTTAAAGCAATAGATCCTTACCTAATACCTATATATATCCATATACATATATAAGCATACATTACAAAAATATACAGCTACCTCCAAGAAATACTTCCCGCAATGAGGTTCACAAACTGAAACAGTAGTCATGCAGCCCCTGAACACTTCTCCCCTCTGAAACAAACTGCCTTTAGCTTTCTTTGTACTTCTCTGTACTCATCACTTCATGAAAAGGAATAAAAGACAAAAAGCTAAACAGGAGATGGGCAGACGAGCTCTTCCCTGTGAGTATTAACCCTGTAAAATACGTCAGTTCTAACTTATTCATCTTCTTTCCCTACGGATTAAACCCTATCGCTTTCCCTTCTCACTGTACAGAAGAACCACATGCTGCTGATCACTCTCATTTTTTTCCTATTTGCACTACCCTTCCTCTTCTCAACAAAAGGGCGATCAGGACTGAATACAGCAGGTGGTACAGATGAAGCATTAGTTCATTGGATTATTATTAGCCACATCATTATTATTAGATACAGCTTCCTCCACCCATTCCTTAACTCAGCTGAGCGGTCCTTTCTCCGCTGCAAGCCCCCGCTGCGTACTGCGCCAATCCCTTCTTTCAGCTGTTGGCAATGATGTCCGGAGGTCTGGAGGGTTAAAACCAACTCAGAAATCATGAGCGTGTACAAACCATTTAAGTCACTCCTTTTGAGCAGCATTGCCTTGTGCTTGGCTGTATTGAAATTCCCATTGACAGTTTTTGAGGTTTATTAGGCCTTTATGGAGTTGCTTTTATTCCTCACTAGTCTTCACGAGCTTGATTCTGGGCGGACCTTGTTATTAAACTCTTCCCATGCTGAGAATTGAACTCCTAGCCCTCCTCTTTCTGTCCCTCCTCTTCACCACCGCTGAAGCTATGCTTCTGCCTTCCTTCTCCCTCTACAGTCACCAAATCCCATTAATAGCTTCTTGTAAGGTGCTTTTTCAAAACCATCTTGAAAATCTAAATTAACTGTATTTACCAGTCGTCCTTTATCTGCTCTGCTCTTAGTCTTTCCAAAGAAACTGAGGGGTTATTAACATTAGAGACATAACTTATTTTTTGTATTCAAATGCTGCAGTGTTCAAAGACATCGGCAAAGATTAGGTGGCAATGTGCTAAGCTCTGTCTACATTGAGTAAAAGTCCCCATCCCTGTTTGTCCACGATCTTAGCAGATACAGAAACGCTGGTGAAAGGAACAATTCTTACCTTGACTCTAGAAAATATGAATGAAAGCATGCAGAATTTTACCCTTAAAATCCATGGAGTTTTGCAACTTTCAACTTATACTTACCCTGGTGTTTTATTGCCTGTTCTTTAATTAATTTCTCAGTTATTCTTTCAGCAACTGAAATAAGACTGAGAAGTCTATAATTCTTTGGATCACCCATAGTTCCTATTAAATAGATGGATACATTGGCCTCTCTCCAGTCCTCCCTAGTCAAATTATTCATCATAAATAGTATTTATTATGAATAAAGCCCCATTTTGGTTAGCAGAATGTTTGGGAACCATCCTGATTTTCTTCAAATGTATTGACTGTTTATAAGCACTTGGCAAATAGACCTTAAGTTATTTGCAAACAATTTTCTGTGACTTTTCACTTTTAATGGTTGGTTCCTAGTTGGTTCCCCATGTCCATGGTCTTTCATAACTGCTTTATTAGAGAAGCCACACACTACACTGGAAAATCATTGATCAATGATAAACTGATTTATCATCACTGGACTTTGGAGACTGGAAGATGCTTTCCCATATCCTTTGGGACTCTCAGTATATTTGCAAACAGCATGAAGTAAACTAAGCAAAGCATAGTGAAGTCAAGAGCTCAGTCACAAAAAAGAAAAACCCTATTTTAATTGTGTTATTATTCCATTTCTCCAGCTGTTTTTGATGCTAAACAGCATGGCTATGCATCACCCATGTAATACTGAATTGCATAGCTCTTTCAAGACACCTAGATTTTCCCCACTGCCCTGATCTGAGCCTCTCTTGTGAGACCTGGTCCCTAGGAACAAAATCCTGTGCCCAGCTACCTTCAGTGGGGTACAACAGAGATGTACCCATGACGTGCTCCTTACCGTGCTGCAGCCTTACAATCCCCGTTTATTCCAATGCCATGTCGATTTTGGCTCCCTCTCTCAGTCTCTGTGTTGCCCTCCCCCCCCTCATTATTCTATTGGCAAAGCACGAGCAAAGAAGGAAAAACGCTCTGAAATGGGATCCTGGATTACCTGCAGCCCCAGAGTCAGGATAGTCTTCTAGTTGCTTTGATGTGATGCACTCACAGGGGAGATGTTATATCAGAAATACTCTGGCTCACAGAGCTTTGCTTGTGGGAATACTTCAATGGTACTCAGAAATTAAAAACTCAGAAGAGGAAAGGGATTCCCTCCCACACATCTCTTCTCACCATGCTGCCCAAACCCTTTCCAATTCAATATGAACACAGCTTTGGATCAAAGATTGATGCAAACAAGTAATTGAACTCCTCTGCAGTCTGTTTATTGCCCACGATCGCCTCCCTTTCACCTTGAAGGTCTAGTATTTAGAGTCATTGCAACTAGCTTGTAACTAGGAAGAAGGAGATGAATCAACTGTTTATTAACCCAAGCAGGAAATGAATTTGAAAATGATGCATCATTTGGAAGCCCACAAAGCTTTATGAGAAGCCTCATCTCCTCTGCATGAATGAAGCAGTAGGAGGGGTCCCTACCTCTATGGAAAGGGGAGCTATAGTTTCTGGCTGTCTTGCTGCAAAACTACAAGTCAGCAGTAGGAATGCTGTATTTCATATTCATTTTTATACATGAATTCACCAATAAATTGGGCAGCATATTACTGCCATTGATTTATTGTCATAGTAAATTTTGTGTCTGCAAAATGGAAAAAAAAAAAAAAAAAAACAACAGTTGGGGACTTCAGTTTAGGAAAAGTGATGTTCTGCAGCCTCCCTCAGTACTTCCTTACGGCAAAGCACAAAAGCTAAAGGGAGAGGGGGAGAGAAAGGGATATAGAAGGGGAAACGCTTGGGCTTGTTTCCATGCTGTTCACTGCCCCACTAAATCCAAAAACCTTGCAGGCTCTGATTTATTACCATTTTATGCACCCAAGTTTTCCCCTGACTTCCCGCAGTAAAATCTTTGAGGTCTGCGGTCACACAGTTCAATGGAAGCCATGCAATCCATGCTCTTATTAGCCGATACTCAATCAGCATGTGTTAGGAGACTTTTCAGCTGAATGTCTCACATCTATCTGTTTGATTTACCCTGCAAGTAGATATTCCATCTTTCACAAGCTGCCTGACCACTACCAGGACTGGAGATCGCTAATAAGACCCCGGTTGGCTTGAGTTGTATCCTTTGTACCTATTTACCCCTCTGCCAAGCAGCATGGTCAAAATCTCCAGTGCTAGTGCCTCACACACCAGCTGGAGACCACCACATTTTCAGTGCTGGTGAGTTTAAGTTGCCAGCTAATGGACCCTGAAGCATCAGCTGGATTTAGCTTTTTCTGTCCCGGCTTGATGGTGCAGGGGTAAGGCAGTGCATGGTGGAGAGGGCTGCATCTCAGAGAGGTGGAAAGAACCTGTGTCTCCAAGAGTACATGAAGAAGTGGACCCAGAGATGTGAGACAAGGGACTCCCATTACCACTACGGTTGTTCTATGGGGGGAAAAAGGGCTTCCTAGAGGCCAAGCTCTGAAGACCCTGCTCAAATTTTACTCTTACTTATATTGTCTGTAAACTGGAAATCTAAGTAGGTATGTATGGGGTCAGCTCTCCTCATCTCTCTCTCTGCGCTTTTGTATAAGCAAGTTTAAATCAGATTAGGCTTAAAATAAGCGTGACATACCATTGCCACTGGGGTTACAGCTCACACAAGACGGTGGCTTGTTAAAGGAGTGAAATAGGACTCAGCCTTTCACTGGAGGATTTCCAACATTTTATAAACACGAGGCAATCAGACCTTCTGACACTGGCGCGACAGTGAGCTATCTGCTTTGGAGGAGGAGGAGAGTGCTTACACAACCGTCATGGCAAGTCAGGATCAGAACTGGGAGGAAGACACAGCCCAGTTAATTTTTAGCCTTGTCCTCCAACAAGTCTCTCCTCTTTGGGACTGAGATGTTGGGAGATTCCTCAGTTTTCCATTGGCCACGTCACCCAGGGCTTAGACAAAGCACAAGGTATCCTTAGAACAACAACTTTTAAACACTTTACGTTAGTATTAATCTAATCAAGCAGAGCTGGTGAGTCTTCCCTTCCTTCAGATAAAGAGAAGCATGCTCACCAATTCTGTAAAGAAGAAAAAGTATCAATGAAAACAAAGAAATGTTAAGCAGTTACAATGCCACTGCTGTGCCAAAGAGACTGCTGCATGACATGGAATGGGAGATATTTAGGACTTTTTAGGATGAGACGTATTTGTCATGTTTCCAGTTCAGCAGGTCCAGCACAGAAACCAGTTAGCCCCCACCTTCCTGCCAACCCTCCAGTGAGGCCTCGGCTCTGCGTTTTCAGAGCAAACGGATCAGACATCCAGCCATATTCGGGATGACACCGAGTGAGACATGGAGATCAGCAGATCCTAGAAGAGCGCTGCAGGGAAAGCAGACTGACCATCGGTGGCCGATCTCGCTCTTCTGCAAAGGCTCAGCATCTACTGCCTGGCAATGGCATCATGGGCTCGGGGGATTAAGGTCACGTTTTGCAGTCTGACAGGGGCTCGAGATGTTAGCTTGTGAATTTTTCATGGCCTATCCGCACCTCTATCAGCAACGCTTCACTGGCCTGGCCTGTATTAACCTCTTGATCTAGAAGGGATTTTTGTCTTTACTGTTACCCTCCCTCCCATCAAAACTCATTTCCTATTATTCCGCTGCGCTACATGGTGCCAGTAGTTCAGACCTCTGCAGGAGACATCAGTGGGCTTGCAGATATTATTTAACCCCTGCTGGGTCACCTGCAATGTTGATGGCGTTCCAGCGGCGCATAAGGTCAGTCAGTCACGTTGTGCTGCTATTTTGGGTACGCTTGCAAAGCTCCCAGCAAGCCCACTTGGGACGGAGGTTGAGAGTTTGTGGCTTCACCCCTCGGATGAGGACACTGCTGCTACCCAGACCTGAGGTGCTGCCGGGTTCCACCACCACAGGGAACTCCCTCCGTCAAAGCCCATTTATGGGAGCAAAACACAGTGAAACATCGCTTCACAGAGCCTGTACCTCAACACCAGCCCTCACATCCTTGTCCTGTAAGCTGGGCTAGCTTCATGTTTCCAAGTGGAGCTCTAGAAACTGAGATACCCTCTGCTAGAGATTTCTCGAACAAAGATATTGGTGTGGTCATACAGCTGTGGTTAGACAGGTGTAATTCCTTCTCTACAGCGGGCAAGGTCTATCCTTGCAAGGGCTGTCAGGTCTGAAATGTGCTCTCCTTCCCATTTGGAATAGCTAAGGTGTGGGTTTTGGTGAAGGCTACTTCTAACCCAAGAAAGGCAAGGCCAGGTTTTGGCTTTTGAGTAGCGCACAGGCTGAATAGTTCAAGAGCCACTCACATTTCAGGAACAAGGCCAGGTGAGCCACAGCTTTCAGTAATTTAAACCCTTAGTTTTACAAAGAATCACAGAATCACAGAATGGTTGAGGTAGGAAGGGACCTCTGGACGTCATCTTGCCCCATCCCCCTGCAGGGCCACCTAGAGCCAGCTGCCCAGGACCATGTCCAGATGGCTTTTGAACATATCCAAGGATGGAGACTCTACAACCTCCCTGGGCAACCTGTGCCAGTGCTTGGTGACCCTCACAGTGAAAAAAAAGTGTTTTCTGATGTTCAGATGGACTCTGCTGTGGTCCTATCACTGGGCACCACTGAAAAGAGCTGGCTCTGTCCTCTTTGCACCCTCCATTCAGGTATTTTTATACATTGATGAGATTTCCCCTGAGCCTTCTCTTCTTCAGGCTGAACAGTCCCAGCTTTCTCAGCCTTTCCTCATAGGAGAGATGCTCCAGTCCCTTAATCACTCTTGTGGTCCTTTGCTGGAGTCTCTCCAGTATGTCCATGTCTTTCTTGTAATGGGAGCCCAGAACTGGACACAGGACTGCTGAGATTAGCCAGGAGTCTTGAGACCAGCCCCATGACCGACCCTTGAGAAACCACCACTGAGAAACCACCATCATCTCCCATTGTAAACTATTCCTGAATCTTGCCATCCCTTCATCTCCCAGGGACAAGGATACGTCCCATGGCTCACAGGCTTTGCAGAACAATTTACTATGTGAGTCAGAGGATTAGGAAAATCTGTTGCCCCTATCCTGCATCTTGAAGAGAAGTTGAAGCTTTTGAGGCAGATTCAGGCATACTTGTGCTCTGCATTTACTGGCTGGATAGAGTCACTTTAATTTCACTGTCTGAGACCTTGGCTTTGGTGCAGGTACCAATTCTTGTGCAGATGCTGCTTTTAAATAAAAGGGCACCCAAGGCATTGGCAAGGCTATAATTCTGTCATTTGACATTTAAATCAAAATCAATCTTTCCATCTCTTCGCTCATTAAACAAAACAAAACAGAAAAGAAAAGTCCTCAGGTTCTCCAGGTGTCTAACCTAGGTGGGAGAAGGAAAAATCATGAATGTCCTTGCTTTCATGAGTATCAGCTATCATTTTCCCCTCCAGTCCTGGCAAGCTTCCATCTACCCAAGGAGACAGCGATATGACTGTAATATTGAACCCATCCATGGCACTTCCCGGAGCCACATGCAAGGCTGAACATATGGACTGGATTCTGTTTTCACGCTAGCACACATGAGGATTAACCTCACCAAGGTCACAGAGAGCCTTAGCTCCAGCAATAAGCTACATGCAGCATTATTCGATGCAGTACCTAAATCACCAGGAAGAATTACAGCACAACAGGATCTCAGATCTCCTACGGGAGAGGTAATCCCTTCCCAGTGCTGTTTTAGCTTAAAAAGGGGTGAGGTGACCAAAACCTTCAGTCACAGGCACCAGGCTGTTCATTTTTGCACTAGATTTGGTTTAAGTTTTGGTATGGATGAGGCTATGGCTGGTTTAGACTCCTTTCATTTCATCATGTCAGAGAAATGGAAGAATTAAGATGCAGAACTGTGCAATGAAATCCCACAGTCACGGGGCAAAATTCAGTATAGCCACTGTGATGTTTGCTTTCATTTTTATCTGTCCAGAACGTTGGTAAAACACTACCAAAACAGATCACATCTATGATTTATGTCACCTTTCATGCCTGTGTAAATGATGGTACAAGGTGAGAACCAGGTTAGCATGCACTGATTTAGAAAGAATTCTCCCTCGATTGCACAAGAGATGGGAAGCCGTTCACAAACTTTGCACTAATCAGCACCCCTCAGATTTATTAGTGTCTCTGAAGGGTCTCTAATTTTGGCTCACCTTCCATTTCACATTTCCCTCTTTCCTGGAATCACAAAGCCTCCAACAATATTATCTATCACTCACCTCACATCTATTTCTCTCTAATTCATGCCTAGTTCTGTGCTTTCCTGTAACCCCAGGTAGTTCAAGGTTGAATTCTGTAATAACTCTTTTCTAGTTTAAATATTTCTGACACTTTAGTGTTGGTCTCAGGTTAGCTACCTCTCAATGAAAATGTTTTCAGACATGTTACAAGAAGGGAGGATCTCTGAAAAAAAAAAAAAAAAAAAAGAAAGATGAAGTCTTTAGGAGACTTGAAGTTTGGGGGTGTGTTAATGAACTGATCTGATACCAGGAGACCTCTCTGAATTCCTGTTAAATCCATTGAAAGATTGTGTGATGGCAAAAATATCTTCTCAGCAAGCATCTCTCTATAGTAAGTAACAAAAAGCAGTACCTTACAAATTCCCAAAAGTTTCATTTGCAGCAATATCCTGCAGTTCTGATCCTTACCCAGACATCTGACCTTCTTGGTTTTGCCAAAGTACTCAAGAGAGAGGTTGGGGTTTTTTTAAGATATTTTCAGTATTTCTTTCCTCATTTAAAAAAAAAAAATACAGATCCTAAACAAAACCATACTATTTTGCAGAACAACCCAAATTCTCCTGTTCACAAAGCACAGAGAAATCCAAGTCATATGATGACACTCTGCATGAAGATCCCCTTCCATGGAAGCACTTTTTGACACAGCCCTAAAGATGTCACAGGGTCTCTGAGGCTCAGGAGTAAAGTCCATCTCCAGAGGATCCTACAAACCCATGTTCCTGGACTGCAGGCTGCTGAGGGTGTCTTTGCCAAACCTACCAACAGCAACACAGGGCTGAAGGCATTTTTGAAAAGCCATTTTCAGAGGTGTTTACTGTGCAGAAATCCAGGGGAATTGATTCCAAGTAACCAGCATAAGATTAGTCCCTTAGGATCTCCAAATGTAATCCTTACAGGGATGGACCAGTCAGATACCTTTCGTAGTAAGGCTAAAAAATTGGCCTGAGACTCAAAACATGCTAGAGTGTGAGTATTTATTTATTTGGGAGTAAAATTCGGGAGTAAAACTCATGAGTTCCTACGACAAATCTCCACAGTCTGCTCTGAAATTAATACACGTCATCCTTATATTACTAAGGAAAACAGATAAACTATTCTCTCTTGGCCCGTCTCTCCCACATACGCTGTTTCTTCTTACACGATTATAAGGAACAATCTTGCAATGACATTTCGACTGAGAGCCTGCAAATCTCATGATTTCTAGCTACAGAGTAACAGCAATTAAAAAATATCAGTTCAGTTGCTCTGAATGTCTTTTTCACATGCTGAATAGAGAAGAAAATAGTTTATTTGCTTGTGGGAATAACTCCAGCAGAGCAAACAGCCCCTTTCTCAGCACAAACTCTGCCCTGGACTGGGCCAGAGCTGGTCCTGGGTCGGTACAGCCAGCATGTGGGGAAGGCAAGCATCAGGAGAATTTCTTTACGGTAGACCTTGCTCTCCATCAGAAAAAGATTGAATTCAGCTTCGAGCCTTCCCTCAGAGCTCAATTAATCCTTCACAGCCTGAAGCAGCCGAACTGCTCCATTTGCCCGTGAGTGTAGCTGTGACAACATCCTTAAAATGTTTTCAGCAACTGTTCTTGAAAGAAAAGACCATGTCTGGCCTCAGATTACCGGGGAGAATCAGACGTGGGTCTAATCCCTCTTTTGTACCAGCAGCCGGAGGGCTGAGGCAGAGGAAGCCCCATAATATGGGTCATCTCACATTGGCTTGAAAAAGCCAGTATGGACAAGCCCAATTGCACAGGTTTCTCTGTTCAGAAGCTGGAGCTCTTCAGAAGTGAATACCAGGGAGAAACGGGGATAGGAAGGAAAGTTTTGGGGGAGATTGCTACAGAGCAGGCTTGCTGCTCCTACCCCAGCCAAATGATGGAGGCGGTCAGGGCAGCAAATGGTGCTGCTGAGCATGGCCAACCCTCAACCTCAGCCCTCTCTTCAAAGGACAATTAATCCCACCTTGAAGCTGAAACAACCTCTGAACATGCCTGTCACTGCTTACAGCCGTGCAGCACCGTCAGAGAAACAGGAGCCAGGGCCAGGATGGCAAAGTCACTTAAATGGAGTAAATGCCATTAATATGCAACGAAATGGTTGGCAGCCACCGAACAGGAGAGGCGTTCTCGCATGGTAATTGGCCTTGGCTGCAACTTACAGCATTACACCCATCCTGTCTTGCTAATAGAGGCTTTGCTGATGCATATTCGATGGCTTCACTGTGTAATACGTAACAATATGCTGGGCTAATAATTCGATGGCCGATAAACCCAGCTAAGCAGAACCTTGGAGTGAATTTTTCTGAACGTTAGCTAATTTGCCACTAGCCAATTCATCCAGCAAAAAAATGAATTATTGTGCACAACAGCATTTCATCACTTGGGTTAACAATTAGCACTTTTGGAGGTATTTCTTCACTCCCACAGAACTGTACCAACATTAACGAAATAATCCTCAGCAAGGTTTCAGAAAGGCAGGCAGTGGGTACCATTGTAGCTAGAGGAGGAAACTGAGGGAGCAAATTTGAGCCACTTGCTCAGAATGACCCAACAAAACAAAGGAGAGAAGGAGCGAAACTAAGAGGATCTCTACCCCAAATCTACCCACTGAACCAGATTGTCAGGTCGGGGAGTGACCCTTTCAGGGAGGTTTGTCTGTCCCTCTAAATGTTTCCAGAGAGAAAGAAAGCCAGGACAACACCAGTGTGGCTACTCTGGAAGTTCTGACTTCTCACGTATCTTCCAGGAGAAACCTTCCCCTTCCAACTTTTGAGCACTAGTTTAATTTTGCTGCAGGTAGAGGCGGCTCTTGTTATAGGCAGGGACAGATTTCCTGGTGCACAGAGCAGCTCTAGCTGCTCCCAGGTCCCTTCACTGGTCCTACAGTCCTGAGAGTGGACTCAAGGGGATGCAGTTGTAAGGCCTGGGACACTTCCTGAGCTAGGCAGATGGTGCCAACAAATGAAGACTCTAAGGTAGCAATGACTTGACTTAATCACACATTTGCATTACAAGCAATGATGTCAGTGCAGGTACTTCTAGGACCACTCATCCCATGTTTGTGACTGGTTCATAGCACACTTAGGGGTGGGTATATCCTTCCTTCCTCATGTCCAGAACTGAATCCCACAATCTGAGGTGTAGCAAGAATCCTAAGCCCCTTCTAACAACACCATAAATACAAGTTCACCCTCCTTCCTGCTGGAAAATTGTCAACAGACGATGTTCAATAGATACCACAACACAGGGAATTCTGAAAGAACAAATAATGAGGACTAAATGAGAGTTATGTGGATTTTAGTTGGCAGGCTTCCCCCATTGTAAAGTTGTGAGGGCTCAGAGGTGGTTGTGATCATGATCGTGGAGAACCACAAGGCCCTAGAGATGCGAAACACTGAGGGTTTGGTGTAGAAGTTAGATCATGACTGACTGATACTCCTAATTGAAAGAGCAAACAGCAAGTATTGTTTCAGTTTTAAACATCTTTTAATTTTCACTTAACATTTTAGTAACACCTTTGCTAGAAAAGTAAACAAAAAACCTGTTTGTCTTCGCTAGGATTCACTATTTCATTTCCTCTTCCCACTAAACATCATTTTGCTGAAGATACTAAAAATGGTCTCTTATGATTATGATAAAGTAGTGGCACTTCAGTATAGTCAAATCAAAGGAAAAAAGAAGAGAAATGAATCTGTTGATGAAAAATTGAATGATTCAGACAAGGGAATTGATTATTTGAGTCAATTCCATCAGAATGTGAATGTCACTTTCGTTCTTCAATTCACTTTCTTTTATTGAAACCTTATGGTCTGGAAAGTAAAAAAAATTCATTACCTTAACAAAATACCAACAAAGACCTAATTCTGCATCATACCTGCGGAATTCTTTGGTCATCTCGAACATGTATTTGAATATATACTTAAAAGAAGTACTTCAGTGTAGATTTTCTCATGACTTCTGGTAACATCCTTGAGTTAGAAGCAGTGCATCTATCCAAAACACGTGTGGATTTTCTACAATGTTTTATGCTTTTTTATAGTCTTCTAAACGAAAAAGTATAAAAGCAGCATTTGCTTGTCCTGTTTTATGAAACGTCTATTAACCAAGACATAACATGATTTGTATTTACTTACTGACACATTTGATGAGGTAGAGGGGGGTTTTATTTTCTAGGTGTTTCATAGTTGCTAAACAGGTCCAGTTTAACCAGATACTGGCTAACAAACAGCACATTTTGAATGTCATATTTCATTGTAAATGAGTTCTACACATACTGAAAAGATTTTACATGGTGTTACTGTCCTTTTAATCTAACACAGCGTTACTACTCATGGCATTTGGAGGACTTAGCCACCAGCTATTTATTTCCTGTTTACACGTCACTGCCTGAAAGCTTGTTAATTTTTTATCACTTACCAAAAATTTGAAATTATACTTTAAAGAAAAGACAGGCACTCCAATTCCATCCCCACTGGGCTTCATGGTTACAGAGAAGGAGGCAGGTTTGTTTGTTGGTAAGAAATGTCAGGCAAGCCAATTTAGGTCTACTCCGGTAGATGTTTTATTGCAACAAGTGCCAAAGTCTCTCTGATGTCCACCGGTATTATTCTGCTGACCGGTAGCTGCAGTGACCGCAGGACACAGCTCTTCAGGGGAGCTGAACTGACATCACATGTAGTTGCTGAAGAACATGCTCCAGTCTTTAGCATTCAAGCCATAAAGGGACAAAAAATTCCTACATAAATCCCGTTGATTAGAAAAACATAATGCCTAAAAATGTACCTGCTCTTTCTTCTCATGCTGATGGAGAACCTCCTGACAGAACCTTAGAGATTTACTTTGGGTGACACGTACAGCATGGAGCAGTCTCCACCACAAAACATCTTCTTGCCACATGAAACATGCAAGTATCCTGAGAACGTTTTCACTGTCAGGGTTATTCAGGGCTTGAGCTCAGATCTCCCAAATGGTCTCACATTGGTTCCCACTCTGTGTCAAGTCTGGATTAAAAATGTTTGCTAACAAGTAAAGAAACTCCTCACCAGACATGAAGAAACCACCTCAGATGCTACTCCCTGACCATCACAAGCAGTTAAGTGACTTGAATCACATTGGGTGAGTGATTTCAAGCTTGTGCTCAAGCAGGACAGATGCAGTCAGACTGCATAAAATGAAGAGGGAAATATCAGAAAATAACCCTTAGTAAGTACATAGCCCATTGTAAAAATCTAGCCCAGGTGCCAAAAAGAAATCCAATAGAGAATCCGTCAGTCTGTGCATGTCCCAGCTGAATACATAATAAATTTAAAAGGGGAAAACACTGTGTCTACGAAGTGTCAAGCAAAACAAACAGAAGCTGAGAAAGGATAGTCAAAAAGCCACCATCCTGAAATGAGAACTCTCTACAAATAAATTGGCATCCCCATAGCTCCCCAACTGCACTTTGCTTTCAGTTCACTGACTCACCAGGACTTGGCCAAGGCCTTGCTGACAAGGCAAAGATTTCTGTCTTCTCCTCCTTCATCTCGGAGAGACTAATGAGACCATCCAAATGTCACCATCATGTTAACCAAACACCATAAGACAGGCTTGGGAGAGGAGTACTGACAAAGCATTGGCATCTCCTTCTACAATTCGTTGCACAAAACCCATGTAATTTGAAGAGCCCCCACAAAACCCCAGTTTAATGCCTGTATCATCCCTCTCCTCCACAGCACCCGCTCACAAGGTTGACCAAACAGTTCTCACGCTGCAGTCTACCTGATGTTGCTATTCTCTGCAGCTCATTTTTCTTTATTGCAATAATCCACCCTTTTGGGGAGGAAAGGAAGAGGAGTGGGATGGGAGGAGGAATCGATCCAAAATCCCCCAGCAAAATGAGAAGAAAAACACAATCTTAATCAAGCACATCCCTCAAACCTGCAGAAGTCCTAACAACTCAGCCAGGAACAAGCGTTACCTAGAGACATGAGACTGCGCTCCCAAAAAGTGGGAGTTTGGTTTGGCCAGGAATCTGGAGTCAATAGGAACATCCAATATGAGGATGCCCAAATGCAGCACAAGGCAAAACCCAAGTACAACCACATCCCTCGAAGGACTATGCACAAGTGTCCCTTCTGCCTTCTATACCCTCTCTCCAATGACAGCTTGTACTAAAACAGACAGCCTAAATGAGAAGTGTTTGTACACCCTCAGCCATCTGCAAATCTGTTTTAACCTGAAGTCTCTCCTAAAAAGCTAACACCAAAAATAAAGCAGTTAAAAGTGTTTAAAATAAAATTTAGAGGGGTTTCTTTCATTTTCCTTTTTTTTTTTTTTGTTATCCCAGTGTCTGCAACAGGCTTAGCGACTGACTGATCAGAAGGTACCTGGGGTTGTGGGGTTTTTTTTTTGCATTGCAGACGGTGGTGGATGCTTTATTCTACAAACGACACCCACACGCAGGGAAGGGAAATGGAGCGGGGCGGGGGGGGACGACACATTTGTGCTGAAGATCAGAAATGCTTTACTTACCTTGGGAAAGAAATAAAAGGAAAAGAGGTGGAAAAACAAGAAAAAGAGGCTTTGAAAGGCTGCCGAGGCTGGCGGGGAGCGGGGTGCTGGCGTGCCTCTGGGGGGAGCTCGGGAACCGCAGTTCTCCCCCCCACGGGGCTGGCTCCATCTCACTGTCTCTGCTGTGAAATTAGGAGGGGGGGGAAAGAGCCTTCTGTCCGCTTTGTCTCTTATTGAGAAATAATCTCATCTCGCATCCTCTTTCCCTGGAAATTCAGTTTGGAAACGCAGGTATCTATTTCACAGCATTTTGTCAGCTAGCTTGAAAATAAATAGAAAAAGGAGGGCTGAGCAAACCCGTATCAGGCCCTGCAACGTTGGTCTCAACAGCAGCATCTCTTTGGGGTGCTACCAGTTGTACCTGTGTACGGGATCATGCACACGTGGGCCTGATCCCTGGCCAAGGCATCCCCGGCACCGCCGCGAGTACCAGCAGCGATGCTGAAGTTGGTGGCACATTTTCCACCGGCTCCTGTGTGATCTCACGGAGCCTCAGGCATTTTGAATGGCTTCTGAATTAATTAATCTCAACATCTTCCACCTTGGTCACTCGGTGCCCATCCCAGCTATCTCCATATCACCAAGGACTAGAGCAGGCCATTCGTATGCCTCAGTGAAACACAGCTCCTTGAACACCTCTTGCTCCAAAGAGCCTACCAGGGAATACACATTAAGCATCCCCTCATTCCACGGGGGAGGTGAATCTGTGACCCTCCCATCCCCATCCCCCTTGCAGGTCTGACTTTGGGCTTTTAGCTGTGCTTGATACTAGTTAAGCTGAGCTTGGGAAAAGCCATGTTTCCAAGAAGCAGAGGGAAATATGAAGGAAGCCGGTCAGCTTGTTGCTCTTCCATTTCAGCCTAAGTTATAGATGTGGCTCTCAGTTCCAGAAGTCCCCAGTTCAATGTGGTATTTGCTGATGTAGTTGCACCTCTGTTGCACTCACACTTCCATCAGGGAAGGCAAAATTAAAAACTAAAATCACTGATGAAATATAATTGACGTGAATGTTCTGGTGAAAAAACGAGAGGAGAAAAGCTCACCTGTGATTCTTCTCCATAGTACTCTCTGGCCCAGAAAGGGAGAATAACTAATTGTACGAGATAAGGAAATCCAAAGAAAGGCATGAGAAATTATTTCAGTTTTGGAAAGAACAGACTGACAAAGGGAGATTAAAACAGTCAAATAATATATAGTTTGACTACATATAACCTATGGTGAGGACTTTATAATAGTCTATAAATACTGGAAGGATGCAAACACTTTACTTGAGGAAGAAAAACTAGCAAGAATTGAAAGAATTTATGAAACACAAAATGCAGGCTAAAAATTAGGAGCTAACTCCAAACGCTGTGCCTATACATCAGGGGAACAGTGCATCGAGGAAAGCAATCTTTCCCAGAAAAAGCAAAGATTTTATTTAATACGGATGTAGTATCTCAGAACTGTCTGACATCTACGAGGATTCAGCCGAAATCAGTCGAGGAACCTGCAGGCTCCGGCACGCAGCCTCACACTAACTGCTTAACATAGCATGTTTGCAAATTGTAACGCTGCTGTTACAACTGATACTGTGCAATTTTTTAGCAGCTCTACACTGAGGAAGGAAAAAAACATCACTCCAGATACAAAAGGAGGCAGCTCTGCTCTCCTCCTCGGTGACAGATCGCTCGCTGAACATTTTGCCTTCCTTTTTTCTAATATTCTTCGAGATGGATTCCTGGTCCCTTGCTCTTGCCCCTATGATCCTCTGGAATTGCAGGTGCTGGAAACAGTCATGAGGGGCCTGAAAATCATCAGGACTGGGGAGGGAGCAGCTTTGCAGAAAAAGATCTGGGGGTGCCAGTGGACAAGTTGAGGAGTCAGCAGTGTGCCCTTGCAGCAACGAGGGCCAGCCACACTGGGTTGCATTAGTAAGAGCATAAGTGGCAGGTCAAGAGAAGAGAGAGCTGTGTATCCAGAGGTGCACCGCAAAATGAGAGGCAATGGTCACAAATTGCAGAGAGAAACTCAAGTTTCAAACACCGAACAGGGGCAGAGAAGCTGTGCAATCTCCAGCTGGTTAAAAATCTGCCTTGGAGGTGATCAAAACCTTGGACTTGATGATCTTAACGGTCTTTTCCAAACTAAACGATTCTATGATTCTATGAAAACGCAACTGGACAAGGCTCTGACCTAACTCAGGACTGGGTCTGCTTTGAGGAGAGGCTTGAACTGATGACTATCAGAGGTCCCTTCCAACGTAAGCCATTCCATGGTTATATGTAAGGAGCTCACTTGAACCAAAATTGGGAGCAAAATCAGGAGCAAGAGCCTTCAGAAGCGCAAAATGGATTTAGAGCTGCATCAGAAACCACTCACAGAAATCATTCTCCTCCTCCTCATAACACTGTTGAAGACCCAAACCGACCCAGACATTCACCAAAAATCCCAGAAATACAAATGGAAATCTAATGCCACCTTTTCATGCTCCCTTTTGGGAATCACCCTCTGACTTGCTACCTTCAGGACACAGCACATCCCAACCTACGGATTCTGTAATGTACAAGTGGGGAATTCACTTGACCCTCCAAAAAGAGGGAAAATACATACATGCATGGGTTTTGCTTCTTCTCCACCACAACACAGGCACAGATGCATCAGCTTTTCACCACAGTGAACTTTAAATATGAGTGTGGGAACCAGGGGAAAAAAGGTAGAAGTCCACAGTTACCATCATGTCGAAGTAAAAAGCAGTCCCTTCTTTCTCAAGGTGGCATGTCTCCAAATTAGGTCTTCTGATTTTGTTTAGAGGGACCAGGTTTTACTATTCTTAGCACAATAGGGTCACTGCAGTGGGGAGTGAACTGGTATCTAAACTGGCTCACATATTGCCAATAAAGCTGTTTCCCATGTGCTGACTGCAGGATATTACTGGAGGCAACAGTTGTGAGGGAGAAAGCACTGTTTGATTCCCAGAACCCAGCTGAGTTTATACGGTTGGCAGTACGAAAAAAAAAAAAACTGTTGACTTGAAAATGAAGCAAACCCAGTCTAGAAGTCATTGAGGGGGAATAAACATGGAGTCCCAAGATGCCTTTTATAGAAACACTTTACCATGGATAAACACACTTTGGAATGAGGCATTTTTCCAACTCCCTCTTCTTTGTGTCGATGTTACGTTTCTACCAGGAATAAGGAGCTTCTTACAGCTTTTTTTGTCAGTTAGATAAGAACCGACTTTTGCTAAGTGCCCTCATCCCTACCTCACCAGGGACATTTCTGAAGTCCTTACTGCTTGAAAGCCAACTAAGAGTAAATGACTCCATATCATAACCCAGTCCCAACCCATCAGAGAGACAAACTGTCAGGCTCGTTCAGGTTGGCTGAGTCACAACATCATTGCTTTCGTCTTTGTGATGAATGTCAGGGATAAAAGAAAAAGCACTACAGTTACATTATTCCTGCTCACAGGATATTGGAAAACGTATTAGATGGCTTCAAATTGGCTGAAGCACAATACTGGGCTCCCTGAAGTTTTTTGTAACGATGTTCTTATTTCAACAGCCCGGGGTATGTTCTGGGGGAGCTCTCATCTACCCATCAGGTCCCACCTGCCAGCTGCCTTTCCCAGTGTCCAGGACCCCTGTGACTGCACCTACCGCTTTTAAAATGTCGTACAGTTTTCTTCGGCTCTTTTCACATTTGCCTGGCTCACAAGTGACCACAAAAGTGAACTTCCTCAAGCAGCCGTAATAATGTGACAGATATTTAGATTACCCTCCGGAGCTGCCCAGCTGTGACAACTCTTCCAGAGTGTGGGGAGCAGTCACTCTCATGCCTACAATACATACCTAAAGTGAATTCGTGAGGACAGACCTGTGTCCATCACTTGAGCTGAAGACGTTCACTCTTCTCTCTTCCTCTCTGCCTGCTTAGATTTTACCAAGGGATGCAGATCTCAGGGTGCACTTCTGAAGTTCCCATTCCATTTGCAGGGACATACTAAGGAGCCCCCACTCACTTTAGGAACAGAACTAATTGCCCTGGGATTCTCCTCAACCTCAGTGCTGGAGAGGGGGTTGCTGCTTCTCCTGGGTGACATATAGGACAGCCAGCTGGATTCCCTTGCAGCAATGAGGACAGATACTGAATATACAGTAATTTTCCTGTATTTTTTATTAAAAGTGTCAATTCAGCCCTTGCCCCCCTGCTTGGGAATACACCACTTTTGGCACACAGCATTTCTTAGGAGCAGGATGAAATTTCAGGCTAAAAAGCACCCTCATTAGAGTGAGTGACACAGCTCCATTCACAAAGGACCTGAATCCTGGTATCCCACCATCAAGCTTCCAATAACAGTATTTCCTTCTCTTCCCCTTGGACCTGTTCTTCTCTATGCATCTCACTGAGCCATTAGCAGAAAGATAACATGAATCTCACCCAAGTCGCTATCTTTACTACCAGACTAGTCCATCCACGTCTTGAATGCTTGCTCTGTTTGGAGCAATGACAAGTACAAAGAAGGACCATCCCAGAAAAAGAGACTAATTTGAAAACCAGAGGAAACCCACACAAACACCATCCCAACTGTGGTGTTAAACCCAAGCAGCCACATTCTGCCACAGCACTATTACCGCACTGCTACAGTCTTTGTTACTCATGAATAAAAAGTCACAGGGCAGGAAAAAACATTATCTTGTGCTAGGATTAAATACTCTCAGTTGCCTGTGAAACCTAAAGCCCAGGTCTTTCTGGGAATGTTATGAACGTCTCAGGCTAGTGCCCAGTTTTGTAGGCTATTGAATAGTTCAAGCAAGCATTAACTGGCACTTTTTAATAGCCATCACTGTTCACCTACCAGCAACAGTTCTGATACCTAACAGCTGTCTGCTGTATAACCCTTCAGCATCAGATCCTTGGTAGAAATTCCATGAACTAGACATAACGTGGGCTAAGGATCAAAAAGAGAGTAAATGGGGAGGACGGCTTGAGATATAGTAAAAGAAACGCAGAGTAATGCAAAGGGAGTGAGTCCATCAGTGAATGATAGAGCAAGAAAAAACAAGTAGGGGGTGATTTGGCTGCCTGGAATTCTGCAGAGCATAAGGCTACCTTTTTTTCCAAGATTGGCTCAGGCCAATTTATTTCCCACTCTACAAACTGCAGATTCTTTCTTTTCGCATTTCTCTACTAGGACGTTTTTTTCTGCTGTTTTATTCCTGACCCACCAGCCAGCACTAAGATTAACTGACTGTAGGCTATCTTTGGGAGCATTCTGTAGTACAAGTTGGAGATACTGTTAAATAAATGCCATTTATAGCCAGTTTGTGGCCACATAGGACAGTAGGCATTTCTCTGATACAGGAGAGCTTCCACCATGCTCTCATGCAGAAGACCACCCCTACAACACTGCATGCAATGGGGCATATCTGATTCTACCTGATACCAGTCAGCTCCACTATTACAAACCAGCTGCTTCCTCACAGCTCACAGCACTTTGTAGGGTAAGCAGTAACACAGTACAGCGATAACTTGAGATGATAATTTAGGTTGCTGGTCTTTCTTAAGTGTCTGGATTTTTACAGGCTGTCTACCTAATTCCCTCTGCCCATTAAAACCTCTTTGGGGAGATTGAATTTGTAAAAGGAAAAAAAATAATCCAGGAATTTGGAGAATGATAACAAGTGCATACAGAAATTGAAACAGCACGTTAGTTTGTTGGATGTGAGCTGGGCTTTTAAAACCACAGCCAAGCACCTATATGTTATGTATTGCACAGATGTAGTAAGACACAAGGGAAGGATTCTTTCTCAGTGTAGACTGCACATGTAGGGGAAGATGGAGGCACTGTTATACCTATTTCACTTGTAGGAAACTGAGGCACAGTCAGATTAAGGGCTAGAAGCAGTAAGATCCTTGAGCACCCAGAACAGAGGTGTAGCAATGCTTTGTGTGTCAAGTTCACAAAGTAAAATTCAAAAGCTTGTCTCAGGGGCTTGGGAGATGTGATTCTCATGACTGTTAAAGTATTTAATGAAATAAAAAATCCAGAATTAGTGCAGACAAAAAACAGTCAAAGGCTTCTTCCTCATCTGATCACTATGCTACAGCATCACAGGCTCCCTCCCTTGTACTCTCTCTTGCTGGATCCTTTTCTATAGAATGGCTCATTTGCAACAGCACAGGTAGGAAGTGCTCATTCCCTACCTCCTCTTGCTTCCGCTAACCTCTACTTATGATCCCGAGGATGCCTAAATGTGTGTCAGGTGTTGAGATGATAAGAGAGGGGTGGTTCTGCACACATGCAAAACTGCAACTGTTGCAACTGGAAGAGCCCAAAAATTAAAGGGAAAGAAAAAAACAAAACCAAAATAGCAGAGGCATCAGAAGAGCATAGGTTAGGTCACCCGAGCACCAAAGAGAGCAAGCCCGAGACATGAAGACATCTTGTCTAAATCTCAAACCACCAGCAACTACAAGGCCATGTTGATTTGGCTTTATGGCAGATGGGAGCTGGGAAAGTGAACTTGCTGGGACACCCTCATGTTTCTGGGGTCGTATGCCCTGGTTCTGAAACCAGGCTCCCAGAGAGCTGTGTCACCTTTTCCTGACCTATTCAATCACCCAGGCTTGAAGGAATATTGAATTTGATTGCGCTATTCCATCCACAGCACCTCCGAGCCCAGGAGAAGAGCAAGCACGCGCCTTGCCCATGTCCTTCATGACTGCTGTAACTAATGCATTCCCTAAAGATCCTCTTTTCCTTCTCCCCTTTGCATTTCCATTGCAGCTGGCCACTTGCCATAACAGAGAAAAGCAGCACAGGCAGCACACCAAAGATGCCCAGAGCCTGTGACAAAGCAGAGCAGAAGTTAAGACAGCCCTGAGATGCCAGTCAGTTCTGCCATCTCCAGACAAAAGCAACAAGGAAGCAAATCACTGAGATATTTCCATTCCACTTTTGAATTTGCCCTGGGCACTACTGACTTTTCACAGACCCGCACAGATTGCTCTCTCCCTTATCAGCACCGGGACTCATCTTTCTGAGCTGGTCTGCCCGGCAGCGTGCCTTTTTCAACAACACCACCACTAAAGCAATTAACATTTCCTTTTAAGTTTTTGAGTCAAGGCAAAAGCACTCAGGCTGCAGAGTGCCACTTTCATCAGAAAAGGCTGTTGTGGTTTTCAAGGGGCACAAGAGGATCGTTAAACAGCTAAATACGCCCAGGCATAGCGACAGCTTTGTAAGAAATAACTCGCACCATGAGGTTTGGAAGGCAGCACATAAACAAGACCAGATTGAGGGTCCTGGCAATGGACATCCTAAGAACAGATGAAGGAGGGCAGCAGCAAGCCATGGATTTTCCACCTAGGAGCTAAGGAGGAAATTGTAACCTCCAGGCAGCACAAAATAACCTCCTATTTCTGAGCTGCTAAATTTGTTGCAAGTCCTGAAGCTTTTTGCCTGTAACAAAACAGAGCCACAGTATAGAAAAGGTGAAGAAGTGCTGTCCTACCACATCCCAGACAACATCCATGCTCCTGGTACATTTGGCACACCGGACCCAGAAGAGGTGCATGTCCCCCCTGTGACAGGGGACGTGCCCCGGCCCTAACACAAGACAGCACCGTACCTTCTAGTTGGCCTCTTTTCAGCATGCTGAAAAGATGATGCCACATGCCAGGCAAAACCAGTCATGAGGATGGCGAAAAGTGTCTAACGCATGGGGATTGCGGGGAGCGATGTGTAAAGGATCGGCTGCACTGGGGGAGAGAGCAAGACGACAGCCAACCCTATCCTCCACGTGCAGGGCTGACAGGCCAGCAGCACATCTCAGCGCCAGCCCAGAAGGACCACAATCGAAAATGAGAAACACTCCATCTCTGCAGAAGGTGCTAAGGCAGGTGGGATCATACGAGGAAGAGATGAAGAGCTTGGCACGAGCCCTGGAAGGGGGCTGGGCGAGGGGGTGGCTTTGAGTGATGTGAAAACCTGGCTGCCAGAAGTTGGACCGAGATCCACCAACTCATTCCACCCAGCTCCCCAAACAGACACACTTCCTTTTCTTAGAAGCACAGATGCCTATATATATTTAAATCACTGCTCTAGTCAGGGGTTGTACTAGCTGTAAATTTTGAAACTGGGGGGAGGGGGAAGGCACTGAAGATTTCAGTATGTAATTTTCTCTTTTTTGGCTTATTAGATTATACCCTTGTTTAAGAACTAACTGTTCTTTTACTTGGTGTCCTTTTGGCAACCATCTCTACCTAGCAATACGTGGGTGTGTGCACTCCCCCAAGTTCGCTTGTACTTGCATAGCAAGTTCAAATGAAATACAGCTCAGAAATTGTACTCCCGCAGTCCAGGAGCAGGAGTATTTAGAGCAATTAATCACTAAAATGAAGAAAAGGCAATGACTGGCACTGTAGAGGAAGAGAAAAAAAATGTTAACTCAGAGCACTACTGAAACGTGCTCAAAATACACAATCCGGAGAGGAAGCGGCACGTCTGCCTCAGCATTACAATGATGGCAGCTGAACATCACGGCAGCTTAGAGTTGTGCTGCTCACAATCAAAATTCTTCTTCGGGGCGATGCAACCAGGAGAGTGGATTTGGCCGGTTCCTTCTTCCCCGAGGTAATTTTGCTCTCTTCAGTCACACAAGTAATAACGACAATATTTAGTACTCCCCAAGCGTGGTTTAACGTAGAGAACAGCTCCAGGAAGGCTTACATGGCCCTGCCCTCACTTTTCAGACTGAAAACAGAAGCATCAGCGTATCTGCCACACATTTGTGATAGCGGCTTCCCTCCTTGGAGGTCTGTTTTCAAGACACCCAAAGCTAGAAGGTGTCCACAAATCCAGTTGAAGTCATTAAGAAGTACCTGGGCTTGGAAAATTAGGATTGCAGATTACTGATCGACAACCTGGCTTCAATGCCATAGATCTAGCATTTCTGCTCGGACATTGTCTCCTCCTGCTGAGGTACAACTGTTGCCACAGTCAAATACCTCCACAGGTCAGAAGAGTGGGAAGAGTTTTACAGCTCTCCCATCAGTGTTTTAACCCCAAAGTTTGCTGAAAAGTGTTGGTGACCCTTAAAAAGATCTGTGCTGCTAATGAGGCTGACGCTAGGATGCTAAACCTAGTGCAGAGACCACAAAACCTGTAGGGTCAGGTAACGCTGTGCTGGGATGCTTGAACCCTGCCTAAGTTGCAGCTTTGTGAGCTGTTTGAAGCTCTTATGTTCTATTAGACTATATTGCAGGTAGCCATTCAGTGCAAATAGCCTGGGAACGCATGGTAGTGCTTATTTCTGGAGGCTTAAAAAATAAAATTTGTAGCTTCAGACTCTTTCGGAAATCCACATCCAGATCCCCACAACCATACAAGGCACAAAGGAAGCCCTCAGCCAAGTCCAATTCCCACTTGCATCCCAGGGCAGGTCAATCAAGACGTAACTTGCAAACAGCACCGGCACAAGCTGCAATGTTCTGTACCTGCAGGCTACCCCATTCAGGTGGGATATCCTCACCTACCTTGAAAAAACCATCAAAGGAAACCAACGGCAACACTTCTATTCTGATCAGCCCAATACCCCAAGAACTTCACCCTTCCCTCTCTATTTACTTCTCCTTTTCCCGCAACATCTTCAAGCTTTTCATGACCACACAGCCTTGCTCCATCTTTCCCAGCTCCTGTTTCTCATCACCCACTTCCCCATCTGCAATGCCATTTGTGCCAGCTGTGACTAGCATTTCTTGGCTTCTCCAAAAAATGTCTCCAGGCATTGTTTCTCACAGCATCTTGGACACAAAAGATGTCCCTGAACTAACCCATCAGGCCAGTATCTTTCTTGGGATAAATTCTTCATCTAGTCAGTGATGGTGGCAACTGAGAGCAATTAGCAGAACATAACTGTTATTATTTTCTTTATTTCTTCTCCTTCCATCCTATTACTTGTTGCACTCATTTGTGTCTTGTTTCAAAGCAACAGAAATTTCTCCACGGCGGTGACTCTCATGTTTTACAGGTATTCATCAAGCTCCTGTGAACATCAACAGGAGTTGCTACCTCATGAGTCAGCATGCAGAACGAGCAGTTTTAACTTCTATGTACAAGCAGACTTCATTAATACTTCACATGGTGACTTACTCCCTCAGGAGTAACAGGAGAGTAAAATCTTTGAACGGAAGTTTGTGTGACAGGTAGCTGAAGAGGTGGATTGCCAGAGGACTCAGAATTACCAGGCACCTGTACCCCTTTGTTTTAAACTGTCCTGAAAGGCATATTTTTCACATGTTCTTCAATGACTTCACACCCCAACCAACCTGTTTTCTAAACCCATATTTGGCAGGTATGAGCTTACTTGGCTTGCAAACTAGCCTCCTAAGTGCAAAAGCTACTTTTGAAAATGGAGCTTTAGTTCTGTGGTCTTCTAGACACTTTTTTGAAACTACCCTGAATTTCATGCTGGTACAGAGCCCGGTGCGTCAGGGCTCACATCCAAGGACAGGACCAATCATCATGACTGGCTCTAAGTTTCAGTGAGTGGCAAATCAGAAGAAAACCAACATCAAATCCAACTGCAGATATAGCTGTGCTATTGTCACTGCCAAGTGGTGAGGCACACAATTCAGCACATAGCAATTCACCTTCTTCCCAGGTGGGTCTTACAATCTGTGCTGAGTACCACACCAGCAGCAACCCACTTAGGAAGGCTAAATCTAGCAGAGGTATAGCTGCAGTAGGTTGTGATTTTGAAGCAGATGCACCCTGGAATCTTGAAGGTTTCAGAAGACAGCACACAGGTACAGAAGATAGGGTTACACATAAGGCAGGCACCTTCGTTGGGTTCCCTATATCAGTGGCCCCCAATTCTTTTTGGAGGAACCCTCAATGATGCCAGATATGGTGTCTCTGCCTCAACTCTCCCATCCCATGCTAAACTCCAGTCCATTGCATCACCGTCTCCCTACCCTCTCCTGAAACTACTGTCTCCTTGTTACTTTGGTGGACCAAAGCAAAGCCACTGCTGCCTGCCACTGGAACAGTGCTGGTCTTGAAGAGGTCTCACATCTCAAGCTCAGCTGAAATGAGAGATGGGTGAGAAAGAGGTGGGACTATATATGCAGCATGGTAGGGGCTTCTGCCTACTCAGCCCTGACACAACCCTGCTACTGTTGTTGTCATGGTCATGGCCACCAGCCAAACTGCAACAGCTGGCCCCTGACTCCAATTCCTGTTGCACTGGGACCAAGGGAGAACCGGCAGCCAAAGCTGCATGACCTCTTCAGTGCTGCCACCTCTCCATCAGGCCCTTGTGCCCAGCATAGCCTCCAGACACCTGGAGAACACAAGCCTGAGCTTGTGACTATGCTCACCTCCACTCATTCCAAACACATGCTTAGTCCCTCTTACACTGACCATTACCTCCTCTTCCTCAGGCTTGAGGAACGTTCTCAACGAAGTTTCCCAAAGTGATGCCTTGCAGTCTCAATTAATTGGTATCTTCTGACAAAAATATTTCATCCCCAGACCTCTGACCAGCTCTGAAAAGGAGCTTTACCAATCTCAAAGTGCATGTACTGCTTTCCAACTGGATGTACCAAGCAGGCTGACGTTGACCCATGTGTTTCACCATTTTGCCCCTTGCTGAGACACATATTTGGGATTAGTAAGTGGACCCAGTCATCAATTCGTTCTCCCTGATCCCTGCCTCACATCTTCTATTTCTTTTAACCCTCTGTTTTACTTTAAAAAAGGAAGAAAGTGGAAATTTTCCACTACCCAGTGTCTGGCCCTGAGTTTGCTGGTCCCTTCCTAGAGTGCTCTGCAGTAAATAAAGTTTGTACAGTGACATGAAGATTGGAGGATGCTTTGCAGCTGAATAGGGATCTCTGTTCCAGCCAAGGTTGGTCCGCCATTAGATCAGCCCACGGGTGAAATGAAAGTGTGGTGACATTAGTGAACACCCTACTAGAAGCAAAGACAAGACTGCAGACCCACAGATGAGTCACAAAATCTGTCTGTTCCAGTGCTCTAATTACATTGCTCATCCAAGAAAAGCCTCTTTTGGAGCCATTAGGTCAGAATCTGTTCTCCCCCAGCTGTAAATCCCTCATAACTCAGTGAAGTCAATCAATTCATATTGGTGTAAGCAAAATCAAGCGCAGTGCACTTCCACAGCCTTTGATCTTTCTGTCTCTCTCTGAGCACAAGCTCACAGAATGCCATTAAAGAGACAAGAAACCCAGGCCCCCAGGTCTCACGCGTGCTGCAGGCACTCTGAGCAGCAAGACTGACATCAAGCAGTTGGGAGGTGAAGGAGAAGCCAGAAGAGAGACAAAAGCCTTCTGTCTCTCCTTCAAGATGAAAGGCTATGGACCTCCCAGAGGGCCTACGGACACTTGTAAAAGAGTTGGAGCTGCACTTGATGATCTTAAAGGTCTTTTCCAACCTAAATGATTCTATGTCACATTAAAAGGTGACATACAAAAGGAAATAAATTATCTGTCTATTTATCTATCAATCTACATTTCAATACTATCATTCTAATAGAAAAGCAACCACAGTGAAGCACAGCTCCTGTGGCTCTCCAGCAGCCTCAGTGAGCATGTACACCTTTTCTGATATACAAAACTAAAACACTAGGAGACTGAAAACCACCAAAACCAGACATTTGTGTTTCAGGAAATCACCTGAATGAAGGATTCCAAGCAATGGTCCATTTTGTCCTAATAGACGTTTCCAGCTTCTTCCTCTTCTTCAAAGTCTCTACCAATGTGCTGTGCAGGAAAACTTGCCAGCCTCTCCTTGGCAAAGAGCTCTGCACTGTGAATGGAAGCAAAAGTCACCATTCAAAAGACACAGGATGTTCCCCCAATATTATGTGTATTAGGCAAGCAACCAAAGAATGGCCCTGGGTCACAGGAGCATTTCCTTCTTTTAAATCTAACACAACTTCCACTGATACAGTTGATGACACGGTCTTCTGGTTGGGAAGATCATCAACCACCTGCTTAGTCTGCAGTCCTGTCTCTTGCTTCCCGGATCAATAGAGACATCAAGTTCTCAAGGGAAGAGGAGAAGAGGGAATGCCTTCAGCAGCCAAGAGCAGCTTGGCTTGAACAAATTCAACAGAGAAGCCCGCAAGAATAGCTTGAATATTACTGATTGTGTTGGAAGACGCGAAAAGTAAAGGAAAGAGGCCATGAGCCGTACACTGGAAAGCGTAAAGACATTCCTCCGTCTAGGATTCCCTCCAAGCAGAAGAGCAGCTGAGGAATATAAAGCTTTTAGAATGCAGAAAGCTAAAAGGCTGTCCCCTCTTGGACATCCTGAACCTAACGTTTGTTCTTGCAAAGTCATTTTTTAAGTCAGTGGAGATGAGTCAGGAAAAAAAGAGCTTTTGAGGAGTTGTTTCTATTAACACTGTAACACCCATGAATATATATCCATTTCAGATGCATATTTACACTTGTTTCATTCAGATAATGCTCTTTCGAGGGGTACAAGGGGAAAACCTCTCCTGTTATTTAACATCAATTTCTGCCAGGCCTTCTATCCCAGACCCTGCATTTAATAAACCATGTCCAAGTTCTGAAATTAGGTCCTCTGTGTTACACATTTTCCACAGCACTGCAATGTGCACAGTATGATGGAAACAAAGACAGAGATATCTGTAATGGCTAATATGGAACTGTATTGATTTTGTTGGTTATATGATGTTTATTTACTTTTTTAAGCCCTGTTTGAGAACATTTTCTGTTCCTTTCGGGCTACTGCCACATTTTCCATTTGCTACAGGAGCTAATATTGATGCTATACCGTGTGTGTGTGAATTTGTTGGGTGAGTAGGAGGGGATGCTTCCTTCAAAACACAGGCTCTCCAGACCAGATTCTGCACACGTTCATCTCAGTTTAAAGCTGACAAATACACCGAAACAACCAAGTTCCACAGGATTCACAGGGAGCAACTGTGATTAGAATCCATCCCAGTCTGTCAGGATCCACCATTTTTGTCTGTTGGGAAAGACGTGGGTGGTCCCTCCCACTCCCTGTTGATGGAAGGGGGTGGGAACACAATACCACATGGGAATAAAAAAGCAGCTTTACGGTGAACTGATATATGAACAGGAATTAACAGGGTGGTGGGAAGGGAATGAATCAGCCAGTCCCAGTGAAGACAAAGAAATTTTTCAGACACTACCCTGGCTCTCACCCACTCAGACACAGCATCTTTTCTTGGCCCCGTGATACATCATCCCTTCCTCTCATAAAAACCTAGTATTGCAGTATGAAGAAAACCTATAAAAATGACCCTGCCAGGAGCAGATCAACTGATCCTACACTGAACCAGTGATGTACAGTTAGTCCATGGGTGCCAAGGTATCCAGAATTGTTTCTGTGTAAATGAAGCGCAGACCAACATTGAAGTCTAGAAATTATGGAACGCAACCAAAGTTTGGGCATCTGCACTTCCAGAACATGAGGAACTACATGGTCATCATCTCTGGGGTTATTTCAAGAACAGCATGTATCTATCTCACTGTTATGGTACAAAGATCCAGATTTGAAGCCCATGGAGGGGGAAGCAGGTTGTGAAATTCAGAAATGGAGGCTGTATAAAGGCTTAGAGGGCTCTTCTGGAAAAAAGTGCATTTGGGCTTAAAATCTGTGTAGTAAATTATCTGTTCTCCCCTTGGTGCAGGCAAGTAATTCCTCTCACTTTAATGGACAATTTTATGGCAGCTAATAACATTTGTAGCTAAGATAATGACAAGGATAATCAAATCCCATGCTTGAGGGCATAAACTGATTGCTGCGGGGGTTAGCAACGAAATCACCATCACCATATATTGCACAGGTGTATTATGGGATAGATTTCCTTCCTCCAAAGTAGAAAGGCATTGGTGCCTGCCAAGATAACAGATTGGATGATTGTCTGTGTTATGGAAATTGCTGGTTTGTATGCATGGGATTTAGGGAAAGAGGAGAAACCTCTTTGTTTCAGCATGACAGAATTTGTAACCCAAAATGCAAAATGAGCGAGGGTTGCAAGATGCATATTGATGCCTGTTCTAGCAGAACAGCTCTCTTAAAGGCAAGTTCAGCCTTGACCGTAATGAAGTCTGCTGCCAGATAGCAAATATTGCTCTACATTTAGCAGAAACATCCATAGAGTGTATAATCCCAGAAGCTGAGGGCTGGGAGAAACCCCAATAAACTATTTGACCTGTTTCAGGATGCTTAGATCCTCAGTCCATCACTTAGAGGTTACTCAACTCATCAGTCAGCTCTTGTAGAGCAGCTATCAACCACCCACTCCTAGCAACACATGGCTGGGAGGGACCTCAACAGGTAACCTAGTCCATTCAGATCTGAGGCAGGCTGAAGTATACCAAGCTCATGCGTGTCGGACAACTGTTTAACCCATTCAAATAAATATCCTACTACTGGCACTCTGGAGGTTCCCTGCGGATCATGTTACAGCTGTTTTCACAGCTGGCAATGAACCTACATCTGCCGTGCTGAAGAGTAAACCTTGGGTACATATGTAGAAAAAACTTATCACTGTCCTCTTTACAACAACCTTTCACATATTTGAAGACTGCTATTATTCCTTCCTTCATATATTTCTTTTCCAGGCTAAACAACCTCTGTCCACTTCACACTGAAAACAGGTCAAGTTTTCCCTTAGCATTTCCATTTTTCTGTTCCTTTCTCAAAACACCATGTGCCCAGAAAACTGAACCCAGTTTTCAAGCTGAAGCCTTACCATTACCAACAAAACAGAATAGCTACCTTCTGTGGCTTACATCCAACACTTGACTGTTTTGAACATCTCACACCATAGATTCATATTTAGACTGCAACCCACTTTATCAGCATGATGCTACAGTACTTGCATCTAGTCAGTTCATATCATTTTTCTATGTGTGCATTTGATGTTTCCTTCTGCAGCGTAATACTTTGCACTTGTCTTTATTGAATTTCATCATATTGATTTCAGACCATTTCTCCAATTTATCAAAATCATTTTGTATTCTGCTCCTGCCCTCCGAAGTGCTAGCCACCCCTCTCACAATTAATATGTGTACTCGCTGTTCTATCCGCTAAGCCATTAGTGGGAAAATTGAATAGTACCAACCACAAGACAGACCTTTGTAAGACTGTACATATTATGTCCATCCAATTTGACAGAAAACTACTGATAAATATTTTCAAATTTTTTTCATCCTGTTGTGAAATTACCTGGTGGCAGATTTAGCAGGGGCCAATCAGGTTTGTATTTTCTGCCCCATTTACAACCACCTGCACAGTCTATGTGCTTTTCACACATGCGATAAGTCCAGCCACACAGTGCAACCTCTAGTCCACAACATGTGTGTGTCCAGACCTTGCACGTTATAATTCAATGCAGTCCATGTTTTTCTACCGCAATTATGCGAACTCAATGCTATTATAATGCCACATATGTAATAAACGTCAAGATCTGCTGCTCCCCCACTATCAGCTAGACCAGCTACTCTATTGAAAAAAAAAAAAACACAGAAGTGCGACGTGAGTTACTCAAGAAAAATTTGCATTTGTTCCAGCTTGTCCCTTGTTATCCCCTAGGTACTTTCACGCTGATTGTTTAACAGCTTGGTCAAATATCTTTCTGAGTATCAAATTTAGGTTGACTGAGCATTAACTCCCCATGTTCTCTCCTGTCCCTTTTTAAAGATAGGCAGAGTGTTTGTTTTTCCCTGCAACAGCCACTGGTAGAGTTGTTCAAACAGCAGCCATAAAAAACTGGTGACACTGCTGACAGTGAACAGTTGCTGCTTAGAGAAGGGGTTTGATTCTTATCCAGATATTCAGCTGGAGACAAAATTGTAGGATGCACTGATAACTCCTCAGGGAAGCAGGAACCTTCAGCAAAAAAGGACAAGATAAACTTACATAGATCCCAAGCAAGATCCAAGACAAACTTCAAACAGCCTGTGTGTGTAGAGAACCATTAAAAATAAGGCAGGAGGAGGCTAGTCCCTACCTTGCTGCAAGGCAGGACAGTATGCATAGGTCATTCTTGACAGATGCTTGTCGATCCTGTTCTTCAAGTCCTAGCAAAGAAGAGCCCACACCCTCCACATGCAATGCATTTCAGTGTTTCACTAGTATCATTGCTAGAAAGATTTTTTTCTCTGTTGCCACTCTAACTCTTCCTTGCTTTAACAGCTTTTCTTATTCACTGCACCACACTCAAGTTCTTCAGGAACAGACCATGGTTTTGATCAGATTTGAAAAGCTCCCCAGGCTGGATTCTTTTCAAAGAGATGATGGAAATATTTTTTAACTGCTCATCACCCAACCTGCAGTCAGGTTTCAGCTAGTCATCCAAATCAGGACCATATATGCTCAAGAGCCAGCAACTTCCATTGTGATACCTACCGCTAGATACTCAGAGCCAAGCTTGCATCCCGCACATCTACTTTTTCTGTACCACCAGCCTTTACTGTGGCCCATCTTGAGAAAAGAAAAACCTCTGGAAACCTTTAAAAAAGAAATCTATGTCATACCAAAATGCCAGCAGCTGACCTACCTACATCGTAAGGTCATTGACTTCAAACGTCATACAACAGCAGCAATGTAGGCTGAGGCTTTATGAAAAATTATCTCTGGTGCCAGTCCAACAAGTCAAACCAGATCTGAATGCAACCCATACAGATTAAGCTATCACAAGCATAGGAACGGTACAAAGGCTTCTAAATGCAAATATAATTGGGGGTGGATATTTGGGAAGAAAACAAAATTGAGCCATTCTGAATCATATCTAGTGCTTCTCAATCACTAAAATAAAACTCTTGGATGTGCAGTACATTCATGAACTGACTTGTAACACTGCTAATTTGGCTCTGTTGGCCTACATCAGTAGGTATCAGCTTATGTTGTTTCCTCTGACTGGCAGAGTGCACACATTAAGGCAAACACATTGCTACTAAAGTCCTAATTGTTTTGAAAAGTGCCCTTTAAATAACAGGCCTTTTACTACTAGGCAGGATGTGTTTTAAGAGCAAATCATGAGCTTAAGCCTTTGCTGCCAAAAGACTGATCATTTGTTTGTCAGACAAAAATACCAGAAAAGAATGCAAAAGTTGACAGGGCATCAGTACAGACTGAACAGCTACCATCTCCTTCCTCTTCTTGGGATGTTCATTCCCACATGTAACAGCAAAGGAGGGGAGAAACTCTGAAGGATAGAGTTTGAGAACATCAGTGAATTCTTAATATATCAGTTGAAAGGTCAACTGAAGAATTCAGGTCAAATCATTGGGATTTCCAGGTGCTTCTGATGGCACAGATTCAGTGCCGTTTTAACTGTTTAACTGTTTTAACTATCAGTTGCCTAGAACTAGCTTTATCTCATTTCTCACACACCTAAGTAATATTGAAAAAAAGACTGCAATGATAACTCATATTTGGTGTCCAGGAGCAAACAAACAGCAGATCAGGGACTTTTATGGAGAGTGTGGAGGAGTGATGGTGGGTAGATCCCTTCAAATGTTGGGAGAGATTCTCCTTCCCCAAATGTTGGTCCCCAGACTCCCACATCCCCAAATATGCTTTTTTCCTCTTTGACAGTCTAGGGCAATCCAGTATTTTGACAGCCTAGTACATGTCACAATCCTGAATAATACTGAAAGGGAATCTTTCTGCTGTTTCTAGTCCTCAGCAGAAAATACTACATGCTTTATCTTGTAAGGAACTCTTCTTCCTGGTCTGCCTCTGGAAGCCCAAGAATTTCTCAAAGGCCAGAAAAACTGCGGGGGAGCACTGAGGCTTCAAGTCACCTCTGCAGGTATGAGGTGTTTCTCTGATGCAAGATTGTAATAGCAAGTTCAATCATCTTTATTTCATGAACAATTTTAAAACATTTCAGATGCAGTATCTTATACGACACAGCCTGCATGCAGAGCCTTATGGTCAGGGCTCCACGTCCTTCCTGCTGCTGGAGTTCATTTTACTGCAGGTCCCCTGCAGATTTTTAAACTGCAGATTTCTAAAAATTATTACTGCCAATAACACTATTTTCACTGAGTAAAGTCAGACTTCTTTCACCATACACTCCAAACTATTAGCAGCTAACAGTTGGGCTCGATGATCTTAAAGGTCTTTTCCAACCTAAATGATTTTATGATTCTATGATTCTAACAGCAACTGTTCATTAGAACAAGTTGTAGAGGCCTCGACCTTTGAAACAAGAGTATTTGACACCTTTTCCTACTGTGTCTGGTCCTGAAATGTTCCAGATTGCTGTGAAATGCAGCAAAGCAACAACTCAAAACTCCAGGTGGTCACAGGTTTGTTACAACAATTAATTTCTGATATGGTTCCCATGGCCTGTGATGGCTTGAAAATAGGAGAACATCCTCTCTAGAGGATATCAAAAGAAAAGAGGATGGAAGAAATAAAATATTCCATCTGCACCCAAAGCACCTCCGTAATGAGTTAATGGTAGCATACATCGGAAATTGCTGACAATGCCAATTGCCTTGGGAGTAGATCTCTTTTATTTCTACTTTCCCTTCAATGTGTCAAGAATATCCCTAAATTGGGAGTCTACGAACATTTCCTCGTAGTTAATCTCCTGCACTATACAATTAGAGAGAGCTGCTGCAGGTTTCATTCATCAATCTGTGCCCTAAAGCTCTCGGTGAAATTTTCCGGAGAAGGCTCACACAGCTAGAGAAGGGAGCGATGCTCTTCTGTGATGGGAGAGCAAGAAGACAGCTTCCCATCAGATACCTTTTAACCCCACTACTTGGCTGCTTTTCTCTGAAGCTCTTCTTTATTGCTGGTGTGGGGAATTGAAAAGACAATATAGCCTATTCCCTCGTAATCATCCTAGCAAGTAACAAACACACGAGTCCTTAACAGACAAATGTCTTTCACTGACATGCCCTAATCATCTCTGTAATGAAAGCAGTTAAAAAGGATACTGAACCCTTTAACCAACTGATGATTGCATAAGCCTCTTGTGGCAATTGGCCAGATATTTTAAAAAAAATGGTCACTTAACTCCTTAAAAAGAAAAAAAACTGCTAAGAAACTTAGGAGGTTCTTCCCCCGAAACAGTGAAGATGTAAGTGCACAATACACTTTAAAAAAAAAAATAAATAAAAGGCGTCTCTGGATCAGAACAGGTTGGATCAGAAGAGATTGTTAACTGTCTGGCAGAAATGAGAGAAAGCAAAATTAAAAAAAAAAAACCACCACCAAAGCAAATAAATGGAATAAAGAGCATCAACATTCTTCCTCAAGATTTCTCTTTGCTCAAAGTTTAAGGTATGCAGTAGGCATGTAGTTTAGCCTTTCACTTTCAATTAAAAAAATAAAAATCAGTATAAATGCCAAAGTCAACATACGCTTTAACTCCACAAACTCTGTTTGCTTCATTAATAAAAAAAAATAAATATGAAAACTGCTATTACAGATATTTTCCCAGAGTTGGTTTGCTATAGAATATAGCTCCTTGCATTGTAGAATTCATGTCAAATAATGGCCTTATCCAAAACTACTGTGATTCAAAATATTCTCTCCATTATTTACAGCAGACTTTGCATCAGGCCTTAATTTCTGTTTGGGGTTTTTTTGCCTAATATTCCCTAATCCATAGACCCTCTGACTTTAATCAAAGAAACTGCCATAGCTACAACACCAACAATATCAACGTTAGTCGTAGCTAATCAAGTCACAGACACTTGGTAGGGTATAGGTAACCTGGGGGAAGGACTCTATCCATACATTTTAACTTGAAGTCCATAGATTCCATGGACTATAATCCAGAGAACGGAACAAATTCCAATTAATTTGCATCACAGCAATCTATGTATGTGAAATTTCAGAATTTTGGCTTTACTCAAAAATATCCACAAGCCATAAAGAGATGAATAGGCCTGCTACACAGGGCAAACATCTGTTGCAAGGCCCTAGTAACCTCTTAGTTCAACTTAGAAGCAGCAAGGACTCTTACTGATTAGTTCTGCATCACCAGCAAGTGTCCTTGCTAGCATCTGTTACAGGGGAAGGGGATATTTCGTGCAGCCTTCATCCAAATCCAGTCAAGGATCTTCAGTAAAATCCATAGAAACTGGGTACCTAAAAACCTAAAGGGCCTTTGACAGAAGACACACAGTAATAACAGAGATAATTACCCAGAACTGTTCCTTCATGTAATACAGCTCCAGGTTCTGCTATTATTGCATGTCAGAAGACCTAAGTTGCGGGAGTTAGCTAATATCACCTTGAATTCATTGTGGATCTCTGCCTTTGGTTCATCTTCGCTGTTTAATCTGGCTATAAACTAATGCCATGTGGTCTGAAAGAGAGAGAAGTGAGCTGTTTGGCAATTAGAAATAGTTCCCAACCTGAATCTTCAGAAAGTCATTTTATCTTCTTGTCTCTAAATTGAGGATAATTTCTACACAGAGGTGTTGCGAAGATGAATCACCTAATGTCAGTACAGCATTCTGAATATAAAGTGCTGTGTAACTCCAGCTCGAAGTCATGAGCATGGCTTTCAGCATTTACAAAGGCATATGCTCCGGCATTGAAGGAACTAAGCACCTCAGCTCAGATTGCCTTCAAGGGAAGACAACGGCATTCTGGTCCTTGCTGTGTGCCAGACCAGCAGCGTCTGTCCCAAAACCCATGGTGTCCAAAAGGGAAGCTCTCCGTTAATCAGTTTTCCTTTAGATCAAGCCTCATAGTTCTCATGCTGTTCCCAGAGAAAGCAAAGGGATTTTTATCCTTTTTAGTTGAAGCAGGCATAAACCCATAGCTAACAGCTAAACTTCTTCCCTTGTTCTTAGTCTAGAACACCTCCTCTTCCTCCCAGTTCTGCCCTGTAAATTTCTGCTTGCCATCCTTCTATCAGTGGGATCGTTTTCTTCTTCCGCTAACTTCTTTCCCAAAAGACTCATCGACACCTCTAACTTGTAGCCTTGTCAGCGGACAAACACAGGTATTTCTATGCTGATGCTTGCAAAGGCATGTAAATGGTTTTACTGCATAGAAAACTAATCAATAAGCAAAGACGATATAGTCTTTGAAAATGGAATTTCAAAGATCTTTGGTATTCTTTCTCAAGAAAAACAAACTAGCTCAGGAACTATTAGAGCTCAAGACGTGGAAAAAGGAAGATTCAGAAAATCATAGAACATACGGCTGATAAAGACTTCAGGAGGTCAGCCAGTCCATCTCCCTCCCCAAAGGCAAAAGCAGCTATAACTTAAACATTCCTGACAGATTTTTGTCTAAACTCTTTTTAAAACGCTCCAATGATGGAGATTCCAGAGTCTCCTTAGGCAATCTCTTCCAGCACGCAACCACCCTGACAGCTGGAAAGAATTTCCTCATGCCTAATCTAAATCTCGCTTGCTTCAGTTAAAGAAAGAAGTTATGAATAGTTAGGAGGAAATCAAAGGGCACCAAATCCTAAAAAACTACAAGACTGTAATTCCTCAAGCTTGGTTGTGCTAAGGAAATCTGCTGACACCATCACCTGAGTGGCTAAAGGCTTCTCAATGCTTCCCCAAAACTGTTTTCAGACTCTTACTGGGTATTGCATTTGCATTGCCAGTAAGCAGTACAGTGGGGAGTTGCAGTTCAGCATCAGTCTGAGCTGTATTTTTGCTTTGCTTATGAGTGATTTTTTGCTTTTGCTAATGTGCCTCTGGCAGGAATGTGAGGTATCATTGCAAAACCAGTTTTCAAGAACTCAAGAACTGTTTCTATGAACATGTGAGCAAAGTAGCCGCAAAGTCCCCTCCGTGTTAGCAGAACACTATTTTGGATATTCTTTTTTTATTTTTTTTAAATTCTCCATGAGACAAAGAATATAGTGTGAAAAGAACTTGCAGAGTATTTTAGTTATGCAGAGGAGCAAAATCCTACCCACAGTTCATCTTCAAGCGGCTCGCTGAAGCTGACCTCCTCCTTGCCTGGGAGATACCACCAACAGATATTACAAGCCCTGACCATCCAGTATCCTCCGCTGAAGCTTCAGATGGTGTGAATGAACAGATTCATTACTTCAGTGCATCTACAAGCATTCTCATCACCAGAAAATCTTGCTCTCTACTTTCACCTGAGTTTATTAATAATAGAGGGGCTTTAATCTACTCTGTGCTTATTTGTTTATGAGATATGGCCTTCATGGTCCTGGCAAGTCATGAATGTAGCAGTTAACTGACCAAAGCACTGGTGTCTTTATTCTCTACGTTTCTCTTTCCATGTCTTGTTTTCTTCCTTTTTTTTCTTTCTTTCCATTGCAAATTGTCCATCTGCCATGATACCCTACTCAAAGCTTTTCAATGGACTGCCTTTAAATATTACCACCCATCAAAAAACAAGAGCGGACTCAAAACACCAGAGGCTGATCTTAAAGGAGAAGCAATACTGACAAAGTAATTGACACGTAAAAACACTTATGTCTTTTTCTAACCCAAATTAGAGACATCGCAACACTACCACCTTGGTATTTTTATACCCATTTTACAGAAGGGTGAAGTGATGTAGAGAAAGGATATGGAGACTTAACTACTATCCTGAAATGGATTTAAACATGTGTTTGCTTAGTTCGTTAATGCAGGTTCAAACTCCCTGTCAGGCCTCCATCTGCCCGAAGTATGCAATCTCCTCATCTGGATGTAGACAGTTCCTGAGTGTTTAGCTACTCAGTAGCCAAACAGCTGTCAATAGGAGGATATTCCATTCACCATTACAGGTGGTGTACCACATTCTTAAAAAATATTTTGTCTCTGTTCACCAGGATAGTTCAATCACTGCTTGTAGTAGGTTTGAGACTGAATACAAAGGCCTAAAAGCTAGAAAAAGAGACTAAGAATTCACAGCACACACTTTCTGAATTTTGCTCTCCTTACAGTCACTTCCCAGGAAAAAATAAATAAATAAAAATCCTCAATCTGTTTGTTGTTTCAGTTCATTTTAGGGTGACATAAACAGCTTTCAGTTCTTTACATTCTGCACAAGCCTCCAGAAATATTCAGTGTTTACTAGAGCTCAGTGGTGTTAAATCAAGTATGACTATCACCCTTTAAGGCCTAAATGATGGAGTGATATCCATACCAATAACACATTTAGACAGTGTTGACACCTGCTTACACAGAAGCATTTTACTCACTCTTATAAACCTGTAGAAAAGGGCATTAAAACTTAGTGAGAATCCTAGGAATTACCTTTTATTTTCAGAAGTTCATGTTTTCATTCATCGTATCCAGCCTTTTGATGAACTCTGCAGCGTATTCTATAGCATATCTCATAAAAGACAAATAGCTGGATGGAGAACTTGATTAAATCTGTCTTTGTCATCATTTTGGCTGTGTAACTAGAAATGGCTGTGTAACTGGAAATGGATAGGAAATTATACTAGCTAACTCTGAAGAGAGTACAATCCCAAAATAAACTCAGCAACAGGTGAGAGCCAAGAGCAGCTTATTAGTTCTTTTTGATCACCTAAAAACTTTCACAGAATTCAAACACGACCAAAACTTTGTGAAAGCAGGGTATTTTTTCTTCTGCTATTGGATTTTAAGAGCAGAGTCATCAAATGTTGTAGCACCTGTGGTTGTTTAATACTTTGTTTTGCTGGGTCAGTTCAAAGAATAGAACAAAAAACAACATTGCACCTGGGAAGCAGGAAAAAAGCATTGTGTCACAGGTGAAAAAAACGGTTTCCATTTACTTGATCAGCCCTCGCGTCTTTGTTTAGTACTCAGCCTGACAAGTGAGCAACCACCCCTTACCACCCTCTAACAAAAGCCAAACGCCGCAGATTAGAGGAACGGTGGGAGCTGACCAAATCCCAGCGCTTCGCCTCGCACGGGAGGCTTTCACTTCTTCCTGCTCCCGTCCCAACAGCTCTTGCATGATGTGTTTTCAGAGGAAGCAACGAGGCGCGGAGGTCTCCCGACCGGAGGGGGGGAGGCCGGCGCTGGCGGCCGGCGCTGTCCCTTCAGCACCACGGCCGGCGCGGCGGGAGCTGTCCCTTCAGCACCACGGCCCGCCCCGCCCGGGGCCGCCCGGCGGCGCCGCGCTCCCCGGCTCCGGCGGGAAAGCACCGGTCCCTGGCCAGGCTACCGATGGCTGCTGGCTCGTGGTCCGTGGCCAGCGATAAACGCCCGGGATTAAATTAAAGCCACAGTAGTTTAAATCAACGCGGTGAAGAGGTAATCGCTGCAGACATGTTGCTAGCACGGCAGTATCGAGGAGAACAATTAAGTTCGCCATACATCAGTCAGCTATCACATGCATATTGCTAGACTTTGTGGTCCGCTGATGCCTATTGCGCTTCTCTGAAGAGAAGTTTGTGTAGTAGATGTACCACTTTAGATTAGGCAGCAAAGGTTTTTATTCATTCTTAAAAATCAGCCTGCGACGGTTAGTCAGATGCACTTTTGCAAGAGCAGCTACTGGCTACAGCACGTTCACTAACGCATACACCACTGCATGTGCTTCTTGAAGTCTGTCTGGAAGGTTTCAGAGCAAGAAGGAAATGTATGTTACAGGGTGCACAGAGTCAGATTAAAAAGAACCATCACAAAAGATTAATACAAACATTTAAGATCACTGCCCTGTGCAAGAACCACAGAAAATAAATCTTCTCTTATTTTCTCGAGAACTTAAATACAGAAAGTCATTTTGTCCCCCTTTGAACCAAATTCTTTGAGGATAAATAAGAAATTAAAGAAAAACCTTCCACGTTCACTTTTACAGACTACCAGTAGATCAGATAACATCACGAAGCTACTTAAGTACTGAAGAGATGACACACAAAATACAAGTGCGTTTGCCAAGATGCAGATAGCAACTATTAATAAACTTTTGAAAGACGGATCACATATCCTCGTGGAGCACAGTTTCCCAAATGAACAATCATTAAAGAACGTCTGTTCTTCTGCACCATTCTTTATTATCACTCTTCCTCCCAGTGGTTCCCAATTGCTATACACATTTTAAATTTAAACAATTCTGACATCCCAAAGCACCTCTGCCTCCAGAAATGCACGCTATCCTCTGCACGCTGAGGTGCTCCGAGCTTCCTAAACAAATCCCAGCTCTTTGCATGAGAAAATGTTAAAGCTTCCCAAGCAACTTGTACTTGTTTCTGGGTAAAATACGATCAAAACAGCAAACTACTGTAAAACCAGCTCTTTCTACTTGTCACCAACCAAGCTTAACAACACAGAAAGTATTGCAGCCACCTCTGAGGCAGGAGTGTAGGGCACCGTGAGTACACAGGCATCTGCGTGGAAGCCTTGTTGTAACCCAGAGGAGCACAACAGTCCAGTAGTCACTTAGCACAAATAAATGACAAGAGACAGATCAAGGAGCGAAGAATCAGTGACCAAAGGAGAAAGGAGAGTTCTGATATCGTAATGAACAGCAGGAAATCTAAGTCATCAGCCAAAGTTACACTCTATATTCTGTAGCCTATTAATATATGTATTTTATATAAATGTATCTAATAAGAGAAGAGGAAATCATCCCTTAAAAATCTCATCTTTGTAAAGACAAATAGGCTTTATACCGTCAGATGGTCTTTCAAAGGAAATTTTTTACCGCCCCAGGTATAACACAGTCAAAAATAAACGTAAGTAAACACTGCTCAAAGGGCAGCGGACAGCACGTTCTGCTGGAAACTGTCAGTATCTTCAGGTGGCAGCGTGCAAATTTCTTGTAACACACCCTAAATGGTAAAAAGATTGAGTCCTTCTGTATTAATAAGAGAGCTAGTCTTTCGTGTCCTGTTCATTACAGTGCACTATCAAACAGCCACTGAGCCAGAGAGGTCTTTTCAGATCTCCCCAGATGTTAGGGGGGAACATCTAGAAGTGCTGGGAGAGGAACGTTATCAACGGCCTCGGTAAATCCACCCCACCAAATACAAACCAGGACGAACAAACGTGCTCATCAAACCAAAGCCAGAGTTGTAGCCCAGTTCTGTGTGCTCTCTGCAGCCTCTAGTTATCGTGGTATTTATTTTTACGGCAGGGAAGCAAACTTTACGCGAAACACTCCGCTTTAGCTGAGGGAAGCAGAGAAGTACAAAATGACAGCCTGTGGCTGTGGCCACTGACTGTCCCTTGACCATCCTGGGAAATGGCACGTCTGGGAAGCTGGGCAGCACGGATGTGACAGCAGGCATCGTTTTGCCTGTCGGACCGCGTGCCCACAAAGAGGAGACACGGACTGTGACCTGTTGGCACGCCAGCTGCAATAAAAACTTCAGGGACACGTTGGGAATGCCCAGGAAAGGCCCAGTGATGGGACCACAGCTGTGGGAACCCCCACCAGAGCCCTTGCCAACACCAAAGCGAAGTTTGCAAAAGCAGGGCTACGCTTGGCTATATCAAGGGCTTTCCCAGCTGATCCAGTTCCCATGCCCTCATCGTTTTCATCCTCATCCAGCTGCCTTTTGCCTAAGTTTTCCCCGTGTCTCCTAAGCAAGGGTGCAAGGAGGAGAGTGGCAACAGGGCCTCCTTCTTCCTGAGGGGAACCCCGGGAGAGTGTCACCCTGCCTCTTCCCCCTTCCTCCTTGCCACCCAAGCCACAGCTCGATGGTAGCCACTTGGCCAGCGCCAATGCCCCCACCAGGCCAGCCCCACTCCTCCCCAGTCCCACCCAGGGGACGCAGGCTCCATCTCCAGGGGAAGAGGTGTGGGACACTGCCAAGTCCAACAAGTGCCCGTGAAGAGCAGTGAATTGCATAACACGGGAGGGAAGCCAAAAAACTCATCCGGCACTTAACCCTTTGCATGCCATGGCCCCCCTGACCCTCTCCCTTTCTCCCACCCAGGGGGGCTTCAGCCCTGGCCCTGGCCCCAGAGGGCCTCCCCGAGGTGAGACACTCACCGATGGTCGTGATGACCGTGATGGCAAAGTAGAAGGAACCGGCGAATTTCCACTGGACGCCGGCCCGGTGCGGCTCGGACTGCATGATCACCAACTCCAGCTGCCGGTAGTCCTCGCTGGTGATGTTGTACTTTCCTTTGAGCCGAATCTCCTCGGCTTTGAGTTTCTCCTCCTCCCGCATCTCGTTGTCGGACTCCAGGGCATCAAAGACGGCGGCCCCGACCAGCAGGTAGGTGAACGTGCAGATGATGAGGGACAGGGTCCGCACGTTCTGTCTCTTCATGGCCGCCAGCAAGGGGCGAGTGAGGGGACCATGTCCCCCCCTGGCCGCCCGGGGTTCCGACAGGCCGCAGCAGCCGCAGCAGGGGGGCAGGTGCCGGGGGGGCTGGCGGCGCCCGCCGCCGCCGCTGCCGCTGCCGCTGCTCCGGGGCAGCTTGTGCTGCGGCGGCGGCCGCTCTCCGCCCGCCTGCTCGGGCTCCTGGGAGGAGGAGAGGCACAGGAGGCTGCTGGAGCGCCGGGACCAGGTGCCCTGGAGCCGGGAAACTCTGCGCAGGACCTGCCCAAACCAAGCCGTCCCAGTGCGCAGGGCCATCCAGGGCACCCCCGCTCCTCCCCAGCACCGAGGCCAGGGGCAGGGGGTCCCCGCCGCGGGAAGGGGGCGCTGGGCGGCTCCCCGCCGAGGGGCCGGCGGCCCCGGGCCGGAGTCCTGCGGCGGGCGGGTCCCCCCGCGAAGTTGGCGCGGCGGTGCGGGGAAGGGTCCCCCGCAGCCCGGGCGGGGCGCGGCGGGGAGGCGGAGGCCGCCGCCGTCCCAAGTTTCTTCAGGCGGCGCGGCGGGGCCGGGGGGGGCCGGGCGGCGGCAGCGCGCCCATCCGCGGGGCGCCGCGCAGGGGGCGAGGGGCGGCGGGGCGCCCGGGCTCCGGCCGTCGGGGGCGGCCCGCGGGGGCCCGACCCGCCCCGGCCCCGGCTGCCTGGGGGAGCGCCGGCCGGGCGGGTCGGGACGGGCTGGGCGCTTTATTCCTTCCGCCGCGGTGCGAGGCGGGCGGCGGGGAGCCGGGCTGCTGCAGGTGGCCGCGGCGCGGGCAGCGGAGCGGCGTCCGGGGCGGTGGCGGCGGCGGCGGCGGCGGCGGTGTCAGGCGGCGGGCGGGGAGTTGGGGGCAGCATCCCCGGGCGCGGCGGGCCGCGCCGCCGCTCCGGCTGGAGGCGGGGGCGCCGGGCCGCCGGCGTGGCCCTGGCGGCGGGGAGCCAGCGCCCCGCAGGAGCCGCGCCGAGCGGGAGGAGCGGCGCGGAGCCGCCCCGGCCGGCGGGCGGGGGAAGGAGGGAGGGCAGCGAGGAGGCGCCCGCCGGGCGCGCCGGCAGCGGCGGAGCACCTGCCCGGGGCAGCGGCGGGGCGGGACGGCGGAGGGTGCTGCCTCCGGCCTCGGGCTGCCGGGGGGAGCGGAAAAAAGGCGGCGGCTTCCCCCGGGAGAGAGCGGCCCGGGAGCGCGGGGAGGGGGCTCGGCCCCAGGCGGACACAAAGCCGGAGATGAGGAGAAAAAATTAAAAAAAAAAAAAAAAAAAAAAGGGAAAAAGAAGGAAAAAAAAAAAAAAAAGCTACTTTCACGGCTGCTCCCCCGGCGCTCGGGGCCGGGGCTGCTTTATTTAGGATGATTTTAGAACAAAGCCGTTAAGAAAAAGAGCAACCGTCCTCCTCCTCCTCCTCCTCCTTCTCCCAAGCTCTTGACATCATCTCGGGGAAAATCGAGCCCGCGCCCCTCAGCCATCGCCTGCGCGCGCGTGTGTGTGTGTGTGTGTGTGTGTGTGTGTGTGTGTGTGCGCGCCCGCCCGTCTCTGCTCCGGCGCTGGCACGGGAGGCGGGAGCTCGCCCCGGCCCGCCGCGGGGAGCGGGTTAACCCCGTCGGCGCCGCCCTGTCAGGGAGAAGCCGCGGGGCTCCCCCGGCGCGGCTCTTTCCCGCCTCCCCCGGGCTTGGCCACGCCCCGGCCGCTGAGCGGGGCCGGGCGGCGGCGGCGGCGGGGCGGGCTCGCTGCGCTCCCTCAGGGACGGCCCGGAGCGGGGCGGGCGCAGCGCGCACCGGCCGTTCCCGCCCCCGGGCCGAGCAGCGGGTAACGGCCGGGACAGGTGGGCTGCCCCTGCCGCCCGCCCCGGGCTCAGCCGCCGCACCCCGTGCTGGGGCGGGAGCGAGAGAGGGAGCGGCGGGACGGAGGGAGCGGGCGGGCGGCGCACGGGGCCGGGGCGGGCTGCGGCTCAGGTAGCGCTGCGCCCGCCCGGGGGACGGCGGCCCCGCGCTGAGGGCTACCTCAGCCGCACAGCGCCACACGGCACCGCCCCCCGCACACCCAGCTCCGCACACCACAGTTCCACACGTACACACACGGCCCCACACGCCATACCGCCACACACACCACTGCTCCGCACACCACAGTTCCACGCGTACACGCACAGCCCCACACACCATACCGCCACACACACCACTGCTCCGCACACCACAGTTCCACACGTACACACACAGCCCCACACACCATACCGCCACACACACCACTGCTCCGCACACCACAGTTCCACACGTACACACACGGCCCCACACGCCATACCGCCACACACACCACTGCTCCGCACACCACAGTTCCACGCGTACACGCACAGCCCCACACACCATACCGCCACACACACCACTGCTCCGCACACCACAGTTCCACACGTACACACACAGCCCCACACACCATACCGCCACACACACCACTGCTCCGCACACACCCAGCTCCACGCTCCACAGTTCCACACATACACACACAGCCCCACACACCATACTGCCACACGCACCACTGCTCCACACACACCCAGCTCCACACACCACAGCCACACATACACACACGGCCCCACACACTGTACTGCCACACACAGCACTGCTCCACACACACCACTGCTCCACACACACCCAGCTCGACACACACAGCCCCACACACCATAGCTCCACACACGACAGTTCCACACACACCACTGCTCCACACACCACAGCCACATGTACACACACAGCCCCACACACCATAGCTACACACACACACCACAGCTTCCCATCATGCCCTCCACCCTCCATGCACACACAGCTCCACACACCACAGCCCCATACACCACAGCTCCGCTCACACAGGGCTGCACCCACACTGACCCCCACACACCACAGCTCCACACCATAGCGCCACACACACCACTGCTCCGCACACACACCACGGCTCTGTTCACACAGCCCACACACACACACACACTGCCCCACACACCACAGCTCCACACCATAGCCCCACACACACCACATATCTCCACACACCACAGCCCCCCCCACCATAACCCCCACACCCAGCTCCCCAAACACAGCCCCACACACCACAGCCCCCCCAGTCCCCACCCAACCACACCACAGCATCACACACACGAAAGCCTCCCCCACAAAACACAATGGCACAACCACACCACAGCCCTCCCTGCACCGGCCCCATCCCACAGACACCACACAGCCCCCTCCCCAACCACAGCACAACCTCCCCAGGCACAGGCACACACGCAGGTCCTCACACACACCAGGCACACGCAGTGCCATGTTCCCGCTGGCTCAGAGGAGCCAGCCCTGCTCCGTACGGCCCAGCCCCATGACTCCTGAGCCATTCGGCTGCTAGGGGTGCTGCAGTCCCCATGGCTGCCCCAGGCCCACTGTCAACACAGGGCTTCAGGCCAGGAGCCCTCCCCGCGTCCTGCCCAGCTCCTCCGGGCACACCTCTCTCCCGCTTCACCATCAGATCTTCAGCAGCAGGTGCCACCATGGAAGCTTGGGGCTGCGTTCACGTATTCCCTGAGACAGGGCTGTCCCTTCTGGTGTCACCTCGCCCATGGTAACTGTAGGGCCCCTCCTGCATTACAGCTGGGATTTTCAACCTTACTCAATGAAGACTGAGCCGCTTCTGATTTCTCTGAGCCTCAGGTGATGTTCCCTTGTTTAGATCTTTCTCAAATCCTAGGACCCCAGGGCTTGTTATTGTCATCCTCCATCCCTAAAAGCAACTCCATCTATCTCACTCCTAACTAACATTGTCTAAGGCCTTTGGATGCCCTTCCTGAGGTACAAAGAGGGCAATGGGAATCCAGTGCCTTGCAAATGGATCAAATCTGCAGGCTGAGAAGGCAGTCTCCGAAACCGAAGCCCTCTGAAAGGTGCACCTCAGGCTGAACAGACAAAACAGGTCACAAAGCCCTTTGTGAAACTCTTGGATGCAAGGAGGGGGCGGAATTCATTTCATTAATTCAGCAAACAAGATTTCACCCAGGGCAAATTCTGCAGCACATCACCTGAGCATTACCAGAATCACTACAGCCCCCCATGGAGCAGGAAGGTCTCGCCTGCCGAAGGAAGCTTGTACATAACAACAACAGGAGGAAGGAGGGGAAAGGAGAAAAGAGGAAATATCTGGTTTCGATCAACTTCTTAAAAATAGAAGTCTGATTACCGTTGCCCATTTCTGATTCCCCAAGGAAGAGCAGGAGAAGAAGAAGAATCTATAAATAGTTTGCAACACAGAGAATCCTATAGCAAAGTTGCTGGGAAAGATCAATAGCATGATTCAAGGAGGGCTCCAAATTACATCTCGGGGGAGGGAGGTGCTGAACGGAATTGATAAATGAGTTGCAGATGCTATGTGTGTTGTGTGTATCTAATTAACAGAGGGTGACTGGGATCAATAGCAACGAAGGAGCTGGTCTAAAAATAGCACTCAGGCAGGGATTGCAACCTGCGGGCAACAGCTTGGATGGAAACGTCCCCTGGAGTAATTAACCTTTAGCTGAAAAGTGGTGGTTAGCGTGGGGTCGAAGCAGAGCCTGTGGGCAGCTGGGAAGGGACGAGGTCTCCGTGGGACTTCAGGGCACAGAGCAGCGTGACAGTCACGGAGGGTACAGGCACGATCATGAGCACGCAGCCTTCCCCTGATCAGGCTGCAGTGTCAAGCTGCAGATTGATGTAGTGCTTTCTGGAGAAATATCTGAGTATTAGCATTTTGCTGGGGTTGTGGAAGAGGAAATATTTGTAGTTCTGTGTACCTGCAAAGGTTTCGACATTGCTTAGAGAAAAGTCACAGTCACTTTTTAAACATCTATTTACATCTACAAATATTTGGGATTTTCTTCTGTTTTGCTGACCTTGTTGCCGAGAAAGTATCCACCTCTCTGAGGACCAGTCTTTGCTCATCCAGACTCACCAGCAGAAGTCCGTATTTGAACCACAGAGCAAATAGCGTCCAAAGAGAAGTGTCCTTCAGTCGTTCCATCTACAGCAGAGCAGTCAGGCAAACTTCAGGAAGGAGGTTTGATGTTGGACAGGATGATCAATGGCTCAGCTCGTGGGCTCTGCCAGAGTGCCAGGCTGAGCTGGCATCACCCGAGTGAGATGCAGAGACACATACACCCAGGAACAGAAAGTTTGTTGTCAGCCTGAGTGCAGGACTGGGACCCAGGGGTGTACGGCTGTCCTGGTTTCAGCTGGGGTAGAGTTAGTTTTCTTCTTAGTAGCTGGTATAGTGCTGTGTTTTGGATTTAGGATGAGAATAATGTTGACAATGCACTGATGTTTTGGTTCTTGCTGAGCAGAGTTTACACTGGTGAAGGACTTTCCAGCTTCTTGTGCTCTGCCAGGTGCACAAGAAGCTGGGAGGGAGCACAGCCAGGACAGCTGACCCAGACTGGCCAAAGGGCTATTCCATACCGTATGACATCATGCTCAGTATAGAAATTGGGGGAAGAAGAAGGAAGGGGGGGACATTGGGCGTGATGGCATTTGTCTTCCCAAGTAACCATTACACGTGATGGAGCCCTGCTTTCCTGAGGATGGCTGAACACCTGCCTGCCCATGGGAAGTAGTGAATGAATTCCTTGCTTTGCTTTGCTTGTGCACGCGGCTTTTGCTTAACCTATTAAACTGTCTTTATCTCAGCCCATGAGTTTTCTCACTTTTACTCTTCTGATTCTCTCCCCCATCCCACGGGGGGGAGTGAGCGAGCGGCTGTGTGGTGCATAGTTGCTGGCTGGGGTTAAACCACAACAATGGCACGACTGAAAGAAAAGAAAACCGTAAAGATGAAGAATCTAGAAAACATCTCTTTGTAAAGCTGGCATGGAAAGGATTGCAGGGGTAAGGGATGAGTGAAGAGCTGTTCTCTCTTCAATACAGGTGGAAGTGGCTAAAAAGATCTTTCCTGGCCAAAAGTTTTCTCCATAAGGTAAAAAAAAAAAGTCTTTTATTCTGTGGAAAAGTGACTGACTGGGGACCTGGACAGTTGTAAATGGAGCTACTGAAGGAGCAAATCTTGATTAGTCACCAAAAGGAAGGTTAACTCGAAGTGTCGACACATATCTTAGTTCCTCTCTGTTTAGTCTAACTTGAAGGAGAGCAAGCAGGCTGGAAGATAGCCCTGAGCTGTGTAGTGGTTGCCCTGGCTGCTGACAGCTGTGCTAACCCAACATTTCGCCTACTCCCTCTACAAGAAGCCAACGAGAGTTAGAAGTCTCCCACGTTCAAGGTAAGAGTGCGTGGGTGCTGTTGTGTTACAGCAGCTCTCCTGTTTTACCTTGAGTTTACTCTGTAACGAAGGCGAGAGCTAGCTGCAAGGGCAGCTGGCTTCCGAGTTCCTTTTGTGGACCTCTCCCGTCGCTCCTGTTGACCTGCCAGAGCTGCTCCTTGAGAGAGATCCAATGTCTCTTTCTGTGCAAGAAGGGGCTGAGAGCTGCCAATCCATGAGCCATCTTCCAGCTGAACCACAGGAGTCACAACAAACCAGATAAGGAAAAAAGCCCCCAAACCAGAAAAATAACTGAAAACCATGATAAAAACGAGAAAGAAAAAGAGCTAATCTATTTTTTTTTTCCACAGAAACCAGTTTCTTTCTCTTGAAACAGTGGCACGAAGATGGTCAGAACAGCAGTTCTGGTTCAGGGCCAAGGTTCATTTAGCCCAAAAGTCCCTCTTCTGCAGAGACTGTAGCACACATGAGGGAGAAAGGAGAACAAACAAGTATGTGTGGGGTTTTTTTCAGCTCCTTAAATACTCTCCCAGCTTCATACTATTTTAAATCAGGGGATTTTCTGAGCCTCAGTTAGTTGCTCTATTTAGTGACCCATGATGGATCTTTCTCCCAAGCACTTGTCCTCGCTCTTCCTGAATCCAGTTAAAATTTTTGCATCCTCCGCAAAAATTCTCATCCTGCCCTAAGGAGCAGTTCAACAGATCTGTTATTCAGAGCAGGAGGAGCACTCCCTTTTATTTGTTCCAACCAGGCTCCCTTCAATGGTCCCCAGCCCCTGTGCTGGAACAGAGACCAAACTGCAGTTTCTCCATGCTGCTGATGGTTTGGTAGAGACCTTGATGTTCAAAAGAGTAGCCCCATTTTTAGCCACTGTCCCCCATGCAGAGGCGTAACTGACAGCTCTGTGTGCCTTCCCCATCTGTCTGCCACGGCAATAAGAGTAAGAGGCTCCGTGTGTACAGGCGGGCAAGGCAGAGATGGAGCCCTGGCTCATTTTGCCCTACAAAGTGTCTCTGGCCCTTTGGGGGATTTCTTTGAATTACTACAATAAAAGTACCATATGAGGATTGTCCTCTCCAGGGCTGCATGCCCTAAGGAAGCAGGAGATACGTATCAACCCCTGACGGGTGTGGAAATTTGCTGTGGATGTTTTGAGTGACAATAAGCAATTATTCGTGGAAGGTGGTGACACACAAGGAGTGGTTGTTGCCACACTGTTTACATGAGAGGAGTGCTTCAGATCTGTAGCAATTCCAACACCCAGCGAGACTGGCAATGCATAAGAAAAACACTGCAATTTCAGTGATTAAGAATAGCTCACCAGAGGTCCCCCATAAAAATTCTTCCCTGCAAGTCTACAAAATTCATTCATGAAATGATCTGGCCATGAATGAAGACTGTCCTTCACAATGCAGCTGCAGCACCGAGGTAAACGTTGCAATTTTAAGAACTGGGAAGCGGCTCAGCTTAAAAATGCAATGCCTGGCTCAAAGCCTATCATAGCCATATCTATCAGCTCTGGTGGCCTTTGGATCAAGCTGTTGTCAAGAATGCAAAGATGATCACGACAAGCATTAGAGACTGGATTGTAAGGAGCCAAACTTCCCGTTAGCTTCACAAGCTCTCCTCATGTCCTTTGTTTCCGCCAGCTGTGTGCATTTGCACAGTCACTGAAGTGTTCGTGGACCATGGAGTTACTTGGCTGACTGCGAGAGGAAGCTGAGCTTGGGTTACTAGGTGAATACACTTGTGTCCTTGGAGCAGTAGCTCAGGAAAATGATGGAGGAGGGAACCTTCCCTGTGCAGCTTTCCTTTTATTCTTTGTACCTTTTTCCCATTGATGTTCAAAGGAGCGCAACCTCAGTTGGATACGCTCAGACAGGTCTCAAATGATTCAACAGCGTTCCCTTCCTCAAGCAGTGTTTATGCAGAAGAAGGTAGAACAGGGGACTGGTGCTTTAATTCTTGCCTCCATCCCCCCTGTGCCTGCAACATGACAGTCCTCTCGAAAGTAATCAGCAGTGACAGAAAACATGCACGAAGAGCCTCATTGACTTAGGGAGAGGGTGCTTGTGTGAAGCAAGTTCACATGTGGGAGAAAAAAGAACAGGATCAGACCTACGCTTCGTATTTTTCCCACACTCGTTTCTTTTTACAGAGAATTCACTAATATTAAATCAATCTAGGTGGCAGGAATGTGAGCATCTGGTCCAACCTAAATAGTCTCTTCTGTTCTATTTTTATATTCATGTATCATTTTTATTCTGCAGAGCTTGTGCATGGCAGAAAGGGTGAGTTCACTTCTCAGTATACAAGCCAAAGGTCTCTTTCAGAACCGCTGTGAAGGATTTGGAAGATGTTTCACTCAAACACAGAATTTATATATAGGCACAAAGCTTTCATTAAACATGAGCAGCTAAGGGGACAGCATCAGCCACTGACGGTAATGTATGCACGTCTTGTAGGCACACTATAGAGGAACAGGCTGCCTTGAAGAAATTAATACAGCGAAGGTGTTGATTATGGATGCATTTGTTACTGAATTGACTCCATCTAAGTCTCCTGAGCCACTATGACTTCCAGATCTGTTTGTAGATTACCAAATGCTCACAGTGTGACTGTCACTTTTGCATTTACTGCAGCTGATGCCTCAATGCAATATTTGATGCATACTTTAGATGACTACCTTGCGTACCAAAACTGCCACTGAATGAGAATAAGTCTTCAAAGAGAACCCTGGCAAAGTAGAAAGGAAGATTCCTGTACTGGTACAGCCTTCTCCACCATCACCAAAGGTAACGGAGCTGCAAAGATCCAGAGCGCTGGGAGAGACATCTTCTTGTAGCAATGGGTACTATATTTTGATGCAACAACTTCTGAATGAATTTGTGGAGGTGTGCATTTTGTTAAAATCACCACCAAAGAAGGAAATGAATTGCTTAGAGGGGTTCCTGGCTAGTGCAGTAAGCTCCAACTGTTACTAATGGAATGCCACTGTAAAGGGAAAGTAGGAGCTATCATGAATATTTGCTGTGGAATTGTCTCGTCCAGAAGAAAAGACCCCATATTGCTTGGAATATTTAAAATAAGGCTGAATAAAATGTGCTGATTTACCTTACTTCTCTGTGTTGACTGCTTGAGCAGCAGGACCTGGCTTTTATCTCCTTTGAATAAATGGTTGGTGTATCCACATCCTTTTTATTTGGAAGAGATTGAGTGGGCTCTTCCACACCTGCTTCTATTTTTTTCCTGTTTGAGGATGCATGAATACACTCACCTTTCAGATACCTCCATAGTTTTGAGAGTGCATTTTGTTCTAACATACTTTTTCTGGCCTCTATTCGTGTCACTTATGACCTGACCACCTCCTAGCAATGGAAAAACTTTTTCCAACCAACATTTTCCTCCTGCATGTACCATTTTTCAGGTAGGGAACAGAGAGATTTACCATAGAAATATAGAAATAGAGAAAGCCTGTGGCAGGTGGGGTATCCAGCTGCAGCCTTAGTCTAGATCTTTCACAAAGATGGACAACCTGTGGGGTGTCCCCACTGCCTCCACTCGCATCTCTTGCGAACCTGTCTCAGTGGTCCAAGGCCTGAATACTCCGATGTAATCCCTGAATACTCCAGTTGTGGGTGCACCTTGGAATCTACCTAGGACAGACTAAGGGCCAAGCAAGCCAATCTGTTGTAGAGCAAATGGAAGAACAGCATCTTCCCTCTTCTCCACAGACGTGCTGGAAGTGTCAGCTTTATCTCACCAAAATCAGGCAGTGGCTGGACTAACTAGTAATTAAGAAATTGATGCTAAATATTGTTATTACTGTATCTGACTGTGTTGAAATGGAAGTAAGACCATAGCAGTAGCTTAAACCCCAGCTAATTCAATTACATTTAGCTGTGCCAGAGTCTCTTACAGCTATTTTCCAAAATAAATTCCAAGCTGGATATACACACAAGGCTAAACTGTTTCTTTGAAAGGAAGATTACAGTTTTACTTGTAGAGATCAAGCAGGATGTATACTCTAGTGAAAACCTTTCCTGAGAAACTCAGAGAGTCAGGGCAAAGGCAGTACCATCTCATGGAGAGAATTTCCCACCACCTCATATTACCACTTATTTTGAAACTGGAGGAGGGAGGGAAAATGAACCTTTAATAACTGCCCAGCTCTAAAATCAATTTCAGTGCTCAAGACAGCTTGTAAACACGCAATATGCTCTAAAAAGGATTGATGCTGAGGAAAGTGAGGTGCACATTTTCCTGCTGCTGAAGTCAAATAAAGGTTTTAAATAACTTCCATTTTCAAGGGTGCGTAAATGGCTACAGTATTAAGAGCCTTCCTCTGGCTGAAGACGAGGGATTTGATTCTCAGCTCTGTTACACACATTTAAACCAGGAGTAACCCACTGAGAATTGACCTGGTGTACACTTGTTATGAAAAAAGAATAGGACAAAGACTTGTATAAAAAAATTCTAACAAGGACATAAATTATGATGATTTACACTTTTGGGCCAGGAGTTGAGAGTCCTTTTAAAACCACAATTGATTGATGAAGCCTCACAACATGCCTGTGATTCAGTAAGTACTACACTCAGTTTGCAGATGGTTGCTCTGAAGCACAGCATTGTTGTGTGGTTACAAGACCAACAAATGAATTAGTGGCAGAGCATGAACCAAATTCAGGTGGCCATATCCTCACTACCATACAGCAGTGTGTTGGGACAGCATTTCTTCCTTGTGGATGCTCAGTACAGGCCAGTCTGACTGACTGACTAAGGTTATAATAATACCTAAATAGAGTGAGAATTTCTACAGTTTTATCTCTCTTGGCTACCAAAAATGATGACTTAGCATTGCCATGGTGCTGCTGCCTTTATACCTGCATGGTGTCGCATCTCGTCACTCTGAGACCCATGGCTTTGCTCACCAATCCACGCTCCATTTAAGTCGCTGAGGTAGGAGTTGAAAAACTATGCTTACCAGTAGGCTTAGAGATGCTCGACTGCTCGCCAGGTTCAGTAAGGTCGTCTTGAAGGACCACCCAAGACTAGGGACGGCTGCCACTGATGGCTCAAGATCTGCGTGTACAAGACAGAAAAGATCAGTGGTAGGGCCAGAATGCACGAAAAGAGTGAAGAGTATGACAGCAATGGCTGTCGTGCAGGGGATCTAATCTAGATGGAGGGGAAAAAGCAGACTGGAAAGAAGGTGTGGGAGGCTGAACAAGGAAGTGGACAGAGAAATTAGGAGCTGAGGATGAGGAGCTAGGAGGGAGATGGTTGGTGCAATCAGCCATTTGGCACAGGGCAGAAAAAAATTGCAGTCAGGAGTGCAGAAAATGTTTATCAATGTCCACTTCAGCTGTGTCTGCAGATTTTCCAGCTGTCTGGAGACTCTGGCTGAATACTCTTGGCATTTTTTTCTTGAAGGCAACAAAGTAGAGGAGGGAACAGATAGCACCCTCATTTTAGTTTCCCCAGGAGGGCAGATAGTCTGTCATGCAGTGTTCAAAATCTAGGGGTTTCTTGGGAAAGGCACATTATGTTCAGTGAAGTTACCACTGTACTGGCAGAATAAAGTGGGCTCTCAGACCCGAACTGTGTTTCCAACAGGCATCATGCCTTGAAGATTTCTGAGCACATCTCTTGCTAAGGCTTTTTTCTCGCATAGATGTAACGCTGCAGAGACTTTTGCTTGTGCTTGTGTGTCAAGCTGATAGTGTGAGGAAAAAAAGAGCCAGGGCTCCACCAACTCCTCAGCTTTCTGATTCCAGCCTCACTGAGTGCAGCTGGAGAATCCTTGTGTGTCTGATAGCTGAGGGGCATTAGCCCTAACGCACCTCCCAGACAACCCTTCCCATCATTGTCATGAAAAGACTGCTCAGGACACACTGTTCAGGAGGGAAAATTGCTGTTGAAATAGACTTTCCCCAGCATTAATTTTATGTCTACAGTAGATGCATTTCCCTCCTGCTAAACTACAGTGGCAAAGCATCTTTGCAAATATCCGCAGACGCCTGCCTGCAAAGCAGAGCTTTGCACAAGCTTAGTAGCTTTTCCCCATCAGCAAAGCAAGCTGTCTGATGACAGCACACAGTTTTAGCCGTATAATGCACTGCTTTTAGGACTTGGTGCCAGCATAGCTAGACAGTCACGGTTCACACCTCCTCACACCCCCAGGCAATGTCACTCGGCCAGCAAAAAGCTTGTGGTTAGCGTTGGCCAAGTAGTGTGGCTGGAGCTGGCCCTGTTTCTACAGCATGTGTGCTCGGAGCGCTGCTGAGCTCTTCCTCACTGAACCTGCTCTAAAGCCACATTAAATAACAGGCAAGAGTTACAGGTCAAAAGTCTACGAGAAAATGGCAAATGGTATTTCTTGGTCTGCTGAGTCAGGCAACAGAGATGGGGAAGGAGGGGGTTGGGACTTTTTGGTTTGACCTGAAGATCATGTCTTGGCAAGGATAATAATTTCTGGCAGATTGAAAAGTCTTGTTGGGCAGATTGGAAAGTCCTGAAAAGGCCTGTTTGGGGCAGATTGAAAAGGCAGAAATCTGAGTCCTGAATATGAAGCTGCTTGATAGCTTCATAAGACCACTTACTATCAATCTCATCCTCTCAGCAACTGTATGAACAGCAGGGCATACGATTCAATGTTTTTCATATAAACATTGTGAAATAAACTGCACTCCATTTCCTGCTGCAGGCTTCCTTCAACAGTAAATGTCAGGTGTGCAAGATAAAACAGGGGCTGAGATCCACTCCAGATCGCGGCATCTCCTGCATTTCAAATGTACGTAGAGCTGCCTTTCCACAAGCCACATAAGATTGAATTCATCACACTTTCCAGCACACTGCTAAGTAAAACAGAAGACTGATATACTACTAATAGTTGAGGCTTCTTATAGCAGCCTCATCTGTTATCACATCCTCCGCCATCGTCCAACTTCTACTCCCACCTCGCAGTTACTCTGGCCCTCGTCCTCTGTTTATCTTGCTCTTCCTCTCCTGACTCCATACCTATTTCCATGCCCCTCACTTTCCTGGGTTCAGTTTGCTTGCTGACCCTCAATGCCACCAGCTCATACGAATCATCAGTAAAAATCATTTCTGCCATGTCACAAGCCAAAAGTTCCGGACGCCCTTCATGAGATGCCACCATAGGTCTGTGTTCCTGACTGTATGGCATGGTGCAACTCTCTGCACTCCTCTGGGCCTCAGTTGCTTCACATATGGGAAGAGGAACCTATAAGCTGGTGCCATATCAAACATCAGGTAGGGCAGATGCTTGATTCTCTGTGTGTCTTGAGGTCTAGTAAATCAAACGTCTGGGTTGGTGGAAATGGCTGGTTTCACTGGGAGTTTGCATGAGCAAATCTGAGAATGAATGAAAAGACATTTAGGATTTACTCCAAAGCATCTATTATGAATATGTCATTAAATCCATCCTAGCACAACTTGTGTGGTTAAGGAATGGGACAGGAGCTCCAGGCCTGACCTGGAGCAGAGTCTGGGGGACCTGAGGAGGGAGGGAGAATTTAATTCTACGTAAGAGCACTATTAACTGCCACACTATCATGATGCTTTACAGCAAAGGAGCTGGGATGATTACAGACGGAGAGCAGGAGCCACAAAACAACACTTTTATTTTTCAAAACCTTCCAATAGCTTGGCAGAGCAAATGACAACAGAAGTTAAAACAGCACTTTCCAATTTTCCATTCTTTATTTCTACATGATTCTTCTCTGGAACTGCAATTAGGATATTTATTTCCCTGTCTTGTGCTTTTTCAACACAGAACGTCAAATGGTTTGGTAGCAGATAGAAAAACATGGCTCTTATCTCCATATAAATATAAGAGTGCATCCCTCTGCAGGACTAGACCCAGGTATTTGTGATGGTCATAGCCACCATTTCTCTATTACCTAAATGCCTCACATTAATGGATTTCTCCTTGCATCACTTGAGTGAGGAGAAATTCAGTGCTGAATTACTATCCTCATCTTACAGACAGAGAACTGCATCCTAGAGAAATTACAGCATTGGCTGGGGGCACACAGGAAATCTGTGCAGATCGGAAACCTCAATCAAAAGAAATGCAGACACAAAGGCTGTAAACAGGATCCAAATCTGCCTCCCCATGTACCTCTGTCTAGTACCTACAGGGACCAAATTTCCCTGAGACTGCTCCCTGGGCAGGTCCACACAAAGGAGATTTCAGACCACTACACGATAATCTCAGAGTCATACAGAAATCTTTAGCTGACAGAAAATGCGCAGCTTCAAAGCTGCCAACGACGTCAATTTACACCTGCTGAGGATTTGGCCCAATCCATTCACTGCATCCAATTACACAGACGATAAACCACTAAAATTGTCAGATATTATATATCTTTAATATAAGATCAAAACAGTCTTCTAGACTGTAAGATCTTAGGGAATTTCTCTCTACTGGATTGGTAAGAACTAAAATTTTTAATGTGAGGGAAGGATTCTCTTTTTACAGCATTGTTACTAAATTTACTAGAAACAGGGAATTTCCTTTGTGAGGAAACGTGTTCTCATGAGAAAGTACTTATGAAGAAACTTTCCACCAGCTCTGTATTTCTATCAGCTATCATTCAGGATCTCCTGGTGAGGATACTGATTAACAATAACTTTCGCAGACCCATGTAAAGTTTGGCTAGGGAACGACAGTACCAGGCCCCAGCTCTTAGAGTGATTTTGACCTCTCAACTTTTGGGCAAAAGTATTGACACAGCTCACTGCAATTCTTCAGGTCACAGATTTTCTTCTTGATAAAGACAAAAATTATTTCAAAAAAAAGCTTGGAAAATCTGGCTCTAGCATAAGGTATATAAAGCAGGAGTTGATCAACCTTCAAACGTAGCCGGCCTTCCCATAGCACCATGTCCATCCAAGTGCTAAATGAACACCAAAGAGTGAGTGACTAACATCCCTGCAAAGTCAGTAAATATTCTTACACCCCCTTTTCAAAACTGTAAACCAGCATTTTGGCCCTCAGAGACACCAATGGTAAAATTCTCATTGATTTCAGCAGCGCCACGAGTTCACTTAGGGAATTTAGATGATTCATGTGAAGTCCACACACCTAATCAACAGCTAAAGCAAAAGAAGAACTCAACCTGTGTAGGAGGAGGTGCTTTGGTGCCAGAAATCTTGCAATTGCAGTGCTTTGGTAATTCTGCTCTGCTTCTGGTATCAAAGGGACTGTGTAAACCCATTTTTCTTTCTCTCTTAGAAACCTGTTTTCTGTTAACGTTGTTTTTAGCCTGTTGTAGTTGTTAGCTTCTCGCAATGAAAGTATGGCCTTATTTATTAAAAAAAAAAAGACAGTCTGTGTGCCTGCTTTTCTTCCTGTGGGAATTTGATCAAATTTAGCTTTACAAATGCAGAAATAATTCCATTCAGAAGAGAATCCAGAGATATTTTTGTGTGTGTGATATCCAATCCTTTGTTTCAGAACTGCAGGAAATAGAGGCTCCATTTTCCAACACCGAGACTCTTCCTCTCTAACTAAAGCAGCACATGAAACCTTTTCACAAAACTTCTCATCTTCTCCCCGCTTGAAGGCTTTTCCAGCCATCTCTGGCTCCAGGTCATGTCCTTCTAGTGTCTTGTCAGCTTTCAGATTGTTTCACCTTTTCATTCCTATTTTCCTTTGCACTTGCTCATTATCTCTCTCCTTCATTCTCAGCAATCTAGTCCTTGATTTAGGTAAATGTCAACTTTTCTCTCTACTGGCATGAAATGATATTTTAACATTTATGCTCTTGCTTTGTCTCAACTCATAATTAAAATGATCAAATTAGCTATTTCATTAAAGTCAATGGCCAGGCTGCTAACAGAACCCCTCCTTCAGTACAATTTAACATCAGCATACAGCACAATGAAGGTGCCCAGCACTTAACATATGCCAGCATCAGCTGGAATAGATACCAGTTAGCTCTGAACCTAACTGAAATCATCTGACACCATTGAGCTGGAAAAGAATGTTTTACACCAGTTGCTGTAGTTTAAATATCCAGGACGAAGTATTCCAGTGCCTCCACTCAACAATATCACAGGAGTTGTCTTAGTTTCTGTTCCAGATGTCTGAATTCAGCACAACAGCTGTCTGGTACGAATCAAGATTGCTTTAACCTACCTTGCTACCCTCCTGGTCCTAGTGGTGGCCCTTAGTCTGTCTGTCCGCTCATGATGTTAGTTAAAACAGACTCAAGATTGTCAATAGACATCCCACCGTCCATGAACAGCCAGCAAGCAGCACTGCTCTGCCCGTGACCTCCTTTTCCCCAATGAGACCTATCACAAGACACCTAATATGAGAGCTGGATATTTAAAATTACTGTATTGACTCAGTGCCTAGGAGAGATCCATGAGGGTTATAGAAAGGCACTAAAACAGCTGTACTGTAATGAGAATGGGTCTGACTAGTGACACACATGTGCCGAAAATTTCCTTGAAGGGCTAGGTTAGCACACACAGGAAAATAAGGGCTTTGGTATTTAACAATTGTTTTATTCTTTGCCTTTGCAAAAATGAACCACTAGATACTGGTATATTCTTTGCTTTTTCAGAAATGACCGACTCACTACTGATAACAATAACTGAACCAAGCGTGCCTTCTGAGGGATTTGGTATCCTTTTCTAAGTGTACCCAATAAAGAGTAAAGCTAATTTTACACAGACAAATCTGAATATTAATGACTATACTGGAGTCTTGCTGTTCCCAATGTACGAAAGGGAAGTTGGGGCAGAGAGCTGAGAAGCCCCTTGGACAGCTAAACTTGGTGTTCATACTGCCTTCAGGGAGATGGAAAACCACTACCCACATGCCCTAAACCCTCATTAGCAAACCCTTAATTGTCCGCAGGGCTCCAGCATCAGCAAATAGGCAGTGTGTAATAGTCAGGTGCTCTGCACCATGGGTACCATTAAAGGCCATGATACTGTAACTGTATATCCCCAATGTCTATGCTAATCTCATCTGAAAAATCCTCCTTGGAAATTACAATCATTACAGTGACTAGTGTAAACCACTCTGAATTTATCCTGCTATTACATTGCATATGGTATGGCCTATGGAGCAGATTTACTTCCCACAGAACAAATGCACTGCAGTTTCAACGGGACATGGTGGTTTTTTCTTCTTTTCTTATGATGTTCCATGTGGGAATCTTTTAATGCCATGGAAGTATTGGCAAATTGCAGAAAGTCATGCATATTGGAGACAGGTTATGTGAGCGCTGCATGCACACACAACAGTGGCAGCTGGGGTGAGGGCTGGGTGTTTTGGAGGGGAGAAGGAGAACTTTGCTGTAACGAGAAACATTACAGGCATAGAAACTATCCTATTCATTAAATATGTCTCTGTTTACTTTCTTTACTTTTATGTTTTCATGTGTCCTATCTCAATGATATCTGTGCTGATGAATTTTGCAATTAGAAGCTAGCATAATATGCCAAATATTAATTTTATAAGTAACTCACCTTTGAACGTAACCTTATACAGACAAGTATTGCTTCCAGTGTTTCATATTTGCCCTTATTAAAGCCAAAGACTTCATTAACTCCTTGTGGGTGCTTATAAAAATGATGGAGCCAGATTCTGCACAGTGAAAAGACAAGAAGCAATGGGCACAGGTTGAAATGAGGGAAATTTCAGCTATTTGCAAGGAAACATTTTTCACAATGAGGATAGCTAAGCACTGGGACAGGTTACCCAGAGAGGCTGTGGTATCTCTATCTTTGGAAATATTGAACTCAGCTGGAGGGGACCTCAGGCAAACTGACCCAACTTTGAAATTAGCCTTGCTTTGAGCAGGAGGTTGAACTAGAGACCTCCAGAGGTCCTTTCCAATCTGTAGTAATCCCTGATTCTAAAATATATTTGTAAGAAAATTTTATTGTCCAGAGTGCTTAGGCAAAGAGCAATACTATTCATTTTAAATGGCATGAAAGACGGATCTGAAGGCTTCTATACTTGAGCTCTTGAGTTTCTTCAGCTTTTGAGCTGAAGAGCTACCAGGCTCTTTGTGAATGACATCTTTTGGAAGGGAACATGTAATGCACTTCAAAAAGCTTAAAAGAACAGCGAAATATAATAGAATCAATCAGCGGTCAGACTCAGAATTTGTTTTTACAGCTATTTTTCCAGAAGGCTTTACTCTGAGATTTCCTGCCATCCAATGATGGAAAAGAAACAATCCATGTAACATATGTGTGTAGTCAAAGCTGCTTGACCTTTGTCAATCATACATTCATAGAAAAAAATTCATGATAGATGGAGACACAGTGGCAGAAATTGTTCAGCACATAATTCCAATCATAGCCTATTCACAGACAGTTTGTGAACACAAGGAAAAAAAAAAAAAGGTAACATTTATCGGAGAAATTATTGATGGCAAATTACTCTCCCAACTCTGCCTGTTCCCTGTACTCCATTAATGTTACCTAATATATTAGGCAGGCTACTATATTAACTGTCACTCAACAAACGAGCAAATCATTGTATTTGCAAACTCTGCAAGCAAATCACTCTAAGCAATCTTCAGGAACATGCACATTGACTTCACTCTCATGTAACTCTTGGCATGTCTGCAAATAGAACTGGCACTGTTTAATTTAAAGTTTGATTTATCATCACTTTTGTGGTGGACACACATGTCCCTTTTTTTTTTGTTAAATAAAAAGCTAAATTCTTTTCATTTAGCTTAAATCTGCATAAATATCTGTAATGGCATCATTAGGGCATTAAGGCCTAAATAACAACTAAGTTCAGACCAAAGCTATAAACAAGTCTGGGTTTGTGCTTTAAATGCACCTGTTCTGTGTAAGCCATGATTATGTGAAGACTTCAACTCTTACAACTGCTTCTACTGTGCCCTCCCCCAAAACGTGCTTAATGATGCCAAAAAGCACAAAGTTGTACTCTGGGACACACAGGATTCACTGTGATCTAAAAGGGTGCTGAAAATGAAAAAAAGAAACTCAAGAAAGTTTCTTCATTGAATATACGGATCAGACAAATATCTGGATGTGAACTCCTTTCAACTGAATTTCCTCACAGGATCCTGGTTATTCCTGTGCTTCATGACGTTATTGAACAGGGTTGGGACTACCCACTACCGAACATCAGGGTCTTTGAATACGCCTTTAGCTGAGCTCCAAAAATTGCGCAAAATATTAATCTGTTGGACTCTGTATTTACAACGTCGCAAAGAATTCTGAAGAACTCTCTGTGCTGTTGGGGTTATGATTTCGAACTGAAACAGAAGTAAACAGTGCTCTGAGACCCTAGCTGGTACTCCTGAACTACGTTTCTCACCAGTGGATCATCATTGTCCTATGTTAGTTGCTTCTGCTCCACATTCCATCTTCAGCTTCTCTTTCTCACAGCTAGATCGTTACACAAGTCCACTTCTTTTCATGAGGCAACAGCTTTTCCAGGTGGGACCCAAATTTCCTTCAGCTCATTATGCCATCCTTGACATCGGCCAGAACTGGATTCCTACAAAACAGAAAGAATTGAGTCAGCATGTGCTGATGTTTGCCCAGCTTCTGTAAATTGTCATCTAGGAATTCCTCCTCCAGACATTGTGTCTGTGTTTAATAGTCTTTAGCAGATATTTACTTCTATGAATCTGCCTAATCACTTCCTGAACCCATGTAAACTTTTAGCATCTACAGCATCCCATGGGAAGAATTTCATAGCCTAATTATACATTACACAAGGGACTGTATCCTCTTGTTTGCTCTGGACCTCCAATCTGCAGCCTGCTAGATTCATTATTATCCCCTGGTCCTTGTATTGAAAGAGGACATGAAGAAAACTTTCCTCTTTCCTTTTCTCCATACCACTCAGGTTATAAAAGGCCTCTTTAAAATTCCTCCTCTGCTGTTCCCTTTTGAAGGAGAAGAATCTTTGTCTTTTAATCATCCCTCACACAGTTATCCCTTGCTGTGTCACCCTTTCCATGCCTTTCAGTTCTACTGTAACTTTTTGAGATAGACAGGACACAACTGCATACAGTCATCAGGATGTGAGCAGTGTGGAGTTACACAGGTATGATGAAGCTCTCTCTTACACTGTCAACACCTTTTTCCTACATCTTATTTGTATTTTTGACCACTACAGAGCAGCACAGTTATGTTTTCATGCAAAGTATTATTCTACCCTCAGAACTTTGCTCCTAAGTGATAATAAACAACTGCTCTGCACATGCTCAAATATCTCTTAATCTCCACAGGCTAAGCATCTCCTGTCTAAGCCCCACAAAAGTTCCTTCATTTAGTTCATCTGATCTTGACCCAGTGGTTATTCTTGCATGTTGATCCCACATAAGGTGGTAGATGCTGTCTTCTGTCCACTATGGTAGAGGATTGCTGCCGCCTTTGCAGTGACAGAACTCTGATAGTTCTGTAGCTAGTGGAATGTTTTGTTTGCATAGAAAAGATGTGAGAGTCTCCAGAGGGGCTTAAAATGACTGGCACACTGTACTGGAGAGGATGAAGCACCACCTGCAAAACCCACACAGAAATGTTCACCTGTGTAAACCAGAAACTTTCACTATTGCTTTCTATTGAGCACGTATATCGATAAGGTTATTACACACCTTCCCCCACGCAGACATGCACTTCTGAGAAGTGCAATTGCAAGGTCTGAAATTAAATGAAATGAAATATGGATTAATGATTCGGTTGCCGGGAAAATTTTGCATGGTTCATGATAGACAGAGCACAGACCAGCAGCATCTGTGAATGTATCAGAAAATCAGCAGATGTGCAAACACCCAAGTATGTCTGGGTCAAGTTTGTTTCTCTGGTTGTCTCCTTGCCCACTGGTGGCAATGGGAATAAAAACATACATGAAGATTCAAAAATGCACAGTTCTTGAGAGGAAAAACCAACAATAAGGCTACCCAGGCTGAGTGAGCAGGATGGAGCCCTGGGTGTTCTTACACTGAGCTACATCTCCTGTCATTTTCTTCAGCTGCTGTGTTTAGTTCACTGCCCCAGTTTTGTGAAATGCTGTTAAAAAGAACATGTGGTACAAGCAGCAATGGATTCACTGAACCACAAAGCAGGGTGACCACCTGAAAGCCCCTTCAGTTGCATGATGCCTATTAATGTGGCATTATTCTAAGAGTTGACTTTAAATGGATGCCACCACTGGCCTCATAGCTTCTCCGAGCCCTTCAGTCTATGGAAAACAATCTTTTTATCATACTATAAAGACAGAATCCTTGAAAGGTTACAGCTTAATCTTATTATCCAGGCAGACAGTTCAATGTTTTGCAAAAGTGTGGTATGTATAAGACTCACCGAACCTTAGTCATATATACATAACACAGAGTGAGGCTTGACCCGAGATTAATCTAAAATGGCCAGACCAAAAGTGGAGCAAGAAATCTTCCTGATCTCCTTGAGTACCTTTGTGTACCATTCTTCAAATCCAATTTATGCTGGAGCATACAGAGGTTATGATATAGCAGCCATTCTGGATACAAATTTGCCTAAAATTTTGGCCACTGACCACGGGAAATGTGGCCATTCTGCAGATGGCTCCAGCCTAGACCGTGCTGGCACTGGTAATTCTATGATCAGAAAATGGGCAAAGTAAATTCTCCAAATGCACAGTTGCTAAGTTAAGGAGTGCTTTTTCTCCCAATACTTTTGCAAGACTTCATTTAGATCATGATTATGGATAGCAATGAGGGGGCCATGAACCACAGTGTCACAGAGATTGCAAACCAGCCTTCTAGGTCTTTCTACAGAAAAGCTTATCTTCTTTCAAAACACCTCAGATACATAAAATATTTCAAAATGCTAGGCTTTTCTGTCTACACCTACTGAATGGAGAAATGAATTTGGTGAGCTCAGAGAATACTGGAGGAAAGTATGTTTCTGCCAAACCACCGAGCTGGCAAAGATTTTGCTGAGGCCTTCAGCAACTTGCAGCTGGCCAACAGCCTGTTATTTATCTGATTTACTGACAACAGTGTTATGTTATTTTCCTTCTTCAGGCATCAAGCTGAAGGATATAGTAATGTACTTGGGCTGTAGGCCCATGAAAGAGAGCAAAGATTTGATTTGCTCATCCTGCATCTTCCCCAAAACTCTTGACAACGGTTTTCCACTTGCCCTAAAAGAAAACGGTTCTGGTAGATATAAATACTAGGGTAGCTGGTTTATTGTATGCCTGTAGGTTCCTTCACAGGTCATACAGGACATTGTGTCCTTGGGATTTCCACTGTGATCTGACAAGTAAAAGTGCTTCAGAATTTCTGAATTCTGTGAACTGAGCTTAGCTGGATATTAGCCAGTCAGTCAGAAGAAACTGAAGTCTTGGAAAACACAGGCAAGTATCTCATCCAGCTATTCAGAGTGCTTGCTGAAGGCTGGAAGTCTGTTCATTTCGCTTTTCTGTCTGAGAAGAAGGACGCTGGAGCCCACATCTGATATCCATAAAAGCATCCTATCTCCCACTGTCCATAAAAGCACCCTCACAACTTCTACCCTTTGGGTAGGGTGAGGGAGCAGCTCCATCCATCACCTCTGTTGAACTTATTCCACCTTGCAACAGAGAAAAAAAAAAAAGGAAAAAACCAAACCAGATTCACTCAGCACAGAGACAAGAATGAAAATGAATCACCACTTGAGTGATGAGCGTATTCTGCTGGGAGGGAAAGAGTTCGAGGCTCCAGCTCCTCTTCAGAAGATGATGTGTTTTATATATTTGTGTGATGGACACTTCATCTCGCATCCCAAGGCTTCCACCACTCCAACACTGAACCAATTACCTGCCAATCAGACTATCAGATTAGTACACACACTTTTTTTGGATGCCACCTCTGGTTTCCATAGAAACTGTTTTAAGCCTCGTCCTCTCTCAATTAGAACTTTTTATAATTTCTCCACCCTTATGAAATCATTTGTGGTTCCCATGGTAATCACTGAAAATTTGTTATCTCTCAAGTATTGCTTCTTAATCAGATGCTTCACCAATAGCAACGTCCTGCTGGAGCAGTAAAAGGCATGAGAAGGTTCTAATCCTCTTTTTGAGCGAGGAGCATGTCCTTTACTCATCCATAAGGCCATGTACCACAAATCCATACTGAACCTCCTAACTCTGACATCAAGATTTTGGTCACTGTAGATTTCATTATATTCACAGAGCACACTACAGTGTCCCCATTTTATTGATTGCAAAGATGAGGCACAGAGATTTACACTGATTTTGTCCAAGATGGTTCCATAGGTCAAGTTATCTCAACAAAGCTTGTACGAAAATTCAGGCCTCCTTTGCTGAATTTAGCCCCTGTCCAGTTCCCTTCTCACTGGATCGCAGCACCAGGCACTCTCACACAAAACAGGTGGCAATGGTCCAAATGCCCCATGTATACGCATTTCACGTTCAGATGTTTAAAACACAACATAGTCAATGCAAACCAAATTTTTTTCTATATATACACACACTACATTTACAACACATTTTATACACTTTCCTTCAAGCCTAGATAGTAATTTCCATCACTCTAAATACGCCAATCCATGATAATATGCCCTACTACAGCCCCAGACTTGGAAAGCTTGCTTTGACACTAAATGCAGTGGTGTAGCTGATCTCAGCCCATTCTTTCAAAAATCAGCCCACATTGCTTCTCCTCTACGACAGTACTACTTCTTGTCCTGCTCTGATCCTGTTACCAACGTTCAGAAGCAAGGCTTGTAGATAATATCCTCTGGCCTTTCTGACTCAACTCCAACATTTCAGCAACTGCTATCTTCATCTGTCTGTGATGCTACGGGACACCTTTCCATCAAAACACTAGTTGTGTTTGCCTCTTGCACCTGATTCTGGAGTTCTTCCTGTAATGACTGATACAAAACAAATTAACTAAAAGTTTCAAATTTTGATTTAATATAAAATACAGATATGTGCATATATCTTCTGGATGTACAAGGCATCACTTGATGTAAAATCCCATCCTCTCTTGTTCTAGTGAAGCCAGGACTTCATCCAGGGTTTTCAAGTTGAGAGGGGACTACTGTAACCAGCTATCATGATTTCCACCTAGCAACTGCTGCATTCAGTTCCTCCTTCCTCTTTGAAACAAGCCATGTCTTTTGGAAAGATATCTACTCTTGATTTAAAAAATTAACGGGAAAGAACACCATTTTTCCTCTACAGAACTGGCCCTAGTAGTTATTTACTAGAGCTATGCTTTTTGTTTTCAGTAAAATGTGCTACATGACACACACCAATCCTGTAAAAATCACTATCTTGTGTATCCCTCTGTGTTCAATTCTCTTTTGCTCCTGCTCCCTCAGCACAATATATCATCCCACCAAGACATCTCAGACAGATCTGGTTTTTAGGAAGAATCTTACTGTGTCTTTCAAATGTGGAATTTCTTTCTCAGAGTGACATTAATCCAGGGTCTGGGCTGGTGGGATATGATCCTGGATGTCTCTATATGAATATCATTATGTATTGGAGATTATATGTGTGTTGGAACATCTCCTCTAAAAAAGGGGAATGCCATCTGCAGCGCTGCAGAAAGGATAAATTGATGGAGAAAATGATAGATAGTTAGCAACAAACTCATGCAGAATTGCTCCATTTTGTTCATCAGATCAGGTTATCTCCCATGTCCACAGAAACCTAGGGTTCATAGCCTGTTCATACCCCATGTCAGGAGTTGCTTTTTATGCTTCACAAGAAGATAATTTTTCAAGCTGGATGCTAGCTGCCCACCAGAAAGCTTCTTCAACACCCTGTTCTCTCTGTAATTGGCTATAGCCAGAGATTTCCCATCAGAGGGAACTGTAATTATCTTAGTCTATATAGCTGGTAGGTTTTAGGAGCTGTTCATTACTACTAAGCAGGGTATCATTATATTTTAAAGCCATATATAGCATTTAAAACAACAGAATCTTAGAGTTATTAAGACACACTAGAATTTAAGAGAAAGTTCTGTAGCCTTGTATTCAACAAGGGAAGACATCTTGAAGCATTTGACATGTTGCTGTGTCAAAAAGGTTAAATGAATACCTGATAATCATGTAACTGAACACTGGCATCCATTTGATAACCAGGTAAAGGTATTCGGAACCTATAGCAGACCAAAGAGCAGCAAAAACATTTCATTTATATGTTGAAAAGCCAATATGATGTCACACTCTTCAAGGACCTCGTGAACAAGGTGTCAGAAGGAAACAAATTGCCACAGAGGCTTGTTAACAGCTTTATTAGGAAAAGAGAGTAGCCCCAGCTTTGAAAGAAAATAAGAATAAAAATAAAATAGCATTATTTCAGTACTGCTCCAGAAAGTCAGTACTTCATCACAAAGAAAAAGTCTTTTTCTACAAAACATCAAAGCAGCAAGTGGGTTTCAGCTGAGTCTAGTGTCTCCTCACAAACAACGTCTCATAAAAAGAGCACATCTCTTAGAAAAAGGAATTAAGTGTCAAAAAAAAGTCTCCCAAGCATTTCAAAGGCTGTGAAGGCCAAGCCAGCAGAAATCATGGAATCATAGAATCATTTAGGCCGGAAAAGACCTTTAAGATCATCAAGTCCAACCATAAACCTAACACTGCCAAATCCATCACTAAACCATGTCCCTAAGTGCCATATAGAGAATTTTAATGCATTTGTTGGTATCCTGCCCCTGGGATACAGGGAAGGCCTATGTATACATGCTGTGTGTTTGTGTGTGTGTGAGTAGGTTTTACAGACAGTGATACGAAACCAGAAGTACCTTTGCAATGGTGGTGTGGAAAGCTTGCAGTGGATCAAGGGTTTGCCTCCACTTTCCACATCTTAGGTACAGCTCTTGGAAAATCCCTTTTAAAAGGAATCATTTATACAAAGGGAGATGTTTGGTGCCCACTGTAATGCAACGTGCATAGCTTGCTTCCAGCAGCACACCAGTCCTGCTTCCACCCCATCGTGCATTACTTATTTCTACCTCACCCAACCCCTGCTTTACCCCCTCAGAAGTACTGCCCAGCCTGATGCAATCAGAAAAGAAAAAAGGAACTAAAGATCAGGAAATCAGCCTTTTAATTAACATCTCAAATTCTAATTGAGTGTTATTTTCTTAAATTGCTTGTGTTTAACAGTGTAAGCATTTTCTGGTCCCCCAGCAACATTTGGAAATAAGAACTGACAGAGGTGAATGATGCAGTAGAACATACGCCTCATTGACATGAAAAAAGGATATTGCAGCTATTGTTTACCTAGAGGTAAGTTTCTCCAAGGCTGAATTAACAAAATGACAGTGCTCTGATTAGATTACCCTGTTAGTTTTGCACTAAGCTCACTTGTGGATCTCAGGCTTTTTCCACAGAAAGATGTAGGCACCATAATACCTCCCTGGTATGCAGGATCCTTGGCATCTGAGATCCAGGACCCAGCACTCAGTGCTGATTCCCTATAGCACTGTACAGGGAAATTGGGTTTTGCTGCATCTTTTTCTCATCCTTCCTTCACCCAGCACAGGGTAACAGGAGGATTCCTCCATCTTCTCAGAACAGAAAGTATTGAAGCCCCCCAATCCTCCCTGAAGAAGCAACATAGGTCTCTCCTCCGAAAGACATGAGCAGGGGTTTCTTTCCATTTTAGAATAATGCTGTACCACTCACAGTTTTCATTTCTATGTTATTTAACGGAGATGCTGGGATGAGTGCCCCCCTCAAAGCAAGCTGTATCTCACCCATGTCTGTAAATCCAAGCTTCAGAAGGAGAGGTCTCCACCGCTTGTGTCAAAAGAAGAAAGGAGCACAACCGTCATTGGCCCATTGGGCAGAAGCACAAGAGGGCTATGGTCTGTTCTGATTTCATGGGGAAAGGGAAGGTCTGGGTTCCTCTCACTGCTTCTGTGACTGTTATATGTGAAGCATATGACCAGCCCTTGGGGGAAGATCAGAACTTAGGTCTTCTGCTTCCCAGATAAGACAAGGAATTTAGACTTTTTTCTGGATCCCAGATGGACTTTGGTGCAGATTCCAGCAGCAGAGAACAAGAACAGAGCAGAACTTCAAGAACCTGTAAGACATTGGTGTCAAATACTGATAGAAGATGTGTATGTTTCTAGTGGGAGTTGAACACAGGGTTTTAAGCTTATAATTTTGGACTTTGATTCTTGCTTTTCATGTTTATATTCTTACTGCAAGGGTCAACTCCTACTCTTTTCACTCTCTAATAATATCTTCTGAAGTTGGTGGGTCTGCTGAGAAAGCAGATAACCTTTTATAGAGATCAACATCTGAACTGGGTCACCATGCAGCGGCCATGTAAGAGAGGGAATAGGATTCAAATTACCAGTCTTAAGTCAGCTTGGGCTTCACAGGTCCTATGAATTTCCCTGGTGGAATACCTGTCTTCACCAGATTCTGCATTGTCTCAGCTGCAGCTGTAGCTAAAATCCCAGTATTGCAAAGCCGGGGGTAAAATTCCAGTTCTGAGAATAAATAAGTGTGTATATACTTCCATATAGCATGAGAGATTCTGCTCAAAATTGCACAGGTGACTTTATTTACGTCTGTGTCAGTGAGGTCACAATCTCATCCAAAACATCCAGCTTTTTGTGTTAGCTAGCAAAAATGTTCACACTCTAACTGAATCTGTCTTATAAATCACCTTGACAGTCCTCATAATTCAACACAATAGGGTTCTTTGCAGAAAGAATTGTCTCTCAGCTGATGCAAGGGGATGGACAAGATAACCTAAGAGGGTTTTATGTCTCAAAAATTCAATTCTTGACCCTTTTCTTATTCCTCTGTGACTCCACCCATTCAGGAGCTGTTATATCCTGAGCATTAAGGAGATTTCTCTCCATTAGCTCCCCAGATCTGTTTGCTAGTCAGTTTGTTGTGGCATTCTCCTAGTTAACATATTCTCTCTTTATATTCTTTGCTCCAAGACTCATTATTCTACGTTTATCTGCACCGAACTGGATTTGTCATCTTTTTGCCCAATTACTTAAATGATCTAAGACCTCTTGTGTCTAACTGCATTGTTCTTCATTATTTACCTCTCCTCACCATTTACTGTCACCCAGAAAACTTGCTTTCAATACTAGCCAAGTCATGTCTATAAATAATAAAGCATTTAAAGAGCCATGGTATAACACTCATAGTGAAATGCCTTCTCAGTTGAGACATGGAAAATAAACACAGTTTCTGTATGTTTTACACATCTTAGTCTGATGCCTTCCTGTCACTCTCTGCTACCTGCAGCCTTCAGATGTAAAAGGCACATATTGAAGCTGCCAACGCAAATGTTAATTTATGAGCTACTATCTCAGGGCCATAAATCAAAGGAATATTTTCCACCTAACTGGACTCCCTAGGTTGGAAAATAACCTTATGAGTACATTGATGGCTGTGAGACTTAGTAATTATGCAGATCCTTTCTGCCGACTCGATTGGCAGGGAGCAGAGGAGATGTCGTGATTTTCTTCAAGCTACAATTTTCCACCTAGCTGGAGAGGACTCCCTTCTCCTCATTGTTATGGTAGCTTCTGGGATAAAGCCATGCTGGTCAGGTCAAGCCCTTCCTCATCCTCAGGGTAACATCTCTGTTAAAGGATAAAGGGGTTGTAGGGAAATCAAAGGGACACTGAAGGAATGAAGAAAAGTTTGGATGCATGAGGGAGCCTGAAAGTGAGGAAAATAGCAATAGTTACGGAAGAGATCAAATGTCAGGTAGGGGAGCAAAGTCCTCTCTGGCAGCCAGAGAAGAGGATATATTTTAAGGTAACTTATATTCCTTGTGAATGGACAAAAAGAGTTATTTTTCTTTTCAAATGCACTCTTGAGTTCTGGGAGTGGACAGCACACACGCGCACACACACACATACACGTTTCAAAAGACAGCAAGAGTATAGCCCGTCTTTCTTAGCCAACCTCATTTGTTTTGGATCCCCATTTCATCGAAGGAAGAGAACCAACAGCAAGCACACGCATAGACACACACAAACACCAGACTAACTCATCACAAATTCTGACCACTTCAATCCTCACCCTTAGTCCCCCTATTCTTTGCTCTGCTCACTGAGCATCATATTTAAATCAGGTTGCAAGGTCTTCCAGTGTAGAAGCCGTGTCATAACTATTAATTTTCTTTCCCTGAAACACCTCAGCACATTTTTTGGAAGTTTAGAAATAAGAAATAAATAATCTTCACCTATACCTGTGAAGCCTGACACCAGGCAACAACTGCAGTAGAGTAGATGTTGGAGACACATCCTTCACTTGTGGTGACCAATAAGTGAGATCTTTTGCCATCTGCAGCAATCCATTTCATTCTTGGTTGCTCCTCAGTCTTCCAAGTATATGATGCCACCAGTGAAGGACACATCCAAATAAAATGCATCAGTAGATACTTTCCGTTCCTTCCTTGACACCCTGCAGAAACTCATGAAAGCCATGATGATTGCTTACATGGTTGTCAGTAGCAACAATAGAATGACAAGCATTATAAAGTTACAAATGAATCTGTTTCGACTGCTGGAAATGTCTAGAACTGGCCAGTGCTACTGAATCATTGAGCCTTCCCACATTTTTTTTAGGGCAAGGTGTGGAAATACTGAACGGACTGGCAGATCCCGGTATCCCCATGCAGCATCCATTCACAACTGAAGACTGGTTCCCTCCCAACTCTCCTAATGGAAAAAGGAAGCAGGAGCAAAGCCCTACCCCTTTCTTCCCCTCCTCCCTTTGCAGTTAAGGCTGGTAGAACACGCAGCAGAGACATGCTGTATCCCATTAAGGGTTGTAGCGGTAAACAGGCTCTTCAGCAACACCAGGGATAGTCATGTTCTCAAGTGCAGTAGCTAACAAACAGCTGAGAAGTTTCTGGATGAGCAGTTCACAGAGGCTGCAACAGAGGCTACCAGTTTGGTCAAGCTTCCCACCGTCTGTCACCAGAGATTGCTCCTCCAAGGCTCTCGCTACATTGCAGGTGCTGCTTATTGAGAGCTCAGCTTCTACAGCACTAATATGCAGACAGATGACAACTGAGAGACTGGGAGAACACAATATCAGGACGCCAGGGAATTTGCTGGTTGTGTGTCTGCATCCTCAGCCTCTCACAAAATTACAGAACTGCCCATTCTTTACTGTCATACTTAACTGGTCTTTAGGAGGTATCTATGTAAATTGACTGTCCTTTCCACTTTCATTGGGTCTTGAAATGTCCAAGAACAGCTATCTCTTTTGCTGAGGGAGTAGATGTATGTCCAGCTCAAAAGGAATAGTATTTCTCTGCAAGCATTTCTCAGTCCAGCTTTCACAGTGAAAGCAATTTATTCTGGCATCCCTGCAGTTCTTACTTTTCCTGCCTGTTGGAGAAGAGAGGATCATCCCCACGCTTGACTTTTTCTGGAACTCATACAGAGGTCAGAAAATGGGGAAGGAATTAAAGTTGATTTAGCAGGCTTGGGAGAAAGGAGAATGTAGAGTCTTGAGACACTGTTGGTGCTTCACCAGTTTCTTCTGGAGTGACATTTTAGCTTCTTGAGCACTAGGTAATGTCCATCATGAAAGCAAACAGGGGAGGGAAGCTCAGTGCATATGCAAAGAGTGACTACCTGCAGGCTTTCCTGCTTTTAATAAGGCATATCCAAGCTAATTTAACAAGCCTGTTTGTTAGACAAAAGCATCAGCAGAATTTGAGTCTAGGAAGTCCAGAGCCATGATATAAACTGATACTTGAATTAGGTTGATGTATTCTGCCACCTGTTAGACATGTATTTTAGCAGTAGACAATCCCACTTGAGTTTATGAGTCCAGGTCTTATATTTCCCCCTAGAACTGATTTCCATTATTATTCTCCAAATATTTAAACTCTTCCCTTTTTTAAAAATTACATGTATTTTTTCGAGAGATATTTTTTCTATCACAGAAATAAGAGTATTTGTTTTAAAATGTCAGTTTATATAACATTGTTCCTTTTGCTCTTAATCCTTGCACAATAAAAATTTCCACTGGCACCTCACTGCATCTGGCTAGCTTGATACTTTCATAGCTTTGCAGTTTCTTTTTTTTTTTTCTCATTCCATTAGAGAAGTTGGAATAGACCTGAAATCCCTAGTAGCTTGAGTTAACTCGAGAAGAAATAATGTCAAAAATTCCACACAGAAATCATGCTAAACAAATGTTCAGGCAAGTAATTTCTCCCTCTAAATATTTGATTGTGACAGATTCCCGGGACACGTTACTGCTCAATCCCTACAGTGCTGGACTGATCAGTTACTTCAGGCAAAAATAAACTCAACTAACTTCACCTGTCCACAACGTAGATGTCTGCACCTGAGATTGTAACTGCCCATGGAGAGCTAGTGGCGTTCCCATGGAGAACTCGGGCTTCAGGATATATTTCATAGTATCATAGAATCATGGAAGCGTTAAGGTTGGAAAGGACCTCCAGAGGTAGGGTGAAATGTATCATATCCTGAGCTCCACTGACCATACGGATCAGCTGTGCACTATCATTAAAGGAAAAGTGGCTTTCTCAGATGGAGACAGAGATGTCTGCGTTGTAGATTAACACATTTAGCCAGATGTATTTTAGATAGTTGTACACCCAGTCCTGCCAACAAGGAGGTATAGTGAGGGAGTAGAGCACGCTCACAGTGGGTGGCATCTTAGCAAAATGTAGCATGCAGACTCCAATATATCCCTACTGAGTATGCGCAAACAGATATTTCTGCAGCTCATAACTAAAATTAATGGGGATGAATTTTAATAGGATTAGCAGAAGGCACATCCCTGGCACCAAGGGGACGTCATGTCTGCTGTGGAACATCTGGATGCTCCACTTCCCAACAAATCTCAGGATCTGGGTAAAATAAGCAGCTTTTCCATTTCCTTCTTACATCTTAGAGCCAAATCATTTTTGCTGAAATTAAGGCATAGAGCTTTGGGGAAAAAATAATACTAAAAAAAAAACCCAAACCAACCAACTAACCAAACAAACCAGAAAGAAGTAGCTCAGAAATAGGCAGACAGAATATTTTAGCCAAAGCAGTTAAAGTTATTCCATGATTGTATGAAAGTTTGGCAAAACTTTTGCAAAGAGGGGTCATATAGAAGTGAAAGTGTTAGGCAGCTTTATACGCTGCACTGTCAGCTCTGACTGTGCTTGCTCCCAAATAAAGACCCAGCTAAGATTTAAAGCCTAACGTTAAAACTACTTTCATTTGCTCCTTCATTTTGAGAGTGGTTTTTCCATAGACAAGAGGTTAATAATAAGATACTGAAAAGGGTACAGAAGGTGACTGCATAGCTTAGATTAAACCAAGATTCACTGGTACACAATCATTTGCTGCTGTAATTGCATTCAAGTATATCTATATTTGATTGCCCAGGTTTTCTTTCACAGCACCTTTAAAATGTTGTTCCACTACCTGTGGTGAAGGTACCTACGAAATGAATGGGACTTGATATTTTAAAATGCCGTGTACTCAGCAAACCACTAACAAGGGAGTTGTAATACTGGTTTATTATGTATTTAATGGAGTAAAGATCATCATAGGTTATCATGGTTAAGGACCTTTCTTAGCCTGAAAGAACATAGTTTAAAAAATAAATAATAGTTTTTACTGTGGTAAAGCCAGCTTCTTGAAAGGTTGTGGGAGATTTTACTTACAATTGAACCCACCTAGGGAACCGTTGTCTTTAGTTTTGTTTAGCCCTGAAACAGCTTTTCATTTCAGGATGGGTAGGCAGCCCCAGGCATCTGACCACTGCTGATTGCTGTGGCATTTGCTTTTTCAGTGCCTGCCTAAACTTCCTCCAAGGCTTAACTGCTCCCCCATATTTCTTCATTCAAGACTTTCTGAGTTCTTGCTCCTAGTCTGATCAGAGAATCATAGAATCATAGAACCATAGAATCGTTAAGGTTGGAAAAGACCCTTAAGATCATCGAGTCCAACTGTTAACCTATCACTGCCAAGTCCACCACTAAGCCATGTCCCTAAGCACCATGTCTACCCGTCTTTTAAATACCTCCAGGGATGGAGACTCAACCACTTCCCTGGGCAGCCTCTTCCAATGCTTGACAATCTTTTTGGTGAAGAAGTTTTTCCTAATATCCAACTTAAACTTCCCCTGGTGCAACTTGAGGCCGTTTCCTCTCGTCCTATCGCTTGTTACTTGGGAGAAGAGACTGACCCCCACCTCGCTACAACCTCCTTTCAGGGAGTTGTAGAGAGCAATAAGGTCTCCCCTCAGCCTCCTCTTCTCCAGGCTAAACAACCCCAGCTCCCTCAGCCACTCCTCATAAGCCTTGTGCTCTAGACCCTTCACCAGCTTCATTGCCCTTCTCTGGACACGCTCCAGCACCTCGATGTCCTTCTTGTAGTGAGGGGCCCAACACTGAACACAGTACTCGAGGTGCGGCCTCACCAGTGCCAAGTACGGGGGCACCATCACCTCCCTAGTCCTGCTGGCCACACTATTCCTGATACAAGCCAGGATGCCATTGGCCCTCTTGGCCACCTGGGCCCACTTCTGGCTCATGTTCAGGTGGCTGTCAACCAACACCCCCAGGTCCTTTTCCGCCAGGCAGCTCTCCAGCCACTCCTCCCCCAGCCTGTAGTGTTGCATGGGATTGTTGTGACCGAAGTGCAGGACTTGGCACCGAGCCTTGTTGAACCTCATACACTTGGCCCTGGCCCAACGATCAGCCTGTCCAGGTCCCTCTGTAGGGCCTTCTTACCCTCCAGCAGATTGACACTTCCACCCAACTTGGTGTCGTCTGCAAACTTACTGAGGGTGCACTCGATCCCCTCATCCAGATCATCAATGAAGATACTGAACAGGACCGGCCCCAACACTGAGCCCTGGGGAACATCACTCGTGACTGGCCACCAACTGGATTTGACTCCATTCACCACCACTCTCTGGGCTCAGCTGTCCAGCCAGTTTTTAACCCAGTGCAGAGTGCACTTATCCAAACCGTGAGCAGCCAGCTTCTCCAGGAGAATGCTGTGGGAGACAGTGCCTTACTAAAGTCCAGGTAGACAACATCCACAGCCTTCCCCTCATCCACTAAGCGGGTCACCTTGTCACAGAAGGAGACCAGGTGAATCAAGCAGGACCTGCCTTTCATAAACCCACACTGGCTGAGCCTCATCCTCTAGTTGTCCCGCATGTGCCGCATAATGGCACTCAAGATGATCTGTACCATGACCTTTCCTGGCACCGACATCAGGCTGACAGGCCTGTGGTTCCCCGGATCCTCCTTCCATCCCTGCTTGTAGAGGGGTGTCACATTTGCTAACTTCCAGTCATCTGGGACCTCCCTGGTTGACCAGGACTGCTGATAAACAATGGAGAGTGGCTTGGCAAGCTCCTCTGCCAGCTCCCTCAGTATCCTTGGGTGGATCCCGTCTGGCCCCATGGACTGGTGAGCATCCAGGTGGAGGAGCAGGTCGGTGACTGCCACCTCTTCAACAACTGGGACTTCACTCTGCATCCTATCTCCATCTCCCATCTCAGGGGCCTGAAAACCCCGAGGATGGCCAGTCTGACTATTAAAGACTGAGGCAAAGAAGGCATTAAGTACCTCAGCCTTCTCCTCATCCTTCGTGGCAATGTTTCCCTCCGCATCCAACAAAGGATAGAGATTCTCTCTGGCCCTCCCTTTGTCGCTGGTATATTTGTAAAAACATTTTTTGTTACCTTGAATAGCAGTGGCCAGTTTAAGTTCTAGCTGGGCGTTCGCCTTTCTAATCTTCTAGATCTTCTTCTAGGATGTGCCCATATACATTACGTACACATTAGCTGGTGTCAGTAGGACCAATCTTGTATATAGGCCTTTGATGCATGTGTAGGGGGCTGTGGGGGGGACATACAGAAAAGGTATCCAAAGATGTGGGTGAAGAGCATAACAAACTTTCCCTGTCAGAAAGGTCACCTCCTTTTCTTTGAATCAATGCTTCATTAACCATGAATCTCATCACCTCCATGTCTTCAGTTTAGCCCTCATTCACCATCTCACTAACCTTGATTTTGAAAATGCTGGTAAGCTCTCTCTCCAAGACAAGCATTCCTGCCTTGTGTCCTATACACATCTATTTGCTACAGGCCTTGCTGGTATCAAAATACGTAGGACTGCAGGGATCCTGAGCCCTCTGTGCTACTCTGTGCGGCATTTAGTTGCACAGATTCATCCCTCTTCATTGCACAGAGCTCACGAAAGCAGATGTGTCTGATTTACTTGGGTTTCCTCCAGAGTTGCATGTCTTTATATGGGATATTGTTCTTTTATTGGCATCAGTCAGGAGGCTGCTGTCAGAAACGGTCAAGGACCTCGAGACAGTCTTCATTACTGACTCTGGGATGTTGTTACCTGTCTCATAATGTTGTACCTAGTGATGTTTTCCACAGTAATTAGTGAATATAACTTTTTTTTTTAAAAGCTAATATTTTCAGAACTGAGAGACGCAAAGCTTGGTATCTATTTATCAACATTCAGTCTGTACCTGAAAGCAAGTGGACAGAGGTGTAGAAGGACATACAGGTCTGACAGATGCACATCATTACGTTGACCACTACCAGGTTGAGTTGAGCTACGAGTTCAGCGTACTGTGGAGGAATGCCAAGAGGATCTGCAGCATGCAACCAAATGGTTTATTTTCAATTTAGAAAAAAAAAAGTAATTATGGGGCTCTGCAAGATCCGGGTGAAGTCTTACCTTTTTAAAAAGCTCTGTGATCTGGAAACCTGTGGAGGGAGCAAAGGGTTAAATGAATGGGTGACAGCAAGAAAAATGCAGCCTGAATAGATAAAAGGTAACACATGATGGAGGTGAATCTCCACTTTAAAAAGTTTAGCCCAAAATATGTCTCTGACCGTATCAAAGAACTTCACAGAGTCAGAAGTATTTTTCCCCTTTAACATTTTTCTTTTAGCTAAAATTATACTGCTACTGTATTATTATTTTATCACAATTGCGTTTTTTCTCTTTCCCCCCCACCTCTCTCACACACACACAAAATCAATAGAAAGAAATATTGAAAATGCCCTATTTTCACTCTTTTATTACAAAAAGACTTTTGCAGCAGCCAGAGGTTGTGGGTTTTACGATTAAGTGGCATTACTAACTGGACCTAAACAGATAGGAACATGAAACACAACAAAAGGATGAAAATTATAACTACATTTAGGGCTGTCTGAGCCTTGATTTTTCAATTCTGAACCCTTTTTTGAGTCTCTCGTGGCCAGTGAAACAAGTTAATGGGACTAGAAAATGGAAAGCCCTTTTTCTGTTTTGTCTTTTAATAATTTAAGGGCACCTCCAGCAACCAAAACAAATATATTTATCATCACACACAAAGCCTTTAGGCGTGAACTCTAAAAAGGCACATTAGTGTCAATGCATCTGGTATACTGTCACTTTCCAGTTTAGCTTAACTCTTGCTTCTCCTTTTTTCCTAATGCTTATGTCTGAGGAGATGCTGTCTGCTGCTGCTTTTTTTGAGAAAAAAAAAAAATATATATATGTAAAGGATATACACTGATGCAGAAATCTCTTGGTAAAATTCAATAGTCTGGCTATGCAGAAGATCAGGTTCAACAATTATAATGGACGCACTTGATTTAAGACCTCTGAAATAACAGTACCCTTTCACTCCTCAGAAGTCTGTTTGCATGTGGGCAGGATGGTTTCATTCACTATAAAGAAAAAATGATACAGATGCACAACACAATATCCCCTTGAAGGAATTTTCTCAGATTAAGTGAAAGTAATACGTGAAGGATTAGAGCAGCAGCCGTGTTGTAGACAACAGGACTGCAAGCTTTAAGCTGAAAAGAGTGAAAAGATACAGCAATGCATAAGTATCTTTGTGTTCAATATATCTTCAGAAGTTGTATTTCATGGTGGAATTATATTTTGGGGATCGGCTTGGGGCAATGTTTCTTTTGCATCATTACATCCAACAGCCCACTCTAGTTCATGAAGCAAGTCAAGTGAGCAGTAAACTGGAAAAATTACCGCTCTGCATGTTAGTGAAGAGTCTTGGAAAGGTGGATTGCTGAGGATTCGTAAACCCATTTTTACAGATGGGAAAATAAAGGCAGAGCATCTGGGACAAGGTCATGGAGTAAGTCATTGCTCAAGGCAGACTGAGATGTCAGCGCTTTTGGCTCCCAAAGCCGTGCTTTGACTACTGAACCAAACCCTCCCATTCAGCAAGAAGTAAAATGTTAATGTCTGAAGAATGGGGTGAGTTTGTCTTGGCACATCAGCAACACAGCAGGTTAATCAGGGTAAAATCAGCACAAGTTGCACTCCCAGAAGCCAAGAGATGCTGAACTGCAATTGCAGTCTTATGACAATCTGCAAGGGTCAGACAGTCCGACTGCCTTGGAGCATCAGGGAGACCTCAGCTAGCCTGCCCCAAAGTAGGTACCCCACGGGGGAACACCATATCAGCATCCACAAGGAGTCACTCTCCAAAACACAGGCTGATCTGCAGGGCAAAAAAATCACACCAAGCACACGCTTGTTTTCATCCCATAGACATTTGTGAGCAAATTCAGCACAGTGCAGTCCCAGAGCCAGAACATGCCTAGGAGGACTGATTTTGCTGTCTTTAGCCCTAGTTTCAGTAGCCGGTTCCCTTGGCTTCAGTGGCATCAGCCATTATTTACCTTACTGTGAAAGCAGAAGCAACACAGAGAAGGTTTTCAGTGTCCCACTGGGGCTCTTTCTTGGACACTGTCTCGCAGCCAGGCAGAATTATCAATCTCTTCTCCCGAAAGCTCTCTTCTCAGGGCTGGAAATCCTGAGATGCTGAAGGTCAGGAGGTTTAAGGTACATTGGCAGAACTCTGTATCTCCAGCTTGCATTATTCTGGGTGCTGGCCAATGCTATCAGTCTCTTGCCAAAAAGGAATAGCTATTATGGCATTGATTTTCTGCCACAAAAAAACAGGGAGAGTGACTTCTAGTTAAATGCAACAGTAGAAAGTGCTCCAGCCTTTTACTGCAAAAAGGGCTGTGTCTTGATCTGTGATGGCTGAGACTGGCACTAAAACCGTTTTCAACACCAGTTCTGCATATAGGAGTTAGAAAGAACCAGTAGAAACAACCAGTATGCAACATGCAGATTTTAGAAATTGTTATGGATTGATCCCAAACACCAGGGGCTCCCGGTGACAGCAAAAATGGTTAGAAAGCTAATAAATTGGGTTGGAATGCTAACACTCAACAGTGGGTTCAGATCTGTAGACTGTATCTATCACAGATGGATAGGGCCGCACCACAGCAGTGATCTTTTTTCAGTGTGTCTCTCTGTTGAAAATTATTTTATTTGCTTATTAACAAAAATAAGTCCAGTCCAGGCTGCACCAAACACTTCACCTTTAAACAAACAAACAAACAAACAAACAAAACCAATAGTGACAGTAAACATCAAAGAGTCACTAAGTAATTCCTAAGCTTTGTTGACTATCCAGATCACTTGGCCTCTAAGAATATATTTTCTTACCGGATTTCTAGTACTCCCACTCTGTTTTGGGTAAGAACGTATATAATCCAAGGTTTCGTTTTTTGTTTTGGCATGTCTTTTTTTCCAGAGCTTGGCCAGAGCACAGAGGAAAGAAAAGTAAGAAAGAGATGGAGAGAGAGAAAGAGAGACTTGTCGGTACAATGGAGGAGATCACTAACCTCTTCTGAACCTTAAATAATCATCTACTTCAATTCAGTTTGAACCATTGAGGACATGAAGGGTCATGTTTTATTCGTATTTCCACAGATTCAGAGAAGTCAGAGATAGCTTAAGCTTACATTCTCCAAGCTGAAAATGAACCTGAATTCATTGTATCTGCAAGCAGCCTAATCCATTGAAAAAAAAAAGAAGATAATTCATTTCAAAATTCACACTGATTTCTGCTGCTTGCGGTTTGTGAATAATGTTGGATGCTGCCACACAACAGAGAAAACATGAACACAAACAGAACTTAAATTCCCATCAGCCCCAGTTTAGGACGGTGCTTCTGGGTGGCAGCGGAGGGGGGTTTAGCCTCCGTGGCCCAGCCAGTCCACACCAGCAGCTGTCAAGGTACCATCTACTGTGATTTTATTTTTAGTTTTAGTAGTATGCCCATTTTCCCTCAAAGACTGATATTAGTTAAATATTTGTTGCCCATCCTGCTGCTGCAGAGGTTTTCCAGCATCACTGACTGGGGCCAGCTGGGGACCAGTGACCAGGTCTCCATGCATTAAATCCTTTCTACATGGACCAAGGTGCAGGTGCTGAGTGCCTCCTAACAGAGCAATTACAGCATGCTGCCAAATGTCGGCATCACCCCAGCCTTCCTCCAGTACGTGCACTTCTTCCTAAAGCCATCACAGTGGACACACTCTGGATCCAAATGATTTATAGCAATAACACAAGTCGAAGACTTGCTAAAGTTTTCCAAGAGCAAATGATGTCTAATACAGCATCTCTGTAGGGTCACTTTGTCCAGCACAAATGAAGTAACCCTCTCTTAATTGCTGTCATTGTGCTTAAATTGATCTACCCACATACTCAAGACAAGCTGTGTTTCCCAGTTCCTTTTCTCTTCCAAATGAAATTCAGTTTTGATTCCGCTTGCTGCAATGCACAGTATTTTCATATAGATACTGTTCCCACAGTCTCCCTGGTGGTACCAGCAGCTCTTGCACTCGAAGATGAATTCAGGTGGAGGTTAACCTTTGTGAACAACTATCTGCAACTAAAGATACACCTTCAAACCTTTTCATGCATCTAATCTCAAATGTATTCATTCTTTCCAGAGAGCCTGATAGAGGATGGGAGGAGTCAGTACCCCCAAACCCAGCATCCCCACACACTTAGGCTCTCGGTCCCATGAATGTGTCAGTGTTGGTGGGTGAGATGCACAGCCAGTAACTCCCCTCTGCGAGACAGAAATGGGGTGAGGCCAAGATCACCACCCAGCTCTGCGTGGAGGCCTCACACCTCCTTTATCTGCAGGGGATGTGTTTCTCAGCCCCAGCTACACAGGTTGACTCCTGAGCTCAGCCTGTACGTATGACTCATGCTCTTAGCTCTAGAGGCTTTTAATTCAATCCCAGGTGTGCTAACCACTGGCCATCATCACCAATACATGCGAAACAGCTATATTAATCTAGTTACAACATACGAAGGCAAAACAGAGTCATTTCTCAGTAATGAATCACAGTTGTGGAGATTTGAATATGGGGTTTGGAAAGGAAATTAAAGTCAGATTTCCTGTATGGCTCATTCTCCAGCCCAGTGTAGACTCAGACAGGAGGGAGATTTCTTTTTGTTCATTAATAACAGGGGCAGATCAAGCACCCCTTCCTGTCGACCGTTGAATGGCGGTGACCACACGATGCCATTCAAGATTGGTGTTGGAAGCTCCCCAGCTGCTGTTCTGCAGTGCTTATAGCACTGGTGTGTCTTTTGTCACACACATAAAGCATGTGCTACTGACTTCAGAAGCATTTGGGCACAAATCTAAGGACTTTGGTGAACTAAAGGCTCATTACAAAACATGCAACTCTGAGAAGTAAGTTGGCTTCCTAAATTAAACATCGTGGGTCCGGCCTGGACATCACAGAGGGCTCTTCAGGACCCCTGGTGCAGGAGGAATAAGGACATACCTGAGCAGCTAGTTGCCTTCATAAGAACATAAAAATTTATTGCTTTTTCTAGACCTCTGAATAATGAGCAACACAGTAATCTTATTAAAAAGGACTTCAAGGGCATGACCAGCTGCCTTCAGTGTCAAGCATGACAGCCCTTGGAAGTGCTTAGTCACACTTTAACTCCTGTTATTATTTTCCAAGCCTATATTTAAGTCAGACAGAAACATGGCTTTTCATCACCCGGCGCTATATGCCAGCATGTTTAACCGTAACCATCCCACAACAGCAGAAGGGCAGGTATTGCATCTTCTTTCACTAACGCAAAAGACACAGGCTGACAAAATTGTCTCAAGGTTTAACATTATTGTTGCCTTCAAAGCATCTATTCCCAGGGCCAGCTTTTGTACTGATGTCCCTCTGATACATTAGGTGAAGAACTATCCTGAAAAGATTGCCTTTACTAACTACCACAACACTCTGGAGCTGCAGGGGCCAATAAAGCAGAGAGATCTCGGGGGATTAAACACAGGGTGAAGGCACAAAAGGAAGAGGAGAGAGAAACTCTTGAACATGCCGCTGAAGGGTGACAATTCGTTTTCTAGATAGTGTCACTCGGTCCTAGCCAAGCACCATTCTTTTGATCTTACAAGGCTGAAGATGTAGGAATGAAGCCAACAGACCTAGGAAATTACAGCCCTAGAAAGAGGGAAGAAGATTTTAGGTTAACACACCCAAAATGGAGGGCTAGGTATGAGAAGGGCTCTTATTATATTCCTAAGTAACAGGCAAAACTTTGGTGTCACCATATGTTTAGAGTCTGTACTGGGTAAATCCCCTCTACTCTGAAGGGTTTTGTTGCTCTAGCAACTAAAGGGAGGGAAAAGAAAAAAAGAGAAGGGGGAATGGAGGGAAGAGGGGAAAAGAGACAGCCTAATTAATACGAAAGTCCAGAAAATCAGAAAAGAGGAAAAGTAAACTGAAAGAACCACTGGAGTTTTTGGGGGAAGTATATATATATATATGTATATATATATATTTAAATACAGCAGCAAGTTCTCAAAAATATCAAAAATAATAGCTTTCAAATTAGTGTTTTCACAGCTGCAGGCTACAGAGTTTATTGCTTGCAGTATGAAACCTAATGATGTGATGAAAAAAAAATATCTGAAATCTCTTCCATCCAGCCCTAGACAGACTGACAGCCCTAGAGATCAATGTCCATTATTAACTTGCTGACTTCATGCACAGCAAGGCAGAGCATGAACTTCTCTGGTTCTCTTCAAATGTGGCTTAATTGGATCACCTACAGGATGAGAGGATAATTTAGCATGCAGGTCCAGCCACATCTTCATTGCACCCCTGAGCCTAGAACAAAGGCTCTGGTTGGGAGGATGTGGACATCTAAGCAGTGAGATGCCCTGAGCCTATCCATCCATGTCTGGAAACCCTCTGATCACACAGGAGAGGGCAACCGATCCAGTCGCTATTGATCTGAACTGTATCCAAGATTGTGGCTTAAAAGTGAAATGCCCGTGTCAGACTCTTTTCGAAAGAATCCTAATGAGACATCAAAGGGAAAGGACCACGTGGGCCACACGTCTGCCTCCAAACCATTCTCCTTAGGGATTTAATCTAACCCTAGTGAAGGCAATGGGAGTTTTCTATAATTTCAGTTGGCACAGTATAAAATCTCTGTGGTGAGAGATGGGGTGGGTTCACAAACCACAGGTGATGCATTTCTCCCTCTGGCCACCACTCAGAAACCTTGTCCTTACACAGGCTCATCCTCCACCAAAGTCTCCAAAACTGGAGTTTCCCTCTAGAAAATTAATAAAAGGCCTTGATTTTCTTAACAACTTGGGCTTTAAAAGGTATTTAAACCATCATATGAAATTTCACAGGTATGAGTTTGCTAAAGTGACTAGAAGAGCTATGACGAATTTAAACCATCATTTAGAGGGGATGAGACTCTTGATGGTTTAGAAACTTGTTTCTCAAAGGAGGAAAGAAGCAGCTCTGTCACCCAGGCAGTGAGAGAGCCAGGGGCACTTTTATCCTTTAGCGGCAACACCTCTTCCCCTGTAGTTTTGATCTCCAGCTGCCCAAACAGACTTGCCAGCAGAAGTCTCCTGCAACCCTCAGCGTTGCCTGGGTGGCCCCTGTGCATCAGTCAGTCCCTGCAGACCCTCTGGTCCCATCTCCGGCAGCGACTTGTTTGAACCTATTGAGCACACTGTCAGAGTAATGAGGCAGGAGTTGTCTGTACTGCCGCTGACTCCACTATCTCACACAATATCAGGAGTGAAAAAATGGCTGCTGGGTTTTTTAATGGTCTGGCAGAAGCCTTGTCGATAACAATTCTTTACTTGGGTTTGCTGGAAATTACAGCCATCTCCTCTGTTCAACTCCATTTCCTAGCCTCTTGCAATTCTGTGGGAAATAGTTTTGAAACAGCTTCTCTGGCTTTAGGAAAAAAAGAATAGTGGAAAAAAAAGCAAATTTGTCAGTGTTGAACATGCGTTTCTCTCTCTTTAGCAGCAATAAATGAGACTCTCTGGTTTCTTATCTCTCACTCTCCTGCGTTAATATTTAGGAGTCAGTACTAGCAAGACCATTTCTGGTTCTCAGTTACGGCTTTGGATTTATTCTACTGATCCCAGCACGCTTCTGGATCCTTGACAGCAACTAACTTACACACATCTCTGACACGGGGTAATCCCCAAGAGGCAAACAGCTGAAATCCTGCTTCTGTCGTGTTTCCACTAAGCCGAAGTCAGCATGGCATCGGCACGTCCCGTTCCCCGTGGTACCTTCTCCAGGTCCCGCGCTGGGCCACGCGATGCTCCAGAAGCCTCTTGATTTCACACAAGATGCAATAATTGCCTAAAATCCCCTGCTGTAGCAGAGCCTGTGCTGGGCTCATTCCCTGCTGCAAGAGTTTTCTGTGTCATTGTTAGCAACTTTTTTTCCTTTTTTTTTATGCTGCTCTTTAAAAAAAAAACAAACAGATACCATGGCTATGAACTGCTGATTTGTTTAGTGCAAAACTAGTCTCAGCTGAAGCCCATATGAAGTCTTTCAGGTGCTAGAGACTCAGCTGGTTTGAATCTGTGCTCTTCCTTTGACTTAAGTGGACCCATGCCTTATTATACCAAGTGCAGCTCTGCTTTGGGGTATTTAACGCATCTCTCCTCTAGATGTTGTGCTGGCTATCTCCTGAGAGAAGATTTTTCTTGCAAGATTTTCTTACTTTGTGTTTCAGGGAGAGATAATTTCTGCCCTCTTATTTTAATGACATCCAAAACTGTTGTAGGCACCTCCCACCACAAATGGAAAGAGCTGGACTCTCTCACGCACCTTAAAAGCTTCAGACAGGCAGTAAAGAAAACTGTCAGGCACCGCTGTTACCACAAGCAGTGCATCAGTGTGGTGGCCCGGTCATTTGGAGAAGGCAGGGATCTCAGGGGTAGGGGTGGCCAAACTCAAACATGGCACCTGTGTTGTGGGTTTAAGTGGTGTGGAGAGCAGTGCTGCTTTAGACCTGGCAGAGAGAAGACGAAAAGTCCTGCATCATCCATCTCAGTCAACAGTGCAGGATGAGATATTCTTCTGTTCAAGAAGCAGCAATGAACCAGGAGGAGCAGTCTGAGAGTGGAGTGCCTACAAAACGCCCACCTAGAAATGTTAATGCCATCCATAGGATCCAGGGGAGTCACTGACTGGATGTAATGTGAGAACAGGATGAATTTCTGTATGGCTCCAGTGAAAAATGGAAAATGGAGAAGGACAAAATGTGTGCTGGTGGGATGGCCAGGAAAGGCAGGGGAGGAGCGGGAGAGCGGTGTCTTGGGGAAGGCCTGGAGGCAAGGAGTATGGGACACATAAAAAAGGCTACTTAGAGAGAGGCATTGCATTGCAGAGGTCCTTAGCTGATGCTGTGTGCGTGCCATAGTGGAGAGAAGCATCCAAAAGGCGGCAAGTGGTGGAAGGTAGGAATGGGGCCCCAGAAGACGGGGGGGAAACCCCATCCCTGGAAACATTCAAGGTCAGGTTGGACAGGGCTCTGAGCAACCTGGTCTAGTTGAAGATGTCCCTGGTCATTGCGGGGGTGGGGGGGGTGTTGGACTAGATGACCTTTAAAGGTCCCTTCCAACCCAAACAATTCTATGATTCTAAAAGGGCAAGGGAGTGGTGATGGGGAAGGGATTTGGCATGGAAAGCACAGACAGAGACACCTGTTCAGCGAGAAAATCTCAGCCAATGCTTAGGAAGCAAGGAGGAACCACCTCCAGGAGAAACAGTCTAGAAAACAACAGAATAACTGCCTCCAAATCAAATAGCTTTCAGAGAGACTGTGAATGACAGGCCTCAACAAAAGGTTGATTTTTGTATGAATAAGTTCACCTCGTTTTAAGCTCCCAGGCTAGAACTCCAGCTACTTTCAAGGCCTGTCAAACCCTCTCTCCTGTCTTCCAGCTAGCAGGCTGAACACGATGTGTTTGAATGTCATCTCAGCCCACGCAAAGCCAAAAAGTGCCAAAGACCATTTACTGTCTGTGGACCTCTGAACATTAACTGTCTTTTAAGTTTGACACAGTCAGTCTCTCTAATTTTAAAACTAGTTGCCACACAGCAGAGAAAAGTTGGAACTCTTTGCCTCAGCTTGTATTCTGTGTTTCTTCCTGAGCTGCTTCCTCAGACAGGGACAGACACCTCATGGGTGAAGTGTCCCATCCACTTCCAGGCATTATGTCCTGGAACCCAGTTCTTTTCTTAACAGGATTAAACTCAGACCATTATTAGGCAAACTGAATCCAACATGCACATGTTGCCAGACAAATTGAATTTACTTTCACTCAGCTAATTAGGATAAGCTTCCATTCTCACATCCACTGTTTTGCATTCACATGCAGGCATGGTCTCCTCTTCTGCTTCCTGCAATTGCCAGCACAAGGCCAGCAGATTTTCAGACATACACCTTGTGGCTTTTCTGTGGCTGATTCAGACCCACCTCCTGGTTCTCACAAGACTCTAGACTTTAATGTCTAACATCTGCTGGAGAGGCCATCTCAGTTATCTTTGTCACATCCCAGCCTTTGAAAAAAAAACACAAACCAACCACAAAACAAAAAAAAGCAAGAAAAATGAAAGACAGAAAGCTGCTGAAGAAGACAACATCTTTATTTTATCACCTTGTCCCAAACAAGAAAATAGTTTCAACCCTCTTGTAGGCCAGCACATATTAGCTCAGGAAATCAGAAACAAGCAGTGGGCTAGAGAGCGTCCATACCAGGACTTGGCGGTGCTGTGGTTGCTAGCTAATCAAAAGACAAAGCTTTTCCTTGCTCTTGTACCCCATCTCAGTAGCAGGGATAGTCACACATACTTGTCTTTCAATGTGCTTCATTATACGCTCATGCAAAGAGCCACATAAACATTATTATTTTGTTATTATTATCCAGAGGTTCCTGCTTGCTGGGTCCCAAGGCAGGCACAAAGACTGTTCAATGAGGGGAGCTCAGCTCAGAATGAACACCTTTCTTTTTCAAATTTTAAACATCATATCAAATCTTCACCTTTTTCTCCCCTACATGTTCTGTGGACCTGAAATTCAATGTTATTTCTTTCAGCTGCACAAAGGTCTGCAGAATAATGCCATATTCTCTCATCTATCCTCATCAACTTAGCCCACTTCTTTTAAGATAGATGCAAACACACAGAAGCCTAAAGCACTGCAAAAGCTGAATCTTAATCAGAGATATTTGGTTATACCAAGGTCCCAAGAACATCCTTACCTAGCGGCAACCTTTATCTTTCAACTCCTCTTCCATGTGTTTTCCTTTGCATCTGTTAAGTCCATGCAGCTTCTTAATCGAATCACCAAAAATGTGTTGAACGAAATAATCAGCTTGTGATTACATTTTAAGGGATAAATAGCACATGACCAGCATTAATCACTCAGTACACCCCGGGTGGGTGGCTGATTCCCAAGGACTTTCAATAAAATGTAGAAAGTGCTATATTTTTCCTTGAATGCAGTAGCCTTCAACAGAATCAAATGGAATTTTTTTTCTTACATCTAATTTGTTAACACTGCAGATCTCAGAATAGAATTGACAATGCTACTAATAACAACATTTTAAAGTTATTATCCTCATCAAAGTCCTATAGGATTTTATTAGAGCTAATGCAATTCCCCCAGACTCTAATGATAAAAATGCACTTTTCAAATAATCTTACAGGCCTATCATTGCCATTGCTATACTTATTGGTTTCCTTAAATACCAAAATATATCAAGGAGGAGAAAGACATTGGTTTAGCAGTTACATTTTCCATAAAACTTTGTATGAACTGTGCTCTACCATGCGTCTAGGATCGATGGATTTAAAACTGGGGAGACAAAAGCAGGAAAGGTCAGGGGGTGGGTTATTGCAGACTAGTTGGTGATCAATCCTGGATGAAGACATGACTTTTTAGTTCACATACTACAGAAAATCCCAGCCCCCATTGCACTTTGTTGTGTTATGCTCACCGCTTATCCCATTATGCAATGTAGTTTTAAGAAGTGCACCCTACAGATTGTAACTGCTTTACTAATATTCTCATCAAGCCAAAGTGTTCAGTTGTTGCAGCGCAGTGGGTGGAGGGGGGATATAGTCTTTAAAAATAGATCCTCAAGTCTTTTCTTAGATTGCAAAAAATTTCTTAAAAAAAAAAAAAGAAATCCAAGCTACCACACACTCCTCCGTTCGTCTGAAAGTGATTTGTTGGCAAGAATAGAAATTTGTTTCCAAGGTACAGTGAAAGAGCATAGAGACGGCCTGAGGTATGGGATAAATATGCCATATTTCTCAGTTACACAAGGTGCTCTAGCTAAGGGGAGATGCAGAGGGGGTACCAGGATGAAGCCGCTTGCCAAAAATGCCCGAGAGCATTTGTGTGTAGTGCCTTGTGTTCAAAAGTGGAGTACAGGTGTGACTCACCCTGCCGAGACATGTGTGCCAGCCACCCTGCAGCTTATGAGCAAGACACTGCAAGGCTAAGAAATACTTTACGGCTTGCTCAGACAAAATCCCTGTGCCAGCTGCCCCTTGCATGGGGACAGGCTTCTGCCAGCTTTCATGGAGGAACCCAGCGATGCTTGCATTGCTCGTAATCCTTCAATGGACACAAAAGCTGCAGGAGTTTCTGTTAGCGCTGGTGCTTTTGCTGCAAAAATCAGTATTTAGAGAGCTGCAGTCCTGCAGCCATTGTCCCTCACTGCCTGCAGAAATGCAGGCAAAGTTGCCAAATTACCAAGAGACAGCCTTCGGCAGGGAGGGCTGCCACACAAACCTGGGACTAGGGAAGGGACAGTGAAAAGTTGGGTGTAGGTGAATGAAACTCAGAGCCCTGGAGTGGTTGTGCCCTACAGAGCTCCTTGCAAGAGAAGGCGGGTTTAATTCCGCTTTGCAGAGACCAAACCTGATGGCTCTGAGGCTCCTGCTGAGCCTGGGGCAGCTCATTAGAGGTTATGAGAGAATGGTTTGGATGAGCAGCCATTTCCCATACTGAGATGCCTTGTGGGGGTCACAGCCCATGGTGGGACTGGTTTCACAAAGACAGGAGCCTTGTCAGAGCTTTTCCATTGAGATGCCTGTTCTGTTCAACCTGCAGACCAGAGGCTCTCAGACAGATGAAAACCCACTCTTCAGATGCCGGGGTTAGGCTCGCCTGGCCTCCCTATTGCAGCTTGGTCTTTGCCATTTCTCCATACAAGGTCCTCTTCTTTGCTCTTGTGGGCCCAGAGGGTCCTGGTACCCAACTGCAAAGGGGACATCATCACTCCAGATGGCAGGTGGAGCTAAACCAGATTGTGAATGAGCCAAAAAGGAGAGGTGAGAAAATGACACAAGTGCTGGAGAGGAGATAGCAGCATCTTTCAGGCTGCCATGCCCGGAGTAGCCCTGGGAGGGCTCCAGCGTGTGAAGTAAAGTCCATACTGACTGTGTTGACCATTATTTCATGCAGCATGGAGAGGTTCAGTTTGTGACCCAGATTTCCTTGCCAAGTCCTTTCTCCAGACACTGTTTTTACCGTAAAATAATTGCTTCATCTATCAATCAATCAGCCTCACTGATGTTGAACCCTTACCCTTACTGGGATATTGCCTGCAAACTGATTCAAGATGGAGAGTAATGGCCACTTCATTTCATCTCAACTTTTCATCTTCAGGAGGAAGAGATCTCAGCTCTCCCTTGTCCAGAGAAGTCCCTCATCCCACATTTCCCACACCACAGCCCATGTGATCTTCTGCTCAAGCTAGTGATGCTGTGAAAACCAGCCAAGGGCAAGGAGATGTCCAGGATACACCACAGAGAAAGTACCCAGAAGGCACTCATATATACATATTTCCTTCCCCTGTGATAACCACAAGTACCTTTGCATTCCTGTTTTACCCCATAAAACCTCCCAGCCCCGGGAACTTTTGCTTTTTCCAGTTGGGCCCAGCTGGAAGCATCTACAACCTTCCTTGATAGAGTAGGGAAAGACACCAGCTTTCTGTTTGTTGGCTCTGAGTGTGTCCTTACAGCCTGTGGGAACGGTGAGGGGAAGGATGAATAGGATGAAAGAAAACAAGACCCAGACATATTCTTATCTGAATAGCCTACAGTGCACCCAAAGCTTCTTGCAGGTTACTTTGAATTGCACCCTTGTAGGTCAATTGTGTACGTCAATGGAAAAAAAAAAAAAAAGACATACGATACCAAAAGTCTTTCTGTGTCTCCACCTAAAATCATAGCCCAGAAGTCCCCCAGCTCAGTGATGCCCTAGCTAGAGAGGGCCTAACCCAGACACTTCCCTGTTGGACTGGGGCATCCATCCCACAAGTCCGGAGCTGCTCCTGCCCCAGTGTCCGAGCCCTGGTCCTGCCAGAGACCCAGCACCAATGCAGAGAGGCACAGAAGCTCCTTGCAGGGTCAGTTTTTGGAGCAGGGTGAGAGGAGCCCTAACACACTGCCTTGGAGAAGGCAGGTATAACCCATTCCTGGGTGCATGCCATAGCCCCTGCTACACCCTGGGCTTCCTCGCCCCCCAGCCCCACAAATCAGCTTTATCTTACATAGGTTCTTGCATGATTCAGCTTCCAGAGATCTAGGCATCATCTTCTCAGGAACTAAGACATCTAGGCCATGTCTTATCAGGAGCTAACAGTACCAGCCCGAGCTGGGACTAGACAAAACTAAAACTGCTACAGCTGCACACCTGCACATACACCAAAGGGGGGGTTGGCTACCAGTCAATCACTTTATGCTATAAAAATTTGTAGCCCCTCCAAGCCCATTGAGCTCTCCTATACAGCAGCGGTGATCTCTGCCCTGAGCAGGGATGCTTCTCAAGGTTACTCCTCGAGGCTGAGAGACCCCTTAGTCAGCATCTGATATCTAGAACGAGGTAAGCGATATTTTACATTGGGCCTAAAAGTATATTGTATGCTAGCAACATTTATGTATATATCCAGCTATAGCTTAATTAGTAGAAGTGTAGTAAGTAGTAGAGTGTTTGACTTGTTTAAATCACTGTCTAAATCATTGTCTAATCACTATCTAAATTATCATTTAAATCATCATTTAAATAATTGTTAAATCATTACCAAATCATTGTTAAATCACTGTTTAACATTCAATTATGGCTTAATAACCATTTGATTACCATTTGATTTTCATTCAATCATCAATTAATTACCATTTGATCATTAATAAAACCCTTCTAGTTAACCCCATAATGATGACTTCTCTTAATAATTCACTTGCAACAGAAGTCTCAACCACAAGGTGAGGGGACACATTAAGCAAAGCAGCTATGGCACATTTAACCCTAAAACCCCCAACTGCACCCAAAGGTCACCACGCTGTTACACCACACTGCCTATGGAGTGGGGTCCTCCATTGAAGCTGAGCTGGAAATGTATATGATTCACAACACAGATAGCATCTAACGGTTGGGTTATTTTCCTTTAATAAACCTTTCCTGAACCGAATTATTTTTCCTTTCTGTGTCCCCACCTCTCATCCTGTTCCGCAAATAAAGGCATTTCCTATTGCAGCCACGGGAACACTCCATCACCGCACCGAAATTTCCTACAGCCTTCCCAGCATTTGTCCTCTGAAATGCCTGAATATGTATGAAGGTTTTCATAAAGCTGAATTGCTTGCAGAAAAAACAGGAGCAGAGATCAGCAAGATGTTGAAAAGTCAACCAACACATAGTTGGGTCGGCTTTTCTCCTTGTTCCCTGCCAGCATTTAGTGTAACCTCTGCAGGGTGGTCGGTGGGGAGCAGAGGAAAGGTGGGGAAATGCTGTGCTGAAGCAATGATCTGTTTCCCCCCACTCAGAAATCACACGTTTCATAAGTTATGGGCTTTTGTTTGAAATCCCCGATTTCTCTGACATGTTTATTGATTTGTTCAGCTAACGTATTGGGTAGGTTGAAGAGTTTATTAACTTTCAGGAGAGTTACATTGCATCCTGATTATATAATTTAGGTTTTTGATGCGGAACTATACTAGTTCTGGGTATTAAACCATTTCTTTTCTTTTTTCTGTTTTTTTCCCCCAATAGGTATGAACAGGGGTTATTCCTGGGTGGAGGAACATTACTGCTGCAAGCCTGGACTGTTCTCGCTATCTCACCCAGAGCATGGGGAAAAGCAGCAGCTCTGGTGACGTGGTAGGTGCTGTCATTTGTGTTTCACTTGCTGGAAAGGTCCCACCCAAGCCCCATTTGTCCGCAGCGAGCGTGGGTCCCTGCTGTTAAGAGATAAGGGGGTAATGGATGACACAGGGTGTTTTAGTGGCACCACAGGACTGGCAGTGCCCGCCTGGCCCATCGAAGAGCTGCGGGGCCTGGCTGGAGGGATCACTGCAGATGGATTTCAGGCTGTGCTGTACAGCCCTTGGGGGAAGCAGCAGCACTGCATCTCAGCGGGATTTTTTTTTTATTTTATTTTATTTGACTTTTTCTTGCCAGTAAAAGATTGCTGCAAACACTGAGCTTTTAAATTAAAGGGAGTTAATGAAAGTGTACCTGTGATAACTATTACCAGATCCCTTGTACATTCAACAGTCTCATTAAGATGATTTCTTATTATCTCTAAATCCATTCCAGAGGCATGTTCTTGCTGTTACAGCCCTCCTGTGCACCATTGCAGGTGTGGGTTTGCTGCCCAGCATGGCAAAAAAAAAAAAAAAAGGCCAACTTTGTTGCTACAACCCTGACTTGGCTTTTTTTTTTTTCTGAGGCAGATGAGCTGGGGCTTACCAGGAACCCTGCTCAACATTTCCCTCGGATAAAGCATGTTCGTGTATCCACATCCCCTGGGCATTCTTAATGCAAATGGAGACTTCACCTAAAACGAGAGGAAATCTTTCTTTTGTTATAAGAATAGCAATGCAGCTTTTGGCTGAGAGTATGCCGCCTTGTACGAAACGGTACCAAACAAGACAAAAATGGAATATTGTGTTGGTGTAGCCAAGGCTGCTGTCCCCAGAGTCGATTAGGCAGAGTCTACTAGCAAGGCAGACCATCCAAAATATATTTGGTGCATTGTCAGTCACAGGTAGCCCATGAAATATGCATTTTCACATAGCAGCCACTTAATTTCGATTGAACCAGGCATTCATCCCTGAGCTCTTCTCTCTGATACAGCAGGGGGGATTTTTGCCACTGTTTTGGTTTATTTATCTTGCGCATCCAGTTACCGGTAACAAGGTGGGTCACAAGCCAGAGGCCAGATCCGTGTCTCCCAGCTTCGCTTTGTCAGAGTGACAAATGAGCAGCCGCTAATTGTTCCTACCGGAGAGGAGATGCTAAGGAAGCACAGAAAACCCACTCCACTCCTCACTGCCGTCCGCTACGGAGGGGGCGGCCCAATCCTGATTCATTGATCATTGCCAATACACATTGCCTGGTTTGGGGGGGGGGGGGGCGGTATTTTCTTTACTGAGAGGGTGGTCAAACATCGGAACAGGCTTCTTAGAGAGGTGGTCAATGCCCCATGCTTCTTAATGTTTAAGAGGCATTTGGACAATGGCCTTAATGACATGCTTTAACTTTTGGCCAGCCCTGAAGGGGTCAGGCAGTTGGACTGGATGATCATTGTAGGTGCCTTCCAACTGAAATAGTCTGTTCTATTCTATTCTATTCTATTCTATTCTATTCTATTCTATTCTATTCTATTCTATTCTATTCTATTCTATTCTATTCTATCCTATCCTATCCTATCCTATCCTATCCTATCCTATATTGCTTTTGTTAGACCCACAAGCACAAGGTGCACAAGGTTCACAAGGTGAGGGAAGGGCACATGGCTGGGCAATGTGCTCCCTTGCTCGAATCATTGGGGTTGGTATGCACTGTGGCTGTCACTGCAGCGTTGGGCCTCCTGTAGCTCCAGGGCCTCCTCACTTAACGTGAATTATAGTATTACCGAGACGGAGGCTTGAAAACAGTTAGGAGTCGTCTTTATAGCTTCAGGTGGAAGTGAGAAATAGAGCTGCTGAAGTGTTTCCTCCTGGGAAAGACTGTGGAGTAAAAATAAACTTTGGGTCAAGCTAAGCGAGGCCATATCTACACGTGTGTGAGTTAGTTTTCTCGCACTCCTGGACTCTGCAGGGTGGTCTGAAGAGCATTGTCCTCCTAGGCAGTCTGAATCTGCCCCCAGTTCCCACCCACCTGCACACCAGCAATATTTGGGATGTCGCCAATACGGCAGAGAGACCAAGACCACCACCACTGCTTTGGCTAAGCACCACACTGCCACGGAGCTGTGCCAATCTGCAGTGCTAGGACCTGATGTGTCCTTTAGTGTTTGGAAGAGGAGCTGGGAACCCCATCACCAGCGCTGAGCAGGGAGACGTGGCATTTAGCGAAGCTTAACTTGCCGCATGGCAGCGCTTTGCATTCAATATTTTACATGTAGCACTGGGACTGTGTGTAAAGATGTTGTCACTAAGCAACAAAACAAGGATTTTGCAGGAGATAGTAGGGTGATACTAAATCTCCTTTCCTCCTCTCCAATGCACTAAGGTCACCAGAACCAGAGTCTTGCCTGTGTGGTAGCTGGGAGCCAGTGGCAGGACTGATAAATAAGGGAAGAGAGGACAACAGTATCACGGGCTAATTCGAACCAGATGTGTCAGGTCAGCCAGGCAGGGCTCTTATTCTCCTCCCAGTGCCTAACCTTGAAATAAGGCAGGCAGCAGAGCAGGGCAGGAGGTGGGTAAGCCTTGAGTGTGTGAAGGATGCACTTGAAAGCAGAAAGGAGGACTTCATCTGCAGCATGGATCCCAGGACTCTCTCTGACCGCTCCAAACCCAGAAACAGAGGGTTAGGTCAAATGGACAAAACGGGATGGTCTAGTTGCAGAACAGTGACACAAAGAAGAGCAAGGGATTACAAAATAAATAAATCTGATGTCAGAAAAAAATTCCCCAAAATTGAAAATCTAAAGAGGCGAGGGGGAAAAGAGGTTTGCAGCCAAGCCTTACAACAGAGCCTTGAGCAGCAACAGCGGTAAGCAAGGCTGATGCAGGGGCTTTTTCAGTTTTGCACGCAGGCGTCTGCCTGGTCTGCGATCTGCGCCCGGCATCGTTGCTCTTTGCATTGCCACCAAAAGAACCAGCCGATATCTCCAGCACAATGCACAGAGGCAAGCTAACCCCCAGTAACAGTGATGGGTGGCATATTTCCATTAGCATCCTATATGTGCAAACAGATAGAGCATTACCTCCCAGCTGCCAAAACACTGCCGCCTTATCTACAGTGCAGCAAGGGGTGCAGGGAAAAGAGAGAGGGAAAATATGACCATGCTCATTCAGTAACAGCTCAAAACGCCTCTCAGATGAGGGTCTCATCAGATCAGGTCTGCACAAAGCCAAGATAAAGCTGCAGCAGGTTTCCCTCTTCCCTGGGACATTTTACATCGGTGGTCCCCAGGAGACGTGTATTTCCCCACCACGTGGCTCCTCGCTGACATACCGCGTGATGTCCTGCTCGCCCGGAAGGTCACTGTGCACCTGGCCGATGGTGTGCAACAGCGAAAAGGAAAAGTACTGGGAATGAGCTGCAGTCCTGGTATTTGTAGCACAGCAGCACTGAAGAGCCCACATGCAAACCCGACTCCCATGGCACGGCACCCCAGGTAGGGAGGGAAAGGGTTTTGCTCCAGCCCACCTCCAAAGAAATGAGGCTCCCGTGCTCATGCTCTTTGCGTGCAGAGGTGTCTCCCTGGGTCCTTTTAAACTTTTAAACACATTTAGATAACTTCATCCACGTTTGACGGGACAGGGCAAGGGGATTTATCTCACCCGAATGCCGTGGTCTGGTAAGTGGATGTCTCCATCTCAATGAGTCACTTTGGCCTCTTTTTATAGCCACTGGCAAAAAACAGGCATTTCGGGTTGGAAACATGACTTTTCTGATGCAGGGTGGGTGTTTCCTCACAGAGCCCCTTTCTCCCTGTGGATTTCCTGGGAGCACACATGACTGCCCTGTAAATCACAACCACTCATCACGTGGCTCCTGTTCATATCGAGTGGTTTTAAACGAAGAGGCTTGTGTTAATAACATCACTGATCCCTCCTGTTGTTTCTCCCAACAGAGCTTGTGTGACCCCAAGCCCCCAATACGGACTGACCGCAAGCTTTAGAGGACATGATTTTATATTGAAACCAACAGCAGCAACATTTGGAGAACTATACAACAGGGAAAAAATCTGGCAGATTTACCCAATATTTATATTGAAAATAATATCCCAAAGCATTTGCATATATTTTGTCTTACTTTTGTGCTAAATTTAAATGCTCATTATCCAAGGGCTTTGTTCTGACACCACAGAAGTGGTTAATGTCTATATACAATTCAAACACTACAGATCTGGGCCAGGTCCCTGCAATGCCCTCATCAGGAAACTTGTAAAGACACAGCCCTGGCCAGGACTTCAGCCAAGTGTGGGAAGACAGGAGTATCTTGTGTCTCTTCCACTAATAAAAAGAGTCTCAAGGGGCTCAGCTCTCCACAGGAGTGAGAGCTGGGATGGGATGGGCAGGCTTTACACCTGTACACCTTCCTCCAGGTTGTTTTTTACATTACAGATGCCATGGTAGGGAAGGAGAAACTTCTTACCTTGTGCTGGGGGTCTGCAGTGGTGGCATCTTCTCTGGTGGCATTGTCTATATAAGCAAATGCCCACAGCTGGCTGTAGGGTTTATTTTAACGAATTAAATTATCCTGTTCAAGTCTCATTTCACGGCTCTTCTGCTCTGCTCTTTACTTACTTTACACTCACGTTACCTTTGCTCCTGTGCTTCCTCCAGGGATCTGCAGACACTCTGGCTGGCAAGGTGACATCCTTCAGGGGTGACATCCTTCTGCATCCCTGGAGCCCATACCCTCAAGTGACACAAAACATATTTGCAGGCAGAGGGGAGCACATCCAAATGCCACACTTGTTCCATGAACCATTTTTAATTCTCAGGAGCCCGTGGCCTCTCTCAAGCCAGAGGTGAAGGAAAGCACAATCATTATTGAACTGGTGATTTGAGAGGTATGTAAATTTTTTTTAGAAAGAAAAAAAAAAAAAAAGATGAAAGGGGAAAAGTTCCCTGTTTCACACTTCTTAAGGTCACACTTCATATTATGGTTCCATTTATAAAGAACACATAAATGCTTAATACATGTTTAAGTGATTGATGAATCATTTATTGTATATTGCTATTGAACTGTTGGTCTCTAGAGCTGTGACTTAACCATCTATAATACCTGCAGCTGCTGTATATACAGCCATCGATAATGTTGGAACACAAAGTATTTGTGTGCATAACGTGCTTACCACATCTAACATTTATGAATGCTTTATAAACAATTTATAAATGAAATCTTAATATACAGTGTAACCTATTTTTAATGTCATGGCAGTTACATAACCCATTTGGCCTTGATTCATCTCAGTTAACTTCAGGAATACTGTGGAGGTGTCTCTGGTTGTAGCCCTGTACCATTTCTCTCTGCATTTCTACCCCCCCTTCCTCCCACTGCTTATTTACCCCTGTGCCGCCCCGAAGAGTGCTGCAAATGTGTCTGTGAGGGATGCTGCAACCTCGCAGGCTTCAAGAGTCTGTGCAATGATCGAGCTGCACATCAATAACTCCCTCACACGTGTGTACACACTCAAGGAAAATGCTCCCCTGCCTTTTCTTTCCCTTTTTCAAGCCAAACCCATTGCACGGGTTAAGCCTGGTGCGGCCACACGAAGAGGTGAATCAGGCAAAGGGATGGGGAGGGAATGGCATCTGTGCTCTGGATCTGAGCTGTTGGGAAAGGAGATGGTAGGCAGATGCCTAAACTGGACCATGGCATCACTTCAGCCATCGCCTGGACTGTTCTGTAAGAACATGGGCAGACTTTGGATAGCGAAGGGCCCTGTTTCTGTCACAGATTAGTGATGACATCCTCATGGCCATTAACAAGATGCTCATTGTTAAACCATTTCAATAGTTGGCCTGATTTCTTTCTGGCAGTGTCCACGTTGTTTTGTTCAAACTGAATACATGCTGAAAAGGGGCTGAAATCACCCTTCTTCAGTCATGATATCAGAGTATATTGGGCCATAATGAATTCTTCCCTTCAGAGGATCCAGCGATCCCTCATCACAAAAGTGGTGCTGTGTTTCCTCATTGTTAACATATGCCTTCCCTTATGCCAAGTAATTTCTGAGCAGTTCCTGGGGAGTTTTCCTGTGGATGTGGAGATGGGGAGGTGGAGACGACGCTGGTGCAGCCTGTGCTGGTACCAGCCCCTGGAAGAGGAACACTTGGAAGAGCAACTGCAAGCAGGAGGTGGTTGAGCACCTGTCTCGCCTAGTATGCAGCTACTGGGCACAGCCTTCGGGTATGACGTGATTTCCCAAGCAAGCCTACGCATGATTTATGCCTTCAAGGTTCATTACTGTGCTTGGTATAGATATACACTGAGCACATACTGCCCTGGAAGGATCTTCTGCACTCCCAGGCTTGTATAAATCTATCCCTCACATATTAAAATAGCAGTGCCAGATTTTGATGAGATGTCTTCTCCTTGTACCAGGGCTCCTGGGAGCCAGTGGTGATGGCCCATGCAACGTAATGGGACAGGGGCCTCAATCTCAAATTTGCGGGTTCAGATGCAGATTGTGCATCTGGACACAGATTTAGCAAGTTCCCCAGGCAGATACGTGACTGAATTAGCTGTAATCAGTGGGTCTATTAATGTGCTTAACATTAGGCACATGCTTAGATATCTTGCTGAATCAGGAACACAGGGACAATAAGTAATCGATATATCCACATACAGCACAAGTCCCAGTGGTGTTACAGAAATGATGCATCATGAATGTAGTAGCCTAAGAATCACTCCAACAAGCAACACCAGATGGTAATAAAATAGACAAGGTCCCATTCAACTGAAGAATCTCAAGATGCTTTTAAGAAAGGATACGAGAGCCAAACTCCAGTTTAACAACTGAAATAGGGTTTGAAGCAATTTTTTTCCCCAGTAGATGACCAAGGTGTTAGGAAGACTCTGATGGAGATGTAGAGGAAGGAGACAGAAAAAGAAAGGGACATGTTGATCCTTTCTGTTGGAAGAAACCAAAGAAAAACAGAAAAGCAGTGAGTGGAAGAGCTGGTGGGAAGGATGAGGTGAAAAAGAGAGGTGAGAAACCAAGAGTTAAATAGAAAGATGCCAGATAACCCAAGGGCCTATGCCCCAGAATAGTCTAAACTGCAGAAGTAAACATGTATCATTGAACACTGAACATGAAAATTGTCCAGATCTACGTGTCTTCTGTATTAAGAAAACAGCATTAGTGTTTACAAACCTCTGCAAAGCATGTACCGGTAGGAAAGCCTTCAAATCAAGGATACGAAGCTACTAGAGAGTGTCCAGAGGAGAGCCATGAAGATGGTGAAGGGTTTAGAGGGGAAGCCGTACGATGAGTGGCTGAAGTCACTTGGTCTGTTCAGCCTGGAGAAGAGAAGACTGAGGGGGGACCTCATCGTGGTCTACAGCTTCCTCACAAGGGAAGGAGGAGGGGCAGGCGCTGATCTCTTCTCCCTGATGACCAATGATAGGACCCGAGGGAACGGCAGGAAGATATGCCAGGGGAGGTTTAGGTTGGATATTAGGAAAAGGTTCTTCACCCAGAGGGTGGTGGAGCACTGGAACAGGCTCCCCAGGAAGGTAGTCACGGTGCCAAGCCTGACAATATTCAGGAAGCATTTGGACAACACCCTCAGACATATGGTGTGAATTTTGGGGTTGTCCTATGCAGGGACAGGAGTTGGACTCGATGATCCTTGTGGGTCCCTTCCAACTCAGGACATTCTATGATTCTATGAAATCCCACCTGTGCCCAAACAGCTGAATTGCAAGCCCAGAGCTCTGGACAGTATGCTTAACATCCCGCAGAGTTGGCAGACAGCACTGTTGTAGCGTGCGTAGTGCAAGTAGGATGGATGCATAGTCCTGTTTCAGTGAGAGACAAGGTGCCCACACCCAGGAAGGGAGCCAGGGGATCCAAGGAAGTGAGAGTGCAGCTGGCTCTCACTAAGGAAAGCTTAAGAAATTGTAGATTGGGAACACAAACACGGGAGCCTCAGGAGTGTTCGACAGAAGGAGCTCAAACAGGGCTGGTCATCAGATGGTGCACACAAAACAAGTGCTTCCGATCAGTCTTCCCAGACATACCACCTCCATAAGTGGTCCCCCTTCCAGCCTTTGAGCTGTTTCTTCAGAGGATGGAAAGAATCATAGAATCATGGAATGGTTTGGGTTGCAAGGGACTTCTAAGGGTCATCTAGTCCAACCCCCTGCAATGAGCAGGGACATCTTCAACTAGATCAGGTTGCTCAGAGCCCTGTCCAGCCTGACCTTGAATGTTTCCAGGGATGGGGCATCTACCACCTCTCTGGACAACCTGTGCCAGTGTTTTGCCACCCTCATTGGCAGTACTAGGACACTGAGGCATAAGTAACCTTTCACGCGAGTGCCTCTCTCTCCCCTCAGCTGACAGTTAAGGGACACTGACACAGGAGCCACATCATGGAGCATACATCTTTCATCAGCTCTGAGGTCACCTAGGAAGAGAAAGTTTGAGTGAAGCTGAAATTTCAGTTTCAGGGTCAAATACATTCTTTCAGAGACAGAATGCAGCATCAAGAGATATGTTATTATTACCAGTAAAAACACACAAGAGCACTGTCAAGTATTATAGACAGAAGAGACAGGCAGAGGTGTAAATAACACAAGATAAGTATTTATTCAGACAGTTAAATTTACACAACTTATGCTTCTCCAATGCATACATATATTGGACCAACGTCTGCTCTCAGCAATGGTGATTTAAATTAGGAATGATTTAATTCAACCAAGTGGGATCATATCAAATTTACATCTGTGTAACAATGCACAGTTTGGCTCATCGTGTTCAAAATAATAGCTGGGTGGTTCAGAGAAATAAAAACAAGTTTACCATTCCAGAAAAGGAGAGCAGATCAGAAAAGTATCACCCTTTTTTCAAGCACTGCAAGGACCAATCCTGACAGCAATCCCAGTGAAAACTTCCATTAAAAAAGAAAACCAAAAGCGATGCAGTATTCTCATTTCAAGTACCTTCCCCTCACCCTTCTCCAAATTACGCTGACACTTAAATATTCTCCTTCTGGACAAGTCATAAATGATCCCCAGAAGGAAGAATTTCTTGTGTTTCGTCTCTCTCACCAAGACAAGTAGAAGTGTGAGAAAATTGGGAAAGATATCATAAATGCCAAAAGCAACTAAGCATCAAAGCTGACAAGGGACAGAGTGGTCTACTATATAATGAACAGATAGACCATTAAGGGTCAGCTCGCACATAAGAACTTATATTTATGAGCACATATGGCAGATTTATAATGGCATATTGGAAATACGCAGCTTGCTTTTGTTATAATAAAACCTGTCCCATTCCAACAGCTTCAGCAGGCTGTGGATCAGGATCCTTCATCAGTAAAGGGCACAGGAGTGCTGCATCCCAGTATAGGCTTCACAGAACAAATATCCTCTGTTCTCAGAGAACGCTCTCAAAAATAACCTAGGAAACAATCCCTTTTAGCTGGGTAAGCTGAAGCATCCTGACTGCAACAGCATCCGTTTCACAATATTTTTGTTTCAAATGCAATGTGGTCCTTACAAAGCCTTAGCTGTATTCCTAGCATCTGCAGATTATCTGCTGGGAATACTGAATAAAACCCAATTTGGATTTTGCTGCAACAGTGTTGTGTAACATAGTACAGAGACACATGTCAAAAGCAAGCTTTTATGGAGAAGATTAACTGGTTTAATTCCTGCTCTCCCGGGATCTTATTTTTCTGCGTATATGCCTATGTAGTCACAGAGAATTCAGCCTCATGGTACAAACTGGTCAACTGAGCTCCACTAACACAAAAACCATGACCAACTCAGCTGCTTGGACCCTCTTTCCATGGGTGTCTCTGGCCCAGAACCACCGTGCAAGTCTAAGGAACAGTTTTCTTATTGGACATTGCATGCTGGCAGCTCACAGAGTAGTACATCATTGCAAGTAAATCTTCAGTTGGTCTCAGATTTCCATCAGTTTAAGACTGAAGACTTCTACTCTGGCATTCCAAGCTGTATACAGAGCCACAGCTCAAGAGCAAACACTGATAACATTGCCACAATACAGTTTTTTAGAGATAATACCCTGCATACACTGGAAATATAGCTATCATGCTATAGCTACAGTTCCATCAAATTAGAAATATATTTAGGATGAATACATTACAGTCATTTGCAAACATGCAATGAATTGAGTTTTGAGCACTGTTGCTCCTGTGGAAAACACCAGTCACATCTAAAAGCACAACTGGGCATGGTGCAGAGAGCCAGAATGAGCTATCTGGGCTAGTGCTCCACAGCATGAGCAGGACGGACCAGGTCGGGCATGAAGTGGTGTGCCCACATTTGGATGAAGCCTAAACAAACAAAAAATCTGCAAAGAGGTTGTGCGCGTAGATTTAGCACGTATAGAGCTAACTGGAGTGGCCCTGCCACATCTTGGTTTATCCACCCCTGAAAGTATACTACCGCCAAATTTAAGAGCTGCAGGCTGTAAATTTAAGAAAAGATTGAGACAGGTTTGAAACATATGGTCCATGAAATAATATATTAATCATACAGCTAAGACATCTCCCTGCTTTACCTGGGGTAAATGCAGGTTTCTTTGTACAAAAACATTATTCTGAAAGACAACAGGCTAAATTTTCAGTACATTCATCAACTACTTTTATGGTCAGGAATTCCATGGCCTTAATTGCCTAATAACTAAACTTAATCATTCTAAAAAAAAGAAGGAAAACAACCACCACATAATCAAGCCCAATCTATTAGCATGAAAAATCTGATCAGAAGAGTTTGCAAAAACTCATGCAAAGTGATATTAATGACCAGCTGATTAATTCTGGTGGCTCTTTAAGTGTCTGCAAACATTTCAAGCAATTGTGATTGTATAAAACAGAACTGTGAAAGCCCAAATTCACAGGCAAGCCCTAGGAAACCCAACAGTTGGCTTAGTTCCTTTCTCAAGGACAAAACTCTTTAGCTCTTCATTGTCTTCTTTCATTTCTTGTTCATAGATCTAAAAAACTAAAGGCAGTGACTTTACCAGGAGCAAGTGGCACTGGGCTCAGGGGAGGAAGAGAATAACTGGAGGCACATTTGCTATTCTTACTTCCAGTAACACAGGAAAAAGCATCACTACTGCTACTTACTACCAAAGACACTGAATACTGAGCAAACAAGTGAACAAGAACAAGCCTGTGAACGAATCTAAGAGAGAACTACACCTCAAGGGTACATGCCATGGGTCCAGCATAAGCCAGGAGGAATTTCATACAGATATACAATTCGTGTTGAAAAATGCTAAAATGGGATTATTCAAGTTGGAATTGAGACCTTCAAACACATGGTTAAATTCGTCCCTCTTAAATTCAGCCCTCAAGACCCTTTCAAACCCACTGATATCAATAGAGTATATGAAAGTATAATGCATATATTAGCAGTTTCAAAGGCTTTTTGGAAACAGAGGAAAACTCTAGCATAGTTATAATCTCTCTCTCTCTCTCTCTCTCTCTCTCTCTCAAATTAGCTAAAGCAGCTGCCCAAATGACTATCAGCCAATTCAGAAAGTGTTCAGCTGTTCCTCCAAAGTAGGGAGTGTGGCCCGGGGTTGGACAGAAACAAGCTGGGGTCAAGCAGAGGATGTGCCAAGCATTTCTGTGCTCTGTGGTTAATCAAACAGCACACAGTACATTTACGGTTTAGTTTGGACAATAGGCTCCATAGCACGGATGTGGACACTAGGAAGGCAGAACCAGGAGAGAGGTAGCTCTCTGCTGCAGTTGTCTTCATGGAATTTGATATTCAGGTAGAAATCGCCTGTGTAGAGAAAGAGGAGTGCTCCAAAGTACACAGAGTCTTTGGTCGGCTTCACCTGGAAAAGAGAACATGGAAATCAGTATAAGAAAATCAGCAACAAAACAAAATAATTGCACTTCACAATTCACTAGCTCCTTCAAATGATCTCAAAGTACTCTAGATTCACATCTCAATGTTGCCTTCACACAAAAAGGAGTAAAGATCTTGCCCCTATTCTAGCAACGGTAAAACTGGAGCACTGAAAATTAAATCCTGTATTATTCTCTCATGCAGCAAAGCTGTGGCACAGCTCAAACCAGAATACAGATCTTCAGGAGTCACTGATTCCAGAACGGAGTTGGTTTAAGGCCGAGGTCACCCAAAATCTTTCCTTAGACTGCGTTTAGCAACATCTGTATTAAAGGTCTAAATCATGTCTCTGAACTCATGTTAAACACATGGTTAAACACCATTTAACAACTTAGCAAAAACTAAATTCATCCCAACTTATTATTCAGACACAACCTGACTGCAAATTCTAATCAGGAATCTTTAATAGTCACTATCATTGAAGTAATTAAATTTAGCAAGAAACATCCCACAAAAAGTAGCCACCCTGATTTAACTCATCCAGATTAAATACAGAGTTCACACTGTTTCTACATTTATATATCTCCCTTCATCACAAAACTATTTACAATCCATATCTTTACAACAAATAATATATGTCAGTCCATCATTTCAGCAAGACACTTAAGTAATTTCTAACTTTAACAATCCCACGACTGTTCAGCATGTGATAATGTCTGAATTAACATCTGCTTCCACAAGATGTTAAATCCAGTTTCAGGGTGCCTAGAATTGGGTTAAAGTTGCTGCAAATGCAAAACATGGAATCAGCACAAAGCCATTCCATTGGATGGAATTTATTCAAAAAATTGTGAAAAGGCAACTTCATCCCAGCAGAAAAGACCCAATAAAGGGCACCTGATGCTCCTCAGTACTGGTCTTCCCTCAGCCAAGACCATCTTACCGGTTCCTTTCTGCTCTCTGGACCCTGAAACCATCAACTCAGGATATACTCATGGGGTAATCCCTACTTTCATGGGTAGGCCTGGGCCCATGTGTTTTCTTTTTTACTTGAATACTCATTGGTAATGGGCCTTTCTTTGGTCATCTCCAAACACCTCAGTGTCCATCATGTTACAGAGTCCAGCGTTGATTCCAAATGACAGCATGACATACCACTGGTCAGCCAAGCTGAGCCCCAAGCCCAACCACAACAGAAACTCTGGTGTTGGATCTAGAAACACTGAGCTGTCCAGATGTGCTGGACTTGATTGGATTCAGGGGGAGAAAACCTTTGCAAGGGACATCACTAGGAACCAATGGGACATTATGACGTCGAACAGTGAAGGGATGGGGCTAAGGCTCCGAGACAAGTTATCAGGATTCTTGCCCACTGTAAAAAATGTGGTCATATGTTAAAGTGGGACATCAACAATGGGGTATTAACTGGGAAAGTGTCTATGGACACCATTTGCTGAAGGGCATCTTGCCATTGCATAGGAAGACCAGAACAAGGATGATGACTAGATCATGGTGGGGGAGAGGGGGGAGATGACCCACTAGAAAAAGTTTTGAGGGGTGTGGGGCACCTCAAGAATATGGCAGAGAGCTGAAAATTGCCTGCCACCACCTCCAGTGAGGAAGGTTCTCTGTAGCTTTCAGATATGAGGGGAATGAGCTGTTTGTTTCCGTTTTCTCCTATTCTAGGTTTTTTTGGACCTTCATCGCTGGGTCCTTTAGCCAGCAGACACGCACCTCGCATAGTCCCCTGGGGTATCAGGCTTCTTTGTTGAACCTCCCTAAATTGCTGCTCCTGCACAGGGGCCTGGCTGTTCACAAGCAGCAACATCATCAGAGCTGGCAGAGCCCAGGCTCCCTTTGGCTTTGGTGCTGAGCACTTTTGCTGACCTACAGCAAACTTGTATCAGCATCGTATCATCCACGTGAATGATCAGAGCAGCCACAGCTGTTCTCCTGACCCTGTCCTTGGCATCTCCCCTCCCGTTCTTGCCCTCTGGCATTGTGTCTGGACATGCAGAACAACATCAAGCAGTCTCCCCTCTTGCTTCCTTCCCCTCCTCCCGGGGCTGCCTGCCTTATTTCCACCTCACTGGAACTGATGCAGACTTGCATCCAGAGGAGGACAGCAGCAGGCACTAATGCAAGCAATGGATGGAGGCAAACAGCAAATGAAGCCTCCTCAGGACCCATACCTTTTTCAAGTTCCCGTCCATTTTTCCTAATTGAGCTGCACCATGAAGAAATATCTGTGACAGCATTGATCAGAGCCCTTGACTAGAAGGAAGGTGGCTTCAGGTACAACAGCATCAACACAGTCTTTTCACTCATTTGAAGTTCTGCCTACATGGTTGCTCATTTCTCCTGCCTTTACAGCATAAGTCTCTGCACCAGTCATCAGTTTCTTCATCATAAGCGAGAAGAGCCAGTGAGGCAGGCCGTGGTATGCATCCAGTTATGCCTGCAGCCCGTCTCCCTGTGCGCAGTATGCACAGATCAGACAACAACGTTCACGGTTTAGGGACTATCCACATCTGTATGACCACTTGTACAACCTCTACTCTAATCAACACTTGTGGTTTGGGAAAGAAACAGAGAAGCAAAAGTAGCTTGAAACCTTTGCACTGTTGAGATGCAAGTGGCTTTGCAGAAATTACAAGAAGCTTCTTCCAAAATAATAAACAACTTCGGAAAGTAAGGCTGCCTCTCCAGTGGGGCTGCCTACAAACATTCCCAGAAGACCATGAGTACATCAGCAGCAGTCAGGTCAGTAGAGGGCAAGATCCAACCCAACTGGTACACTGGGCACAGGACTAATTTTGAGGTTAAACCACCTACATTTAGGTGTCTCTCTGCACACTAGGTATCCAAGCTCCTACTACAGTTAGCAGACATCTAGTCAATGCAGCCAGTGAGGCAAACACAGAATGGTCTGCCTGGCCAGCCTATAGCGTCAGGATACAATTGCCTAAACATAGGCACCTCGTGACTTTTGGGATGACCTAAGGCACTGAGACATCTGCACAGGGCTGGCCGGATTTACAGGATGATTTATAGGAGGATTTCTGGCAGTAGTGGAGGCCCATAGCACCTAAATGATGGTAGACACCTACTTTTAGGCAACTGAATCTCACCCCTGGTGTCTATGTTAGTGCAAGCCAGGTTCTACCAGCTGCAGACTCCATCTCTATTGACTAATGGGAGCTTAGCTGGCCAGCATCCATGGTAACACCTACTCATTGAGATGTGTCAGTCTGGGACTGAATCCACCCAAATGTCTGTAAAGTGGATCTCCACATCTGAGCCAGCTGTTCAACCCAAGGATTCATCTGATCAAATGTAGAACGAGGTAAAATATCCCTTAAACTCCATCAGTTCTGGTGACTACCTCTCCACTGCCTGTGAAGGGAGCTCAGGGTGACTTGTTCAGATGTGTACACAAGTCAGACGTTTCCCGCCATAGCTGACAGTACACATCATCCCACTGATTGCAATGCATGATCCAGCTAACCTACAAGAAACATGAAGACCACATCCTCATGCCTGATCCAACCCAAATTTGTATTGTCATTCAATCTAGCAGGACTGCTGAGTCGAGTTGGAGTTGAAACAGATTTTACTAAAATTCCATCAAATCATGGAAACCAAAGATGGGAAGCTTCTACCCCAGAAAAAAATGACTGAAGAATCAAGAAAAAAATGCCCACATTACTCCTCTGTTCCACTGAGACAGAAGAAAAATTAAGTTTCTAGCTCCATCCTAATCCTTCCCCGATGCAGGCTACCATGTGGGACTGTGATTGCTTAGAACTAATTACTACTTATTTATACTGCTGTAGTACTCAGGGAGCTCAGTTGGAGATTAGGGCTAATGCCAGCTACTGTTCGCTGCCCCAAAGAGTTTACAGTGCGAGTGAAACAGTGCCAAGAAAACTAATTTGTTCCAGATGGGCCACAGAGGATCTGCCAGAAGTGAGCAAATGTTCATCATAGCTTCTGAGCTGATTCAAAATGACCATCTACTAATGAATTTCTCCTCGTCTTCCACTACTAATCACTTGAGCTAGTGCGTGATCATACACGCAGGAAAAAAACCTGCTTGAGAATAGTAATGGCAAAAGCAGGAACAACAAGAAAAGATGAATTGTTGGTAGTTACAGGAATCTCCATAGGAGATATTTTTTTTGTTTTTAATTTCGCAAGCAGCAACTCTGTCTGATCAACTAATTAGTCAAAAAAACCATTGGTTAAGAACTAAGAATTTTTAATAATATGGCTAAAGCTAAACTTTCAGGATGTGAAGTGAGATAAAAAATAAATCAATGCAATGTATTTTAATGGGTGGGGGTCCACCATGTTATCTCATGTTTCAAAACCCTGCACTGAACAAAAATGTCTACTATCTAAATGATAACTGATGAAGTCACTTTTTCCTGTTAAATACAGACACAGAAAGGTAAGGTTAACTGAATTAGAAGTTGTGCTTAAAAATAAAGATTTTACTTAATTTAAAATGCATGGAAATATCTCAATAGCCTTTAAAATTTTCAGTAAAAGAATTTGCTTTTTGAAGTAGTATATCCCAGCAGAGACTTTGTGACACAAACCCAGCCTGCTGCGTTGCATTGAAATAAGAGCATAAAAAGGTGAATAAGCACTCATTACGTTACTTCCAAGATAAATCATCTAACCTGGACTTCAAGCCACAAGAAAGAGAAATACAAAATCATATGACTTTTACCCTTTAAACAATTTATACCCATACTGCGAAGCAGCATGTGCATGCTGAAAATTCCTGTATATGTCCCCTGTCTTCCAGATAGCAGCAGAAACTGCTTTGAAACTTTTTAGTCTGGAAACAAAAATAGTTGTGATTTGCTGAGCACCAGTCTTAGTATGAAATCAACATTTAGGAAAGCAGAGGGGTTTGGGGCTTTTTTCCCCCAAAGAAATCACATTCAATTGAGCACCAATAACGTTGTATTTTCTGCATCAGCATGAGAACAGACCAGATTTTCAGGGCGTGAGAAGTATCTTCTCTTGCTGTAATACCTGATGCTCCCACTTGTTCTTGACCATCCACTACTGATACGCCAAACCATACGCTAGCTCTCCATCCTTCCTCCCACCCAGCTTGGCAGTGCAATAAATCATGTCACCACCTCCCTGCCAGTGTCAGTGGAAAGTCAGCCCAATTAGCTTAAACTGCTGACGACCGTAGTTTTTGCTAAACTGGCCAACTTTGCACGAAAACAAATGCTCATGCCACCTCTCCCACTGGGTCTGCTGGGGAAGAGGGGAGCGTCTTCCTGCAGAGAGGCAGAAACAAGCAGCTGGGAAACCGTAGCATCTCAAGCCACCTCCATTAAACAAGCAAAATAACCATGTGCCCATGTCCTCAGTTTATAAAAATAATGGGCACTTGTTTAATAGCTTTGAAAGAGCAGCACTGAGTTACAACAGCACGGAATCTGATCCACTGCCTCAGCTTTCATTTATAAAAAAGAAAAACTCTGATTTTCTTTCATCTCACCCAACCATGAGCTGCTTCAGTTTCTTAACCAGCATCTGTCTGAGTTTCTGCCAAACTCGGAGCACAAACACAATTCTGAGTATGTTCATTCTTCCTTGAAGCATCAAATGGACAAACCAGGACTTTCTTCTTGTCCCCAAAACAGGTGCAGCTTTCTGAAATCTTTTTTTCCGTTACTGAATTAGTTATTACGGGGGATGAAAGGGCCTCTGACAGCATTAGATACACTGTTTGAAGAATTTTCTTCCATGATCAGGGCTCTATGCCTCAAAGAAATATGACTAAGCATTTTTTCTGGGACCCTGTGTAGGGCAAGTAACAATACTACATACCGTGAAATATAACATTTTTTGTCTAAGAGTCGACATTTTCTTCATTTCACCTTTTTGGATGAAAAGGAGGACAAATAGCAGAAAATGACTCTATTTTTAATTTATCAGGGACTGTGTTTACAGGAGAAATGTCACAATACTGAGCAACGGGGCAAAAGCGGAGACCGTAACGTATGAGAAGGCTGCCTGGGCAGGCACAAGAGATGTGACCTCCTGACTTTTTGCCCCGTAGGAGACTCAATCAGAAGGTAAGAATACATCATGCTGACATCTCCCTTTTCCCTCATTAGCCTGGAGGGTCAGACCCTTCGGCAGCTGGGCATCCAAACACTGCCACTCTGATTAAAAACCCCACATTGTCAGAAAGAGAGTCAAAGAAAGCCATCTCTTGATTATTTCTGTTGACATATTTAAATTATTCAGCTAAGAATATAGTTAGTCCCCATTAAAATTCAAGTTGATGGTGTATTCCATGCTCATTAGCTTTTTGAAATATTTTTTTTCCCATGATGCATAATTGAAAAATGTGCATGGTGACTATCCCCGTGGTTAACCTTTAATTTCCTTCTTACTAAGGTTCACTTGAAAATTCAGTTTTGACAGGTACATTTTATTAGCTATCCGAAGAGCTGACCTAAGCAAAGGTCCTAAGCTCTATCCCAAACACTCACCCTCTTCTTCATGTTTATTTTATAAGTTACCAGAAATACTACTTATTCCACTCTGCAGTACTGTCCGTATGTTTTTTATTCCTGTTTTTTTGTTGTTGCTGTTTTTAGGGGAAGGGTGTGGGAGAGAGTAGTTTTATCTGTATTTTCAGTGTCTTGCCTTAGAAGCAAAAAGCTCCTAGATTTGAATTTCTTAAAGAAGAATTTGAGAAAAAAATAAAAATCTCGATTGTTCTAAAAAGAGATTTTTTTGTCCCATTTTAAGCACGTTTTCTATTTTTCTTTATGGTTTTATGACAGTACGCTAAGTGACAAGGAAATGAACCAGCTCATCATATTGGTCATTAATGTTTATCATTTTCTTTTTGCAGTCTGTTGCATTTCCTCAGGACCTGACTGAAACTGATTTGCTGAGTTCCTTGGCTCAGCCTGGGGAATATTTCTTACGGACTAAAGAGAAAAAGTTACTTAAAATCTATTACTGCAGGCTGCACTGGATGGCTCAAGGGAATGGCAATATGGTATTAAACATTTTATCTAGGTTACCCATTCACATTTAGTCAGATCTGAAGTGACCAAAAGTTACTGTCTCTGATAGTTTACTAGTGGTTTACATGATGGGAAATTACAGTCTTAAACCATTTCAGAGAGGTAATTCTATATCCCCAAAACTAGCAGCACCTTTCGCAATAGCTGCCATAATTGTGGTGCTTTCCAAAAATTAATCTGCCTTAAAATGCACAATTGAATAATGAAGCTCTTTTCTGCAAATGCACATCACCCAGAATGGTGATCCATTTGATAGAAAGACTTACTGAGTCGATGTAGAAGGTGTTGGATCCCACGAAGGTGATAGCATCTTGCAGCTCATAGTTGTGCACCCCGTTTTGGTAATCCTGGTAGGGCGTCACAGTGAGAGCGAAGGGCCCCACGCTATGTTTGCTCCAGTTGGTCAGCTTCACCTCCAGCGGGATGGGGTCCCCCACTTTGCAGTCCACCACGATATCGCAGTCGCAAAGCTTGCCGTCAACAAGGATATCTGCAAATCAAGAAAACAATTCCACAATATGTTGAATTCCTGCTTTAGAAACTGTATTACTCTTGATTAGAAGCTTAACAGGAAAAAGTAACCTAAATAAAACCAAGAACGCGTGACGGTTAACCTTAGGAAAGAAAACCCAACACTGCAGTGTTGTGTAGGGTAATGTTGCAGGGAAACTACTTGCAACAACCAGTTTATGAAGGTCTGATATCTGTCCACAGCTGTTGAAAAAGCAATGAAAAAACCCAATTATGATCTATACACAGGCATCCAAAGATATCTTTTTAACCTCCTCCCTTGCAGGCCAAAGCCACAGACAACTTCTCATGCTTCTCCTGCAAATCAACAGCATCAGGTGAAAGGAAATACCAACAGGAATCATCACTACAAATGGTAGCTAGATAGATCCAGGGCTGGATGACCGTGTTCACATGTTACAGCCAGAATAAATCCTCCTGTATGGAGGTGACCTTTTGGAGCAGGACAGACACTGCCAGAATTTGCAATGTAATACATATATTAAAGTCCGGATTAAAAGGAAAAAAGGGATTTTAAAATTATACAGCAGTACTACGAGCTTGTTCACTCTTTGCGCTTTAATTCATTCTGGGATTTCTATTTTTAACTTTCTGCTTTTCTTTCCCTTACTGGGATAGCAGAAAATGTAAAGCCTCTAAATTGGTTACTGCTGGGACAACGGCAGCTGGAGTAATGTGTCCACTAACCTTGCCCATTTGCTTTTACCGAACCAAAATGTTTCATTACCAACACACCATGAAATTGCTAGTCCAATTCCCCGCTCTGAAAGGGTTCCCAGTTGTGCAGTATTACTGTATTTTTCAGATAAGGATTTTCTCCGATGCACTATTAATACAGGAACATTTCTGCTTCACTATGGGTTCATGTTCAGAGATAAGAGAAAGCCCTGGGTACACGTAAGAAAGCATCCTCTGTGTGAATACCTGTCCCCACAATCTCATACGCCCGTGAGGCATTTCGATCACTCTTCGGTCGCTTGCCTTAAGACATGCAGCGTATTATTCCTCTGCTAACGATGCTGGATTTACATTAGTAATATCCCCTCTTCAGGAAAAGACAATAATTTTATGCTTCAGGAGCTTTCACAGAAAAAAAACATTTTACACCAAAGTGATTTTTGGCTTTTACTTATTTTTGTTTTGTTGCCTTAGATGAGAAACTACAAAATGATGCACGTCCCAGAAAGGGACATTTATTCCAGACGTCAGGTCAGCAAAGCTGAACTACCCAGATGAAACCTCATCCTTAACCAAAGCTGCCCAAATGCAGCAGCAAGTCCCAGATACAAGAGGCTTGGCAGAGTGCTAAAACCCATGCTGGTGTCCCAGTTGGAACAGTCCCTGTGCCAAAACTTTCCTTTCCAAAGGAGATGCTCAGTTTTTGACAACGAGACCACTGGTGAGGCCACACCTGGAGTACTGTGTCCAGTTCTGGGCTCCTCAGTACAAGAGAGACATGGACATACCGGAGAGAGTCCAATGAAGGGCCATCAAGAGGATGAAGGGACTGGAGCATCTCTCCTATGAGGAAAGGCTGAGAGAGCTGGGACTGTTCAGCCTGGAGAAGAGAAGGCTCAGGGGGGATCTTATCAATGTATATAAAAACCTGAAGGGAGGGTGCAAAGAGGACAGAGCCAGGCTATTTTCCGTGGTGCCCAGTGGCAGGACCAGAGGCCATGGGCACAAACTGAAACACAGGAGGGTCCCTCTGAACATCAGGAAACGCTTTTTTACTGTGAGAGTGACCGAGCACCAGCACAGGTTGCCCAGGGAGGTTGTGGAGTCTCCATCCTTGGAGATGTTCAAAAGCCATCTGCACAGGGTCCTGGGCAGCTGGCTCTAGGTGGCCTTGCTCGAGCAGCAGGGCTGGACTAGATGGCCTCCAGAGGTCCCTGCCAACCTTAACCGTTCTGTGGTTCTGTGAAAGGAAGTTATAATCACCATTGCATTTTAGGAAAGGGCTAGAAAACCTGTTTGAGATTGGATTTCTTTTGCAGTAGCACACTCTAACGTTATGGGCTCTCCTGCCCAAAATGATTGAATTGCTTCTTGCAGAATTGCCCTAAGATCATGGAGGTGAAGCAGTGGTTATAATGGTATCTCATTATCTGGGATTAACTGACTGGAATGTTTCAAAACACAAAAATGTGTGCATGTGTGTGTATAATCTTTATGCTTCCCAGCCTCCTGCCACAGAAGTGAAGTCCAGTTGCTTCCTCCAAAAGAAATGCATTTGTATCAATTCATGACTTTATATCAGTTTACATTTTCAAGCTTCTCCCTGCAAGGTAAATGCTTTCATTTAAAAAAAAAAAAATATTCTTTTTTTTCTCTGGTTCCTCCAGCCAGCAGGTCTCCCAGCTGTGAGAATGGTTAGCTCCCCAGACCAGCATGAACCTTCAGAAATACTCAGTAAGCTAAGTGGATGAATCTTTATTTTCAAGCTGCTCATCAACTTGCCTTTTAGCTTTAAAATTCAATACCCTGCTGTAGGAATTGTAAATGGACCCTTTGCCCTCTGTCTCCACCTTTGTATGTAGTAATAGCTCAGAGCATTGCTTCCCAATATCTTCATGTGAAAACAGAAAATCCAAAGAAAAGGGAAGCAATTAAGTCTGCCCAACCAGATTAATTTTCTTTCGTATTCCCCAAAAAATTCAATTCATTTAAGATTGATTTAAGACCATGTGTGCACAAGCGTGCTTGTGTACATATTGAAAGATTATTTCCTTCCCTCCCAGCACACCCTTCCCTCTTGCAGTACCGAAGCCAAGGATCTCAATGAGATGTCAGATGAGAAAACAGAGATGGCTGGCGGGCAAAATACTATGGAAAGGAGTGTTTAAAAACAGTCCCCTTTCATCAGAGAGAACAGCTTGGTTTGACAGGCAGCTTTACTCCCTTCCTGACACAGAAAACATCTCATGGACCATACGGATTTGCTTTAATATTTTCATCCATGAACAGAGGAAAAGCCATGTGTACAGGGTCCCATTTCTGCAGATTCAGCTCACTCACACAGATGGCATATAAAAGCTGAGACTGCTCACACCACTGCTGTGAGAGTGAATCATTATTGGCTTCAGCATACAGTAGCTCTGAATCAGAAGACACAGTCGCTAGCACAGAAGACAGTGGTGGCCGTATCTCCATCTTCCAAAGATTCAGATACAAGATAAACAGTATTGCAGAAAATTAGAAGGAACAAGTTTAATGCAAACAGCACATATAAATTACATAAAAAAGGTGGAAGTGTAAACTCTGGCTATCAGGGCAAAAAAAGCACAAAGACCTAGCAATCTCCTTCTAATTAAAAGTTAAATCCTTTCTTAAGTACTTTAATAAGTCAACAGAATGCTGCTTTTTTATTTTATTTTTTTCCCTCTCTCTCTTTCTCTCTCCTTTCCTGCTTATTTACCTACACATGTCCACGATGTTGGCATCCTTGGGTGCCCACATTACCCTGCAATGCTTGATAGCCACAAAAAAAGGAAAGACACAGTCTCTGCCACGCACTTGTGAACAGGCACGGGACCGCTCTGAGGAAGTGCAGGATATTATATTTCTAGGACCTGCTCTAAGGGAGTATTATACCAAGGGAGAAAATGTCCGGCACATTTTGGAGGGCAGAGGATGAGAATGATACAAGCCACTGAGAATCATAGAATCATTGAATCATTTAGGTTGGAAAAGACCCTTAAGATCGTCAAAAGAATGGGTGAGAAGGGTGACTGGAAAGCCTTGCTTTTTCACAGATGTCCTTAGCCAAGCCTTTTAAGATCACGATGAATTCACCTTTTACTTGGAAAAACTATTTCATGGCCAGTTGATACATGATGCTTATTGACACCACAATGGCTGGGAGACCATTATATGAAAAGAATACATCAGATTTCATACAGTGTCTGTTCTTCAGGATCTCAAAACTCAAGAAAAGGGAATGAATCTTACTAACGGGAAGACAACCACTATTCCACAAGAAAAACATCATTCACCATCACTTGCCAGGTGCACTTCTGTCTACACCACACAAAGGAGCAGCTTGGAAAGAAATACCAAACATTAACATTTTGTGTTATTTACTCTGCTCATGTTAACACGTAGCAAGTTGTTCTTGCTACTTTGTCAAGTTTCCGTGTGAGCGCTCGCAACTCATTGGCCCACCGGTACGTCAAGAGTCCTGAGTCATGGCTAATTGCAGTCCTGCACCCAACTCCCTATTTGCCACTGTGAAAGTTTAATTTTGGAAAGCCGCATACAAATACAGGTTTAATCTCAGTGGAAACGCACATTCCAGCAATGTTTACTCTCCTCACTCAAGTTTGGGTTGATTTTAAAAAACAGGCTGCAGAGGAAGGCAGGGTGTTTGTGCTCATCTTTACAGCGGGGGGTGGAGAAATTTCCACTGGATATTTGCTTTTAAATTAGATGTTGAATCCCGAACTGAAGCAGATGCATTGGTCTCTGCCATTTGCTGCAGCTGGGAACCTGTCTCAAGACTTTGAGCAAACACCTCACAGAGGCCTGGCTTTGCACAAACAAGTAGGTCAGCAAAACTCAAGGCAAGAGATGCCCAAATGAGTATATACGTCTTGCATAAGAGGTAAAAGAGATCTTCAAGCCCAGCAAAGCGAGCCTTGCTCAACTGTACTGTAATAGTTAGGGGACTTTCAGTCAATCAACCATTTTTTATGCTGCTAGAGCTGTACCAAAATATTAGTTTTACTCATCTTGGTCTGTGAACTGGGAGAGCCATGGTTTGAGGAGGGGAGAGAAGCAGCAACAATGCTGATGTCTCTAGATAATGCCCATCAGGTACTTTGATGGAAGAAAGCCAAAGACCGAGAGCCCGAGCCAGAGTGGCTGCACTGAAAGTCTCGCAGAATGATTCAGTTTTTCTGTGTTCACCAAATCTAAAGTGCTGATCAAAATGTCTGCCCAGGCCAGCTTTACTTCTAATTGCCCTAAAAGAGCAAGGAAAGGGCCAGCCCTTCGGTCTGGAACAACTTCTTTTTTTTTTTCTCCCTGTTCTCTTCTGCAAGAATGTTTGTTCAGGATTTTGCAAGGAACTTAACAATGCAAAGAGAATTTTTTTTTTTTTTAATCATTCATTTAGAAATCAGTTGAACAATTCTGTCCATTTCTGCTCTTACATATTATGCAGATAATCATAAGAAAGATCAGAATGGAGGAAAAAAACTTGTACAGAGCAAGCTGATCCTGCCTGTCTCTAAACAAGCAAGTTCCCTGTCCCTCCTCTCGTTCTTCATGTCAGGTCAGCCACAGTTTTAGCAGCCTATTTGGGGTTTGGTCAGCTGCTGAGAGGAGCTGGCAGGTAACATGTGGCGTTCTGCTGAGACAACAGGCTCCTTGAATTTTCTTATGTATCTCCTCCAATATATGAACCTAAACACTGTTTCTGTTTGCCCTCTTCCCACTTGTTCTCCCTCACATAGACCAGTTCCCTTTCATTTTCTAAACCATTCGTGCAAATTATTTACACACAGAGATACAGCATTGGTTACGTTTGTTTGTCCGTTACGAGGTCCTGCAGTATTTTCAGAGCTGAATACATCCATACAAATGATATTTCTATGAATATAAAAACTGTGTTCCCTGTCATTCTCATCATGAAAATGCTGAATGGTTATTTAATAACACGAGAGCCTCATAGCTATTGGCATAAAATCTTCTGTATGTGGTTTGGATCTGCTCCTCACACCAGACCTGAGCATCTTAACTTGGAAGAACATCCTCGTGTTCATTCATTGTTATGCTGACACAATACTGAGCCAAATCCGTCCCCTGCATAATTTCATTGCAGTCAATAGTAACAGAGCACAGGGGTATACAGATGTTTGTATTGTAACAGGTTCAAATTACATGAATATCTCACCTTGTCAACCACTGCTAGTCCTGTCCTGGAAAGTGCCCTTATACTCAGAGCCTGCTCATCCAAAACCCCTACGGACCTGAAGAGTTCAGGTCCTCTTTGGGTCAAGGCCCTTGGACAGGGATGAATAAAAAATACAGGAAAAGATATGAACAAACTAGTGCAGCTTCCTGCAAGTACCAACAACCCAGAGACCTTCAGCTAACACAGGGGCACGGACCTGAAAACAGGAAAGTTGGCAGAGGATGGGATGACTGAACATGAATATAGGCTAGTGAAAGAGGCAGTTGCTTTCACAAGACCTCTGAGCTGCCTGATTCCTGGCAGACATCCCATTCCCAAACATTTCACAATTGAATTAAGGACACTTTATTCACTCCAAAAGCAATTAAAAAGAAAAACACATTTAAAATATACTTCTAGCAACAATAAGCAATTAGTCTTTGATAATTGTCTGTGTCTTCCTATTTAATCACTCTTTTGCAGTGGCCAGTATGCTGATGACAGATCCCGACTGGTCCGAGTACTGTTCTTGCCAAATTGTTTTGAGTTTGTGTCTGTTCTTAACTCTGTGATGACAACGGACTGGGGATGCTGCAGCGAAAGGATTTTTCAACCTTGTTCATTTGGATTGAGTAAACTTTCTTCTTCCAAATCAGTGTAATGTTTATGTCCAATTTTAATCTCCAAATCTATCCTTGGCAGACACATGATCAGTGTTCAATTTCAGTGCTATTTGATCTGGGCTGTAAACATTTAGATGTAGTACAATCTTCCTCAATTAACTCTAAATACCAGGGTCACACTAGCTGAGAAGAGAAGCATGAACGTGTCTAGTGCTCTGGGGTTTGACTGCCTCCAACTTTTACTTGAGATCGTAAAACAGCAAACCCAAATGCACATAAACCACAGATTTATTTAAGAAATGAGTTGTTCAGTTTAACCTCTGGTTTTGGTGGAAGTTATTTTATTTTGCACATGCCTTTCACGATAGACGTTTCTCCTGCCCTGTGAAATTGCTGGCACACGGATGGCACCTGCTTGTCTCATTTCTCCTCTGGCAGCCAAGATAACCTGTCATTTGGTGATTTGCCCAATTTGCTATCAAAGTGAAAACCACTTCAGAGTTTGTACTGCTTGTGTCCAGTCCTAATCTAAATGCTCAAAGGCAGACCCCTAAAACTGTAAAATTCTCAAAGCTCTGTGTTTTCCAGTGAGCCTGAGCTCCTTTTGACTTATTTTAAAATATTCCATGACATAGCCCCAGCTTGCTTAAATAGTCTCATTTCTGAATGTGGGCCAACCCCTTTTTATCTATTCATCACAAGCAGGTTTGCAGAAGACTTCTTTTGATTATCTGCTACACAGCCAGAAGGTCAGGCTGGCATAGAGTGTTGCCTGTGTTTTCAAACTTCACAATCCCAGGATTTGCATGTTATTTTAGGTTACTGAAAACTTTATTTCTATAGCTTGTCTGTGGCAGGACTACTTTCAGAGCATTCTTACCCTGACTTGTGGGAAAAAAAAAAAAAAAAAAGGAAAAGAAAAAAGGGAAAAAAAAAAAGCCCTATATTACATTTAAATAAAACTAATCCATACTAGGATATATCATATAACACTATATTTTGTATACTGGCAGCTTTGTGCAAAACTGCTGCAGGTCATGAATAATGTGGCTTAACCTACAGCTTACTGAAAGAAAACCACCTTATTCTTCACTGGTTGCAAATGAGACTTAAAGTTTTCTCCTTCTTTCTGCCATTCTGCAGTGATGGATGTGAGACAAACCTCTCCCTCTGCAAAGGAGATTTTTAAAGGTCTCACGCAACTTTTGTGAGAGTTTCTGACTCATGGCTAAAAGTTAATGATAAAAAAAGAGCCTGTAGCCCTTGTGTGCAGGGTTGGGAGTCTGTCCGATCTCAAAGCAGGTTTAGTCTAGACACGATGTAGATTGGAGATCTCCAGGGAATGTTACCCGATCTAGAAATCAGAGATAAGGGTGGTGATTGTGGCGCATTTCCTATGGAGATAGTAGTGAGCTAGCACATGGTCACAAAAGAAGTAATGCCTACTTAACAGCAGAGACACAAAACTAGGCTCAAAACTAGTACTCAGTTCTGTGCATGCAAAGTCAAATACGTGGATTTCGCCACAAAATCTGCTTACCTAAACTCTCACTGCATATGGCAATATGGAAGTGGAAACCGTTTTTCTGGATTTTCTACTGTTTCAAGAGGAAACCATATTTTCCACATTATCTATTCAACAGGCACACAGTGGTGCTCTGGACTCTTGCATAGATAAGGGATCATACCTAACAGGTAGCTATTTTTTAAATTGCAAGTTAAACTAATCCCATGTGCAGTGTAATTGTCATATTTGAGGAGTATTTGGGGCTGCTGTACGATGAAATATACTACGTACCATCTGAAGCAGAAGGAACTCAAAAACAGATGAGAAGAGAGATGAGACAGCAGGTATCACCATGCCCAGATGTATAGAGACATAGGGGTAGGACGATTTAAGAAAGCAAAAAAAAGTGATACTGATTATTTAAAGAAAAATGTTGGGTACATGACCCATTTTTCATGCTTGTCTTAAAAAAGAAATGTGAAATATTGCATGAGATGTCCAGGCCATAAGAATTTTTGTATCCTTGTAGAGCAGCCAAAGCCTGGTACAAGATAATATATAACCCCCTATTAACAGGCAGGTAGATGATTTACCACATTTCAGTAACTGTGTAAACATGAGCACCCAGACACTGAGCCTCACGGGCCTCCTTTAGCCCAACTACGATTGAAACGCAATGAGCTGAGCTAAATGAGAGATATTAAACAACTCCAGGTACAAACGCTGTATCTCAGCACTTTATGTACAGGGAAGGTGTGACGTGTGATTACTAGACTACATGTGGCTAACGTCTACAGATCAGAGCTGCTCAAAAGCAGAGGTGCACATTAAAATGGACATATTCTTAATGAAGTTTCTTTGAATTTCAGTCACAGTATATTTCAGTTTAATGACTCTAAGTTGTTTTAATTACCAGTGAATTGAGTATAATTTTTACTACTTCCCCTATGTACGGTTAGTTCATTCCGCCAGTTTTGCATTAAGACATGAGACAGTAATCCAGGTAGATGTGACTTGGAAACTATCAAGTCCTACTATGGTGCTATGACTTCTTAATTCTGATTGCATCCTTCTACATCACGACCTGTCTGAAAATCCAATTTGAATCCACGTACCATGAACTGCGCTAACAGATATATGTAGATGGAAGTTTTCAGCCATCCTGTGACACAAATCCATGTTCTTCCTTGTTAGATAGGATGTGAACACACAAGTAACAACCAAACTTGCTGAAAATAAGAAATCTTTAAGCCTAGAGTCATCAACCCAAACAACTTTAGGCCTCTCACTTTGAGATCTTTCTGTTAAAAATTTACTACTTGCTAAAACTGAACACAGTCAAAACCAAGCTCTTGAATTTTTCATGTAGTCCTTTCCTTTCCATACCTGTCTTAATTTCAGAAATAAAATCAGACTTTCCTGCCAATCTCAGCTTTCTTTTTGTCTTGATCTCCTCTCATGACTCACACTTCCAGCCTGTGATTAAATCCTGATGTCACTTTCTACAAAACTTCTCCAAATTTGACCTTTTCACTCTGCCTACATTGCCAAACCCTTGTCTAAGATCTAATTGGATTACGAGCCTTACAATTAAAATCTCTTCATCTCTGCTTTTGACACCTCCAAACTAGTGCCTTTCTAATCTACTAAAGACCTTGCTTCAAAGATCATCCTGTAGGTCTATAACCTGGTTATGTCCATGTGGCACCTTGCATAGACATCATTCCCAGCTTATCTACTTTCTAGCTAGAGCAGTAGGGCTCAGCCTAGGCTAAATCCCCACTTACTGTCCCAGCTTTTTGCAAGCTGAAACCTGTTGCTGAGGTCATGCAGAAATACTCGCAGAAACCTGCTATCTGATTGCTACAGCGGTGGCAAGTTATGCTCACTGCTACCTATGGGCTACAACTTGTGTGCAAAACTACTTCTCTCCTATTACTCTGTTATACCATTGTCCCTATTCCCCTTCTCTCCTAACCTTTTATTTCCATATAACATATATACTTTTATACCATATATATAAAATACATATATATACATACATACAAACATATATATATATATATTAAAAAAAAAAACCCCACTAGACTATAAGCTCTTAGGGACAACAATACTCATGTTCCTAAGAGCTTAGCAGAACAATTTGTATGGCACCTAGAACTATGCAGATCTATTTTCCTGGGGTGTCCAGCTAGCACTACTAGAGAATTAGAAACAATAAAAGAAATAACCTTAAAGAAATTAAAAATACCTATATCTGTATATCTCAAATCTCAAGGCTATCTGGTGGGGTAAGGAAGTGAGCACTGTACCAGTTTTCCAAATGGGGACACTGAGACATTTTAGGAAGGAGTTAACCTGTCCTGTGAAGAACAGTCAGGAGTTTTCGTTGAGCAGAAATGAATGCATAAGCTACCCAATAGGATTGAGAGGGGAAGGTGACTTCCAGAAGCTAGAGAAAACCATCTTAATTGTAAGCTTTCAAAATCCCTAGTCTGGCTCATTGAGGTACCAACTCTTTATGGGAATAAGTCTTACATTACACTGAATGTAAAACCTGGGGATTTATAGGACATGCAGGAAGGGAGAGAGAGGATAAAAGGAAAACCAACCATAAGGAAAAGTAAATAAAAATAAAAATAATGCTATTTAAAGGACAACTCTTTGATAAAAGAGTTGAAGTAAGAGCCTAGAAACCCTTTCTTCCCCATCACTGCATTGTGAAGGAATGGAGACCTCAGATATCGGCACAGTGAAGTGCAGAGAGGATGAAAACTTTGTGTTTAAATAAAACTACAAATTAAATATTAGAGGGGAGAGAAGAAAAGAAACACTCTGTTCAGCTAGAGAGAGCAAAAAATTAAATCCTCGCTGTACCTGAGGCTGCGAACCATGCCTTGAGCTTCACTTGTCAAGTGCTGCAAAGCATTCCTGCAAACCCCTCTCCTTTTAATTGGCCATTCGGGTGGCAAAACCCTTCCTCGCTCAAACCCTGCAACCCTGCTCCAGCTCGCCGAGCCGCTGGAAAAATGAGCAATGAGCAGGTGTCAAATTCTGTCCTTTTATCTTCAGCTTTTAAAAGACAGATACAATTATGGGAAAATCAGTGTAGTGCGGTGGCTGATTAGGTCTCTTTTCTAAGAATTATTTGCACAAGGCTCTGTGCGCAGACCAGCCAGAGCTATCGGCTCATCCACAGAAACAGTATTGTGTCTGATCTACCTTCTAGAGACCCACAGACGCATAAGCAGAGAAGAGAAATTATTAACTCCTCACCCTCCATGGCAGGCAAAGCAACACTGCATTGTCTGACAAGCTCCCACTGGTGCAATCTTTCAATGTTTTATGTATTTTGAGATTACGTGTGTATGTGTGATAAACATCAGTGCAATGCCTAAGAAATGAAGAAAGGCTGTAAAGCATAGGAAGTTGACAAAGTTGACAAAATTGAAGCTAAAAGTCTTCAAAATTCAACATATGGAAAGACCGTATGGCTTCCTTAGTTGTACCTCTAAGGTCACATATCATTCTGTGGATTTACATGAAGTGATACTGACTGCATCTTGTTTCCTCCTACAAAACATGAACAAAAAATCCTCCCGAACCCCATCACCTCTGTACCTTCAGGGAACAGATTTTTAGCTTTACAAAAATCCATGGATTTACATTACCTAGGGATCTGGCAAAAGGTATTTCATGGAGCTTTTATTTGGTGGTGCAGGAAAACAGAGTTGTGGTTTGTTTGGTTTTTTTTTAAATTAAAAACAAAAAAGGAGGAAAGGAGAAAATTATCTTTTGCTGTTTTGAACTGATCCAAGAAACGAAGCTACCCATTTCATACGAAAAGGCAACTCTCCTTGCAGGCTTAATACAAAGACTGAGGGTGCCTGTCAAGGGGTCCTGGTTGCCACCCCGTCCCAGAAGCAGTTCTGCCAAAGCAATAGCCCTGGGAGGGCAGGATTAAAAAATGTCTCCTGATGCCATCTACATCATTACTGAGGTTTGGATGAGTATAGCCTCCAAACTGTGGATATGGGATATGTCCTTCAGTGCTAACTTATCATCCTTACATCCAAACCCAGAGAGGTTTTATATGTATCCTCATTATGTAAAACAGAAGAGGAGAGAGGATCGCTTTGTCCTGATCCTTTCTAAACTCCTAAAGAAGTAAACAATTTCAGTGCAAGTGAAATTTTCAGGTCTCTAGCAAGAGTTTGGGCTATGTTTTTCCATAAATATTTTTGAAGTAGGAGAGTGAAGAAAAGCCTATGAGCTGGTTGGAAAGTATATAAAGCAAACAGTGACATATAATGGAAACCGTTCCCAAGAGCATTTGCGATTTCAGCAAGTACAGGGCATTGGGAGTTAACCACTCTGTTATGCGGTTTGTCTTTTCCAGCATTAATTTGTGAAAAAGTCTATCTTTTATGCACTTGCAATCCAAACAAAAGAACAAATTAAAAGAACTAAGCACACAAACCATGCTGGGCAATAGAGCATCACAGCCAAACACTGCCAGTATTCTATATTCACATTGTATTACATGAACTGACCCAGAATTAACTATGGCTGCCCTCTCCTGGAAAACTCTCTAAAACAAATGAAGTTCTCTCTCATCCATTTCCATTAATGGCATTAGCATGCTTAGTGGCAAGACCACAGGAGAACACGACAACTGGATAAACAGCTACGAGCAAGCAGTAAAAAGCAACAACAGAATGGAACTATTTTTCCATAAAGGTCCCAAACGGGTATCATAGTCCCCCTTGTAAACCAGGGTGTACAACTGAGCGCACTCAGAAAATACAGACTCTGTGGTTCCTGTCTTAAAGTTTCAGAGTGAATGTCAAATGTCAGGATGGGAGTAAGAAGAAAACAACCTGCAGTCACAGAAGATCTTCCCATTCAGAGACCTGACCACGAGCTTTAAGAAACTTCAGTTGGGAATCTTAGTTCCCTTGAGGTTCACTGGTTGAGCACTTGCAACATGAGCCCGTGTGCTCCAAGAGGGGACCCAGTGCTGGCACCAGGCTCAGCAGACCATAATGCAAGAGCCTGCTGGTATGTGTTTGTGCACATCCTGAGCACTCTTACTTCACTCTTCAAATAAAGGTGGTATTCCCAGATGATCTGAGAACACATGAGGATGGGGCAAGGAGGAGACAGCCACTTGCATTACATGCCTGGGGAGAAGCAGATGACATCCAGCCCAACCTGGCATAGGTGATTCAAAGAAGAGATGCTTTCAAGGAAGGGAAGAGGTGCATCCAAACTCCACAGCTGTTAGTATGAGTCAACAAAATGTCCTGACCTATAGCGTCAGATGTTATTGCTGCAATACAATATTAGTGCAGGTGGCTTCAGCCTCCTCTCCATAGCTATATCATCACCTGTTAGTATACCATTCCTGGGCCTTTTCTCTGAAGAGATTTCTTGCTTGAAGCCCACTCAATAAGAATGTCTTAAAATCCTTTCTTGAGAAATGACAGACATCATAAGATGCTAATTTGGGAAGATCACTGGCCAAATCCCAGTTATTACTTCTTCCATTAAGGTATCACTGAGGTTCCTGAACCATATCTAGTGATAAAAGCACATAGTTACATGCTAATATGGTAGAAGCAGGATGAGGTTTCACGAGATTTATTGGTCAGTAGAGTATCCCTGATCAGAACAAACGAAACAAAAATGAGAGGTGAAAAATTACTCACCTTCATGAGAGGTTTGACTTTGAAAGGGTTCTAAAAATAGCATCAATCTTAAAAATCTTTCAGACTAGGATAATCTGTTAAAGTGAAGCATCTTATTCAAAACTATAAAAAGCATTTAAAATCTATAAAGTTAAGTTCAAGCATTTTAGAAACTCAGTAGTAAATATCTACAGATGTAGACATCTGCTATCTTTTCTTCCCTGTTTTCCTCTCTCTCCACATTGTTGCCAACCATTTCTTAATGTCTCCTTCATTTGCCTCTGACGGCAACCAGTGTACCAGGCACTGTATGAAAACAGGCAAAACCTCTGTCCTTAAATAATCGCTTTGTCATGTGATGACCACTGAAATCTCCACGTATGCAAAGAGCCCTTACGGATGCCACATTCAATTTGTCTCAGTGAAAAGTAGCTGTAATAGAAAGCAGATGCTCCACAAGGAGTTTGCCAGCTGTTGAAGTGACGTGCAGATGTTGAGCACACTGAACTCCAAACGTTTGACCTTTCAGTACAAAGGAAACTCACTCCCTGTCTTAAAAACACTGAGCCAAGATCTGTGTTACCATAAAATGCAATAAAGTTAATATTACTCTCAGGTTTCTTACGCAAGTACAGAAGCAACAAACCCACAAAACAAAACACTGAAAAATGACAGAAAAATAGTGGAGAATTGTCTTTGACAGGAAAGATCAATTCCAGTTGTTTTTAATGACCTGAATCATACAAAACCTGACCGTAGCATCCATCCTCTTGTTTTCCCAATTTTATTTGTAGCTAGGCTCCATTTTCACATTCCGGAGCGTGGCAGCCTCAAGTAAAATACTTTGTAAGAGCAAAGGTCCATTTCCTCTGACACTTTTCTTTGAGATTGAATTTAAATTAATATCACTATCTTCTCTCTAAAAAGTAGGATAAAAAACTAATAAAATTGTTCATTACTTTTGAAAATCAGGCAAGCTTGACCTACTCTTACTTAATTTAAGTGTTTGTCTAAGAAAAGAAGCCAGTATCTGCCACAGTGTGCCAACACTTGTTATTCACAACAATTTGAAGATCAGCTTCCTGAAGGGGGACACTAGCCGGAACTGAATATTCTCTCACATCAAAGAACAACTCCCAGTAAAGACCAACAGGAGATCTATTGGCACTTACAAGTTTTATTTATTTTTCAACATCTCAAAGTCATTCAGCAGAATGGACTGCTGTCTTTACCATCCCAAAGCACCTCATTAAACGAGTGAGTTAATCAAGTATATTCTGCTAATGAGAAAACATGATTAAAAAAGTTCAGAGAAGCGAGAATAAGGAAAAAATTTAACAGAGCAGTCAACCTCTTTCCAACCTAGGAACACGCCTGTGGTTCATAAAATGTAAGCTGTAGTTCGTTTAACAAAATAGCTGTAGTTATGTCTTCTGTGAGTAAACAGTAATTAACCCGGTAAAAATTCATGGGGATACTTTCTGATAGGGATCCATGGGCATAATTTCTAATAATTTTTTTTTCCTGACTACATTTTGATGGTCTAGAAAGGAAGGGTCTTCCAGCTTTATGACAGATACGATAACTGCAATCAACATACATGACCTGTACACTCTTTCTGTACGGCTTTGTCATTTGAGCCTCCTGCATTTATTCTAAATTTGGTATTAGGACCTTGCTGAACTCATGATATGTATAATTATCCATGTATACATCTGCTAGTTTTATAGAGAAATACATGTAATCACTCACTCCAGGTATCAGGTTCACAGTTAAGACAGCAAATTGATTAACTATTATTTGCTAGTAGCTATCTACATATAGAGCTACGTCATACACTTTTTACCATGTCAGCTTCCTTTGCCCATTGACCCACCCATTGGAGAGTCACTGTAGCATTCCAAATCTTGGGCATTTTCATGTATGCCTTGTCCATCCCTGTCCACAGCTCACGAAGTATAGAATTTTCTTCCAAATTATGCCTGTCCAGAAGGACTCCATCCTGTGCCGGTAACAGCTTTGCTGTGCCTAAAATTACAACGTCGAGTTGTAACTGGAATATTTCTACCTGACACAGAGACGGAAAAAAGGCTACATTTGCTCAGTCAGCCTTTCCCCTGCAAATGCAGTATTTCACACACACGTTTTCTCGTGCATTGTGAGTCCATGGCATCACAATACCCCCAACAACAAATCTAAATATTTGAAAGACATCATGGCAAAATCACTTTAGAAAATCCATCTGAGATCAGCACAAGGTTCATTTTCTTGCATCCCGCTGAAATATTTACACAAATCTTTGTTCTGCGATCTGATTTGCCTGTTAAGAACACTGAGCAACAATTTACCTTACCTAGACTTATCATCCTATCAAACCAGCCCTAAACACTTGAATCCTGTATGAGAATATGCATTGTGTGGGACTGGGGACTGTAATCTTCTCTTGGATCATTTGCAACCATGGCTCTATCGCTTGGCCATAGCGTGAGTTGCCATCAAAGCCAGCAAACACCATTTCCCTTACTGCCCACTCGCCGAGCCCTGGGTAGAATAAAAATATAACACAGACTTTATTGAGAGCCCTGGAAAACCACCTGTCATCTTTGGCTCTGACAGCTGAGCAATTTCTGCTGGGCAGTCACATGAATGGCCTTTCTGTTGAGATTTCCAAGGGAGAACAATACAGCTGTTAATTAATAAAATAGCTCAAGTTTGTCTGCAGGTTGTTTATACTAATGAGCAGAGCTGGTATTATGATCATTGCTTTTCAAGTTACCATACTGCCTTGCAGAAAGAGACCTGTAGCAAAGAATATAACGGTGATTATATGAAATGAGTCCTAATACTTCTGAAATGGTTATTACTCAAAAAGATTGCTTGAGTTAGGGAGAGAAAAAAATTCCTAAAAATTTGTTTCCTTGTCTGGTTGGTTTCTCTTATATTTCTCTCCTTTATCTTCACTACATAATTGTCACAGGTCTGTTAAACTGGCAGCACCCAAATAGATGCCTCAGAAATGGTTCCCTGCTTAAAGCTGATATCACATATCTAGCATACCAAAAATCAGTGATCACTACACATTAGACAGTTAACGGGCTCAAAGGAAAAGACTCAAAAGAGCTTAACCAAAGTGGCAAAATAGCCTGGCTTTATTTCCTGGACCATCATTCTGGTTGTATTACACTTTCTTTGGATCCTGTCCCTGAATGCATATTCTCCACTGCAAAAAAAATTGCAGTTGCTACTTCTGGTGGTCCTTAGAGTTGTGCCCCCATCTCCATCCATGACCACGGCCTTCTTCCTCACACTCTGCCCTGCCACCAAGGTTGGTCTCAAATGCTTTTTCCTCTCCAGCCTTCTCCTAAAATGCCAATTATACATGCGATAGCCTCTTCAAATAAGACCACTAGGTAGTAATGTGACCTTACTTCCCACAGCACCTCCAGCACAACACTTTTGGGGACACCAATAGAAGATAATGGCTTGGAAGGTGACCAGAAGAAATGAACACTATTTCTTTTTCTGGCCATTGCATACACTTTCATAGCAGAGTTTTCCCAAACCTTCTCTCCCCAGGCTTGCAGATCAAACATTTTGCTCACTTGTTGCACCTGCCTCAACTTCACTGGGGCAGCAGAGATCTCTGCCATATACCCCTGTAGTGCTGACAGTCACGGGTGCTCAGATCCCACCACATCCAGGTGCTACCGCATTATACGTCCATCATCATAATACAAGTTCCCCGTGAGAATCAAATTCAGCACTTCAGAAAGGCATGTCTCTCAAATTAACTATCAAAATTCACTTTTGTCGTACTACTGATGCCATCCTAGCTATTCAAGGAAGAGATCTTTTATTCTGCATTCTGCATTTTTTGCCTCAAAAATTATATTAGCAATGAAAAAAACTAGTCTTAGTAGTTCTTTGGGTAGCAAGGCAGAGAGCAGTCATAGCACTTCTCTCCCCAGCAGGTAGAGATGGAGAAAAAATCAAATCTCTGGTGGCTTCTTGGCTCTATTGGAAAGAAGCTACAGATGTCTCTTGCAGTACACCTTTCTCAGGTAATCCTGTATTCAAACACAGCATACTTTCTTCTCCATAAATTCTTTCTAGTTCAACTGAAGGAGCTGGATAAAGCAGAGGAGAAATAGCCAAAATTTAGATTGAAAAGAGAGGTAATCTCCATCTATAAGTCTATGACTGCTCCATGTATAGTAATTCTTCCAATTTATCCAGTCTAGTTGCAACTTCAAAATAATGAGACTTTCACCATATCCGCTAGGAAATACCTTCACAGTTCAATAGATCTTACTGTCAAGGCTCCTTAAGTCTCAGTCTAAATGTTCCCATCTTCATTTTATCCCATTATTCTTAGATATAGCCTACATTCTAGCCTCGAAATAATTTCACTCCCACATGGGGTTGGTATCCTTCTAATATGTCCAGCCTCCACTACCCTCTGGCATAAGAAGACATTAGAAAAATATACTAGAATAAATTAAAATTGTCAGAAAAACCAATGAATGTCAGATAATTTAAAAATAAATACAATTAGCGCAGTTAAAAATGGAGACGGCCTATTAGATTACTGAATGCATCCCTGAATACAGGATGTCTTAAATTAATCTGATATTAAATGTGATCTAAGCCAAAAGGTCAAGAAGAATCTTGTGCATCTTCTTTAATTTAGAATTTCTCGGCCTTTATACAATGTGTCTTAAAATGCTAATACAGCAGCACCTGAAGCTGTGTTAATTTTTATTTCTCAAAAATCAAGTTAATTTCTTTTTTTTTAAGAAAATGATGTTCTGTGTCTTCCAGCAAACTTCCCCTCAATGTGAAGATCTTGGACAGGACTTAACTAAAGTTACCTGTCAAGCCTGTGCCTTCTTCAAACCGAGCACAAAGGGAAATATTGCTGTGCCTGTCTGCAGTCAGGTAGAACTGCTGCATCCAACCTCATTTGAGCTGCAGTTTCAACAAACACACATGGGAATGCAGTACTGGAAGAATATTTGATTGTGTTTGTTTACCAACAGTGTTGATGCCAAGCAGCTTTGCCTGGCAAAAAAAAAAAAAAAAAAAAGATGAAATTTGATTTTTAATAATATCATAACTCTGATAGGAACTGAGTTACAAGAAATACCAGTTCAGGATATCAGAAGACAGATGGTCTAAATGAAACAGCAATACATCAAAATCTCAAATCTGTAAGTCTTGTGAAAGTTATTTTAAAGGGAACATAAACTTAAATACATATTCCAAAAGTCAGACCATGTAGCATGACTGTGATCACCAGCAGCCCCACGGCAGTTAGGTTTTCTTTTAGTTTTCTTTGTGGTTATACTTGAATTAGCTCAAGATACAAGTCATTTCATTTTTTCAACAGAGGACCTGAAGGCAGAACAGTAAACTTGTTCCTAAACTTTTTAAACCAATAAACTACAGTTAATCTCCAACACATCTAACAGTCCATTACAGTCTGTATTTAGTTTTAAACATTTGTCTTAAGGACTGAAGAGTTTGATATTTGAAAATATCAGACATCTCAGTCTAGCATGAACTCTGTTTCTTTGAATCATCTCGATTCACAAATCTAGACTCAAGAAAGCATTTCCTTGTAACAAAACTCTTCATTGTTGGGTCAATTAAAAATAGATTCAAGAGCAAATAAGGTTCCTTAGCAACTTAAACAAAGCAGGAAAAACCACAGCCATTGCTAACCACTAGGGGAAAACCAAAGTGCCTTGTCTCTTGCTAAATGACCTTGCTTTATTTTATTACCAGCCTCTTCAGGCCTGTTAGATGAGAGACATTTGCTGACATATGTAAACAATTTCAGTAAGGATGCCCTCTCTCATTCTGCTCACAAGGCACAGAGGAAGCAAGGCTGAGTTCAGGTCTTCTCATTTGCCTTGATCATGGACAGCTTGAGGCACAATGGGTTTCTAGTGCTGAGCTGGACCCTATGTTCTCCCTTTTGTATAATCAGCACCTAAAAAGACATTTCAGTTTCATTTCTAAACACTCAAAATGTGTAATGTAATGACTTCGCCTGTCCTGAAAGATTAGAGGACATCCCACATCTAAACCACAATACAGTATCGACAGTCTAGAGAAAATATCATTATGTTTTGCTTTGTGTTTCTTCAGCACCTAGTGTAAGATGGTCATTGCTTTGGTGTTTTGGTTTTAAGACACCATGAACAGCAAGCACTTGAATAACAATACTTTGTTTTTAAAGAAAAACTAGTGTCTACAGCAACCACTATGACAACTTTTACTTGGAGACTGCAATGAAAGATCTGATAGATTCTGAATAAAGAAAAATCCTTTTATTCATGATGATAAAAGCCTACAGTGTCCAGAGTATCTTTTCAAAAAATAGAAAAGTTCTTTTTTTCAAGACATGCCTGACAGACTATAGCTGGAAGCATATGCCCCAAACAGGAGTTCAGATGCTCACCAATCTTTGGAAAGTCGAAGGGATCAAATCAGATTTCCTGAATTTTAATGCAGGGCCAATTATTTTTGCAACCAACCCTTAAACAGATCTGACTGGCATAATTTGGATAGGAATTCCAACTCTTTTGATTCTGATTTTGCAAACAGCATCCTGAGTCATGGGCTGTGTTTAAGAAGCTGCATTCACTGTTGTCACACACTGCAGGAAAACATCCTAATTTTTTTTTTTTTTTTCACTACGAGTTAAGTGATTGTTATCTTTACATCAAGGTGAGAACTTCAAAGTCTCAAATAAGTGTATGATCTTACAGACTCTGTGAAGAATCTAATTGGTAGAAGCAGCTGGGAATGGCAAAGAGACCACAAAACACTGGGAAGAATCCAGCCACAAGTCTGTTTTATGACAATGTATTTTACAATCTTGCAAATATTTATCTTCTCTTCTGCTGTACAGCCAGGTTGAACCAGGTTTTGTATTTTTTTAATTCTTTATGTGAATTTTATCTGAAGAAAGGAAAAAAAAAAAAAAAAAAGCCCTGCTAATACAGAGAAGCTCCGCTATCCTATATATCACAGTGCTTTCTGTCTGTGAGAAGTAGCATGTCTCTTGAATTTGTTCCTAATCTTTCTTAAGAGAGAAAGATGACTGTATCACATTGCCAACAGACCAAAGCAGAACTGTGCTGCTGATACGCGTCCCTTCTTTGTGCAGCGTGCAACAGCTTTCCTCTGTTATTATATTGTATACACAGCATCGGCAGGCTGAAATTTTGGTGAACAGAATGAATCCACTAAGCCCTGGAAATGACAGCAATGTTTTTCATCACCTGCTGGATAAAGAAAAGGTTACTTTGCTTCGGTGTCCTTCAGTAGCATTTTGTACCATTAACCATTAGACCACAGGACTGATAGGAGAGAAGCAGATGGTTCATGCCTTTCTCCTACCTTTTTGCCTGTTTTCCAGGGGATGGCTGCCTTTTCATCCTCCTCCTTAGGAAAATAACTAGCTGTGTTCTGCCTGTCTGTGGCTCAGGCTTCAGAGTCGTTTTTAGGTGTTACATGAAGGCTCTTACACTAAGTGGCTCATCAAATGAAGGGTTTAATAACTAGTATGAACAGGGTATCTAACTCCAGACTTAGAAGGCCAGCCTTTGGTTTTTTATCACCATAGCAGGAAAGTACAATCTGGTATTATTATTATTATTATTATTATTATTATTATTATTATTATTATTACTACTACTACTACTACTACTACTACTACTACTACTACTACTACTACTACTACTACTATTACTATTGAACACAGCTATTAACGTAAAACTAAATTATCTTCTTTTCCTGACTAACCTATGGCTTCTTTATCTCCAGTATTTTACCTGCCAATACACAAACACCACCACACACTTTGCGGTCCTGTTTTAAGTGGTATTTTCAATTTTTAACCCTTTCTTTTATGGATTAAATTCATTTTTAGCCCTGTAGAGTTGAAAGCTCAATAAGAGTCACAAGCCAAGCTGCACAGGGTCTGACCATCATGCAACGGAGAGATATCAAGGAAACATCGTGCTGCAAAAAGGTGCCCTTTTTCCCCCAAAATGCCTGGGCACAGTGTTGCTATGGCTTTTACATGGAAGACATGAATCCAAGATGCTGATCAGCTGCAATTGTTTTCAAGAAACTACAACTAAAACTAAAATTTTCAAGGGAAGCATGGAGTTGAGGGGTGCTAGATCCTTGGTCTACCTCAACTTTGAGCTGAATAAAGCAAGCTTCATCCTCCCTCCTAATCCACTTTGTAATGATGCTTGCACAGTCCAGAGAAATATTTAATAGAATCATAGAATCACAGAAACATTTAGGCTAGAAAAGACCTTTAAGATCATCGAGTCCAACTGTAAACCTAACCCTACCAAGTCCATCACTAAACCATGTCCCTAAGCATCACATCTACACGTCTTCTAAATACCTCCAGGGATGGGGACTCAGCTGCTTCCTTAGGCAGCCTGTTCCAATGCTTGACAACCCTTTTGGTGAAGAAATTTTTCCCAATATCCAATCTAAACCTCCCTTGGTGCAACTTGAGGCCATTTCCTCTCGTCCTATCACTTGTTACTTGGGAGAAGAGACCGACCCCCACCTCGCTACAGCCTTCTTTCAGGGAGTTGTAATCCTGCCCCAGAAGCCAATGTGCCAAAATGGCACGGGAAACACACAGCAGCGGTCAAAGGGAGGACCTGATCACAGCACCCACAGATGCCCTATGGGTTTATCTCTGGATAAGTGTCCTGTTCCTATCCATTAAATGAAAAGGGGGAAGGGAGGTGCTCTTAACACAAATAGCATGGCAAAGAGAACATCCCCCCCCGATGTTAGATAAAGGCAGTTTTCCCATTTCTCCCATTGCTTCTGGCATTTGCCATGAACATTAATCCTGTCGGTGGAACATCCTCACTGTTGGTACTCTCAAATGCTGACCACCCTGTTGTTCATTTTGACTAATAAAAATGAAAGCAAGCAGCCCACTGAAAGTATCCAGCAATTCTATATTGCTCACAAATTCCTCCAAATTAAAATCTCATCCACAGTGCAATGATCTATAACTTTACAGCCCTGCAGCAGCAAAATAAGGCACTATTTAGAAAATTTAGTAAAGTTATGTTGCATTAAAATAACTGCACATTTGAAAAATGTATTTTCAATCCCTAGGTAAGTTTTATCCATCTGCCCCAAAAACCCGTCTAAGGCTTCAATTTTTTTAGCTGATCCTCACCTATGCAGAAGTATTTTAGCTCCAGTTTCCTATTTGCAAAATGAGACCGCGATGAGATACAACCAAGTACATTTCCACACCGTGGCCTATTTAAAGAAGAGAGGGGGAAAAAATCCCATTATTTTACTTCCCCAATTAAGCTTTTTTTCTCTTTCTCTTTAAATACCACTATTCCCAGCCTCCTGGTGTGCTTCAAGAGCTGCAGGGAGAAACTCAGGTTGCACAAGCACGGGCTGTACAACTCAATTACCAGGATCTGAAGGAAACTCGCGTCCTCGGACAGCATCTCTGAGGTTTCGCCATGAACGCTGCCTGATCTAATTAGGAAACACTCAGCATCTTTGTGGCAATTACTAAAGAAAATAATTATGACATGACCACTGTCTTCCTTCAGATGGAAAAGCAGCAGAAAATGACAGGAAACAGAAGTCGGACGGGAGTTAATAAAACAGCCTTTGGCAAGAGAGGAGAGAAACGCCAATTCCAGGAGAAGGTACAATTTTCTCGACTGGAAAATGAGGGAAAAGTAGCACATTGCAAGCCAAAGACCAAGAGGAAAAGAGTCCGTTTAGTCATAAATGAGCCATAGACTCACCATAATAAAGCACAGCTTATGCTTGCAGACAGCTGCCTATAATAGTTTATTATAGGAAAAGAGCCTTTAATGGGTGCCACAGTACGGTTCATGGCTGCCCTACTGTCACACGTTTGCCCTCAAGAGATACCAAGTGACAATGCATTAACAATCCCACACCTATTAATGTTATGAATTAATTTTCTTTCAACACAGAAACCAATTTAAATCACTGAAAATGCTTTGAAGTCTCCACAGGAGTTAGTCTGGTGGTTACAACAGGGAACTGGAAGGTGAAACTCTCTTAATTGCAGCCCCGACCTTAATCACTGATTTGCTGCAAGAATTTAATCATGCGACTTAACCGCCCTGCCTCAGTTTACTGATGTGTATAATATTAACAAGCGGCTCTGGAGTAATCAAAATATGGCAGACACTTTAGAAAACAATGAAGGCGATCAGTATGGCACTTATGCAACACAGAGGTGCGAGTCTTAATTAATGTTTATAAAGTGCCTGAAGAACTTGAGAGAGCTGGCGCCGAGGGAATACAAAGTATCATTACATTTATTTTGCAAAGAGGTATGAATATGTGATTATAATTTTATTACCCACGCAGATTTATATGGAGGGTTTGAGCACAAAAGAAATTAAACTTTTTGACACTTTCTCTGCAGCGCAGGTTCATTATCGGAGCAGTGTATCAAATGTAAGGGATTTAATAACTCGCTCTTAAGATTATCTATGAAATCATACCCAAATCTTCGCTATCTTCAAGCAATGTATAAGCAGAAAACTATGTGTGACAAAAGTGTTTTAAAAGTTAGGATCGTTATGTGGATATTATAGCATCGCACAATCTGAGTACTTTCAGAGCATTCATTTACTGTAGCAGCTGTAATTTCCCCAGTATTTTGATTATCTTGACATTTTCTAATCATGAGAGTTATAAATTTTAAAATGATATGGCAGGCTTGATAGGCTGCAGATTCACCCCCCAAGTGAAGTTACTTTTTTTATTAAATGTTAAATTGCTTTTCTCCAAAAGGAAAATTGTATTTTGGTTAATTTTTGCTTTTTGAATGCCGCCACAGATTTCTTCTGATAATACAGTGGTCTGAGTGACAGCAGAGATTTTTCTTTTCAATATTCCTGGATAAATATTGACCGAAGATGCCAGTTCAGTCTTTCACCATTGAGATGAATTAGTTCAGGCACAATTACAGCAGGTTTTTTTTAGTATAGCATCTAGTATGACTCAGAAGTTTCTAAGCTGAGCTTAGAATTTGCACAAATTTTTTTCCTAAGCAGCTCTAGCGTCTTCAAGCATTACAGCTAGGGTCTGAAATTTGGCTGGGGAGGTACAGTTGCCTGCATGTTAAGCATGATACTTTTCCTGCTCAGCCCAAATTCCTGTAAATTATAAGCTTTGTAAAATAATGTATTCTGTATTTGTAGTCAAGACTTTTTATCCAGATACCCTCTATGTTCCCTTTACTGAGTAGTCCCACTTCTAGTACCACAAGATACGGAAGGTTTCCCTCCTAAGTTCCATGTGCAGCCTATTACCGCTGTGAGTGCCATAGGTCAGAACAGCCTGGTTCCTCAGGACTCCCCCAGCTACACTCAAAGCCACAGGAGAGACTTCAAATTGAGGTAAACACTCAGGAATGGTATGGTTATGGAAAACCATGGAGATCTTCTCATATCACTTAATGTCTGGGGTATAAAAGCCAAGAGAGGCTTTCAGTAACTTTGTTAGCAAGATTTTGTGTCTCAGACCTTTGGTCAGACCAGTGCATACAGGTCCAAACCCTCCTCTCCTAGCAGATACACTCTTTACTAATAATCAAAAGTCAGAAGGAGCAGTGTTGTTCCTAACTCACCACGTAGCAGCATTACATTCAATGCTGTTACTTCCATAAACAAGGGATACATTTCTGAACCCAGCTTTCCCTAATTCTGAAAATTCAACATGCAAGTTTTGATGGTCTTTTGACTATTGTGTCCTTTCTTAAACTGCAAAAATAATATTTGCCAGAATAACTCAAGCAATGAGCTCACGAAATCCGTCCAAACCAAGACAAGAACAACCAACACGAACACTTCCAAGTTTTACGAAGGACACGTGTACAAACACTTTCCAGCTATTATATCTCATCTCTAATAGCTGTGAACCAACGTAAGAGGCAACTCTACAACTTCTTTGCTTTCAGACAGATTTATGGCACAACTGAAAGCAATTAATTAGCATGACAAGACTACATATCTCCTAACCTTCATTCTCTTTCAGAAACTATTTGAGTAATAGTAATGGTCTATCACACGGTTTCAGTTATGAATTTTAACTTTTATTTTAACTTTTCAAGAGAGAAAGCTATTTGGAGAGCATCAAGCCTCACTTCTTTACAGGTACCATTTGAAATAATTTCTTTATTTTTTCACAATTATTTCATTGCTTAATATGTAGACATAAAGGATAAAAAAAGAAAACATTACTGCATGACCTGGCAAAGAAACATCCCAATGTGGGATTGCAGTCCTCTGTCCTGGATCCACAACTCATGCATTGGACAATTGTGTATAGGACTTCTCTGTTTTGACAGATACAATCTAAAGATGAAAACACATTCCAAGGCAGAGGGATTTGTAGCTTCTCATATTATAAATGAGTTTCAGCTTTGACTCCCTTAACATCACAGGGAGGAATGTGACCACTATTAGCCCTAGTAACACAACATTAATTTGGATTTGAAGCTCATTTTAACTCTCAGAAGCATGTATTTGTGTGCACTGAAGACTTATTCTCGCTGCTAAAATGGCAAATAAAGAAGGTGCAGACATCAGGTGGATACCCAGGACTGAGGTCTTCAACCATGTTGTGGACCGTCATGGTTTAACCCCAGTTGGCAGCTAAGCACCACACAGCCATTTGCTCACCCTCCCAGTCCCTGGTGGGATGGGGGAGAGAATCGGGGGGAAAAAAAAGTAAAACCCATGGGTTGAGATAAAGACAGTTTAATAGGACAGCAGAGGAAGAGGAAATAATAATAATAATAATAATAATAGAATACGCAAAACAAGTGATGCAAAATGCAATTTCTCACCATCCACGACCGATGCCCAGGCTGTCCCCGAGCAGTGATCACTGCCCCCTGGCCAGCTCCCCCCAGTTTATGTACTGGGCGTGACATCATATGGAATAGCCCTTTGTCCCTGGCTGTGCCCCCTCCCAGCTTCTTGTGCACCTGGCAGAGCATGGGAAGCTGAAAAGTCCTTGACTAGTATAAACACTACTCAGCAACAACTAGAACATCAGTGTGTTATCAATATTATTCTCATCCAAAATCCAAAAGACTGCACTATACCAGCTACTAGGACGAAAATTAACTCTACCCCAGCTGAAACCAGGACAAACCATTATCCAGACGACAACACTTTGCAAATCTGCACTGAATACCGACTGATAGCTTAAGCTGATTAACATACTGACTTCCATGTCTAGAGTCATGAAGGTCCTTTCAGCAAACACATCTGAAATATTCTTCCTTAGTAATCTTTTCCAGGAGATCCCAGGTTTACTCAGGCGGGCCTACAACCCCTCCAGAAAGTCAATGTACTGAGAAGCGTATTACTTCCACCCATCCATATATCTCCCCAAGGATCTTCTCAAAAAAAGAGGTCGCATTGAGAAGTCTTCCTTGTTTGCAGATCTCATTCTACCTGCACACATTTACAGTGACCAAGCTTTTTTTTTAGACACACACATCTCAGAAAGCAAACAGCAAGGCAGAAAAGAGAAACAGATTGTCAATGCTCTCTCTGCGGCAGAGCTGCTCTGAATGAATTCCCTAAAATACTTAACCCACAGATAAAAGCTCTGATGGCAACATCATTACCCAAGACCTTCAGAGAGACCAACGTGTGATGACCAAATGGTTATAAACACAAGGAGCTCAAAGTTAGATTGCCTTTGAAATAATCAGATCACATCACTCTGTACTGTAATACAAATACAATGCCTTGGAGAAATAAAAGAAGAAAAGGACTGTTTTTCATTATTTTTTGGTAGATGCTATAGCGTCCTAGTAACAGAACCATATCCCTTAAACTAACTGGAAAGCTTATGGTGCTGAAGCCTCTCAAAGCCACTGCAACTCTACATGTTTTATAGCATAGCAGAAATAACCTCCTCATTTAAAATTCTGTAAGAAGGGGAAGGTGGTTTAGAAATACATCCATTTATGTACTCATTTCTATTCTTGGCAATTTAAAAAGCTCTGCGCAGAGGAAGGAGGATGGTGGGTAATAGAAGAAATATCCTCTTATACATATGAACAACCAGCAATATAAAGCATAAAAATGTGCATTGGGCACCAACTCTAGTTTACTTGGATTCTTAGGTCTTAATATTCCAGCCATAATGCTTCATGCTGACTTTAGATATACGTGGATGTGTCCTCTCCTAAATTTTAAAAGAAGCCTTCAAGGTATTTTGCTGTGTAATAACAGCAAGGATACATACCCTTCATAGCTTGGTTCTCCAGTCAGACTGAAAAAGCTTTATGAAGGAAGGAAGTATCATTAGCCCTACTTAATAGTGAGAAACAGGCAGAGAGAGATGAAAGAATTTGCTCACCATTACACTACATGCCAGATATACAGGTGGGAATAGGACCCACAAGCTCCTCAGCCCTGTCCGCTGTGATGCAGTCTCTAGCAACAAATTCGTTTCCAACACACATACATAAAAAATAATTGTTTCCAAACTTCACAAAAGCAAAAGAACAACTTTACTTGCAGCCACGCAAAACAATTTTGTTCAGTTTGTTGCAGGAGAATGTCACCTTTTGAGGTTTGTGTTCATTTCATTCATAGTTTATTCCCTTTCAGCAGAGCAACCAACAGACTTATCACTCCTTTGAAGTTGCTCTCTTTTTCCCACACTAGCATTAGCTACATAGACTAGCTCTCTACAACTCCCTGAAAGGAGGTTGTAGCGAGGTGGGGGTCGGTCTCTTCTCCCTAGTAACGAGTGACAGAACAAGAGGAAACGGCCTCAAGCTGAGCCAGGGGAGGTTTAGGTTGGATATTAGGAAAAACTTCTTCACTGAGAAGGTGGTCAAGCATTGGAACAGGCTGCCCAGGGAAGGGGTTAAGTCTCCATCCCTGGAGGTATTTAAAGAACGGATAGATACGGTGCTTGAAGACATCGTATAGATGAACTTCGCAGTGATAGGTTGATGGTTGGACTCGATGATCTTAAGGGTCTTTTCCAACCTTGATGATTCTATGATTCTATGATAGACAACTCTTCTCTTCCTTTCACTAGGGAAAGGTGAATTGTAGTAGAGCTGTTTGGCATGGGTTTAGGATATTATTTGCTATGTCTCTGTAAATAGCTGCAGTTCCGTAGCGTATCTGTATTTATGGCTAACTTTCAAAGCAACACAATAATAAATAATAATGGATTTTCTAGGAATCTACAAAGTGGAGACAATGAAATATAGCCCAGTGCAAAGCAGACTTCATGAAATGGGGCTGACAAGAAGAAAAAGAGACAGAGATGAAATCTTGATGTCAAGGTGAAGAGAAAGAACAGAGAGGGTACAAGAGGGGAGATCCTGAAATTATCTTGCAAATGAAGGCCAAAGAGGCAGGTACAGAGGCTAGAGGGAAAAACAAAGTGATAAGTCTCTGTCAGTGACAGAGTAGTGGAAGAATGAAAAATAAGCAAGAAAAAAGGAGACCGTGCCGGTCTTTGCATCAGCATGGGCTAGATCTTGTAATTGGAGAAACAAGAGGGAGGAGAGAGGCTGCAGGGATGAGTCACCATTTACACATAAGCAATTTGCACTATGTGCAAGAAGAGGGGACAGCCCAGGCAAGCCATTCAGTGAGTAGCTGTAGTTTTGCTGCAAACTGGCAGAATGCTAATGGCACCCGCCAAAACTGCAATACACAATTTCACATCACTTCATTGCTCGCGATCCTGAGCCCCAGAGGCAGAACATGGGAACAGACCTCCTCCTTTGGCACAACAGAAAAGACCTGACCCTATTTATCTGTAAGGCAGCTCTGAAGCACTTGGCAACCACTTTTTTTATTACAGCTGCTCTGGCCAAGTCTTTGGCCATCTAATCTACCACCCAGCATGCTTCTGACTGACTGCAGGTAAGTTGTATGAATTTCTGCATCTAAAGAGACTTTGTTTCCAGGGCTGTCTTCAGTCCAAAACATGCCTTTCTTCAGTCAGCTAAGTTCACCATGTGACACTGACTTTCCCTTTGCTACCATTGCTGGTTTAACCAGACAGCTTCTTTTCCTACATTCCTTGAATGATCCCTAAACCTACCTGTAGGTGCTAAACCTACCTGTTCTAAACTATATTTACTTGCACATAATGTATGAATTATTGGAATTGAGCATTTAGCAAATGACCTATACTGAATATCATTTACTATTGAAATACCCAAATTTGTTATTCATTTTATGCTGCTCTTTTCAGAAGAGATGCTCAAGATGTCCTCAAAGTATTGCTTTAAGAGTAACACCAACTATTCACTGACTATGGGCCCGTGAAATCTTTACTTTCTCCAGCTTGAGCTGAAATCCAGACATCTACCATCAAGCATCTGCCTGACCATTCTCTTTTGGCTTTCCTTCCTCCACCCTGCAAGGACATCACATCACTTCATCTCTACCAACTGTACCAAAATCTTGTGGCCTATTCTGTCTTTGGAAGATTTCCAATTCTTTCAGAAAGCAGATTGCAGTGTACCACTAATTGCAGTTAAAAAGAATAGATGGCTCAAGTAGCTGTTATTTATTCATTTGACATTCTTAAACATACACTTGGAATACCTACAGAGTTTCAACAAAGCTTCAGTGAAGTCTAAACCTGCACTTAGTTTTTTTATCCCTGTAATTTGCAGGTCAGCCTTGTGGTTTCTTTTATTGCCAATAATTAAGCAATTCAAAGCAGATTATTTCACTCACGAAAATTTACATTGCTCTAAGCAAATATGTGCTGGGAAAGCTGTGCTGCAAACCATTCCCACTTGTCTCTTCATGTGAACTCCAAGCACATCCCCAGAAATCAGGTGTGTGCTGCTTCACTGATGTAAAGGAAAAGAAGGAATGTGGTTTCTCACAGAGCTGCAGAATCCCTGAGGCTGCTAGGGACCTCTGAGGATCGTCTAGTCCAACCTCTGCTCAGAGCAGAGTCAGCTAGAGGAGGTTGCTCAGAGCCAGGTCCAGCCAGGTTTGAATAGCTGCAAGGATGGAGAGTCCACAAGCTCTCTGGGCAGCCAGTGCCAGTGTTCAGACTCCTCCACTGTAGAAAAGTTTTCTTGTGTTTAAATGGCATTTCCTGAAATTCAGTTTGGGCCCATTGCCTCTAGTCCTTTCACTAAATACTACTGAGAAGCCTGGCTCTGTCTCTACATCCTCCCATCAGATATTTATACACATGGATAAAATTCCACTGAGCCTTCTCTTCTCCAGGCTGGCTTCCTCCCATTGTCTGAAGAAGGCCTAATCTTCTTCTTCCTGATCTGGCGGTCTGTAGCAAACACCCACCACAGCATCACCTGCATTGGTCTGACCTCTGAGCCTGACCCGTCAGCTCCCAGCTGGCTCATCATCAGTTCCAAAGCAGAGCTCCACGCATTCCCCCTGCACTCCCACATAAAGTGACACCACTGTGGGTTACCACTGAGCTCCCCTGCCATTCCTGTAATGTTTTTGCCCTACTTGGTCAGGTGGATCCTGTCTCATTGTAGCCGTCTTTGATCCCCAAAGAAGGTCCCACAGTCATAAAAGTCAGATCCTTGTTGTTGACACCATCTGTGCAAGTAGTTGCTCACCTACAGGATCCGTCCACTCCTTCTCTAGACCTTGCCCTCAAGAAGAAAACCATCTGGGCCACATGTCCTCAACCATGACCTGTGGAACCATGTACCCATATTTGATATGCTCCAGGTTTCCTTGACTGTATCATTGGTGCTCACATGGAAGAGGGTAATAGTTCAAGGGCTGGACAGGCCTAAGCAGTCTGTCTACACCATCCCAGACCTGAGCTCCTGGTAAGGAGAAAACCTCCCTAGACAACAGGTCACGTTGACAGATGAGGACTCCGTCACCCACAGGAGGGAGTCACCCACTACTACCAGCCTTCCCCCTCAGGCTCAGCTGGCTCAGATGCTTCACTGGACAGAGCTCGCAGCCCCTCACCTGCACCCAAGGAACTGAAGCTGTTCTGTAGTTGCAGATCTGCAGGTGGAGCAAGAGCCTTCCTCCTGAGACCAGAAGTCACAAGCTTCTTGTCTTCATGGAAATCTTCATTTCCCAACCTGATAAGCATAGACTGCCAGCATATCCTTCAGTACAGTTGGGGGGTTCAGGCTTTTGTATCTTCAGCGTCTTGGAGAAGAACCAGTCGATCTCTTTCTGGACCACTTCTGCACCAACTGCTGCATCTGGGAGCTGTGCTTTAAGACCAGCAGCTATACGGGCTTCTCCACAGCACCCGCCGAAAGGCTGCTTGATCCTCCCTAACTAGGAGTCAGCTGGAAAAAAAACAGCTCAAAGCATCTTCTGATCAGGAATAGCTGGCAGAGCTCATTAAAAGCTGCTAGAGCCTGCTGGAAGACAGGCCTCCTGTAGCTATCCTTTCCCAACGGCAGCCAGCACCCTGAACATCCTTGAAGAGCTCCCAGGAGTCCTCTGACAGCCCCAGAAGTTCCCAAGAGATCTCAAAGGAAAGCGCAGAAGCCGCTCATCTGTTGGCTGCCTCTTTTAGCTGCGCTAACCTCGTGAGTTTACTACAGTCCTGATGAACGCTGCAAACCACAGCAGCTTGTGTTCAAAGCATCCTTTTTTTCTGGAAGTACAGAGGAGAGTACAACTGTATGGATAAACAATATACAAGCTACCAAGTGGAACTTCTTAGGCTGCAATGAGATAGAGTTGCTAAATCCTAGCCCATCCCTGGCCCAAACAAGGTAAATTGACATTTAATGGGAAATACTGCAAATCTCTCAATTTCCTTTACATTATCCAGTTTTCTTGATGCCTTGATTTTCCTGTGTAACCAACAGCTATTACAATTCTTTATGCAAAAATAAAATAGAAATGTTTTAATGATTTTTTGAAAGGCAATGAGAGAAATAGCAAAACAATAATAAGTTTGCAATTTTGAAATTATTTAAAACACAGCTCTGAAATGCAAACTCGCAAACATTAAGGGAGCACTATGGTAGATCAACGAGGCATTACATAAACTCTGCAAAGGAGGTACTGATTTGAAACTACACTAGAGAGGAGAGTATCTGAACTTCTCATGAAATACATAATGCTGGCAGATAGACGACTGATTTCTGTTCTTTAATGCTGACATAAGGTAAGATACTTTATCATTTGTTTGGAAAGAAAGCACTTGTAGTTGTTCTCATAGCAAAAGCTGTTATTCTTCAAGGACTAGAGGAAGAAGTAGAGATCAATGCATTGCAGAGCTGCATTTATACATTTTTGCAGGAAGTGCAGAAACATCTAATTCTCATCCCTCTGTCTTCCCATTTATAAAAGAAAAGGTAATTCCGAGGGTACTGGTTGCCTACGACTTCTTTCTCTTGTGATTGATTGACTCAACATCAGCTTGTTTTGTGAAGGGGAGGCTAAAGGGGAATCTAATCTCAGCCCACCACTACCCCAAGGGGAGCTGTAAAGATGATGGAGACAAATGCTTCTCAATCACAGGCAAATGGCCCCAATTTGGACATTCAGACTTGACATCAGGAAAAGATTCTTCAGTTACAGAATAGTGCAGCACTGGAAATGGCCATCTGGGGTGGCTGTCAAATCTCCAGCCATACAGGTATTTGAGACTCAGCCCAGGCAAAGCTGACCTGATGTACTCTGGTGCTTTGAGTAGGAGGCTGGACTGGAAACCTCCAGGAGCCCTTTCCAAGGGACAATTCTACCTTCTGTGATATGGGCTTGGTGGTGCCTGCAAAGGCCCAGACTGCAGTCTGCTCATTAGTGCCTTTCCCTCATTTAAAGTCTCTCTCCTCTCCCACAGATTTCATGGATTTGCAGGACTTTCATTGTCACTGAGCTGTATACCTCTTTATCAAATTGCATAAAAAATTGGTGAACAAATTCAAAAGACGTTGGGGGAGATGGAGAAAAGAGAGACAGAAAGACAGAGATGCAAACACACTCACTCTCTTTCCTTCCAGAAAGGAATGATCACACACTTTTATTTTTTGTTTTGCTCCCACAAAGTTATGCCACAGGGCAGATCGCCACAGGCCAGTGCATGTGGGAATTCCTGTCCTTTTCAGTATGTTCTTAACACAGAGATATGAAGGCACAAAACCACCATTCATCTTCCCAACACATGCATGGTCCTACTCTCCAGCACGCTCCTTTTCCTGAGGCACATGGTACCGACTCTGCCATACCTAATCCCAGACGAGGCAGACAACTGCTCTGACCTGGTATTGTAATTCCTGTGTTCCAGCTCCCGTGTAACATTTATGTCCATGACCCGATTTGCAAATCCAGCTGAGGATATAGACCAGGACAGAGCAGATGGAACAGCATGTTATGACCTCCGAGTGGTATTTCTCCTAATGTATTGACTGAGTTGAGAAAGCACATTGCCATGTCAAGCTCTCCAAGATGCTAAAGCAGAAATCAAAGTTGGCATATAAAACTGCCGAGTGAAAGATGTTCCTGTGCATCACAAATACCAGCACTGCCAGCCAGTGAGTTCAGTGGGAAACATCTAGCTGCCCATGTTGGGAAGTTGTTCAGGAGAGAATCTGGAAGTCTTACTTAATACTTCACGTATTTAATTGTTCTTTTCCACACTTAATGATAAACATAATGTGCACCCACACAGTGCATGAACCGACGTCTGAAATACCAGCCATTACACCAACGGGCTTGAGAAAAACATAATTTTGGCTTGCTTGGAAGAGATTAGCTGTCCATTTTACACTCCCAGACAGGGATGCTGGCCCAGTAGGTAAGGAAAAGAAGACATACAGGACTCCAGTGAATCTTTTGAGCTCTGACTCCATCTATCATAAAAATGTGTTTTATTTACCACCTTTCACCACAAACTCCCCAAACCTTCCATGTAAAATCAATACCAAAAGTCCTTAGGGTTTCTTGACAGCAACCTCTGTCTTGATAACAACCCAAAATGAGAAAGAGATTTTGATCTTTCTTTGCTTTGCTATTTGACAAGGTTGGCTTTTTTCTGCCTGGAAAGTGAAAGCAGCAGCACTGTGAATGCCATTCATACAATTTCTTTTTTTGAAACAAGTTCAGCACTATTTCTTAATCATGGTCAAGGCTTGGTTACACACCATCTGCCTGTGGGCTCATTCCAGAGGCAGATCTCTACTGTCACAAATCCCTCACCCGCAGCTGAGCATGTCCAGAGCTTTCTGATCCACCTTACTCCTTCCATTTACAGTGGGGAGAATCAGAAGGAGTCTCATTATGTTACATCATTTTAAAACAGGCAGATCTTTTTGTTAGTGGTTAGCCATTGGAACAGACTGCCCAGGGAAGTGGTACAATCACAGTCCCTGGAAGTATTCAAAAAACGTGTGGATGTGGTGCTTAGGGACATGGTTTGGATTTGGACCTGGCAGTTAGGTTAACGGCTGGACTTGATGATCTCAGAGGTCCTTTCCAACCTTAATGATTCTATGATTTTCTTGACCTCAGGGGCCCCATTCCAGGAGAAAAAAAATTTGATGAGGTTTCCCCTGGGTTTGGCACAAGCTCAGGGACCAGCTCAGATGTAGCCACCCAACATCAGGCCAAGTGAATTCCACCCTAAACAATGCTTAATTCTTGGGCACAGCAATCATGTCCTTCCTGACAGATAACAACAGTACTTTGCTCATTTTCTTTAAGACTCAGAGTATTAGTCAGCCAAAACCCACTGAGCCATTAGAAAAGCCACCCACTGACTTCCAAATTTTTATTTTTTTTTTAAGTCAAGAGGCTAGAATCATCTTTGTCAGAGATATGCAAGAGAATTGTGTAATACAGGTTTTCTTCTCTAATTTTCTTAGCTTTTCCTACACTTCTGAGCTGAAGCATCCTTATTTCCCCCCTTTTCTCTATTCTTTGTCTCCTCCCTTATTTGCACAGGTTTTTTTATTCACCCATGAAATTCATTAGGCATTATTGTACACAACTCTAAGCACAACATACCAGATAAAGAAGGGGAAAAAAAAAACCAAACAAGGAAGACTGAGCATAATGGACCCACATGGGACAACTAAAATCTGTCTGTAATTATTATTAGCGCTAAAATTTTATAGCATGACAATGAGTTAAAACCAAAATACAGCTACAAAAAGCAAAACAACGCAAAAGCACCTTGATAAAAAGCAACCATATGAAAAAGATAAAGAGCAACAGTGAATACATGACTCCTGATAAATATGTTCGCCAGAATCATCATATCAGCTAAACACAATCCTGCTTGCAATTACGTGGCCGTTTTTGCTACAGGCTGCAGTGCTGCCCTTTTCATTGCACTTTTTCTGTTTTAAGGTTCCTCACCGAACACCTAGAATTTTCCCACTCTGCATGACTTTAAATCCTTGCCCAAAATATGTAGGAGCACTGGAGAAATGATCATTACTTTCTGTTTTCTCCTTATATTTTTTTCCCTAAATTTTGCCTTAACGTAAACCAGATTTTCACATTCCTTCATAGTTATTAAATTAGGAAATCAGAGCCAAGCAATATGCACACTTTCATCCTTTTGGGTCCCCAGCTGTTTCAACAGCCTTCTTTAGTTAAACAGTACAAGAACTTACTTCCATTCCTAAATTCAGGCCTGTACTGAGAATAATCTGCTCCCAGTAGCTAATTTAGGTATCATGAGTGCTTTTCTCCACTGATAGTGCAGACAGCCGGGTCTGGCAGCACTGGATTGTAGGTGGCCTGAATCACTGATCACTTTCTCGAATTCAGATGCTAAAGATAGGCTTCTGTACAAAAACAGTATGAATATGGCCCCGCATCTCTGCCAATTTTTCTCCTATGATTTCTGTTTGCCCAGCTCTGAACCTCTCAAAATCTCATCAAAGATGCTGCAAGAAATGCTCAGCACTGAAGTGTCTCTTTCCTGGAACTTGTACCATAACCATGTCTCTGCTTCACAATTTCTATCCCTCTGTATTAGTACTTCCCTTAATTTGCATTCTGTAATCCCTATTTGGAAATAATTTGTAGATCCAGTTTATATTCTATTTAATACAATTTACAGACTACTGCTTAGAATAGGGATGATGTTGCACTAAGTATGACTGACCGTGTAACCCAAGTGCCCTCCAACATGACAAGTACGCTCTCTAATTCAAGCCATGGTCTCTACTGGCCTAAGACCTTTTTTTTTTTTCTTTTAGCATCTCTTCAGACTTTCTTGGTTTAGTTGAGTTCACTATTAATTCATCTGCTTTCTATTTACCAGGCTTCGCTGCAGTCAAAGCAAACATAGTCAGCTGACTGACATGAAATTTAGTCTGAAATACAAACGACTGTGAGAACTTTAGTGCTTGATATTGCCAGCCTCTATTCTAAGAAGTAACCCTTTCTTATAAAAAGCGCCACCTTTGAATGAGCAGCAGCACTGCTGATAAGAATCTGCAGGACTGAACCTTATAAATGTAATTTTTTGCAGGTTATTTAGGGAGAACAAAACAAGCAGACGATCAGATTTAGACATCTGTTTTAAAGGCAACTCTGCAAATTGTCTGGAGACCAAAATAGATTATTAGCAGGAAATGGAGTTTTCTTAATATTGAATCTGATCCTGCCCTACCGAAAATCAATGGAATTTTGTCCCAGACCTTCATGGGAGAGGGACCTAACACATTTACGCTCCCAAAGACCTGGCAGCACATACAAAAGCAGAGCTATAGCAACTGTCAAGGAGAAAGCTCAATTTGCATAAACCTTAAATTTCACTATAAAAGTGTTCACGCTGGAGAAAGAAAGAGAAACATGGGAAGATACTAATGTCAGATTCGAGTGGCATTGCTGAATGTACCAATGGAAACATTCAGCTTTCTGCATGATCCACAAAGTATAAAAACTAAGAGAAAGCAAAGAAAATCCAAAAGATTTAGGTCCACAAGAGTGTGGTTCCATGCAGAAATGTTCACACGGAAAGAGTTGGTGCTTCTGTTAGTGATGCTATTTTCATTTTAGTGACTTCAAACAAAAATATCAGAATATTTCACCAACGTCAATTAAGACTCAGAATGCTTCTGGGACACACATCCTTATTACACCCATTTTTACAGACTACAATGACACAGAGTTTGACTCATTAAAGGCCAGAAAATGAGTCAGCAAAGAAAAAGAACCCAAAAGCCCCAATCATCCATCGTCTGTGATAACCACTGAATAACCTCTCTCTCCTCCGTCATTAGTCAGCCTTGGGAATAAAGTCACTTATCTAAAACATAAAACTATTCCACACTTGATGTTTGCCTTTTTTGTATGTTTGTTTTTCACTAACATTTCCCAGCCTCACACACAGACTGATGCACTTAATTTTGACAGGCACAAAATCCCTCTTAAATCTGCTGCAGTGTTTATACTGGGATGTATAAAAATGACTTTGTGAAACAGAGTCTCGAAATAGAAAACGAGATTAAAAATATTTTGCACATGAAGACTTCTCCAAGCTATGAGAGAAAGAAAAGAATATTACAAACCTTATTCTATTTCTCCTGATCGCCTAAAGGGGCCCCTACAGCAGAACTATTATCTTTAATCTCTATGTTCTCTTTTCAGCATGTATTTTATTTTCTTCTCTCTGCTAACAATACCCTGGCCTCTTAATAGCTCCTGAGTTCACCACCTAAAAAGATATTCCAGGACAAGACTTCCCTGTATTAGATTTGCAAAGGTTTAGAAACAGCTTGGGTTCTCTCTGTGCTAACAAACACTTAGTGGTAAATGCCTTCTCAAAGAGAGTATTGCAGCAGTGATTTGGTCAGTGTATGAGCCAGTTTGCTTAACAAGCATGAACCTCCCTGGCCTGCCAGTATTACCGCAAAATAGAATCATTTTTCTAAATGGTTTCATTAAAGGGACATTGTGAGGCTGAATAGGAGATATTGAATGAAAATGGACGGAGTGAATTTTTAGTCATGCCAAACCAGTCTGTGGCATCAGTCACAAAGGTTTCACTGAAAAAAAAAATGCCTCTGTTGCTTTATTCGGAGATGAACACATTTGCAGTGATTCTGAAGGATTTGCTGCCACAGCCACTGTGGCTATACAGCACTCATCAGCCATGATCGAGCCAATTTATCAGAAGAACCCAGGATGAGTTATTGTCTGACAATGCCAAGACTTACATTCACTGTGGAAAATCATAATCATCCGTTGCTTCAAACAATTCCAGTTGAATTGCCTCCCCAGCTTATTCATCCCATACAAAGCCATGCTAGGAATATCAAGAAGGAAGAGCGAGCTGCCCAGAGCAACCGCAGCCTCTCCTCAAAGGGGCATCACACCGAGCAGCTTGGAAGGCACCAACAAATTCTGCATTTGAAGGAAAACCAGGAAGAAGAGGACCAGGACAGCATTGTGTGAGACAGCTCTTGTTATTTTTAAACTACAACGATGCTGGAGCACAGACTGAGCCTCCCATCCTTTGGGATTTTTCAACTTTCTCTGGAAGATGGGAAGGTAGGGTCTCCTGGGGGAACTCCACCTACACGATAATTTAACACGGGCTGTGGGCACTAGGATTTGTCTTGCTTCTTTTTCTGCCTGAAGCCCACATTTGAATTTCTGGAAGACTGAAACATATATCCCTAATGTCTTCAGGTTGGTAATGGTGTAGTTGAGTGACACTTAGTGGCCTGTGACAACAAGAGTGAATGATCTGTCCTTAATTTCTAATGAATCTATATGTGCATTTCCACACAGGAGAGTTCTTTAGTCAGGTACAATATACTTCTTCCTCAGACCTGCCCCATAAAATAAGTACTATTGCAATGTCTTCTACATATAAAGTATGATACAGTACTAATATAATCACTCCCATCAATACAATTCATCTCCTCAAACTGCAGCCATGTAAAAGCAAGATCCTCTCTAAGTTCATGGAGATAAATATGCTTCCAAAGGTGTCTCTGTTCCACCCATCTTGGGCAGTTCTTGTAGGATGGGAAGAATTGCCCTGGGACTACCCATCTCACTCCACTAATGGTGGACAAAGCCTGGACTTTCAGGCAATTCAAATTAAGGGAGATAAATGTCACCTACAGTATAGAAGAGATAATTATGCACAAACTCCTACAGTCACAACTTTACAGTAATTCAGTGGGATGCCTTTTTATTGTTATCAATATTTTGAAGGCACATTTCTAATGCCAAATCCATTTTCAGATAGCATGGGCATAAAAACAGCTGAGAAGCATGTAGGTGTTGCAAGTGTAGGTGGGGTTTCTGTAATTCATCTTGTTTCACATCCCCTGTAAAGATAAATATCAATGCATGGCGATACTACTGGAAGCTGTTTATCTTGCTGCTGATTTATGGCTTATTGGTCATTAAGAGAAATCAGTGACATGAAGTTAGACTTCTATATACGTAAGTAGTAAGTAATGAAAAATATAATGAGGACAAGCAGATAGAAACTTTCAATCGCCTAGGGAAAACAAATAGCTTAGCAAATGAGTGATGTTACACACAAACTCCTTTAAAAAGGAGGAAAAAAGAAAGAAACAAAGAAAGAGAGCAAGAAAGAAAGAAAGAAAGAAAGAAAGAAAAAAGGCTGCCTTATTTCCCTAAACTCTCAGCCGCCTTTCCTTCCAGCTTTCTCTCCATTACAGATCCAACATGCATCTCTGTCAAGCCAGCCTACGTGGTTGTACTGTAAGCTACTGTCCTCCAAGCCGGGGCCTGAAACAAAACTGAGAGACCAATAAATCATGCTACAAAAGGGAACCTCAAAGACCACATAGTGGGCTCTTTTTTCCTTCCTCTTTTGATTTCCTAGTGCCTTTTTTTTTGGCCTTGTGTGATGCTTCTTGCAAAGGCATTTGGCAGATCAAAAAAGCTCATACACAAAAGACAATTAATCCTGATCATCCTTAGTGTGACTTGTACTAACCAATGAAATTTAAAATCATTTTCTTCATGAGACAGGATTGGATCAAACCCTGAGATTAGAAAGTGACTGAACGTTCAAGAAGTTCACCCATAGTGAATTTTCCTGATATTAAGAGATTCAGGATATGACCTCAAATATCTGTTGATGGAATCTTTTCATTCCATACATTGATTGACCCTTCCAATTACTGTGGTAGGGATGGCTTTTCTGTAGGCTGGGTTCTGGTGTTACTTGCAATAATAATATATTTGTGCAACTTCTTTACATCTGTGTAGCTAATGAATTAACAGCGCTGAATCAGGCCAGTCATTCACTGTGTCTGCCTATCTAGAGACCAAATCTGATAATAGACTGTGCTCTTAGCAACAGGATGAGTGTTTCAAGGTGGATATATTATGGAGAAAAAAACCCAAACGAGCTGACGAGGGACTACAGCATAGTCAGGGGTAGGAGAAGGACTGGTCCTCAGAGAGGATTTACCTAAGCTAGGCAGGAAGCCTTAGCTACACACAGGGCATATTCATGAGGTATAGAAAAATAATACCTTGTGAAAATAAAAACAAATTGGTAAATCCTACCCAACATTTCACTCCTGCTCTTAACAGGTCATGATCAATGCTAAAAATACATCAAAAGAAAGGCACTCTTGGTACCCAAAGGCTTCTCACTCTCTCACTTCCATAGAAAATCTTTCTGTGGAGTCCTTTGCTGTGATGACAATCACATCTATAGAGGACTTAAATCTCCAGGGTTTTCAAGACAACAACCTTAACCAAGACCAAATTTCTTACCACCACGGCAATGGAAAACCACTGCCGCCATGGCAAAACCCAAATTTATCTCTGGGCAAACATTCAAAACTTTCTGCTGTGACTTCTTTTTCTGTATGTCCAAATGAGTTGTTGAGACCCTGGTCAGAGTAGACGGTACCACGCTCCTGACTCCCAGTCCTGCGCTGCCAAACTTTAGATGCAATTACTCCAGTCTGCAAGCTGGAAGTGAGAGGAGAGTCATACAGAGAAATCTCAGTAAAAACAAACTCAAAAGTGGGTGATATTTGGAGAAAACCAATAATTTAACAAACAAACACACGGTTCTGAGGCAATTTCACACATTGCTTTCCAGGATCCAGCAGTCTCTGTACCATGTTTTATGGAACTGCAGCTGAAAGCCTTTTGTTCAGCGTGAACTGCCCAACTCAGTTCAAAGGAGTTAGTTTGCCTCCTATATCAATACCTGCCAATGTTTTGGCATTAAAAGAAATGAGGATATTAGGGCTTTTTTTTTTTTTCAGATGGCATCTGGGCTATTGTGAAAATAGTAGGGCAGTTGTTCACACCCATTTTGCATTTAGTCTAAATTAGCCTTTTAGATTTAAAAATACCCTAGATTTCCCCCGTCTATCATTTTCTCCTTTGATACTATTTCTGAGCTAATGGAAATTTCAATCAGAATGCTGTTAACTTCCAACAAATTAAATATTGGGAGAGTATATTAAGCAGAACACAAAAACTTAAAAGATTTTAGAAGAGTTGTAAAAGGCAAGAAGCAAATTGGAATAAAAGATGGAAAAAAAAATAAGATTGATATGTAACACCAAAATCTGATTTAAATCCAGCACTTATTGGAAAACAGTGCAGGATCCAGACCTTGCAGTGTAACAAAAAAAAAAAAAAGGTAATGCTTAACATGAAAATAATAGTTTCCATTTCAACTTGTGTGGGCACAAGTAAATTTAAAAAATGTTATGCCTTCACAGTGGTAAATTAGTGCACTTTGCCTACACACATCTTTTTTTAAAAAAAGACAATGTGATCCAGAACACAATTTCCCTTTTGCAATGCCGAGTCACTGAGCCAGGTGTAAAGCTTTAAGGCTCTGGATTCTCAGCCTGTATTTAGACCCCAGAATTAAATTACATCATCTCTTTTTTCATTTTCTTAAACCCAACTTTAAAAATATCTACTGCCTCAGGGTACCCTGTTTCATATTGTCACAGATACAAAGTTTTTCTGGGTTATCTGCTTTTAAATCCTTGCTCTGAGCTCAAAGGCTGGCTGAGGGAGGTCTACAAAACAGGGCTGAACCAGAAAAATAATTATTGATAATCAGAGAGTTTCCTGCTTCCAGCTGGGATAGAAGAACAGCAATGACAGCCTTTTCCATGGCACTATCTACCTTTCCATTTGTGGCCTGAATCTGTATGTGATGCACATGATTTAAAGATAATTGAAAACCTGTATTCAAAGAGAGATCATTGAAAATCTGGTATCTTTGCCAAAAATATTTCAGAATATTTCAAAGAGGTGAAACCCACGAGGGTGAGTCCTGAGGTCTAGCCAATATTTTCATTGACAATTTGAGTTTGGGGTGGGGGGGAGGGGAATAAATCTAAAAAATAAAGGAAAACCAATTCAGTCTGGAAGGTGCTACTGATAATTTGGTGCACATGAACTAGAATTCGATGTGATTTTGATAACTCAGCCCAAAAATCAGTAAAATGCAATTCACTGAAGATGAGGACAGAATACTAATCTTCAGCAACAGAATGCAAATGTAAATATCTAGTAGCTAAAAACAAAACCCACCCAAAAACCTGGCTTAGGGACCAGCAGCTCATGGAAGGCTCTCTGCTAGCAGACTGGCTAACCAGGCACAAGTGGGTTGTATAGCGAAATACCCACAGGTCCCTCTGAGCTGTACTAATGTACGCAGGAAAGTCCGGGAGGGCGGCGCTCCATTGCATGCAGCATTGCTGGCATTTCAGCACGAACACCAGGCTTGGGTTTAGCCCACGTTTTGAGACTCAGCACAGGTCAGCGGGGAAAATGGTCAGAAGATGGTAACAGGAAAGGTAAGAGGCTTTCACCTTACCAAGGAAAACCCTGGAGGGGTTGTGTTCACTTAGGCTAGAAAAACAGAAAAAGGCTGCGAGTGGGAAGCGTGGTAACCAGCTCCTGCACAGAAACGTTTTTAAACAGGATGGGATTGGAGACCTCAACAGCGCTCAAACGTTCAACGTGAATCTTGTGTTCATTACATCCTGAGTGTCTGTTTCAGGTGGATAGTATTTAAATTTCAGTTCCCAGAGGCATAAATTCCCATTTCTCATATACATTTTTAATGCGCTTCCATTATTAAACCAAATTTTATTCCAAGGAGCTTTGCCTCTAAAATTAATCAAAAGGTTTTTTGTCGTACTCCAGATGAAGCAAACACAGAATTCCAGGAGCCTAACACAGAAACCAGACTTCTAAAAATAGACTGTGTGGAGCCTGATTTGCTGTAAGTCGAGTGGGTAGGTCACATATCACATCTCTCTCGGCTGATCAGCATCGGTCAGGTGCTGCTTGAAAGGCAGCCCAAGAGGGAAAGCAAATAGATTGATTCAGCACAGAGCTCAGAAACATGCACTGATATGACAAGAGATAGCAGAAACTCCATGAAATAAAGTGATATCTCTATACATTTGAAAACAGAGTTTGAGGTTGCGAGTTTTTTTTTTTTCCATGCCTGTTTATCCTGCATCCAAATGCTAAAAATAAAACCTGTTAGTTATGAATAGGTGGGAGTCAGATCTCCATCCAAAACAAAAATATACCCTAAAGCATCTCTCTTGGCCTTCCCAATTTGGGCAAATTAATTCCTGTCAACAGCAAAATTTGCATGAGCAAAAATAACAGGAGCTATAGCTGGGAACATAAAACCCAATGGCCCGTGCCTAAGGTCTCTCCTCTGTGCTGGAGGCAAAGCTCAGCAGAAAACCACGGAAGGGGCTCTCCGGTTTCGGAGACCCAGCATCAAGGCAGAAATGCTCAGCACAGCAGCACACGGATGCTTTGGCATGAGTCAATGAAGGGATAATGATCTAGGGGAGGTAACAGCGGGGCACAAAAGGTGTTTGCAGATACAGAGCGGTTGTTTGCCTGTTCCACTTGACTGTTTGTGGGGTTACACAGAGCCACTGCTCACATTTGAGAGTGTCATGCTATGGATTTTGTTGAAAACAGGTTTAAAAATGCCATCCCAATCCTCTTTCGCAACGCCTGTTTTTGTACGTCACAAATAGTGCAGAAATACCTAAATAAAGAGCAAGATACCTTTAGTGAGATCATCTCTCTCTCTCCCTGAGAGAAGAAGGAATTCAGTCCAAAAATCAATCTTCTCATTAATTATTTGTATTAACAAAAATGCTGACACATCAAACAATTTACTTGGCTTCTTGCGTATTACACTCAGGTGACAGCCTTCAGCACAGCACCCAGCAGAACACTTCAAAGTATTCAAAGAGGGGGGCAGATGCTGCTTTTGGGGGCCTGTCTCCCCGAGGCTATGGGAATGCGGCAGCTCCAGGCACCTGGCATTCAACCACTGGGCTTCACTCACTGCTCTCGCATCCTTTTCCTTCAACCACACGCTCGAAAAGGGCAGAGTCATCCTTCAACACACTACTTCGGAAATGGAGAGGGGAAAAAAGAACATTCACGACCTTCACATTGAAGGTTTGTTTCACAAATGTTCTTTTGTGAGACCAAGAATAAAAGGGAGAGTAAAAACATCCATGGATGTTACTTTAATCTTCCATCGGGAATATATAGCACCCTCTGTCTGACTCCATTTTGGCTAGACGAGACTGGCTTTCCTCAACGTATGAGACAGTATAGGAGTTAGGTCACGTGCCTGGTTCAGTTCCAGCTTCAATCCAAAGTTGCTCTTGACACAAAACCAGAGAAAACTTGGCAGTGTTGTTACCCAAGCTTGGGCTCAGTCCCGAGCAGAATTCCAAATGAAACACAAGGTCCCAAATCTGCATGGAGCAAACCAAAGAAAACGCTGGCACTGATGCCGCTGAAACAAGCAGCCAAGTTTTACTGATACCCACACGGCGCTTCTCTTTCAGCTGCCCACAAAGAACTAATACTGCCTTGTGCGGGCTATTTGCCCTATAATTGGTACCTAAAAGCAATGAGAGGGATGGTAAGGAAAGGAAAATTGATGTCAGGTCTCGTGGCAGATGTGTTCATGGGCCATCACCCCCCCAGGCCATCGCACACAGAAGAGGTCAGAGCAAACCCGCACTGGACACTGCTGAAAATCCCAATAACGAGAAGCAAAAGGAAAATTTCAAGCATGACTAAATAGTTGATCACATCAAAGGAAACAGTTGAATTTTAGCTCGTGAGGATGGGATTGATCACTTCTCGTATTGTCTCTACTTACAACACAGGATTGGGGTTCCTGAACGGTTCCTGGGTGATTAGGCTAAAATCACTTAAACCGTGACATCTTTGCTCACATCAGGTAGGACATTTATGCACAGTGCAAGCATGCAGAGGTTGAAACAGTGCTCTGAATGAGTAAGGATGCCAGAATTGCCTCTTGATGCTTTCCATGATTTAGCCCTTGCTCCTCCCTGAGATGTAAGGCACGACTGGTACCCACCAAAGTCAAAACATGTCTTGCATGCCTAAGTGCCATGAAATCATTGCATGAGTGATGCTGCACAGCCGCTAAATAAGCCCATGACAAGTTTTTTCCTCAAATACACATGCATTTTCATTAGTCTAAACTAAACGGTGACCAGAGGAAGGAGTCAGACCTCTGTGGACAAGCACTCAGGAGGACAATGCTGTCAGTGCACTGGCTTATGGACTGGGAGGAAATTTTTCATTCCCTAGAAGTGGGCAGAGAATCAATAGCTTATTTTTCATGTTACAGATATTATGCCCAGTGCTTCATGGGTATTGTGTTATATACAGCCTCTACAGCAACGGCTTAGGTTCCTCGCTCCTGTTTGCTCTGTCAGTGGCAATAACTGCAAAAATCCCCAGGGCTTGGGAATGTTTAGCTCTGATTGGGAAATACAATAGTGGACCCAGTAAAAGTAAAATAATAGCCAAAGAGAGCACCACATAAATATGAAAACAGCTGTAGCATGATACCTTTCCAGTTCCATTAAAGTGACTACCCCAATGGCAACCCAGCTCCTCAAAAAAAGCATGAGGTAAATGGTTGGTTTTTTATTAAAAGTGCCTTTCACCATCCACAAAAATTGCTCCTGAGCATTGTAGCAACATTGCAACACTGCACACATCGCCCAGACTCTGCTTGCAGACATCCCCCGCCTTCCTTGAGCAGCAGGTTTGGAAAAGGTGATGAGGACTTGGAGCGTGACTCTCACCTTCAGGGCAGGGCAGGAAAACCTCATCTCTGTATTACAATTTTCAAGTTAGATCAACCTGTGAGTGCAAAATGGATATACCCCAGTACAGAGCTGGGGGCTGAGGGGAGGGAATGGGCTGGGATAAACTTGACAATGCACTCTGCCTTAGACACATTTCTGTCCACCTGAAGTACAGCAGAGGACTTGCACTTTGCTCAGGGAAGGCCTGTGAATATAACTCTTGTGCATGCAAGAGTTAAAATTTGGGTCTGAAACGTGTGGTGATTACATGGAAATTGTAAAGTATGGTAAGGTACTGGGAAAAATGCCTTGCTCAGGGTCCACCTGACAAGCACGGCATCAGCATAAATATTAAAAATAATAGTAGTAATACTAAAGGGGAATACAGAGCTATAGTGAAAAGCAATATCTGAAGGCTGGTGGCTGCAAGAACAAATATTGTCCAGCAATATACACCAACCTGTGGATCCCCCAGACCACAGTACATAACAGAAAAATAATTTTTTTGGTTTGCAAAAAGCCAGAGCCTCAGAATTGACAACTAAGACAAGCGTACAGCAAGAGCAGAGCCAAAAGCAGGCAGGCAATTAAATGCCCCCTGCGATGGGTTTGTCTGTCAGATAAGTAAAACAGGGCACTGAGCAAGCTCTTTGGTGGCAAAGTCTTCAAGCCAGGTTGAGAATGAAGAAGGTGGCTGAAGAAACACCAGCTCCCAGCTTTCTTCATGTTCAACCACTGACTGCCAGCTTCTGTCCAGGACTGATTTTTGGTATACGCTAAGGGATATATAGAGGAGAATCCTCTTGCAAGAGCTGCCCTGCAGAGACGATAGGATATACTAAGAGAGGATATCCCTTTACCTTCCATTTCTAACCTCTGTAAAAGTTCCTCTGAGAGCTTCATAGCAAATATAAGTTATTTGCTACACCTCAAATCAGCAATTGTAAAATTCCAAAATTTCTTATCTCTGCAAAACATACATATTTATATATATTTTCACATATATCTGTAAGTGTAAAGAAAATAAGACTATTATTTTCACTCAGATAAACAGTAGCAGGCTTGGAGCTAGACCCAGCAAACCTTTGCAGCCTAAATGAAATTTGTCTTCTTGTGTATGCAGGAACGTAGAAAACTGTTTCAATAAATTCCTTATAGAGGAGAAATGAAAAAACACTGATGATTGAACAGCAGAAAAAGAATGAGAAAGCTGGTTGGACTCTCATGTTCATTTTCTCCTGACTACGCAAGCAAAAGATCAATCAATGAAACTAAAAGATAAAAATTGATGGGATAAAGCAGCACCACAGACTCTAATTCAATTAACCTGCAAAACTCCCTGCCAAGAGTTTCAAATCAGGGCTCATTTTCATGTGAATTAATAAAGTTTTCACCATATCACTCACTAGATTTGAAATGTCAGAGTAGTGTATAGCACCAGAGAGTAACCTGATGGGTGTCTTTGGTCAAAAAACTGCAGCAATGTTCTACCACCATTAAACGATAATTGCATTATACGTGTTTTCCCTCTGCTGCAAATATTTAGCTTTGGTCATTGCTGGAGCAATACCAATTTGGTCCTGAAAAGATGTTAATAGTATTTGCATTATACACAGTGACTTATAAAGGCGTATGCATATATATAAAGGGTATTAGAGGAAAGGTTTGCAGGCTCAGGAGCCGAGTGGCCAAGTGGTAACGCGTACACTCGACCAGGTTGTGCTGCTGCACTGTATATGGCAGGCAGTGAAGGGGCCTGAAACGCCAAATTTCATTAAGATTCTCCAACAGCTGCTGTAAAAGGAATTAGCATGAGAAGCAGAGCACAAAGCTATCAGAAGAACGCTGTGCAAGTGAATAGGAATTGAAGAAAAATGAGCTCCTTGTGAAATATTGCAATCACTTCTTTAAGCAATAAAGAGATGGTTTGTTAAATAATAGACTAGAACAACTCCAATAAAATAAAAACTGTCAAAGTACCCTTTTTAAAGTTGCTACACAATCTTCCAATTTTGCTTTCATTACTAAACAGTAACAGATGATCAGATTTTATCATCATCTTGTCTGGACAATATCTTACCAGCATTTGAATACATTAGAAAATGAAAGAATACCGGAAGAAGATAATTTAATATAATTACCACTTTCTGAAAATAGCTTGTGCATAACATGCACTTAATATAGCTCAAATAAAGTGAGAAAGAAATCAAGGATGGAGAAACTGTTTCCTATTTAAGACCAGATACAAACAGCTTGTCCTAACCATCTCTTTGGCACCCACTTCTCTTCCCTGTGTGTTGAACGAAATGAGCAAAAATAATTGGGCCAAAAGAAACCGCATGTTATTGCTCAGCCAGGAGCCTCAGCCTGAATTAGCCCACGGATGATCTGGCTTCACCAGCTACAAACCTTGACTTAGATGAATCCTTTCCCGCAAACACCTTTTCCTTCGCAGAACGAGAATGAAAGGACAGAAACAGAGAAACAAAATTTGCACTAAATTGTGTCCCATTGCCACATAGGCTGAAGGGCTTAAAGCTGCCCCCCCAGCCAACAGGTCGGCCACTACATCTTCAAAACCACAGCACGTGGTCAGGAAATCCGTCCTTCTCGCTTCCCCCGAAGCTGCCCCGATGCAATGTGCAGCAGCAGCCGTTCCCTTGCATGATGCCCTCCCATGCGTACACCAAGAGCAGGTTTTCCTGCAAGCAGGAGAAGAAAAAAATGCCCATTTTCCTGCAAAAGCTGTGCTGACTGTCCCGTGCCCTGCACCATCACTCCTACAATCACCCTGGCTCCCACCCACTCCCTTGTGATCCTCTCAAGGGTACAAACACCATCTCTGACCCACTGAGATCTTCACCTTTGCTGACTTGTAGGAATATAAATATTTTTGAGATTTCTGTCCTATTTCAAATACCGTTGAGATTAAACACTGTCTTGAAAAATTACTGGCAACAGGCATATAGACAGAGAGCATTGCAGACACTAATTTCATTAGGAAATAAAGCTTAAAACCATCTTCCTGCCTATATTGCCAGACAGAAGTCCCCTTTCCTTAACGCCACGTGTCTCTAGCTCTATCTACAGCAATCCTAACTTATACCTGAGCTAAAGAAACAAGCCGCAGCCTTAGTTACATCAATCATTAACAGCAGCTGATAACGTAGGTGCACAACATACATGTATCTGTGTGTCATTAGGACCGCAAATATCCTTTCGCCTTTTTTTAATTCTCAATCACCAGAGAAACAAGTCACAGTTTTGAAGAAAAACTCACGACTTGGGGACTTTCTTAAAGCCTGTTACCACCAAATACAGAAAAGGTTTGTGTTCTTTTCTCAACTAGTCTTGACCCTGTTGGGCACAAACTGAAAGGCAGAACGGAAAAAATGAAACACCACCTGGGTCATGGTATCTGCTCAGGGAACTGATATTAGAGGCTACTTTCATTTATTTGATGTTGGAAAGGTGCTCCACTCTGCTGCAAAGGCAGAATGACATCCAGTGGCAGAGGTTAAATCTAGAACGAGAAATAAAAGATGAATAATAGGGGTGGTTCATTATTAAAGGATGTGGAAAATCCTGAGCAAAATCTGGTATCCTTCTGAAAATCCTGCAGTCCATCAACTGGAATTTACTGGGTGCAGTGCAGAAATTAAGAAGTGAAGTAAGAAGTGAAGTAGCAGCATCTGTGAGATTTACTGACAGGATGACCACAGCAATTCTTCAGACATTTTCAATCATCAGGTCTGTGAAAAGAAGGGAGAGAAGAGAAGCAGGATGCCTTAAAGGAGAAAGCTACTCTGGCACCATGTTCTGCAAAGAGATTTCAAATGCAGTTTGCATTTCTAGTATTTCCTTGATGTTTCTTGGAGATGACCAGTTGCAGACCTCCTGCCCCTCAGCCCACGATGCCAGCAATACTATCGAGCACACAGTGCCAGAGCAGAACTCTGAAAACCTGCGTTTGGTTCAGAGCCGTGCCACTGGTATGCTGGGCAAACTGGTGGCTCACTCTGTGCTTTGTTTTCCCCACCCATCAAGTGCAAAAGATGACCCTGATGTCTTCGGTTTAGTACTTCAAGATCTATTGCTGAAAAATATTCTACTAAAGTGGTGTTACTGTTAACCCACAGAACTTTTTCACTGGTTAATTGTAAAACTTCAATACAAAAGATAACACTGTCATTTTTCTAAAATAATAAGCTCACACTATAGCAGATGTCTGCTTTAGAAATGAAATACCTTACTCAAGTGAAGGCAAAACCCTTTGAAATGAGAACAAAATGTTCACTTTTTTTTTGACTGCCAAATTCTTTCAATGCTTTGCTTTTACACCTCTGCTAAAATCCAGAATTTAAAAAAATTCTAAATTATGTATCTCCAGTTTATCAATGGGCGCTTTGGAGTTTTGTTTGAAAGGTTGCTTACTTGCCACCCCCTGCTCCAAAGAGAACATAAAAGACTTCTGCAGCGTTGATAATCTACATGTCAATTGTTAGGAATAAATTTCAGGGAAGGTTAGATGGCACATAACTTACTGGGAACCACTCTGCAGGATTGCAGGCAAGGTTACAGTAATGTCCTTTCAACAGGACAAATAACATATCCATTCACTATGAGCCATTCCTGTCATGTTACCTCATTTTAATCAGCCCTTTTATGATATAATATTCATGTGGAAATCGGGCTAAAAATACCCCCTGCCAAGGTGACTGAAGACATAAAATTGAAAACTTTATTTTGTATATTTTAAGATCAGGTTTTGTCCTGAAATAATGTAGCATATTAATTGAGCTTCATATGGGGAAGAGAGAATGAAAGCAAGGGGAGGGAAGAAGGAGACGGCTCGGGAGCTCTCGCCTCTCCGTCAATGATTAACCAGCCCAGGCTAAAGCTAACATGACCTTCCTGCACTTCCCAGAAGCAGAGCACTGTTATTTAGCACCTTTGATTGCATTAAAGCAATACAAATTAAAAAGCCAAATGTTGGGCTTGGATGCTGGAGCACAACTGCTCAGCAGCATCCACAAAAATATGGGCGGCCAAGTCAGACCTTGAACTGTCTCTCCGGTGGGGAGGTGGACGGACAGACCACACACGCTTTCCCAGGAGAAGACAATATGGCTTGTGGGGATGGGCAAGGGGAGGAGGATTTCCTCTAGCTGTAATCCTCACCACACAGCAAAAGTCAGATGTCTAGGGAGGTGTCATTAGGAAGGAGAAAAAGCCATCCTGGTCTACTTGAAAAAGATGCTTATAAAGGAAAGGGAGAAGCATTGACTTCGCGTATCAAAGCCACGCGCAGCCATGGCATTACGTGGTTTCAGAGCTCTTCCCCCGATGGGTCTCATTCTCGGCTTGCTCGGTTTACAAATCAAAACAAGATATTTCATGTTCAGCCTGCAACCTCAGCCTGGTGCACCAGAAGATGAGCCGGGGACCCCACTGGCAGGCCATCCTCATCCCTGCACCAAGGAGCCCAGAGACACAACCGAGTTGGCGACCGCGCTGCTGGTACGGGAAGCGGGGCAGGCACACAGCTTCATCTTTCACTCTTGTATCGGCTGCGCCATGCCGACGATAGTGAAAATTTGTATCTGCCAGTTTATTAAAGTGATCTAAGTGAAAAGAATCACAGGGGACCGAGGCTGTGATAAAGAGAAGACAGTTCTCCAGACTGCAACCGCATGCTGAAGACATCTCCCTTCTTTTTCCCCAAATCTTTCAACTAAGCACACATAACCTTTTGGCAATCAAACTCATCTGAGGCTCAGTGCACTCATCTTCCACAGGCATAAGATTACATCAATATTATGCAGCCCAGGACCAGTATTGGCAGTTCGATACCAGCGGTTTATGTCAAGTTTTAAGCTGGTTTTCGAAAGCGCATTTTGTCTAGAATAACTGCAGCAGTACTTTTGACTTTTTTTTGCAGCTGAACTGAAATAGATGAGGACCAAGAGTAAGCCCATTAGGACAAAACTGAATATCACATTGCATACAAAAAATTACAAGAATGATCCTTTTCTGCTCTTTTTTAATGTAATCATTCTACTACATTGCCATAAAAATCAGCAAAGAACATTCTCATTCGAGAAAAAACTGCTATTATGAATTGAACTTTCTCATTTCAAGGGAAAAGGAGCCCCTGCTTGCTATAGCCATTTTCCTTTTCCATGGGTATAAAGAAAAGATCTGACCATAACCAAAGAAAGAGTATTGCTACTGAGCTTGAACTTCTTACAAGTGGTTATGAGGGATGTTTCTCAGGGGTCAGTACTGGAGCTGATATTGTTTCCCATCTTCACCTGGCTGATCGGATGCAATGCGCTCTCAGCAAGTTTGCAGATGACCCCAAACTGGGGAGGAAGAGCTGTTGAGACGCTGGAGGGTTTTGCCATTCAGAGGGACACCCAGAAGCTGGAAGAACAGGCTGCCAGAAACTGCACAAGCAAAGTCCTGCGCTTGGGAAGGAACAACCTCAGTACAGGTGCCCAGGCAGCAATGACAGCTAAATGCACGCCGGATTGCTTTCCTGAGAGCGCAGTCTGCAAGTCAACTGGAAATGATTATTCCCCTCTACTCACTTGCCTCCTGGGATACCGTGTTCGGTTTGGGGACTCCCCCAGTACAAGAGAGATGTTGACAAACTGGAATGAATTCACACGGTTGGGGGCTGAAGCACACGATGTATGTGGAAAGACTAAACAAACAGGGAGAGGAGGCTCAGGGGGCTTCTCACTCTCAATATCCCTACATAAAGGCAGCTTACAGAAAGACAGGGCCAGATTTCCTCAGAGGTGCACAGCAGAAGGACAAGAGGCAATAGTTACAAGTTGTAGTGAAGGAAATCTTGATCAGAGACAAGGAAAAAAAAATATCCATACTAGGAGAAAGCGTGGGCTCTCCATCCTTGGAGATTTGCAAAACTTGCTGGAGACAGCTCTGAGCAATCTGACCTAACTTGGAGGTTAGGCTTCCTTTGAGCAGGGGGTGGGACTACATGGCTTCCAGAAGTCCCCTCTAACCAAAACTGTCGTATGATGCTCAATATCTAGGTCTGTACTCATGCACTTCTTTTTTTGTGATGGCTGTTCAGGAAAAGGCAGGCAAAGGAGTCAGGTTTCCATCATTACTTTTCAAGGAAAGAGAGAGGGGGGTACAACTCATACTTGGCACTACTTATCCACATCTGTAAGCACTACAGAAACGGAGGGATGGGAGGAAACCCAAAACCTACTGCTTGTTAGAGAAGAGATGAGGTGGCCTCCCTGTTTCTTCTGGTTTTAAAAGAGCGTCTTCAGCTTCCATACAGCCAGGGGACCTCAGTTTGACCAAAAGCAGCTGATTTATTGTGACTCTGTTCCCAGTTTTCCCTCTGGGGAAACTGAGAAATAAAATACAGAGGGCAATAGCAAGCACACGGAGAATTGTAGACCTACTGTTCTTTGTAACAGCAACTGTGCCTCTATTTCACTATGTCATGCTTAGATCATTTTGAAAACCAGCACCCCTGCTATACATCCTGCTGCACACTGTAAGCTCATGGTGCCGCAATATTGCTTTAGGAGCCAAACGGTTTTAGAAAATCACTATTTTTCAAGTTGAAAAAATAGAGATCGAAGAACAGGGTGTTTTCTAGGTAATGCTGACAGATTCCAGAACTCGTGGTTAGCAACAGAAGGTTTTATGAAGGATAGACACAAACCTGATCACAAACACAAAGCAATATGGTAGTTTTAGCTAGTTAATCCAGATAATAATTACACTACAAGCTAGGCTGGGAACAACGGCTCCAGCTGTGCTACAGGTGAGATTTCCTATATTGTACTTTTAAATGTAAGTAATTAAGCATCTGCATGCTTTGCTAAGTCAACAACCTTTTGACAAAGAGAAATATTTACTCTAAGAGCAATAGAGCATGAAAAGGAAAAATGTTTTTGTGATAGTATCTTATTTTCAGTATTTTGCCTCAATAATACTCATGTCTTAATGACCTCAACAAAGGCTTAACAGAGAATTTACACATAGTAGAACTATAAAGTTTTCCTGAATTTAGGCTATCTGAAGTTAGATTAATTCCTTCAAAATATTAAAGAGAAAAGCAAATCATTGTGGAAACAGTCACTGATAAAGTACGGGGAAGGATGGCACTCTGGCGATTGGGAAAGTAGAGTCACAAAGGAAAGGTAGCTCTTCAAGTATTTGTGCCTCTTCTCCTAAGACTACTAATTGTAGTAATTTGGGTGGCAAAAGTAAAATTACTTTTACTTTTTTTCATCATACAGTCACTCACATACCAGAAGATCAGCACTTATTTTATTTTGGGCTTTCAAGAAGTTTCTGAGGTGTTAAGGTGATCTATGAAACACAAATTCAGAAAGGGAAATTAGAGAACAAAACAAAACAAAAAACCCCAACAGTTTTAGCATCTTGCAGCATCCATCCTGAAGACTTGAAATGAAGTAAGAAGCAGCTGAATTAAGAGTTGGCCATTTCTTTGCAATACTTTTCATACTGGGATCATGGAACATGTTTCATTTTTATGAAAGATATGTCCTTAGCAAAGAGGCACACCTAAATGTCTTTATTTTTTGATCCAAATTTAGCAACTGCAATTTTTACAGAATATATGATGCTATAAAGCACTATATATACAGGTCTTCCACACAGGGATCTCTAGTAAAAATCACCTAAAGAGGCAGTCTGAAAACAGTAATAAGGAAACAAACACAACTTCTTCATAATAACAGCGCACCTGAATAGCACCCCAAGGAATGCTATTTCTATATAGGCAGCAGAAAATTGAAAGAAAATCAAAGAAATCAAAGTATCAAAATGAAATGAAAAGTTTTTGGGTTTTTTATTGCATGTACGCAATCTATCATAAGTCTTTTACTAATTTTAACTGGTGAGTCAGAGAAGTGTCATTGGTCTATTGACTAATCTGCTTGGACCATCGAAACAGCTTTAGTTCCATTATTGACTTATTTTGTTAAGTGACGAATTAGTTGGGGTATTGCATTCCTCTCCCCTTCCTCACCCCTTTTTTTTTTTATTAATAGGTGTCCAGGGACGCAAAGCTTTCATACAAATCAGAGAAATTTTTTCGTTTTTCATCTATGGAAAGACATTTCCAATAACTAATCTAACGAACAGTAATATCAAAGTGAGCTGGAAATTTAGGAAGATAACATGAACATTTTCAATGACCTCCTCTAAAACTTTGAGACTAAAATTAGACATGCAGTTCTCAACAACTGATGCTGTAGTACCAATAAGGGCTTTAAACTGCTTGGGTGAACTGAAGAAACTAAAAAAGGGCAAAAGCATGGATGCAATTCCTCCTCCTGTGCACTATTTTCTTTCTTGTACTCATACACAAAGAAGTGTGATGAGTTTCATTTAAACTGAAGGACTAACAATACCATGGAAAAAGTATTCGGTACTAAGGAGAAAGTATTTGTGAAGGCACACCAGCCACCATCAATTGTAAAACTCTAGCCAACCCCAGTTACACATGCAGTCCTTGTTGACACTCCTTTATTTTAGAGTTAGAAGGACTCATCCTCTTGCTAACATGATCAGACAGGGAAGTTTATATCAAAGCTATAAAAAGTAATGACATTTTAAGAAAACAGAGGCCTATTAATTTTTCCACAAGCTAAGCCTTTGAAGCACAACCCAAAATTAGACGCAGTAGGCACAGCTTTGATCCGTAGCACTCTGGGCCATAACATATCCAGAATACTACAAAAAGTATCCTGAAATCTTAAAAACAGAGCTGTTGCCAGCCATGCAGGGGAAAAACTGGCAATACTGGGTTCAAAAAAAGGGGGGAAAAAAGAAGAAAACCTCTTATTCCTGTAATGAAATTTTAGAAAGCAAGTTTTTTTTCTTCTATATTTTCTGCAGAATTAGCTCTTCAAAGGCCACCTTCTTGCTCTTTGGGTGACATTTCTGCTGTTATATTTCACTGCCTACCCTCAAGGATATCTTTTTAATATCCTATTAAATGCGAAGGGAAACGTTCAATGAGCAAAACACTCCAAAATGGAGGCACTTCTGCTTCAGTAAATACTTTGAGGATGTATAAACTGCAGAAAAGGGTCTCTTATTTCCAAAGGCCAAAGATATTTATACAGTGCTTTCTATCAGTGCTTCAGGAGACTGGTTACTACATGGTAAAAGAAAACTAATTGAGGATTTCATTGACTGCTGCACATGTTGTCACAGAGAATATCATTATTAATGCAACTAATATCACTATTTTAAAATAAACCAATAGTGGCCAATCCTTTAAAGTCTTTGAACACAACCTGACATTTAATTAGGGATTCCAGAATGCAGTAGGAGAGGCTCCCTGATCGAGCATTAAATTAGATGATCGGCTGGGAACATCTTTTAGTATCTCTATGAAATAATATGCTGATCCCATCCACAGAACAGAAAAACAACTTTTTCAAAAAAAATATACAAGAGATTTTCTTTCTTATCCTCATTTTTCCTGCAGTGAGCATTTGGATATGCTTTTTCTCATCTAATAATGGCTCCCTCTGTTCCTGCCCTTCTGTGGGACACAGCAAACTTGAAAGTCTCTTTTGCCTAAAAATTTTGTGCTGCATTTGCTGCAAAAGACACCAAATTAACTGTATTCAGTTGGACTGAATTTCTCGTCTATCTTTTCTTTTAAAGAAGACCTTGGCTAAGATTAACAGGCGAGCAGAACACTCATTACTATTTTAAGGGCATTTTAAGGGGAAAAAAAAATCAGGCTTTGACATTGGAACACTGGTCTGGTCAGAAAGTTTATTTAAAAAATAAATCATCAGGAAAAACAATAATACAAACCCCCAAGGTCTTTAACACATAAGATTTCTAACTCCCCACTTTCATCTTTTCTGATGTGTTCAGTAGCAGCAAGTGCCTTGTGTGGTCCCTTCTCCTCAAGTGTGCTTGACAGGAAGACTGTCAAGTTAAAAATGACTTTTTTAAAAAGATAACTTAAAAAATAATTAATTCCCACAAATCACTGGGACAGCTAGGGAAGAGAAGCAGGAAAGGAAAGGGGGAGAATTTACCACCCCGTGCGCTCATAAAATGGATACTTAGAAACAGCAGGATAGTAAATTTCTCCAATTTCTCCACTCGTGTTGCTCTGTAGCGTGAGAGCACCAGGCTCATGAAGCAAACCAGAGTTATGAATCCCAAGACCTCTGTGGTTCCCCTCCCAGCACAGCTTCTCTGGCAACGTCGCTCCTCTAATCCGAGACACACATCAGCCCGAAAACACTGCGGTGCACCAGGCAGTTCCCAGCCACTCTCCTGATATAGTCTCTACAAACCCGTATTCCTCTAGAAATTGCCAAAGAGATGGCTGAGGTGAGGCAATACTGAGAGAAAAAGCTCATCTTCCTCTTCCTCATGCTCCCATGCACTTGCTGAAATTCAGGGAAGAGCTGTGACATGCTAGAAATTTTACTGACAAGCTTTTCGGCTTCAAATGACATTTCTTTCCCCTTTTTTAGATGTCTATCAAGTAAAGCTTTATATTCCACCTAATGCCTTCATTCACTTGGACATTATCAATTTAAGCTTTAGCTCTCAACCTTTTGACCAGACTGTAAAATAAATGTGTAAAAGATTATTTCAATCTCCTCTAAATCAGCGCTGGAGTAAGAGCTGGACGAACGTGGCTTCCGACGGGAACTGCCCATGACAGCTCATCAAACAATTGAGCATAGATGTAGTGGTAATCACCCAAAAAGTCACTTACTAACTTATTCAATTAATATTATCTATCTGATTTATTAGTTACTGCTCAAGTATTTGTGAACGTAGTTGAGAATAGTTTATTGAAAGACATTAAAGTCCCTGAGATAAGTTATTCCCTTGAGCAACATGCCCATCCTATACATCTTAACATCTTTATGTTAATGTTGTCACTGAGCCTATATATCCTTTTGAAAATAAAACCATCTTCAGCTTTTAAGTTATAGCTTTCTGCACCTCTGTGATTTTATACACAACTTTCAATAGCTTGAACTTAGGCTACAGATTTTAGGGTTTTCAATGTATGACCTGACATGCAATTAATAAATTCTACATTTTTTGCTATTATTACCCTTTTTTTCAAACATACTGCACTTAAACCACTGATGTACTGCCAAGAAAAAGCAAGATTTTTAGCACTTATGAGAACATACTACTAGTACAAAGAGACATTTGCTTAGATTAAGAAGTGATCTAATGTAAATTAAACGGCTTTTGTAGAGTTACACAGTTTAGGTTTCTAGCAAAACATAAGGCTCAGGTTTGCTCTCTGTGACAGAAGTGCTGTTCTAGTAAATTTTGCTGCTGTATTATATTTTGATGGGAATGTCACCCGGCACCCACAATGTGAATTATATGACCTACAGGTCATATAATTTTGGATGTGCATCTTGATTATGTCCTGGCTGATGGACACAGGTGTTCTGCTCCAGAGTCCTGGTCCCCCAAAACCTAAACCAGGGTGCTGTTGGAGTGCACCAAGGCTCCCTCTCTTTTTGCAAACTGACGACTGAGAAACTTAGAATACAACTTTACGACAATCATCAGACTTCAAACTTTTATTAGTTAGGAAGCATTTTAAAAGGTGACATTTTAAGCCTCCATTTAAAGCATAAATGTACATACAGAGAGTATGGAGTTGGGCATTTGGAGGCTTAGTAATGACAATATACAGACTTTGATCTTTAAATGACCAACTTAAAATCACTATCAAGCAGCTCTAGGACCCGGTATGAAAATGCTGAGGTGTTTTCATGCAGTTACATGTGAATTATCATAGAAACTATTCTCACGTACACTCCTCTAGTACCACCTCAGCAGACGTAAAGATGAAACAACCCAGGACAGGGATCGTAGTGATTTCTTGGCTGTCTGGACCAGGAGGTCCTACCTATGGTCTAAACCTGTGCTGTCAGACTTCCTTTACCTGCACCTTTCTCATAGTCCTGGATTTGTTTAAAATGAAAGCAACAATGACAATGCTAAAAAAGGGTTTTCTGTTGTACTTGGCTTCCAAGGTAGAAAAAAAGCACAAAGCACTTCCCTTGTAACGCTGTAGGACTATCAGAAATCATCCACAGTGTGTGTAGATTGTACATCTCCACAGTCTGTATCTTTAAAGCCCCATCTGGACAGTTTATTTTATCTTCCTTTTTAGTGCAGTATAAAGTCCTGTAAAAAGCAATCCCCGGAATGGGGACCCTGAGGAAGCAACACAAACCACCTGTGGATAACAAGACTTCTTGTTTAGACTACGGAGAAAGGACAGAAATGGAAAGCCATAAAAGTAATCCATGAGATTAAGTCTCTAAAACCCAATGTATTCCTACAGGAAATCAGGCTTTCTCCACATACAATGTAATACCATTCTGAAAAAAAATTGGCTACGCTATTGAGCAACCTCAAGTGATTTATTTTGGGTCCAGTTGCACGTCATTTCTGTTCATCGCACCGATGCTAGAAACACAAGCAGAGCCTACGCAATTTTTCAAAGTGTCGGTTTTACTCTGGTAATCCTCCCCATCAAACATATATGACTGCCACACAAATACACCTCACCAGGTCACGAGGCCTTAAAGCGAACCCAGAGTTTTTAAAAAGCTCACATCGACATATTAATGCCCTCTCCTCTCCCCAAAGGACCAATCCTCTACCACAAACAGGAGGCCTGACAATTAGAGCACACCTGAAGAAAGAAAAATTCCTACTTGTTTTTATTATTTGTGACCTCCAGCTTAACTTTTAGCACATTAAGGGAAACGCAACATGCCAGAGGAACTAACTTAACATGGAAAATAAGGTCCCACGATTTACTGTAAAAATTTTGCCTTCCTTACCCCAAAATGCTACCCACTATTAAAAAAACACTGATAATTTTATGAAGAAAAAGAATACATCATTCTTTCTACCCGGGAATACCCCAAAACTCAATTAAATTAACGGAGTTAGGTGCAGAAAGGCAGAATGCACAGGAGTTTGCAGAGCCTGGTTCAGAGATGAATGAGGAAGATTGCTTCAGTCCTCATTAATATGCTGCATTTTAGTTTGTGTCTTTCTCTTCAGGTAGTCACAGGCACAGCATTTTATATCTTCCAAATTTATTAAATTTCGCTGCTATCAGTTTTCCATCACTTTCCTCTCGGACACGCTCTTAAAGCCAACCAATACGGTCACATTCTAGCAAAACCAGACCAACATCAAAGAAGCCTATGTTTATGCCACATAGTCCATACATTCCAAACCTACCCTCCCAGTCATAATATCAAGTCATTGCACAGGGAGACAGGAGTTTGTTGAGAGAACGGGATGTCACAGGAGGATTTTAATTAGCCCACTGGGAAATCCATTCTCAAGTGGTTACAGAAAAGTGGAAAGATAATAGATATGAGACACTGGAGACAGATTATATCATCTTTTTATGAAATTCATTCATATTTCAGTTCCTTCTTGCATTAAAACTAAACAGTCTTGCAAACCTTTACGGTGACAGCTGTCCCCGTTCACAGCAGTAGTCTCAGAGATTTCTCACCCAAATGCCCGTGCCAGGCCATGAGCACACAGCAGTAAGAGCAGATTATGCTCATCTTTGTCATCTCCCCTCTTCTCTTCATTGTAAACAACTGGAGTCTCTTTTTTTGGTGTTTAGATGATAGGTTCACTACATCTCTGTTACACATGCATGCTGTGGCTACTGCAATAAGGCTGGGAGCTCTACAATAACAGTAACACCAGAAAAAATGTGGGGCATCTTGATTAGGACTTACACTAAGCATTGCACGATAGCCCGTAACTGCTGCTATCACAGGATTTTGAGTACACAAACCCAACTTTGTGCAATGAGGCACTGCGTTACCAAAGTCATCTACAAGTGGTAGATGTTAGGCAGATACCCTTCCACTATGTATTTTAAAAATGTTAGGACAGAGATAGGAGACTATTCAAAGGGAGAAATAAGTATTTACATAACTGATTCCATTTAGGAAGGAAACATGTTCACAGAGCTCTAGGCAGAAGTGAGTTCAGCCCTGGCTGAATGGACAGACGACTTCAGCTTCCTGACCTGTGTATATAATTGCCTTTGTTTGTCACTATAAAAGTTTTATTAAGATTCAATTCAAACTTCTATTAAAATGCAACCAATCATGACATCAAATACCACTGTCTAAATTTATACAGATGCCTAAAGGAACAGATAAAGGCTAAAAAGGCTTATCTCCTCCAGTTGTAGACAACAACAGTCTGTCAGAGTCAGTTCACAAGTTTATCTCATAAAAGTTCAGCCCCTTAAAAAGGACAGTTTAGTAGGCAAAGGGAGCAGAGGAAGAGAAACAACTCAATGTAAGAGGCCACAATAATTGACTGGGAACTTCTAAAAAGGAAAGAAAGCAGGATTGTTCTTGTTCCCTCCACTAAGTGATGGCTTACAGAAATACCACCACAAATCATCAGTGCAGCAGGGATTTACAGTAAGAGGAATCCTTCCAGGTCAGACATTACCCCTGCAGCAGTGCAGAATAAGCAGCAAAGTCTATCACGCTTCCCCACATCACACACATTACTGTATCTCCTCCTTCAAAACTTCTTACCATTTATAGGACAATGAAAAAAGAAAAAATGCAGGCCTTCTGGAAAGCCAAGAAGTTCACTTTTCCTCAAAGGAGAATTTACATAGTTCTCCTATTATATATTATTATATATTGTATTAGATACTCTATCATACAGTTCCTCTCACCCATCCACAAACCACCACACCAAAATCTGGCTGCTCTTTATAAAATATGCCTGTGGCTATACAAGGCATTGCAGAGGATATACAGTGATATCAGGGAAAAAAGTCTGTCTCTCTTCTCAGCCTCTCAGAATATTGCTATACTAGATTTAAACATGGAAAGGTCAATGGCTTTAGCTGTACAGAGAAATGAATACATATTTGCAAAATTAAACAGAATTCTGATTAGTAAGGAAAGGAAGACAGGGCTAAAAATGCTGCCCAGCGCCAACTACTGAGGGATGGCAATGAAGAACTGGTCTCTGGGCGTGCTGAGACACAGATCACCTTGCACAAAGTCCATCATTTGGAAAGGTGCACCCATCAAACCTCCAGCACTGTGGAGCAGAGAGTACCATTCCCCTCAAAGCTGCCTCTGAAATGCCTCTTCCTATAAGCAGAAAACAGCAGAAATATAATCAGCTCTCTACGACTTACAGACTTTCAGTATAAAAATGATTGTTCTGGGACTTTTAACTATTGTCTCAGCATTTTTCACTATAGAAGCTTGTGACCAATTGCCCAAGTAACATCTACAGAGAACAACCAGTAGCCCCCTGGAGATGGAGAGGTTGGAGAACTTCAGGAGACAAAACTGCTCTTCAAACTGATGAGTATGCCAGGAACATATGTCTGAAATGTGGAATGAAAGGACTAGAAGGAAACTGCTACTGGAAGGGCCCACCACAACAGACAACTGTATCACATTATGAACTCATGCCTAAACTGAAAGGAAGGAGTCTCTGAAGTTGATGTAACCCAGGGAAAACAGGAAGAACCGGAGTGCTGAAGATCCCTGAGAAACATGTCCACTAAGATATATCAATAACATCTTACCCTGCTGGAGGTATGAAAGCCTGAGATACAGTAAAGCTCTCAACGTGCCCTTTTTATCATCCTTGTATGTCTTTCATGGTACAGACTACCTGGATGGTGATGGAAGGAGAGAGGCAGCATAAGGAATGCCAAATGAGCTCCTGGATGGGTAGACTTGCTATGCAAACCCAAATCCTGCTGCTCCCTTGTCCTGTCAAGAGGCCTGGAGTGAGAGGAGGAGTCCTTTAGCTTGGACATCTTCCAGTCAGCCAGAAGATATTATAGAGCCAGATCTATATACCTGCACGGCCCAATTGTATCACCATGCAGCCAGGTCTGGGGCTTTTTCTCCATCCAGCTGACTGCGATGTGAGAAGCCCAAGTTGCCTGCCTAGCGCTGAAAGCAAACAACAGACTGGATAAAACACAGAGGCCAGCTTGCCCGTGGAGAGCGTGCAGCCTGGCAGAAAGGAAACCTGGAGAACCAATGACTTGCCCTGCTGCCTTGGAAGCGACAGCCCAGGAAAGCCTTTTGGCTGAGACCATAAAAGTAAATAAGAACTGAAAGGTCATTGCCTACCTGTTGTTTCCTCAGCTGGACACTTTTCCACCACAGGCACAGAGTATCTGAAGATTATTTTGTCTTACTACTGAAAGCTTCTACCTCTTCAACAGCCTGCACGCAAACTGGCAAGCAGACCACGACCGAGCTGCAGGTGCAGACTCCTGACGTTACGGATTATTAGGTTTCCTCCTGTTTGTTTTCCATCTCAGCACTTTGTAATGCTACCAATTAAGGGCTAAATTTATAACGGGTGCATTTTTGCAAAAGGAATTTATTCAACACTTCTCACATGTAATGTGATTATTTTTTCTTACAGTGTCCTAAAGTGTTTTACAAAATTAAAAATTACAGCTAATTCCAAGACAGGAATGTAATACTGAAACCTATTCTAAGCAGCATGGCATCAACCACCAATTACTGTAAAAAACTATTTATTTAATATGTCAAGGCTAATTGTGGTAGCCCACCCAACACTTCCAAATAAATAATTAACAGCTGAATTTAGGAGCATGAGGTAATCAAATTCTCTGCTGCTTATGAAATGTTTAAAAAATGTATTGGTTTTATTTCAAAAGAGGGGAGCCTTTGCATAAAGAGCATGCTATTTCTGAGGGTATGAATGTATATGTACGTGACAGGAGTGAGAGAAGTTGGAGAAAGAATAATTCATTATTTACTTTTAGCCCTACTTTACAGAAATTTAGACAGAGAGCTTATACAAAAAGTATTCTATTTTTCCCCTCCCCCTGGTAAACCCGAAGTAAGGGACCTAAGAGAAAAGTGGGAGAGCAAGTCTGAGTCTCTGTTACTACACTGATATGCATTTAGTTGCATTTAATTCTCACAGCATGTATTTTTGCTATGGAGTATCACACAAGTCTATTCTTACTCTCAAATTGGCTTATGATTTTGGATCAACAGACCAATTGGTTTTTCCAACAATTCTAATTATTTTAAAAAGGTGAGTGCTGTTTTCTTGTGCAGGGAAGGGAAATCACCTCTTCAAAATCGTAACAAAAGTCACTACTTGGGATAGTAATGGTATTGCGTTCCATCACCCATTTTCCCTACGAGAAGTCACATTTTTTCAAGAAAACTGACAAAAGGCAGGGCAGATTCATAAGATAATGCTGATGTAGCTCATGGTTAAATGATGTTTTCTAAAGTACACAAAATCTTTAGATATATAGCTCTGCAGATCCGGTGAGGTTTGTAATGACAGATCTGAGAGTGACTGCTGAAATACTGAACTTTGCGGTTTCACCCACAACAGCTCTACAAGTCACGCTTGCATTTTACCACCCCTTGCTAGTACTGGTAAACCTTTGTCTCTCCCAAAAATCAGCTACAAGTGTCTGAAAGCCTCATCTTCTCTCTTCACTCTGGCAGCGAGCTACGGTCAGGCTCTAGACACGTTTTTCAGCATATTGCAGGGATTGTTCCAAGTTTCTGCACGTTTCCTCCAGGTTTTGTACACGTTCTCATTAAAGGCACCCAGTCCTGTTTGTATCAGGATCGTAACAAGAGGTAAACAAAGCACAGAGCTTGCGTTATTCTTTGGTAACATCCCTGTTCTACTACTCACATGTATGGGAGTCAAAAGTCTGTTTAAGTGTATCTTCAGTGCTTCTGGATAATGCAAATCCTGCAGGTGCCCCATGAAGCACTGAGTTAACCAGTTGCCTTCTGAACAGGCTATCTGATTGAGAAGAGATATAGTTCTTACATGGTTCCTAACCGCAAATCCAAAATCCTCAGAAACACAAATAATTTGAAGAATAAATTCCATTAGAAGCAGCTGGGAAAAGAAGGCTACCATTTGCTCTGACTTTTATGAGTAACCAAAAAGATACCTGAACTATTTTTAACATTCTTCTTGTCATTAGCAGGTTAGGATGTCACCTCTTCAAGACTGCAAAAACCCACTTCTCTCCAAATCTTTTCTCTAATTTCCTTATGTAATTTCTTGCGAAGGTGCATTCACCGTTACACTCTGAACACTTTTAACGGACCAGTGCCAAGCAATTACCCGCTATTTCCTAATGTTCCCAGTTTAATCAGATTTTTTTTGTTGTAGTATAATACAGAACTGAAGTAACCTGATTTTCACTGTAAGACTCTTTTTAGGGCTATGAAATACTTTGCAGGTTGGTTTCTTTCAAAATATCACCAGCATAAAGTTAAAAAACACACCACCACCCAAACCCTTTTATGCAATGCTGTTGGCTTAGAAGACCAAGCATATGGAACGGGCTACTCATTTGGGAGGTTGTCTTTGTGCCAGCGCATGAAGCAGGCAAGAAGAGACAAGATTTGCTTTTCATTTTTTCCCAACAAGCAGTTCATAACTGATCCTCTCCACACAAGTCAGTATTTGCAGAGCTGCTCTTACCATGCAAAAAGTGAACCCTTGATATTTTATATGGATAAGAATGCATGCAAAATAAAAAACTGCAGCAACAGCATATTAGTGGCTTAAGTTCACCTGGAGTCTTGGAGTTACATTAAAGACTTCCTAATCTGCCTCCCTAAAAGAGAAGAATTAATAGAGGTTGTTATAAGTATTAGGTATAGCAATCCTTTACATTCAAAGATCTGTAAGAAAGCTCATCGCAAAAAGATAGTAAATAGATTGATGTTATTTGGCTAATCCTGTTTAAGTATCTAGGATTGCAAGCTGGAATTAATTAGGTGACATTACTGTTACTGAGCTGTGGTTACTGTCAACCTGTCTGGGAGAAAAAGTATAAAAAAGACCAAATGTCAGAGTTTTCAAAAGAGGCTCATGAAGAAAATATTGCACAGAAATAGTATTACACCCCTCATTTCTTAGCAAGCACAGACATAATAATAAATAATGAGGACAGGGGAACTGTTAAGGACAACGCAGACCACTCACCTTGGTTCATTCAAAAACGCATTTACTGTGATACAAACACATACAAATGAATACATCCATATTTCTTCAAGTAAAAAAGGTAATTCTTAGAGAGTGGAAGACCTGCCATGAAAATCAGTCGTTTTGAAACTGATGTAGGAGGGTTATGACACAGATCTATAAAATCATGAGTGACATGGAGTAGGTGAGCAGGGCATGACTGTTCACAGTCTCTTCTATCAGAAGCAGCAGGGGAAGTCAAACAAAAGTAGCAGATGGTGCACTGAAAACAAAGAACAGATATGCCTCGCCACACAATCCACAGTTAAGCTTGCCAAGGTAAGTTATGAATGTAAAGGGTTTCCTTGGATTAAAAAAAAAAAAGCGAGTGGACAAAAGGATCAGAAGAGAGAGTCATTGAGATCTATTAAATACAGCACTACTGCTTCTTGGGTGAGCCATAGACTGCTACGACAAGTGCTATGAATTGCTGTGCTCACTTTATTCTTATGCCGTTCCCCAGGATCTACCACTGGTGCTGTCAGAGACAGGATCCTGGACCAGAGGAGTCTTTAGTCTAACCCTGAAAGGCCCGTCATGGGTAAGACTAACCCTGTAACCAGAATGCAGTTCTGGTGTCTCTTTTTGACAGAGAATGCAGAATAAGGAGGCAGAAAAGAGAAAAAAGAAAAAAAAATAACTGAAGGGTGTAGAAAATGTTTTTCAGTGACAGACTTAAAAAGCTTAATCTGTTTAGCTTATCAAAAAGATGGAAAAAATTACTTGATTAGTGTGTAAGTATCTCTATGGAGAGAAAATGAAGAGCAATAAAGGACTCTAATTTAATGGAGAAATAAGTTACTAAAAGTAATGGCTGGAAGCTGGAGCAGAAGTTGTTCAAATAAGGCAGGGAAGAGGGGGATTACTCCTATCCTGACCTCTTCATACAAAGACCAGTACCTTTCTACAATCAAACTCAAGTTGTTGAGCACAATGTATTAGCAAGGAGTAAGAGCTAAGCTCCCAGAACATGGGGGAGATCACACTGAAGATGTTTATAAATCCCATGGACTCGGGGATATCCATTTGCAGTGGTTAGTGAGAGAGAAGGGAAAGACAGCCGTGAGCCAGGGCTTACTATGGGATAAAAGAGAGAAAGTCTGTTGTCAAAATTGGGGAAAGAGTCTGACAAAAAGAAAAACTTAGCAGATGTGAAGGGAGAAGCTGGAAAGCCTGGGTGAGAGGATGAGGAGTGAAGGATGTGAAGGGTGAATGCAAATAACTCCAACTAAAGCAATCACTGAAGTAACCCAAGCAGTGAATGACAAGAGCGGCTTTAGCTGGGGCGGCTTTGGGTAAGTCAGGGAATATGGGGAACCAGCCCCTCGCCTGAGATAGAGATTCAATCCTCACGGTCTTCAGTACATTCCTACTCCTCAGTCACCTTCTGAAGATAAACAGCAGGGGAGGATAGGAGTATGGGGTAACACATACTCATAAAGATGTCCATGGAAGACAGAGAAGACAAAGACAAAGCCTTAAGCCTATAACAAGAGCAGAAATTATAGCTTTTCTAGATCTCATAGATATAAAATAGATAACAACTGAGTTGTTTTGGTGTCGTGGTTTAACCCCAGCCAGCAACTAAGCACCACACAGCCGCTCGCTCACTCCCCCCCGGTGGGATGGGGGAGAGAATCGGAAGAGTAAAAGTGAGTAAACTCATGGGTTGAGATAAAGACAGTTTAATGGGTAAAGCAAAAGCCGCGCGTGCAAGCAAAGCAAAGCAAAGCAAGGAATTCATTCACTACTTCCCATCGGCAGGCAGGTGTTCGGCCATCCTCAGGAAAGCAGGGCTCCATCACGCGTAACGGTTACTTGGGAAGATAAACGTCATCACGTCGAACGTCCCCCCCTTCCTTCTTCTTCCCCCAGCTTATATACTGAGCATGACGTCATATGGTATGGAATAGCCCTTTGGCCGGTCTGGGTCAGCTGTCCTAGCTATGCTCCCTCCCAGCTTCTTGTGCACCTGGCAGAGCACAAGAAGCTGAAAAGTCCTTGACTAGTGTAAACTCTGCTCAGCAAGAACCAAAACATCAGTGCGTTATCAACATTATTCTCATCCTAAATCCAAAACACAGCGCTCTACCAGCTACTAAGAAGAAAACTAACTCTATCCCAGCTGAAACCAGGACATTTGGAAAAGCAGGAAGTCTGTGGCAGGGATCTGATTTTATTGGGTCAAAATAGCCATTAACAAAGAGTTGTCTACAGAAAATGAGATCATTTCCCAAAGATTTTCCTTAAATATAACGCATTATAAAGAGGCATCAAATATATAGCGGCTTGTATTGAATGTAAAAGGGAGGAGAGATCCAATCAGAGGTCTGAAAGAACTAGGAGTTTTTCCATCTTCTCGGACTCAGAGTTTTCAGAAAACTGATTCACTATTCACTCTCTCACATATTTACTCATTTGGCAGACCAGTTTCCCCAGAAGGCTATTTCAATTCAACAATGCCTGTAGAGCAGAGACAAAGCTGATAAACAGGGAACGATGGATGTTCACTAATATAAGACAGCGTGAGAGTGGAATGGCAAACACCTCATCTAGACTTCTTCAAAACAAATAGAAGAACATAAAAATAGTCATTACCAACTAAGAAAGAAAGCAGCATCGAAAAACAAATGGGAGTTAAAGCAAGCCAGGGAGAGCAGTCTGAAGAGAGGTGATGTGGAAGCAGGGATGGCCTGAACTTGTGCTACCACGCAGAGATGCTGTCTCTCAGAAGGGAAAAGCAGTATGTTAATCTCTGTATCACACAGGAGCCAGAAGTTGAAAACAGTTTGCAGCTCTTGCGAGCAGAGCGTGGGCCTGAAGGCATTGCTGCTGCCCCTGCTAAGTGAAACTTAAATTACATCCTCTTATTCCATTACCGTGGTATGTTTCCTATATTGTTTTATGTCATTTTAAATAACTACACCCAGTGGGTCTCCCAGCAGGCTGGTCCATGGACCGAGAGATTTCACTAACAGCTGTTTCCTTCTTTTACCTTTGCCAAATATAATCATATTGCATGAAGTTATAGTTCCCTGTACAACTTTGAAGAATTTCTGTGAACACCTCAGCAGTGGGCAGGGGTGAACTGGATAACACACAAGTCCTTTTCCAAATTTCTTCCTTGACAGTGATCGGTACTCAAGAACAAGAGGCAGGGCAAGAGAGGACCGTTAGGCTTTCTGAAGCTTTGTTGTGTGAAATGGAGATTGTCAGATCCTAGATCCCAGTCCACTTCACTGTCCAGTTCTCTAGTCTGTACTTTATCAGTTTGTCATGAGAATGTTATGGGCAACAGTGTCAAAAACTGTTCTCCATCATCCCAAGGCTGCCCCCGACCTTCACATCCCTGACCAGTTCTTCCTTGTTTAAAATGTCAGGTCCAGGCAGATCATAGAATCATAGAATCATTAAGGTTGGAAAGGACCTTTGAGATCATCAAGTCCAACCGTTAACCTAACTTCCAGGTCCACCTCTAAACCATGTCCCTAAGCACCACATCGACACATTTTTTGAACACTTCCAGGGACTGTGACTGCACCACTTCCCTTGGTGCTCTATTCCAATGCCTAACTACTCTCTCTATGAATAAATTTTTCCTAATATCTCATCTAAACCTCCCCTGGCACAACTTGAGGCCGTTTCCTCTCGTCCTGTTGCTTGCTCCCTGGGAGAAGAGACTGACCCCCACCTCGCTACAACCTCCTTTCAGGGAGTTGTAGAGAGCGATAAGGTCCCTCATCCCCTCCCCTCAGATCGTGTCCTCCCATCGGCTCCTCAATCACCCGTGTCTGGAAGCTGCCAGCAATGTGCTCCAGAAGCCTCCTGAATTCTTTGTGCCCTGCTCTGTTGTCCCTCCACCAGTTTTTGGGGTGTTTAAAGTCCCCCATGAAGACCAGCGCCTGTCCATGTGAGGCTTCTTCCAGTCATCTGAAGACCGTCTCATCTATGTCTCCCTGAACAGGCGTTGCCTGCGTTGGTCTGCCCTCTGAACCTGACCCATCAGCTCCCAGCTGGCTCATCATCAGCTTATGTTTACATCCTTCTGTCTAAACATTTCGCACTACCTATGGGTTTGGTTTACGTTTGGTATCAAAACAAGAGAGTGACAAAGTGCTCTGGTTTATCTTCCCCATTTACCTACACGCTGCTGCTTCCTAACTGCACTTGCAGGGACCATGCTTAACCTCTGTCAGCCTCAAATGGAAAATAAAAATAAAAATAAAAATAAAAATAAAAATAAAAATAAAAATAAAAATAAAAATAAAAATAGAAAAACCGGCATTAAGAAAATATTAAGAAAATACTTAGCAAGGAGTCACAGCTGGAAATGTTTGTTGGCCACTGATATTTTGGAGTTTCCCTGATCCTACTAAAGTTCCTTCCTTTCTCCCAGGGCCATTCACTGTGAAATCAGCACATTTTAGATTTGCATTTCTGGAGCCAAAAGCATGCTCATGAACTTCTTTATTTTCCATTGCTTTGGGAAATTCTGCAAATAAAGTGTTGTTTTAACAGTTTGCATGAAAACATAGCAGTGACTAAGATCCATTACACTCCATTTCAAGCCCAGACACCTAGAGAATTAGCTAAATGTGCACAATTTACCTCCTACGTAAATGAAGATTATGGTTAACTCTGTTGAAGTCAACGCAGTTAAGTCAGTGTAAGGTGAGATAAACTGGAGTAATGTCTAAAGCATTCATTTTAAAAAGTAGGAAATAAGTAAAATAGAAGTAAACAGACCATAGGCTTTCTGCTGGAGCGCACTCTAACAACCACCTACATGAAGAAAAGTGGAGTAGGTGTGTGTTCGTTATTATTCCTATAATTAGGATCTGGTCTAAAAAAATGCATTTTTATATATGAAAAGTTATATATTAAAAATACATATCGGCAAGTTATGCCATTTTAATTATAGAACTGAAAATTAAGGTTATGCACCTGCTATTTTTCCTGTAAATAAATCTCACAGGACAGAAGTCGAATATTACAGAATTTAATGTTGTCATTAAGGCTATAATTTCAATATTTGATATCCTAAAAGTTGGAAAAAAGATCAGAAGTTTATCTGAAACAAGAGACTGCTGGACCTTGCTTACCTTTTCTAAGGTGTTTTCACCTGAACAAGGTAAACTGAAAAAAATAGGCCATTTCTTTCTCCGCTGTCAGTGTACATGAAAAAGGCTAGGGTGAGCTCTGAAAGTCTCGTACTGCCAACAGAGAGCAGATGTAGGTAGGATGTAATGGAAAGGGCTGAAGGAGAGAAAGGTGGGGATGAACGGAGGTTAACGGATGAGCTCAGGGAGCAGCGGCCGGCCAGCGCTGAAGTGGAGGTGGTAAAATGTGACAAGAGTGGCCTGAGACCGGTGCCAATTAAAAGAGATTAAAAACTGCTGGAAAAAGAACCAGGCATTAATTTAGGAAGCATGATTGTGAAGCGAGCATACTCCGAGCTAGGAATGAAACTATGTCTGTGGTTAATAGAAAACACTGTAAATCTTATTAAGCAGGAAGTCTAAAGAGGCTTTTCTCTCATTTTGTACCTAGGAGTCTGAAAATCATTGCGTTATTAGATTAGCTTACAGAAAGGTAGTCATTCAATATCCCAGTCTTATCCATGGGGAAAAAATTGTTGAAAAAGAAGATTTATAAAAACCACCGATGCCAAGGCCTATAATTGGAGAAAAAGCATGGTTTAGCCCAGAGTTGGGCTAACAAATGCTAGCCCAGGGAACTCAGACATTGAGTTCAATGGGGATTATAAAGCTTAAGAAAAAGCAATACTTGCCAGCCATAGCTCAGTTTTTTCCAGCACTGAGACAAGAAGTAGTTGCAAGTGCTGGCTGCGATTGTTCATACTCGTCGTACACTTTCTGTCTGCCCTTAATCAGAGCAGAGGAATAAATGTTCATACCTAAAATCAGTTCTCACTCCTCGGTCCAAGTGGGACTGAGCAGCTGCGTGAAAAGAAATGAATCAAGAAGGCAGTTCACAGTTTCAAAATTTAGTGACATTGCTGTAGTCGAGTACTTTGGGAGACCCAGGCTTCATTCCCTGCTCTGCCACAGTACCCTTGCACACCTTGAGGCACGCCATGAATTCTCTCGCTGTGCTTCTCAGAGGTAAAAGTTCCTCCCTAATTTAGGAGTGCGCTGTCAGCCAAAAACCTGGGGGTGCTCCTAAACCACACTCTAAAAAGTCCAATCTTAAAATTAAAAATTCAGGGAAGGACTTGTAGTCAAAACAATGCTTAAGCACAAGATGAACTTACAGGTTTATTTAAACCACTATGGAATAATAAAAATTTAGGGGCACTTTAACTTCAGCACATTTTCATGCACTGTCCTAGAAACAGATAAACTTCTTGAATGCAGCCAAAGCATGTTCATTAATTCCTGAAGATGCCAGGTTGTCAAAAGAAAAATTAGCTGAAAGGAGTCCAGGAACTGAACTTCCAAACTTGGCTGGTTTAGTTAGCACAGCAGAAATAGGAACCTACCAGAAGGTAAAAATAACTGTTGATTTCATACAATTTTGGTACCAAAATTCTCATTGTTCTCTAAACTATAAATCAATTTACCACCTAAGTGTAATGCAAGCTATCTAAGTATTTCATACTTAAAGCAAACCAAGCATAGTCTCAACTGCTGTGACTCACTCGGGTGAAACAGAAAAAAAGATCATACACTTAGATTAAGTTTTCTAAACCATCAACATATCACAACCAGTCTGCTTTTTTTCAGTTGCTGAAGGATAGCCTCAGCAACCAGATATCAAAATGGACGGACAGTTAAATATTTTTCTACCTGCTCTTCACTGCTGAAATTTAATCTCATACACTCATGCCAGCCGTGAAGGTATTAGAGAGCTTCGTGTCCATCACTTTTTCATCATATGCTTGTTGGACTTTTAACCTTTTGTAGTAAAAAAAAAAAAAAAAAAAAAATCCATTGAATTTATCTTAGCAGTATTTTGGAGGTCCTATATATCAGCAAACACTCACTGCCAGGTTGTTGTATGATAGCCTCGATATCTTTAATAGTTGTTTTATTCTTGTCAATGTTGTGCTTTGCTTTTGGTTAGCAGTGCTGTTTTCTAAAGCCCTCTGTAGCATCGCACATGAACAAAATAGGGAAAAACACATGGACTTCCAATGATAAGCTAGCAAAGAAGGCTTCACCAAATTGTTAGGCTGCTTAAATCTGAAGGGTTCACAGATTTTTTTAACTGAGTATCCCAGCATAAGCTCTGCCCAATATCCTGCACGAAGGCAGTACCTACTAGCAGAGACATATAACATAAAACATTTTACATTGCATTTATCATACAGTATTTTTAATTGACTGCAAAAGATGCCAGTTCAAATGCAGGATGTCTGCACTGGTCTCAGTGGGGTTTTCTCTTGCAGACATTGGTATAAGCCACTGATAAAGTCAGAGGGCACCTTTGTGTCCCCATCTACGACGCTACGTGGCTGGCACCTGCTAAACAAGCTCCTGTAGTGTCAGGGTATGGAACAATGCTGTATTTATTATCTACACACAAAATAGAAAAAAAGGCCAATTTGTGGTCCCCTTCTGGTAATAACATCCTTTTTAAACAAAAATAATGTATTCTTAGTTGAGAAATAGTAACAAGGTTTTGTTGTCTCCAATTTTTCTTCAAGTTCCTCTTATTTCTCATTACCCAGTCTTTGATGATATTATACTGATTGTGATTGATACAACTTAATAGGTTTTGTGCCAGCTCTGGTGAATTACTGACACGCATGGAAAATTCCTCTATACCATTAATGTCACAGATACTTGATTACAATTATTATTATATTTTAAAGGAGGTACAAGAAGCTGTTGGACAAAGAATCCATACGCTGCATAACTTCATGTTGTAGAAAACATTGAGGGTTTTTTCTGACTGCTTTCTACGTGCTGTAAGAGGTTGATTTTCTTCTGCTGTGTCATTCTCATTTTTTAAGGCAACAGGTTCTTCCATGATTAACAAAAGGTCTGAATCACCTGAACAGTCTTGAATAGTCGGCATCCCCACAAAAGAGATTTTGTGGAGATCCATCCAGTTTCTATTCCTAAGCCACAGAACTTCTAAGATTTTTTTCCAGAGATAATAATGACAGTTATGAAACGAGTTTTAATGTACTATCTTGAGATAAGTGGGAAACCTTCTGGTACACCCTAAAAAATATATCTTTGAATCAAGAATGTCAATGTCGTGGTAACGGCAGCTTGAGAACATTTTCCCACATGAATCTCCAAAATTACTAGTCTTCCTTCAGCTGTCATTTATGTCTTTGTAGTGCCTATGTTGCATTCTTTATTATGTTTATCTTCCTTGTAGACATAGATGGAGACCATAACTATTTAAGGTATAAAGTGAGGAGTTATTTTCCTCTAAGATCAATCACAAAACAGAGGAAAAGTTGAGGGGCGGGGGGGAAGTGCCATGTTTGTACATGCACTGAGCAAAACCAAAATAAAGCAGCAAAATGCCATGACCTGTTCATTCATAATACGCATGTTTTTTTCCTATAGCAGTGCTAAGGTACCTCTCACTGTGGTAGCTAAGTGCCAAGACAAACATCACCAAACCGTGTCGTCTGCGTAAGAGCAGATATACCCCACGAACAGCAAGAAATGGTTTTGGTTCCAATGACCAATTCTGTCTAATCTCACTGAACTCCTGATTTCCTTATAAGCCTTTGCAACTTGAAAAGGTCATAGAGAAAAATGCTGCCTTGTACAGATGGAATGGTCGTTAACAACCTTGGATCCCTTTTTGGCCCCAGTCATTCTTGGCTTTGTACTTTTTGCTTCAAATGTGTAGCCTAACGTCTAACCCTAAACTGATGAGAGATGTAAATGAACATATTCTCCTGAAATTCACTTAAAGCCATAAAATTCTTCATTCGAAGCTGGAGAAAACTATCCTGGCACTGATGGCAAGTAACTCCATAGTGTGGCCAATTGGCCCATTAGTGCATCCCCAGGCAGAACTGCATCATGTCAAGAAGACATTTCTTCCGTAATTTTATTTCTATGTGTACCAAGCCTGCAGTTAACCCTTTCAGTCATTTGCTCCAAGCGATTATCTGGCACTCATTTTCACTTTCTTAATAATAAGTTGACAGCATGCCGCAGACAAATTGATTCACACAGCTACACAATTGATTAATTCCAGTTGGAAGGAGATCACTGTTGCCATGCAAGTCAGCAGGAATCTTGATTTTGCTTGTTTTCCTCCTCCTCTCTTTTTCACAAGCTCAGGCAGAAGGGAAGTATGCTGTTTTTGTCAAGATAACTTTGGGAGGGATAAAAACAATTAGCGAAGGTACAAAGTGCATTCACAGCACAAATAAATAGAACAATCTTGCATGTATACACAGGGAAGTAAAATGATTTAATGTCGAAGCCTCTCTTAAGGACCGTATCTGTAGTGTGTCCATTCCAGAAGGCAAAAGAACCCTTGTAGGCAAGGTCTCAGCAATATCAGAGGAGTGGAAAGCAAGCAGGGTGACTGTCAAGCGTATCCAGTCCTCCCTTACACGCTTCCCCATACGTACACACACACAATTAGTCTCAGGTAAGGAAGCCCAGGAGCCCTTGTCAGCCTCACGGCAATGTGGTTTTCAACATAAAGTCTACATCTGAGAAAGTGAAAGAAAAGAAAGGAAACCTCAAACAAAACATCACCCTGCGTAGAGATTATTAGGGAGTTGGGAAAAATTGCAGCACGCAAAGCAATGTTTTTGCCGAGCTCTCTTACAGATGGCCTCCATACATCCTGCTTGGAGTTCAAACGTGTAAAATAAGAGGAATCAGCATGAAGCCATGGCAGGTCCCACATCTGTATTTTGAGTCAGATCATTGAATAACTGGGGCCTGCAAAAAGTGTGAATATTCATCAAGATTCGAAGTCATAGAAGGAGCCTTAATTTTTACATTTCCTAACTCCTTGCAGACTTTGCAATTCAGTCTTAACTTTCCCAACTCAACATTCCTTCAGTGTCATTTTCAGAAATGACAGAGCCGCAGGTTGACTCCAGCAGCCAACTGGCTTTTGGGCGGCTCATCACCAACATATTTTAACAACGCATCAAAGAAAAGCTGACCAAGAACCTCACTGCTGAGATTTATAGCTACACAAATCCTGGCCTCACCTTGAAAGTGTCTTGAATACAAGAAACTGAAATTTTCCTTCCATCTGCGGAAACTGATGTGGTCACGTTATAGCTGAGGATCCTGTGCCTCACTTCAGAGAATAAAGGCTTCTTAGCTGTGCTTAAGTGAAATGCAGCATTAGACTGCTGGGGTATATTTAATGACTAAGAAAAAATACCAAAGGGAGTTCCCAAGTAGTAATGCAATTTAGCAGACTAATATTCACTCATCCTTTGAAAGAAAGCCATTGAATTATGTCAGAATAAAATATGCTGAAAAAATCTTTATAATGTATGTACACAAACAACTGACACAAACACATTTAACCAAGACTGTCCCTGGAGGAGATAGTCTTTGGGTTTCATTTCAAACAAAATCTATTGTAGGTGCTTGATGCGCCCGTACAAAGGCAGAGGCTTTTGGTGGTGGAACAAAGATGTTTATTGGCCACAGGGGTAAAACAGGCATCGGTATTTTGTGATGCCCCCCTCAAAGCTCTGATGTTTCTAAGATAGGAGCCCATACTTTATAATACTTTATTCATCTCTCAGATTTGCAGTGATTTAAATATTTCTTAACTGCTTTCTAATTAAATCAGGATGTTATTTTTCCTACATTTGCTCTGATTTAAATATTTGGTTAAATACTTTTTAATTAAGCCAGAATATTATTCATAGGCAAAGTCTGATACTTCATTAATGATGCAAAGCAGAGAGCTGCTTTTCTTTCCTAAGAAACAGTCTCAGATCACAAGATTTTCAAAATTATAACCTAAAATCTGAAAATCTGAGATTTTTTCCCTCCCTGTTGACCTTAATGAATAAAACCTAAGAATGAATTTTAAAATTAGGTGTCTGGGGTGAAGAAGCCTTCCTTCTTCACAACACTGTCTCTAAAGATTACTTTTTAACGGAAAAGCTGTAAGAATTTCTGAAACTGTGATGTATTAATTTTCCAGCAATCAAGCTGCACTGAAAATAGCAATGAAAATTGATATTTGACAACAGTTTCAACATTACGTTATTTAGTGCTGACATTAAACAAGTAATATCTTTTGATGCCACTGCAAAGCCTTATATTGCAAACACTCTTCAGGTTCCCTATGCAGTCAAAAAGCTAAGCAAGTTAAATAGTTACTGGGCACATCCTGATTTAACATTTGCTTTGATTTCAGTACCTGCAAACTCTGCATTCAGTTATTAGAACTGAAGTTCAAAGTACTACATGGTGTCAAAGGAGAGGAGGACAGAGGTCATGAGAACCCAGTTATCATAAAAACGAAGGATCAGCTAGTAAGGGTCTAGAAATCAGCTCATTTGGACCCAAGTTAAACAAAAAACCCAAAGGCAGGGAGATGAATGTTAGGCCACACAGACTTCCCATTTGCAAGATTAAATAAAGGTAATGAAATAACCTTTTTTTTTTCTTTTGCACAAACTAAGTCAGCCTCTAATCTCTGAATACCACTATTATAATGCTGCATTAATATGCGATACAATACTTTTTCACTATTTTGAAGACTCTGCAGGAGTCTGGTGGTAAATATTTCATTTTACAGAAGGCAACACAGAGAAAGAGATGGCAAGTGATGCGCTCTAGACCACCCAATAAGACAGAAGCATCTATTAAGGTAATTGCTTCAACCTCAGGATATTACAGCATGTTAATGTTTCCCAATGAAAATTCAAAGTCTCGGCCCAAAGGCAGCGTGAAAACACAGCGCACAGCCCTAGTTACTGGACAGACATCGTAAATAGTATTCAGCTTAGATGTCGGCAGAAACTGCAGAAAATCCAGAGTGGCCAGCGATGCATTTTTAGCTGAACCATCCCCTTTCTGCAGGCTCTCCAGATACAACAGAAAGAACCTGCACCACCTGTTTGCAGTATAATGAGCTATTAGCACCTTCGCTATAGTAATTCACTGATAAAACGTGGCATGGCACAGCACAGCTCTTCGGGGCTGTAAATGAAATTCCTGCAGTTGGCAGCCGCTGCCACGACAGGGCTGTCTGCTCCTGCAGGCAAATATTTTCCTATCCTGGTTGTTAAACTCTATAAACCCCGCTGGTGAAAGTCACGGCCAGCTAAGCAAGTCCTATAAGGATCTCCATCTATTTTACGACTAATTTATGTGTTCCCCATTGAGAACCATGCTTTTAACGGCAACTGTTTGCGTGTTGATCTCAAAACACTCTCAAAGTGTGGGTGTAAGAGGGATCCTGCGATGAGCCAGAGCAAAACTCATCCTGTATCAGAGGGCTTTTTGGGGACGATGATCTTGCATTTGGTCTAATCACCCTTTTTTTACTTTAATCAATGTTCACATAAAGAAAATAGTCAAATGCTGAAGACAAGTGTGTCTAAATATTTGAGATAATCTGACATATAAAGTATTACCAGTGTTTCTTCATTAGGCTTCAAAGAAAAAAAGCAGCCTGAAGCCACAGACTTGCTAATTAAAGTATTTAATGAAGACTGAAGAAGGGAAAAGGCTACTACTAAGTACCTCTCCTTGCCACATAGTAATTCACCGTCCAGCCGCAAGAAAGAAATAAATAAAACCTCAGCATTGCCCAGAGGATGAAGCTAAGGCTCTGGTTGAGGGTGGGATAAAGGACAAGTCATATTTTGGGGAAAGGTGGAGAAGGCAGACAAAATCCACCCTGAACTGGGACAAGGAGACGCCACCTTAAAACTTAAGAGAAACAGGGAAAATCAGTGTGACTTATAAAATTTCTTTGACTTTTGGCAGGGAAGGAGAGCTCCCTGGGACATCTTATAACAGTGGCTAAACATAAATATGCCTACATTTGTGAAAATGAGAAATTCAAGTCCAACTGATTAAACTGATTTGCCTCAGGTCATTCAAAATCTTCACAACATCTGGATGTCCATCCAGAGACCTCCACCGAAAGCCATCCTCTTGCATGGGAGACTTCTCTTTTGGCCATCAGACTTGGTCTGGAAGATCGATGTAGCCACAAAAATTTTTTTCTGATCCTCACACAATTCATCACATACCCAATAGGACAACTCTCCCTATGAAAGGACTGATATCTTGATTTGTATTTCTTACAGCCAATCTGCACTCCTCTGATCATCTTACTTTCTCTCCACTAGGAAAAAGGCAGCAATGAAAGGACAACACAAAGAATTTGTAAGTTTGTTGCCATCCATTTTTGTATTCATTTCACTTAGATGAAGACTTTATCCAAAACCCAATTGCTAAATATTATAGTCTAAATAACCTTGAAATTTCGACTGGAATATGCGAGGTCAGACTGTCTTCTTAATAGCTATAGAATAAAACATATCCAATACAAGACCAAATACAGAAAAAAACTCCTTTTTTACCAGATCCACTCTCATCTTTCACAGATATAAATAAAGTGGATACAGGCATTTTCTCCAAAAGAAGCAAAGAATAAGGGATCTATTTTTTTTTTTTTTATTTTGGAAAGGACTCAGAATTACAAATCAGTGGCTCATTTTTGAACTATACATTCATGACATCCTTTCTTTTCCTGATATTTTCAGAATACATTAGCTCAGCAGTATCTGTAGTTTACAGTAGCAATTAGCATCCTGGGGAGTCAGCCGCAAATAACAAATTCATAAACAAAGTAGAATTAATCAAATGTAAAATTAAAAATAAGGAGGAGCTTGCATAATCTTAGAAGGACAGAACAGCTAAGAGAAGCCCTTGCTCCAGGCTAGGATTAGTCTGTCAAAATTATGGTCAAATATTTAACCACGCTTCTTTTTCCTTAATGGTTTAATAAATTAATGTAAATTAATTATATAATTAATTAATAACAATATTATGGCCTGTCTAACAATTAAATTGGAACCATAATCACCTCACTAAACTTCAAGATGCCCTTGCAAGATTTTCATTTCAGTACGAGAAGGTACAGAGGAGATGCTCTTAGCCATAAATGCGTAGGCAGACAAAATAGTGGACAACAGCATATGGCTTCTGGGAATGAAAACCCAAAGCACAACTGTTCCTGTTCCTAAATGTAATGATATGGTAGGAAGGTCTTCTACCACTATGCTATTAGATTATTAAATCAACAGCAAGTAAAAATCAGCCCATCTATTATTTTATACACACAAGACGGAAAGGGGCAATGTGTGAGAACACAGCACAGAGCTGCAATCTTATCCTCTGCTTACTGCAACCTGTGCTTAATTAAATTAAACACCAGGACCACTTTACTTTAACCAGGCTTTTCTCAGATAGTGCCCCAATGTCACACCTCATTATCACGTGGTGGATATCAAGCTACAGCAATTGAACCAATTCCCACACGGATTTTTCGAACTGCAGAGGGGGAAGAGGATGAACGGAGAGGAGAAGGCAGGGACATCTCTCGTGAAAGTCTCATTTACTGAAATCCCAGTCATGCTGCCGCATTAAGTGACAACACACTTCACAGTTTGCCGTGATTACATGGTAAAGTGGGCCAAAACCAGCGGCTAGCCCTCTAGCTGGCTCCGTACTGCAATCTCAGACTGGAAGGCAATTACAACGCATTTCCACTGATTTTCCTGTTTCAACTATTTATATTATCAGGCTTATAATTTCATTGGCTATAATTTTATTTATTGTTCCCAGTGTACGACAATCAGGAAAGAGTCCTCCTTAGGGAGGATATTTTTAACAGAGCTCAGTACGAAACACACAGCGGAGCTGGGGCTATAGCACTTCTGACCAGCAGACTGCCTTCCCCAAGAACACCAGGCTGAGATGTTTTACTATCAGGAGGACAACTTGTAGGATTTGGGGTTTTTTTGTGAAGCTTACCCATACTTTATTTAACTAAGCACTTTAATGAGCATATTTATAAGGAGAAAGCCACTTTGAAGAAGAGTCCACGAAGACTACTGGGAGGCTTGCTGTGGTAAGTCTAATTTACCTAGGAAGTGCTGAAATACTGACAAAAAGAGAGAAACTTTTTTTTTTTTTTTAAGACCAAGAAGAACAAAGACAGATCAGAGACAGAATCATCTAAGCTTCTCAGAAAGGCAGGTAACATTGTCTGTCTTGGAAACACTTCTACTCAAGTAGACCTTGCAAACTATTGGGAAAACTCACAAGTGCAAAGTTACTTACATTCTTAAACAGTGGCAAAATGAGGCTGTTATTGAAGTGCTATGATTTGCTTTGCGTTCCTATTTAAAATAGTTTCCCTTTAGAACATCCTATTGAAAGGAAGCGAAGGGCTCTGAAGCATTATTTCCCTTACGTTTGTGAGAAAAAGCCTTTGTACCTAAGGCTGGTCAAGACCCACAGTATTTCGGGATGGCAAAGCCCTCTTAGATTACCGATATCATACGTGAAAGCACTGAGAACAATTCCACAATAGCAGATTTAATAGATACAATCTTAAAAGAGAAAAATCAAAACAGCATTTGTACATCTTTTTTTTTTTCCCATGAACACTAAAATATTCACTAATTAGACTTCATAACACTCCTTCTGGCTAGGTAACAATTATCGCTACTATTTTACAGGTTGCTAACCGAGGAGATTCGCTCGTGTATTAGAAGTGAAAGGAACTCTATCAGGCCACACCATGACTTAAAAGGACAGATGCCACTGCAACCTGATGTGCCTCAGTCCACTGGGTGACAAGACAAGGTGCAATTAGTTATGAATTTACTCTGATCAAAGAGAGAAATTTCTAATGGACTGCCCTGCTATGGCTCCATGTGCCGCTATCTTTCCTCTTTGTAACAACAAAATTGCAGTGAAAAGAAACAATTTTCTACAAAGCAAGTCCTAAAGACAAGAGCGCAGGAGCTATTTTTGCAGCTAATGCTCAATGTTTCATGCTGCCTCTTTATTCTTAAGGCAAAGGGTACATATTTCATCAACCGCAAGCTGAGAAGTGGATCTGTGTACAAAATGAAGAGATCTCATGCCTTAACATACAGAAAAGCAGATGAGTCACTTTAAATTATAATCAATGGTAACAATAATCCTACAGCTAAGTCTTGAAAACTGAAGTACTTTCATAAATTTTCATAAGGGGCATTTCTACCACTTAAACTAATACAAAGCAAGGGATCAATATTACAAGAGTTTCTGTATTTGACAAGGGAGATTTAAAAACTTTCCACTTGCTTCTGCATTTCAGTTCATCCTATTTAAATTCTGTCTGTTCCCAGTGTCCTTCAGCCACATACAGTAATTAAATGAAGAAGTTCTAATTTATCTCAATATTTGCAATATTTTATTGTTTGCCCAATTATATGCAAGGTATGTATCTTAATAAGAGTATTTAAAGGATATTTATGAGCTAAAACAGAGCTGATGGAGAGCTATAAATCCATGTCAGTCACGAGGAGGTATTTTAATTTCCCAGTGCCTTGGACTGACCAGGCCTGGCTTGCCAGGAAAACTCAGTACTGGGCAGGTGCTTCAGTTCTTGGCTACAAAAATACTTCATTTTCCTTCTCCTCACATTTCTTTCAGTCTCTAGCCTTCATTTTAAATCTCTGCAAAGTATTCAGAAAGCAAAGTTGGGCTGGGGGTCAAATTGAAAGCCTCAAAGAATCTGGAATATCTTGTCACTGGCAACAGCGTAAAACCTCCCATACGTTGTTAAAACAACCACCTTTCACCACAGACCGCTCCACTCAGTATGTGTTTTGCACGGCATTCGGGACAGGACCCACAAAGGCAGCTGGAGCACCTCGGCTGTGGCAGGGAGCTCGCCAGTGCGGGGCACGGATTTGCACTTTCAGTTCAAGTGTCCCTGCTTCAGTCCATCATCTTCTGGCCAAGACTGCAATACTCTCATAAAGAAGGAGACAGATTATAAGCTAACTTGATAGATTGTAGTGATGGAAATAACATAGGTAGAAACACTTTTTTTTCTCTTTTGGCTATGTCTCCTAATTTCTCTGCCTTTCCCCTATCATATGTTTTTTTCTATTTATTCTCTTCCATATGTTTCTATATAATAGAGAAAGCACAAATAAACTAAGAAGGACAAAAACGAAAAGAGACATCTCTCTATAATTATAAATGTTGTTGTGCGATGCTTTCTTTCTGGTAAGCATTTGGGGAAACAGATTTTATGAACAGGTTCCATTAACAATAATGGGACAAGTTTCAAAAGTAATACAAGCCGGTGTACTTCAGAAGTGCAAAGACTTCAGTTAACAGGCTTCAGGCATTTTTTTCTTTGTTTTGCAATAACTAAAACCACTAATCTAAAGAGTAAAATCTGCAGCCTTCCAGCCTGCTTCACGGTGTAATATGGTGGCCTTTGCCTGCTTCCATAGTGACAAGTGCCTACACCGTAAATCTCTGCCCAGGCACACCAATGACATAGTGTTGCGGGGAAAAAATATACTGTATTGCTTCCCAAGCAGTGTCAATTGTTTGGTCTCTGACACTACCGGTTCATTACCTCTATACGGTGTTCACTGAAGTGCTCCAAGTAGACAAAACCACCCAAGAGAAGTTAACCAATGTCAAAAACCACATTGAATTTGGTATAAGAAACACAGAGGAACATGAAAACTATCAGCACACCCTGGCTTAGTCATTTCCATGGTATGAAATAACGGATTGCCAGTAATCGGTTTTAGCTTGCTTCTCATTAGGGAATCCTTTTGGACCCCATGAATGCCTCATGAAGGAGTAGGTAGGCATGTATGCGCATGGGGGTTCCTCAGGCCAATGGAAAAGATACCCCAGAGGTGTTCACAATCCTTGGATCCCCTGAGGATGCTGCAAGCAGCTCCTCAGTTATCAGTTACAAAAAATGTACTATAGCAACCCCAAATTATAATGCCACAGGCTTTATGTAAAACGTGGCGTCTGTAGAAGATCTCTCCAATGCACCATACAAGAGGAGAAAAGAATTAATAGATTTTAGCTAATACGATTAAAGAAACCATTCCAATCCCAATTTATAGGACAGGGGGATTAACACGATGTGTTTTGATCTGGGATTGAGCATCTGATTTCCACCAGACTTGCCCCATTAGAGAGCTGAGCAAGGGGAGCTGAAGGCTGCACCCCGACCACTGCCTGATGAACCCTCACCATCCCTGGGGCTTGGAAACAACCCTATGTATGAACTTCTCATCAAACTGCCATCAATAGCGTAGATTTTCCCATAATTTGGAGAGGGGGACAAGGTTCTTGTTATTTAACATCTATTTACATGAAGGGACTGGAGAGAGAACAAAAAGCCCGTTTCTGCTGGGTGAAAACAAGCCAACCTATTGCAAATGAAGCACATACTTCAAAGCCTTCTCTGTGTCAGACAGCTGTGCCAACTACAGCATGCTACTTTTACCTCAGACTCGCTCAGAAATCTGAGATTGGATTTGTCTTGCCATGCCTGCTATAGACTTGACAATACAGAAAAGCAAGCACTGATTAAAGGCATCTTTATTCCACTCAGCCGCGTGCTTTAGAGGCTCCCTCTTTGCCTGGGTTGCTCTTATCAAGAGTTACTGATGGACTTCTGAGAAAACTCCCCATTTTCTCGGTACGCCAAAGCGCAGAGGTATGGAGGCATCGGGGAGCTCTTTCCCCACCTCTGCAGGGTGTCAACAACAGTTGTCCGTGATCTCCTCAATGTCATAACCACTACCCAACCCTGCCCTCAAAACCCATTGCATCCAGCTCCCTTCTCCCGTCTAAGGTGTCCAAAACGGTAAGCGTGTTCTTTGGTCTAAGCCCCTTTACTCCGCATCATCCCACCTCTTTCATACAGTGTGCAGTGAGTTTGTGCAAAACATTCATCTACCTCCATTTTGACTCACGTTGCCCAGTATTTTTTTCCCTCTATCCAATTAGACTGATAAACATTTTCATGTAAGAGTTTGCAACCAGGCTCCACTTTAAATATGCAGGGTGCTAGAAAACATTTACTTGTGATAACTTAGCTAGACATATTTCTTTTCAACTATTCAGGGCATGCAAATCTACTGAATTTTGCAGTAGCTGGTATACTATACCTCTGCTTTACCAATATACATTTCCAATGCTCTTTTTCTCCCTAATTCGTTAAAGAATTTAAGATACAAAATTGGAAGGTGATGATTTGCTTTTATTGTTAGAACTTATTCAAGACCTCAAATGCATTCTGATGATACTGAATGAGACAGGTAAAAGTGTGCCAGCAACAAGCATCACTGCAGCTCTCTCTTAGAGAGCATCTTACTGAGGAAGAAGGAGATCCTGCTTTTGAAAAGCAAAGGCTTTGCTTAAGTCGGCTCAGTAAATTTCAGAAATGTCGTCATTAAAAATTAAAATTAACTTCCAGTTGCTTGGGCTCTATAGTCTGTTTCAAGTGTTTTTAAATGCAGTGGTCTGATTTACATAAAATTTCTGAATTTTTGCTTAAGGATGTTCCTGTATGATTGCCAAATCTTCCTTTAAACTAATCTCCCTCCTTTCCCTTCCACTGTTGTATTTATCATTACTGCACTTATTAATTTTTAAAGGTTGCCCTTCTTCACAAGAGCTAAATAGGAAAAAACTGGAAGGTTGAACCATGGCAGATAGTATAAATTTGGCAAACAATTTCCTTCTCCATCCTATCTGCCAAAAGTCAAAATACATCCCCTCTTTATGACTTCATGTGCTCCTGGTGATTTAGAAATGAAGTAATAATTCGTTCACTTGCATTTTAACAAGCATGAGGAATGGCACGTTGGCATGGATGCTTCTTTTTCGTTGCAATCGCCAGTCATCTTGGCTGGCCAAATACGCTTTTTTGCTCCATCTGTGGAGACAGAGAAATCTCCTTGCTGGCCCCTCTGCTACAGAGCGAAGCAATACAAATCGGGACGAATCCTCTAACTTCCGAGCATTTTGTCAATTTGGAGCACCCTGCCAGTGATCAAAACCAAATGGTTTCCTAATAGAAATCTCAGCTGCTGCACTGAGCTCAGTACCTGCCCCAGCTCTTTTCTGCAATGATATTGTTGCATTTATTGGTATGACACTTAATAAAACAAACTCCTAGACCAAGCCCCTCTCTGTCGTCTCCTAAGGGGGTACTTTAATACATGTAAAACAGGCTGAGTTGCTTTCTACAGACTACTGCCTTTCAGATTGTTGTGGGCTACAGGACTCAACAGTGATGCTGTTTTATACAAGGTGGTTACTGAACTGCTGAAAGTTCTATCCAAAAGCCTTTTTCTTTCAAATGCAGTCACATTTTAAATAATATAGAGTTTAAAAAAAAAAAAAAAAAAAGCTATATGCTTTCTTTTTGGCCATCAGCAAACTTTCCTTAGGGAACTTGCAAAAGTTAAACAAGGAGAAACTACCGTAATACCACAAACAAATTCTGCTTAACCCTTTAAAAGTTCAGTTATCCCTTAAAGACTCTAAAGGTATTCAAGCTGTAGATGACGGTGCACTATAAAATCAAAGAGATAACCTGAGCTGCAAGATCTATTTGCTTTTGCTTATTTAGTAATAAGAAAAATAATACTTCTGTCTACCTTTCTGTTTAAAAGCAGATGAATAACTTTTACTCAAAGTTGAAAAAACACATACTAGTCTTCAGGCAGAAAAAATTCTCCTCAGAGGGAAAATTCAGAAAGGTTTCATGCTGCAGCCACGAACGAGGACGGAAACATTCGTGCAACCCTAAATGTGAAGATTTTTGCAGCACAAAAATTTTTTTGTAATCAGTGTAGATGTATTTAGGTAAAATCTAATTTTCCAGGGAAATCATAAATGCCTCATTTTCATGAGAAGCCTGAGGGAGACTATATGTAGCAGAGATAATACAGAGATTATATCAGGCATAGAAGGCAATATCTTTGGATATAAATAACATAAGGAAGTACAGATGCAATTTCATCAAATATCACCTCCTTAGACTACGGACAAGACTACACCTTCTTCTTAAGATACGTTGAGCATCTTTGTGGTACCTTTAGAGGGCTCTCATGATAGGAAAGATTCAAAACTGTCCTGACTGCCACGTTTTCAAACATGTTTCTCACCTGCATGGTGGTAATGTGCTTTCTCTGGCCAGGCTTGAATAGCGCTATAAATTGCTTTACAAAATAGTACATTGTGCTGGTAGGTTATAAAGTGCTTTACAGCACAGCTTTGTATCCACAGTTTATAGCTCAGTTCATCTCTGTAGCTATGAGGCTGAATGCTTTAGCGCTTGGCTAGGAAGAACCATGAGTACCCGCAGCTTTTCCTAATGTGATTTTATTCCTCTCAAGAGAGGACAGAAAGAAACCTTCGCAGTAACTGAAGGACCATTGCCAAATGCTGTTCAGCCCCAAGTTTACACAAATTACAAGAGAAATCTAAATATTTCCATGTTTTACGAATACTAAAATGAACAGTCATTAAGCGAGTGCAAATATGGATATTTTATCCATCATTAACAGGGACACTCTCTATTATTTCAAATAAAATATTGATAATTTTCCTCACTCTTCCCTTTCAGAGAAAGGTTGTAGCCCAGCTGCTTTAAAAATACTCTTTCTTTTTGCTTTTTCAGAACCTCTATGATTACCTTTGAAATTTGTAGCTATAACTTGAATTAAGGACGTGGAAGAACAGGAAAGTTCCGCATACTGTTTCAGATCCTGGCAAACATATCTTGGAAATAATAGATCAGCCTCCAAACCCCCAGCTGAGGAAGTGGTAGAAATCCCATTGCTAGATCCCAAGAGTCCATTAAAAATAAACCCTAAGAAAGAAGTCAGCTTGCCACGGAGGGGCTGGAATAGGCCAGGTTCTGTTTCAGAGTCTCAAAAGTTCAGTTCTCAAAAACCGATAGAGCTCCAAATTTACTTACTTCCATTAATATCCACTCTCTAGCTACACAAAGCCGGGATTTCCATTAGTCTCCTACTTCTCGTGAGACTGTTAGCCACTTGGCTAGTGGATGACCTGACATACATCTCCGCCAGGCCCTGCGTCCAGTGGCACATTATACAGAGCACTTTGTATATGCAGGTACGTGACCAGCAGAAGGGCTAGGGCACTCATCCAGGAAAGGAAATCCATATTTAATCCCATGTGCCACTGAGTATTTCTTTAACACGGGCAAGTCTTGCTTTCACCTCCATAACACTTCAGAGGCCAAACTTTCTTTTTATTGTTCTTTTGAAGAACATGCAAATCAGATTAACAAATTTTGTCTTTTTTTTCTGCTTCCCTCTACAAAAGAATTTTTTTAAAAAAATAATCTTTAGTTAGATTCAAATAGAATTTTTCTTCTTGAATAATCAGTTTTTCACATGATACCTCCCCGACCTTAGTGTTTGACATGTCTGGCTCTTCCCACTTTTCTCCTTCCTCCAACAGAGGTTCAATAGACTTGGAAAAGCACAGTAATCAGTCAAACCCCAAATGGAATAATGTCCTCTTCTGGCCTCTCATGAGAGCATTTTTGTTGGGATGATCCAGTCTGACTCACGCATAAAGCACCTCCCCAAGGAGCTCGAGACGAATTTGCAGGAGTCTGTGCAGACAACCCACCCCCTCCCCAGCCTTCTCAGGAGACCTGCAGAGATGCCCGTCCTTCACCGCTGCTGACACAATGCTTTGCTCATTCCCAGGTTTAATGACTGAAACATCAACCCACCAAGTGGCAATATATCACAGTATTCCTCCAGTGCATTTAGAAAGGAAGATCAGATAGAAGACTAGGATCAACGTTGAGGAGAGATAAATTTTGCCATCACAGAGTGGTCAGCAGACACGGCATCAAGAAGGTACAAAGTTGTTAGAAGAACGGGTTAATTTTTAAATTTTGGCCCTTGCGAGTATGTAACTGGAGACAAAGACGCATAGTCATGACAGTTTGTAGCACTGGTTCCTAAACATTCCCACAAATTCACTCCTGTGTGTAATAAACCCACTTTCAATTACACTGCCAGGGTCTTTCCCCAATTCTGAGAAAAAGTGGTCTAATGAGGATGCAACAGTATAACCCATCACACTCACAACTCATCTGTGTGACGCTGTGCTACCTACAGGTTCCCACCAGGCACAGGACGATTCCTCTAGGTTTTACCTCATCTCTTCTCCAGAGGCTAAAGAGCAGAACCATAACTTAAATCAAATTCCATAAGCTGAGGGAAAGGTCCTGACTCAGGGGAGAAAGCATGCACGTGTGTGGGAGGGCAGCACAAGTAGTCATTGATACCTGGTTTCTCTTTTATTATTTTTTGATTTTTTTAGTGGATTTTGACTTCCACATACTTCTCACTTGCCATTGAAAATGCTCTGATATTAGGACTGTATACCCCACCTAAAATTTAAGATCTGAATTATTTGCTGGGCAACGTGACAGTAATTAAAACAAGTTCAAGCAGAAAGAGCAGCGTACAGCGGCCTCTGCCTTTCCTACAGCCATTCGATAATTGTGTCTGATTTCAAAAGAAATTTCTTAATTCCAAATGCAAATTTACACACATGAAAACACCCCATGTCGATACCAATTAGCTGACTAGTATTTTAGATGCAGTAAAATCAAAAGACAACTTCATATAAATATTTTAAACTCATTTCTCCAAGTTATGAGTAAAGCCAGTGGCTCAGTAAGACTTTATAAACATTCCCCTCTCCACCAAAGGAAGAGGCTTTTATTGAAATTAAAAAAGAAGAGATGGCAGAGATGTACAGTTTCGTCTTCAGGGGAACAGGTAAGACTGTGGGAGGGTTATGGAGCCATTTTGTCTCTTGGCAAGTATTTCCAAAAATGCCTGCACTCAGGTACGTTCACCTTTGCTCAAAAGACCTAGGAGATGCTGGTCCTCCAGAAGGGACAGTGACCACCCGAGGTGGGAAAACAGATGTTATGTTCCTATTTTATTCGCTATCTACTGTCAAGCAGGTCTGCTAATGAGAAGACAGAACAAACTAGAGCAGACAACAACCAAATTTCATGCAAGTTTATTTCCTAAATATTCCTTTTGAGTTTTGTACTAACAGACAATACAATAATGGGGTGTGTTTATTTATGGAGGGGAGACTGCGCTCAGTTCAGCACTGCAATAAACTGAGAGACATTGAAGTGATAAATCAGGAAGGCTTGGTAGAAACTAAAATTAAAAGTAAGCCTTACTAAATCTTAAAAATGGGATGGCTACATAAACAACTTGATCTATAGTTTCTATTGTTGTTTACAGATAATAGAGTTATCTATTTTCTCTAGCTGTGAAGTGCTTTCTGTATTAAAGTACTACTGCCATCATAAAACACTTGTGAAAATTAACAGCCAACTTCTCTTCTGCACTGAATATTAATTTCTATATGAACATTTCTTGCCAGACAGCTTTCAAAACATCCTCTCTCCCAGGATATTTAACTTCATGCAGAAAGCAATTTTTGATCAACCTACACAAATTAGTGAATGAAGAGGACATGGTGCATCTAACTGCTTGCCTGAACTCCGGGAAAGCACTTGCCACTGTGAGTTACTAGACTTGAAATGAAAAATTAATTCAGTTTTTTATTTACAAACAAATATTGGTCAAAGGGCAGATAAGAAGTGGTAATGGTAGATGGCAGTGGGTTGTTTGATAAAAACTAGAGCTGTGAGGCAACCGCTGGTCCTGGATTTAGTTAAAATGAAATGGTTTCATATATGTCATCAGAGTGAGTATTGCCAATACTGTCAAGATGGAAAAGGTTAAAATACAGGTATGAATACAGAGTGATCAGAATTAGAGTTACAGCAAGTATTACATGTGAGGGGGAATAATATCAAAAAGATATCTGAGAGGAGAGAAAAACCTTGAAAGCAGCAACACCAGAGCCCCCAGAGAAAAAACAGACAGTAACTCAGACAGAGCCTTACAACCGGCCAAGACAGCAAGGTCGTCAGCTGGCTTACAGAATACATATATTAGCCCAGTCCAGACACATGTTAGTTATTCCTGTTCGGCACGGTGGACTTCACATCAAAACCAGTGCATACACTTCACCACGTCTCAGGGCTGGAAAGGTTCAATGAGATTTCTGAGCACAGTCAACATTAATCATTCAAAAGCTGGAGCGCCTAAATTAGTATGAAAGATACTGCAGTAAGCGCAGCTTGGCCAAATAATAATTAAATGACTCTTGGGGAAAAAAAAAAAAAAAAAGACAAAAAGACTGCACTGAACAACTGCTTCGTTCGGGGAAGAGGGGGCAGGAACCAACAGAAGTGCCTCTAGCTACTGGATCTTCTGGTGAACATTTCCATATTGGTAACAGGGTGAACTCAAAACTCTGCTAGTGATTTTCTCTTTTTAGGCCCTAGCCCTAGAAGCATTTATAAACAGCACTAAATCTCTGCTTCTACACATCCAAGTTAAGGTTTCTGCAAAAATGCTTCTAGAATCCAAACTCTGATTTCTTCATCTCTGTTGCAACTATACAAAGGGTTTATAAAGCTGCTCAGAAAACACAACCTGAAAGCACATACCTTATTTCCCCAGCAAAAGCAACTGAAACGATGCTTCGTGCTTTAAATTAATTTAGTTGTTGGATCCTTTCACTTGAGTCAAATACTCAAACCTCTGTTATATTATTCTCATTTCCTTCCCACTTTGAACTGACATCAGATAGTCCACATAAAACATTTTGCACAAAATTATACTGGTCAAAACATTTAAGAAAGAAAAAGGAAAAAGATACCAGCTTTCTAATGTTTTTATCTATAAAGCCCCTGTCTTGTTCTTGATGGTGCGCTTATAAATAATTAAAATATATGAGCAGCAATAATAGCAAAATACTTTCCTTATTAGGCTTGAACTCAACTTTCTAAGTATATTATCACCATGATGAGCCTCTATTTATCTTGCCCATGGTAGTACTTTATAATGATTACATAAAGAGGTCTATTTTAGGAAGGTTATATCTTTGATCTCTTTTTATATACATAGAAATCATTTGCAACTGACAGATTCATTACACTTGCACATGATAGTCTTCATCTGCAAATAAAATACTCTATATAAACAACTTAAAGAATCATTTTGTTTCCTTTAGAAAAGTGCATTCTTGCTTCTCTCAGCACATATAAATTGAATCCATACCGTGCAAATCAAAGAGGGTATTGATTCCTTAGGCAAGCATGTAGAATTCATCACACGGTAAGTTTGTTATTTGGATATTTTTTTTTAATCAACTGCCACATAAACACATCTATTTATAAATCCTGCCTACAAACAACGAGGCATTTCTAAGGCAGGTACAGTTTGTGTGAATATTTCAGAAAGCAGAGAAAGTGAAAAAGATGAAGGAGGCTTTTTTGGCTGGCCTTACGGAGCAGAGCACACAGCCCAGCGCTTTGAAGCACAGGGCTTCGTTCACAGGACCGCTGAACCCGCTGTGCCTCCAACGCCACCTTTCCCCACCATGCTCTCCATCCCCTCACTCTGCAGCCTTGTCTTACACACAGTCACTGTATTTTCCAATATTGTCAGTCCTGAAAAAGTTCAGGCAATTATTTACAGAATAAATTTCCATGTGCTCTTTCCTTAATGTCTTCAGTAAATGCCTTAAATAGTTTGTGTTCTACCTGTTTCTTTATATGCTTCCATTGACCACAGTTGCAATGATAGTTACTAGACCACAAGGAAGATCTATGGGGACAAAGCTAAGATGTTGTCTTCCATCAAAATTGACTAATAGACCAAAGAAAGAAAGAGGACAAGACCACTGGGGAAAGGAGTGTTTCACAGGGCTGCCAGGACCAATGTACCAAAGAAGCAGTACCACCTCAGTGTCTAATCAACAAACTTCTATCAGCCTCTACGTGCCAAATAGGAAAAATAAGGTGAGGAAAAACAGGAAGGGGGAGGAAAAAGTATTTCAAAGCGCAAAAAAGAAATACATTTCTGAAAGACAACTACCCACGGCATCAGCCAGCTAACATTAGTTGAAGATGCTAATCTCTATTTCATGATTAACGAAGATAAATCCATATTGTGGCTTTTAAAACTTCATAGCAGAGCCTGTGTATCCCTTTGGTAAACAGATTGCCATGAGCTTTGATTCATGAATGAGACAACGCTTATCGGTTCCTCAGGGTTTCAAAGGGAAGTCTTGGAAGTGCTATGCTATTTTATTTTTGTTCAAACCATACAAAAGACATCCCCTGATTTAAGTCAGATTTCATCGCTGCACAAAACATGGAGGACTGCTGTGTTAGGATGGCATAGGCTCATGTACACCAGTCCCAGTTAGATCCTGATGATCTGTGAGCAGTTTGTTAGGATTTGATGGACCACATTGATGAGACAGAACGAACGCTGCAAAGGACTTATTTATCTACAAATAAATACGTATCTGCCACCAAAAGCACATGACTTTGTCCAATAAAAGCTCTAAACTCATGAGATGGGGAAAATATGGTTCTGCTCCCCACTGGGGTACACTCTGTCTGCTGCAGTGTGACTAAAGCTACTCTACTGGCAGACTAGATTTAATAACGTTCTTCTCCTTCCCAAAAATGTTATAAAGCTGCATTAACGTCCTCAGGCAAAAGTCTCCACAGAAATGAAAAGGAATACTGTTTCTATTTTAGAGATGTGATAAAACCCCGTAGCCAGCCACCTACATAATAAGTATTTCCACTCACCCTGGTTGCCGAAAAACCAACATTCAGATCACCTCTAAGTTTAGAATAAAGTAGTACGAAAAGTTGAGCAAATTTAGGATTGCAATTACCTTAGTTCAAGTACAATCCTGATTTATCACCTGATTCTTACCAGAAATCTTTCTGTCATCTGTCCAGAATGAGTACACATAACCAAACAAAAGGTTCAAGGCATATAACAAATAATATGGATTATATGGATTTTGGAGAAGAGATCCTTTCATAGATCAAACCCTCAGCACCTCATTGAGAGAAAATCCATAACCGGTAGCATGGAAAAAAACCACCAGAAAAAGAAATGTAAAAAAATCACTTCAGCAGTCATGGTGCAAGCACAAGGAGTCAATGAGCAGACCCAGACTGCACTCCCCAAAATCTTTACATTCATCTTCCTGTTTTGGATCTCTTTTCTCAACTATCAGAAAAACAGACCCCTAAGCTCATTCACAGAAACTTTAGACAAAGCTCTGGTTCTACTGTTAATGTGGAACATGGAACACCAACTCATTGCTGACACCTAAATACTACAAACGTGAGCAAATTTAAAATAGGCTAAGCACTGGTATCTACAATGGCAATAGCCGGGCACGTTCCCAGCACTTGCTGTACAAGTTTCTGACTTACGGTTTTACTAATAGGCTTAAATCCTTACCTATTTCACTCCCCTTTTTCAAAACATGAGTGTAAAACAGTATCAAATGTAGTGTAAAAACACAGTAATTCCCAGTTAGCTTATTAAAACATGGGCAGGGTTGCAGTAAAATTTACTGGAGAGGCAGCTCTGCAATGTTATATATTACCACTTGATGGAAGGCCACCTTATCTAGAAGGAAGGTTCATTGAGAGGATATCTTCATACCTCTTCTGACTGATTACCTGCTCAATAAATAAATATATTAATATTTTAAATAAATATGGAAATGGTAGATTCCTTCATTATTTCTTCATCTCCACCAAGAAAAGCTTTTCTGTAAAAGAAGGACGTGGGCGGAGATTCACCAAAATCTTTCCAAATGATATAATGTCATAGAGGCAGCACAAACCACCCGTGAAACCACTTAAGCTGCCAGTACCCAAAACAGCACATAAAATCCAGGAAACTTACAGGAATTATACCGGTACTTATATAAAAGCTTAATCCATATTCAAATTCCTAAGAACATCAGAAAGCTTCATCACTGTCATCAAGTGGGAAACACCATATGAAGGGCCAGTGCTTAGGTGACACTTCACAGGCAAGAATAATCCACTTGAGTGACACCTTAATAAATGGCTCTTAAATTGCTGGGAAATAGATGCATTTCTAAGATTCTTCACAATGGCTAAATAATGTGGTGAATCCATTAAAATGACCTGTCTGAAGTTCCTGTAAGTCTGTCTTTGGACGGTTCCTGTAAGTCTTTCCAATTACTGCTATGCTCTTTGATGCTCCACTGCACACTACATGCTTGGCAGATACATGCGTGTAGGCAGGGGCATGGCATTGCTGGGATGCTGCGAGATGCTGTTCTCTGCAGAAAAGAAAGGTGGTGGAATCAATAAAAATGTCAGAGCTGATTTCAAGCTGCAGCTCTGCAGCAGCTACGTCTGCATCTGCTCTCCTGGCTCCCTGATCCAGACCTGGAGCTGATGCCTGGGCTTCCTGGCTTGATCCTGGAGCTGTCTCATGGCTATGGACTCACTGGGCTGTGGCTCTGGACCCAATCCTGACTTGCTGCTCGGCATCCTGGCTCAGCGCTCCTGTGTGCCTCCCCATCACCGTGGCTTCCCGTCTCTGCTGGAGCCGCCGGCCACCGCTGCACCCTTTGGCCTTTGGAGCGTATCTGCTCTCGCTCCTCGTCAAAAGGCCCCTGAAATTCTCACAAATCTTCCTGAACTATGGTTACTGAAAGCAAAGCGAACCCAAGGGAGGCATATCAGGATCACGATGTGACACAGCAGTTAGTGCCTTGTTACATGACTAAGAGCCGGCAGATGTAGTCTGCTCCTTCAAAGTGATCTCATTTGAGTGAGACTACAAACCTCGGGAGGTAACATTAAACACTACCCGTGCCTGTTCTGGAAACAAAGACTTATTAACTTGAATTTTTATTCTTATTAAGAGCAGCACAATTGCTAATATGAGAATGAAAAGGTCCACATTCCTGGTGGTCCTCCAATTTGTGTGAGAGGTAGATAACACCATTTCCCAAAACAGACGTTTACAGTGACAGAACTCCGAGATCACAGAGATTCAAAAGGCTTTTATCATAACAGACTATCATTTTGCTGCTTTAATTCTTCAGACAAATTTAGAAGTCAAGTAAGTTCTGCTCTGTTAAGACTTGTATAATTTTTTTGCTACCGGCATTGTTATCTGTCCTGGCCCAACTAGCTTTTCAGGAAAGAAAGCAATGTACAGTGGGGACATCATTCCCATGAGAACCAAATGGGTAGAAACATTAAACCTTGAAGCTTTTTGGGAAGGAGCATCAACATGGGCCCATATTAAAAACGTATCAGTGTGCCAGTAACAAGATTAATCCACTGAGCACAAGATCTTTTTATTTTACATGCGGTACCTGGCAACAAAGATGGAGATCCCGCTGTAAACTTGAATTCCAAAATGGATTTTGAGTTGCAAAGCACATCTGGACAGTGGGACAACTTGGTGACAACTGTGATTCCAGATCCTCCAGTCTATTTTTGTTTCTAGCACAAATGTTTAACCTTTTCCTGTGACCATAAGTGACAGTAGATGGCCCTTGCCTAGACAAACATTAGTCTAGATACAGAATATGGAAAATACAGACACATCTCTGAGATGCGACATTAATTCCATAAATTTCTTTGAAAACTAGATTCCCTATTCAAAGGATAATTAATAAATGCCTTAAAGAACAATGATTCAATGCCACGCACATGGAATTAACAGCACAACTTTATTCTTGCTCATTTGTGGCAATTTCACGGTGAACAGGGATGAAATGTCTTCCTAAACTAAAGAGAGGATTTTTCTAAGATTAAAAGTAATATGTAGCTTTAAGTGGGTTAATATTTATATTAGGCCAATGTAGCAACTCTAAATACACAGAGAAATGTAACTCAAGCTTTGGAGGAAACTGCAATTAAAAAATGAATTAAAACCAAATTAATCTTTGCCCTGTCCTGGTGTAATGCTTAAATTGCAATTATGAAATCTGTAACAGGAAAAAATTAAATAAAGAATAAATTACACATATAGCTGAACAAAGGCAATGAAAGCTGAAGGAGAAATGCAACAACTCAACAATAAAAGTGCTTTGCTTGAGGTCAAAGCTTATTATTTGCACTGGAGTTATTTGGACTCATCTGCATAGTTGAAGATGACAATTTTACAGCAAACTTGTGAAGTTCTGAATGAAGTAGACTGATATTTGGGAAAGGATACTTCCCTAAACAACTGTTGACACGTGACAGATGGATACTATTTGAGGACTACTGTATGTATTCATGTTATTCATACCACATACAGCCTTTCTAACTAAATCCATGAGAAGCCACATGCTTTCTGAGGGACTCACTGCTCTCCCCCCAAAAAAAAGCATTTGTGGGGGGAATTCAAGAAAATCATTCAAGAAAAGTATTAAACAGATGCTCCTCCTGCCTAACAGAGGAAGTACACAAGTCATCTGAACTGGTTCAGTTGAAAAATTTTTCAATGTATTTTCCAGATAGGATTTGTTCCAATTGTGTAGGATTTTGTTTTATTAAAGCTGGGCCCTGAAAACATTGTCATTACCTGTGAGAGGACAAAACTACACATGCTGAAGGTGTGATTCCTCAAAGGTGTTACAGGGAAAATTCAGGATCGTCAGGTATGAGCCAGGTAACCACCCTTCACCGGCCACAGGCAGTAATGCTGAAAGCTGCAAGCAGCATTAGGTGTAATACATCTTGTTGGCCTCTTATTTTAGTTTTTTAATTTCCTGTATCTGCCAGCAATGCTGAGATGTTGTCTGTGACCAGTGGCTTAGACGTTACGAGGTTCGAGACCTGAGAGCTACGGGCAGCCACCCTGGAGGAGAGGGCAAGGGGGAATGCTCAGGGACTTCACTTTGCAGCAGTGACACTAAATTTAAAATAAGCAAGGTTTTCAAGGCATTAAACAACATGTGCCCCCAAACGACAAATATATATGCTCCTCTGCAACTGAAACGGGAAAGTGCTGTAGAAAAATCACTGGGGGATGACGATAACTTCCTTCATTTGCCAAAGGAACAGTATAAAATAAAAAGTCAAACTATTCTGCTACAGTCTGGTATTTGGGGATTTTTTTCTGGATTTCTGAATGAAAGATATTAGAATTGCACTGCAGATGGTCCTCGTAAGCTTTCAGCCTGATTCCTTCTCCCATCTTTAACACACTGCAGCAGACACACCGCTTGAAGCCATGAACGCAACACAGAAAGAAGATCTGAGGGTATCCAGGACAATGAAAACAAGATAGGAAAAAAAGAGAGATTATTCCCAAATGTATTTATACTTGTAGCAATGAACATGCTGGGTTGTTGCCTTGGGGTTTAATTCTCTTTTTTTTTTTTCTTTTTTTTCCTTGAAGACAACTAGGTTTTTATGGCTCCTCAACATACACGGCTCAAATAAGTAGATTCTGGGTATGAGACACAACTAAGTTAAAACCATGGTCTGCCATTGACTCGCTAACAGAGAGACAGGCAATTCCCGAAAGATCAAGGCGTGCATTTTTAAGCCATAGAGTGTGAATTTATCAGCAATTACTCTTCATTCACAGACATGTCATGAGGATCCCGTAATGGCTTAACCATGCCTCAAATATGTAAAAATGCCTAAGTGCCAAATACTAATATCACAGTGCATATTTCCTTAATAATCTTACATTGAAGACACAGAGATGTTCCTCGTAATCTCCCCACGTGTTTCAGCCACCAGACCTTTTAAGACACATACACGCACAGTCCTCTAGCAGCATTGCTTAGACAGTGTGCAATTGCTAACTGGCACCTCTTGACCATTTAGCAATGACATTATTTTATAAGGCTCAAATGCCTTAATTTTGACTGTCGAGTCTGCACTGAAAATTCGCTATTTGCCAAACAGCAATTTGCCTGGAGACCAAAACCTTCAAATAGCTAATTCATGCTGTACTTGTTCTCATTTCCACTCTGGACATCCTTTCTACAGAGCTGGGACAATGCTTCATCCCAGTTCCAAAGGTCTTTCCGTGTTCCTGTTACGCTAATACATGCAGCAGGAATCCACAGGCTGTTAGTTTATCTCAAAAGATAGGAGGATCAGAAAGCCTTTTTTATTTCTTCTAATCAAAACTAATACATGGGAAATATTACATTAAAATCTACATTGCAGTCATACAATCTAGGAAAACCAGATTTCTTCTGGGTAGACTGTAGTCTTTCCAAGTGTCATCAGCAAAAAGTCAAAATACAAATGACTGGAGGCAACGTGGCCACAAGATGGATGTGGCAGAGCAGCGCAGCTTTACTTTGGAGCATTCATTTACCTAAGTTCTTGCTATTACCCCAAACACCCAATTTACTTACATTAGAGCCAGTTCAGTTTTTATGCTTGTTTCGATAATTCGCATACTGTTTTGGATGTATTATTGGGCATGTTTTCAGGGTTTTTTGCCACGGATTTGGCTGTCTTCCTTTACTGCCGTGGGTTTTTTTGCCATGTATTCATTATGATATGGATCGTAATTTTTAAGTAGAGAATCTATTACTCTGTAGTTCGCTGAGATATTTCTTAACCCCTGTCATAAGGAAACCGTAAGTTTTCATATTTAAAAGATGCAAAAAACCTCATAAGCTTCTGGTATAATTTATTGGATTTATGCCACTTTATGCTTTTTAATCACAAGGCCAATGACGGATGCATTCATCTCCTGAATGCTGACTGAGCTCATGACACAGCAGTATTTCATCTTAGACTTCTAACATCATAACATTTACAAAGTTTAAGACATCTATCCATCTCTGGTCACTAGTAGACACCCCTAGCTATGTCAAGTAAGTCTCTCTGCAGTAATGTTTAACTTTTCCTTGATTCTTATTGTATAAAAACAACTTTTAGCGAAGGGGTATTTGGCTTCTTTACCACTGGGAAAGGAAAGCAATAAGGAATGGTGCATTCTGGACTGCTGCATACCTTCAGGGATCAGGTTAGTAAGAACAATGAATTAAATGGAACAAAGAAATGAAAAACCATCTGCTGCTGGGAAAACCAAGCCTCATAGCCCTGAATCCCCCAAAAGAAACTGCACAAATTTGTTTTTAGAATTAACATCAAAGGTTGTGGGAAAAGACACATACGAAACATTTAAGACACTGAATCAAATTGTACATTGTTTTGGTTTTGATTGCTTGAAGGAAAACATTCAAAATAAAATTGATTTAATGGACTACTAATATCAGCTGCAATTATTTGGCTGGTTAAATTCAGCTTACTGGCAAACACGTTTGAAAAACTATTCAAATTTAGTCACCTATGTTCATCACAATATTCTGAACCAGAATGTTAATCCCTAATTTAATTTTGCTGATGAAGAAATCAAGGCATAAGAAATTCAATGGCTTGTTCAAGGCTAGAAAAGGTATCAGTGACAAGCTCCTATTTACATCTCCTACGACTGGATAACTTGTCTCCTTAGAATAGAGCTCAGTAAAGTGCTTCCATCTCAGATTTTTTTAAAATTTCTTTCTTACTTGAAATATCGGAAGTGGAAACTTTTCCTTTTTTTGTGCTCCAGACCAGCACATTTATTTTTCCTTTCTCTGAAAGAAAAATCCCAATTATACTATATTTCCCGACATCGCACATAAAACCCCATCATCTTACTGCATTCCTTTATTAGCTTCCTTTAAGCTGAACTTACAGTTTACAGTGTGGCTCTGAAAAACGTAACCGGAATAATTTCTTCCTAAGGTGACAATTAGAATAGAAAAAAGAATTAGAGAGGAACCACATGGACTTGTAATTGACTGTCATGACAATTATATTAACCCATTTGAAGAACAGGCCCTTGCAATGAGACATTAAAACAAATATACTTTCTATGTCTTGGATATCTTTTATCAGAGGTTCTCAGTGCATCTACGTCATTCAGTAATTAAACTGTAAGAAGCCCCAGTGTCATCAAGCAATTACTGCTTATCTCCCCTTAGTGAATCCCAAATCAGAGACAGGGACAGATAATTTTTAGGAAGATTTTAGATCTGTCCTTCCCAACTGACATTACTTTTATAAACAAATTAGGTTTCCTAGGTGGGTATTTGAGATACTTATGAGTTGTATGTGAAGCAGATGGAGATGTGAAGCATGAGCTGGTGCACGCAAATGGTATGAACACCCGAGGCTACTCAGAGCCAAAGGCACTGCGGAAAAGCGAACCAAAGGAGTCCTGAGACAAATTCTAATCCTCCCTACCTCATAAAATGCACAACAGCCCCGTGCTCCAGATTTCCTTTACAAGGAAAGTTGCAATAATGGTTGAAACTCATCATCTCATTCATTTACACAACAGGTTACATTTTTATGTGCATTTTTTGGCTAGCATGAATAATGCTTTCCTTAAGCAGTTGTTCATGATTGTCATCCTTTTTGGCCTTGGATGCAAACCTGTCATAGTATCTTCTAGTAGCTTTAATGTCATACCCATCTCTCTGGTAGGATCAGAATGGGCTTCTGACACCAATGATACAAAAGTCCTGCCTCCTTCAAACAAACCAAGGACATAAATTCTCCTCCCCTCTGTTACTATTCAACTTTGCAAAGTATTTTAGATGCAATTTGTATGCTGGACTCTACATGAAATAAGCACTCTTATTAGAACTAAAGATGCAGAATTTCTTATTCATTTTGTTTTCAATGTCCAGGAATTCTGAAGCCCCCATAAAAGTCTATGGTTTAAATAAGAGCATATTTATTATTTCAGTTTAACTTCAGTTAGACCTTTGTCACACATCAGAAGTAAAAAGAGACAGAGGAGACTGCCTTCTTCTGCAAAGTAGGTGTTTTAAACTTACCCTGAATGAGTAGAAATATTTCTTTGGGGCAGATAAGTACTATAAACACATTATAGAGAAGTTCCAGGAGACAATGGGTTGTATATAATGTAATAGCCTTTTCAATTCAGGAAGCTGAGATTCATATCTACATAGGACAGAAGCAAAATTAATTTGATGGCCTCGGCATAGACCTAATGGACCTAATTAACATTCCAAACCTCTTTTAGAAACAGTACTTGAGTTCTCTCTTAAATGAGAACCAAAACGAAATAACACTGTAAAGCCTGAGGTGACAAAGCTCAAAGAGAACAGTCGCTTCGGTGCATGATTATGTTTTCTATAGTAGAGGGAACAGGAATGCATATTAATGAGAATGAAGGGTTTGTAGAGAGAAGTAATAGAAGAGATGACCTCTTCTTACAAACTTTACCTCATTTATATCCATAGACTGGTTACAACAAGGTTACCATGAACAGTTCTTTTTCACGTGAGTAAATGCAGTCAAATGATGGAGATTTTTTTAATCAAACCTGGCTACGGAATTTAGGAGTCAACAACTTATCATAGATATTGCCTTTGAAAACTTGCGAAATGTTACTGAATTCCCGTCTGGCAAACACTCTTGTACAGTTAGCAGTTCTTCATGCAGCTGCCTACAAAGAGAAACTCATCAAAAGTTGAAAAGAGTCAAGCCACCCATTATGTACTGTTGTCCTGTTTGCTCCAACTTTTTACCACCTACTTCCAGAAAATAATGAAGCTAGAGAAACTCAAGTTTTGTTTCATCTTAGTGTTTTGAAAGATACTGTGGATGAAGACGTCTTACCAGCGTTAAATACTTCATGACTGGAAACCAAGTACCATAAGTATCATCCAACAGCAAGCTCCAGACCAGACCTAAAGCTATTGGTACAACTACAATATCTCAACGTCCACTGCTACAAGGAAACCTGTAGTGAGGTGGCTAAAGAAACCCCCAGTGCTGCCAGGGGTACTGCTGGACATCCATGTCCCTCAGGTGTCATTTCTTTGGCTGTTTCTCAGAATGACAGCTTTTCCTCTCAAGATTTGGTTGCCCATGCATTGAAGCTGACTTTCGGGACATTTTAGCAGCTCATCTCTCCCATCTGCTACAGCTCACTGTGATTTTTCTAGAAAGATGTGGTTTTCTGTTACAATCATGGGTGAAAAAAAAGAGCTCAAAATAAAGTACCTATGTTTTTCTTTTACTAGCATTAGGACCACTCGCATGGCACAGCCCACATTGTCTGCAAAGCAAGACTAAGTTAGCATACAGCTAAATCACCAGAGACAGAGCTGAAGCACGAAATAATCTGATTCACCAGCATTCAGTTGAGTTATTTACAGATAAACTGCATTACATTGTCACAGAGGGCATCAGACTGGTCAACTGAGTGAAATCTTAGGAAAGGCATTTCCTTCTCTCTGTTTCAATTTATCTACAAAATGGTGTTAATGCCACCTGCCTCTTTATGGAGCCCTTTGAGTGGTAGAGATAAAGAAAAAAACTGTAAAACATGTTACTACTCTCAGCATAAGTTACACAATTTTAATCAAAGGAAAATATTAAACTGGGGAGATCATTTCCCTTGGTTTAGGCTAGGGGAAATCATGGTCAGAGTATAAGTGAGACAGACTTAATGAAAATGAAGTTTCTTAGAAAAAAACAAATCTAAACAAATCCTATGTTAATTATCATTCTGCTCATAGTTTTAAAAAAGGACATCTGAGAAATTTCACTTTTATAACTTTGATGCCAAGCAATCAGCTATGCAATAAACAGACAAAAAGTGATAACTTAGCAGAGCCCGAGTGAATCAGCAAGGTGATCTTGTCTTACGCTTAAGCCTCAAGTAGCCACTTGGCACATGCATAGGATGAGGCCTCTATTCCCTCTTTTCATACAGAACAGAATTGCCTTGTATCAGCAGAAATGGAGATTTCTCCATCCTTTAAAAACACCTCATTTTGTGCCTCTCTCTTCTGTAGAAGGATACTGTAAACTCCAACAGAAAGACAACAACAATCTTTGCTGTTGTAAAATAAACAGCAGGGAGCTTCCTAGTTTTTCACATTCAACAGCAACAAATTTATTTTAGTCCAGCAGACGAAAGACACACTCCTGCTAAAGTGACACTCACTCAGTGAAATACCAAAACCATTTTCAACACTGTTGACTCCTATGTTAAGTTCCATTGCATTGAACTGCATTATTTGGCAAAACAGTCTACAAAAGGCATGATAACAAGCTCGTCTCTAGGGCATCAACGAGTGCCTTTTCCTGGACCTCTCTACTGAATAGTGTGGGAGCACACGTGAAGGCAGCATAAGAATTCATTGTGTTACGGAGGCTTGCTGTGATACAGACATCTGAGCTGCTTGAAAGTCCCAGCAAGTCTTTGTCTGAGAAAACAAGTAAATAGCTCTTTTTATTTGGCCTTTATTGGAATAATTGATGTTGCTATAGTGAACACAGTCATAAATTCGATCATCATTCTCTCAAAAAACCCAAAATAATCTCTCTAAAGAACAGTTTGAAAGCAAGTACAATAATTTAGCGGATAGATTTAAAGCAATCATAACTGCAGAGCGTATTTACCTTGTAAATTAAGAACCTACATATCTAAATCTATACATTTAAATGGGAACACAATGCTACTTTTGCTCAAAGGCAGTTCCAAATATCGAATGAAAACAGCAGTTTCAGATGTCGAACACTTCAAACAGTGACTTCTGCCAGTTTGTACTTACATAGGAGAAAATCATCCCGAAGAACTGAGGTTCCAATTAGACCTCAAACTTCTTTATCTGAGAATTTGGTGGCCAAAAAACTCTTTCAACTATGGGCACAGTAACAGAAGGGCTTTGGGGTAGATTTTTTCTACCCAAAATAACTTTCAGCAGATTTTCAAAAAACTGTCTTGCAATCCATCCCTTTGAGCACACACGCTAGCAACTCCATGGAGAGGAGTTGGCTAAGTACCCTGACATACACTTCTTGCCCTTGTTTGCTTGAGCTCTGTCTTGGGAATTGCTTGCTGCTCTCTCAAAGGTGGACTAAGTTCACAACTTAGATGAAGGCAGGTTGCTCAAGGCAGTCTCCACCGGGGACACCACCCACAAGGCTACTTGTACTCTTTTTTCCTCTTGATAGCAATTCAGTTCAAAAGAATTAAAAGGGGCTCTAGGCTGCAAGGTAGATTTTAACCTATCATTATCCAGACAAAAACATCTCAACTTTCAGCCAGTACCCTGAAATCTCTTCTGTCAAGATGGGAAAATGTAACAATCTTCCCCTCAGAAACCCAAAATTCCACTTATCTTTACATCCTCTCTCTAAAGAAATCTATCGTTTCAGTACATGAATAGAAACTGTTACTGTCAAAGCTCTCTATTACCACCAAAACGACACGAACATTAGTCACTAGAGCAATCCAGAAGGCTCAAAATATTGGACAGGTGTGGTAAGCAATATTGATGTTGTGATATGTGTTTTCACCCTTTCTTGGATTCCTTACCAAGGTCTGTAACCTTCAGTTGCTGACAGCTAAGACCCAGACCCACTACATTCCAGTCTCTCAGAGTAGAAGGAATTCTGCTTGCTTCGTCCTACCTGCTGTGACAGCAGTAGCCAACAGCCATTTAAACCACACGTGTTAAGGCCATTGCACTTCTTTCAAGCATTATAAGGATACAATATTTTGGCAGAAGCTATTCGTATAGCTCAGTAATGTAATTTCATGGTAGTTTATGTTTGTGGAAATTACTATGCTGAATTGCACACAGACTCATCTAGTCCAACACCACCTCTGCACCAGATACTTCAGAAGGAAGGCAAAGAGCTTCATCTTCTGGGGGAGGGAACAAAAAGCGAGCAACACACCCTTTTAATTCTTCTGCCTTGGTCCCAAGAAACCTGGCGTTTAACAAAATTTGACTTTTCCAGCAGAGGGCTGGAAAATGGTACTAAGCCTTTTGAAAGCTTCTTCACAAAACATCTATGAAACATAAGGCCAATGGCAATTTTCTATATCTTTACCCATTTTCCAAAAGTTTCTCAGTTTTCTGAAATGCCAGTCAGGTTCGCATCAAGTGTTTTAATGAATATTCCTCTGCACCAAACCATTCCTTCCCAACCAGCAGAAAGGAGCTGGCAATCACCCCCTCAGCTTGCCAGTGGCACAAAGCAGGATTTTTAAGGGTCTGCAGACATCAATTCTACAAGATCAGACAAGAAGGAATAATTTCTCCCTGGGTGAGCCAATGGGAATTGCGTGTCAGCACTTTATGACAAATCAAATTCCCTTCGTTTACTACAAATCACTTTGTATCCTAAGGATTCCTATATGAAATAGTCAGTCATTCCTCAGGGAAGATCTCCATTTACCCTTGCCTGAGGTAGACTCTGAGTCAGATCTTCAGAGCTGGGCTCCTGGGTGCTTAGTGACACACAGACAGAATGAAAACCTTGTCCCAGTCACAATGTCACATGCTGATGAAGGGCAGATCCTCTTAACTTCACCAGGAATATGATTTGGGCCCATGACTTCTGCCCTTTAGAACCAAAATACATAAATAAGTATTGGAGGGAGTTTTTTAATTGGCAGCTTTCTCTGAAGAGAAGCCCAATCTGTTAGCAAAGTATTCTTGGTAAAAACTCTCCAATCTCTTTACCCTTATAGGGTATAAAATCAAGTTTGTAGCTCTAGTCTGGCCTGCTTCCAAAACTGGAACATCTGCAAACTTTAAATCCCTTTTTACTATAAACTCAAAACAGGCTTTCCCAGGAAAGAGTTTGCACTTACTCTGGAAGCCACACAGTACTAAAAAATTAAACCCCTAAAGTATTAGCAATACCCTTTCCTGAGACTAGAGTGCTTTGTAAAAATGTGAACAAAAGTAAGTGTAATATCCAAGAAATTACAATTCTGCTTCACATATGGGATCTTGATTTGTAAACAAGGACCTGTGACTTTAACAGATGATTCAAAACCCAGGAAAAAACAAAACAATAACTGTATTTCCTGAGGAAAGCTAAGACATTTATAACTTCTGCACACTAATGAAACAAACAACATGGATCTCATCTGTTTTTCAAGATGTTAGAAAGAAAAAAAAAAATCTCAGCTGCATTTAGCTTTCTCTATTCTATCCGACGGGCATGTTATATACCTTCTCACTTCACGGTTAACCCTTGAAAGGCAACACTATGCATATTCATGGGTCTCAAAGCACCTTCAAACAGGATAATCTGGTTACCTTATCACCTCAATTGCTAGTCCATTTCTGGGCCTCTGCTGCAGATCTTCAACAGGCCAGCAGCCCATAATACCAGAAACAGCCTCTTTTCCCTTCTTTCTGCCACTGTACTTGATGATGAAATAGACATTTTGCCCCCAAACAGGAAGAGCTACTCTAGTAGGAGCAACACTGTCTTCAACTTTAATCACTTGATGTGCACCTTGATGCTATGCTGAAGGGCATTTAACATGCACTAATTAGGACCATCTCTACTTAAAATCCTTCAGTAATTTAAGTCCTTAAAATACATGTGAAGCACAGCAGTGCACGATCACCTCCTCTGGTCTACAGACATAACCCAAGGAACACACCATTAAGTGACTATTCCAAGTCAAAGTAAATAAATGGCAGAGATCAAAATCAACCTAAGAGTATATGTAAGAGAATATGTTAGGTGCATTGCTTCCCAGTAAAGTCCAAAGCAAAATAATAATAAAAGGGCCTTTTAAAATTTTCTTTCTTTTTTCCATTACCAGGCTCAAAGTACCTCAAAGGGGAAGATGTCCCCTTCTTTTATAGACATAGAAAGTTGTGTTCATTCAGTGGGGCAGAGAAAAACTTGGAAAGCAAGGTCTCCTGAGTCTTACTATATTACTCTATCTACTGGACTGCCCCCCAATACTAAGGATTGTAAAGACAATAAACCATCGGGGGTCAAAGCTAAAACATATGCTGAGGATCATCAATTAATCTGAATCACTGAAGACTGTTGAATCAAAGGACACACACCAATTTCCTTGAGGCAAGGAGCTTTACACCGTGTTCTGATATTTATTGCCTTTAAAGGCAAGACTGAAGAGTGAGGGAGGATGAAGGCTCTAGGGAAAAATGGGCATCTACTCTTTTTCACACATCTATTAATGGTCAAATGCTTGGGACTGTGTGCATGAAGTGTATCTAAAGAATGTCCAAGGGCTGAGAACGAGGGTTATCTGGCACAGAAACACACTTCTGATATTAGCAGCTATGAGCTTATTTTAAAATTTGACTAGAAAAAAACCCCAACCGAACCTTAAATATAATGTGGTGGAAGGTATTCATAATGCTGAGCAATTATTTCCCAGTGGCTTCCACCACAGCAACGAAAGCATGGTAGCTGAAAACAAAGCATGCATACCTGCCTTTGGTGTAGTCCTGTGGCATAAAGACAGACAGTATACTCAAACTCACTCTCAGTTACTTTCTGTAAGTTATAATTAACACCAGTGCTTTAATTACTGCATTTTGCAGATGACCCATACAATAACCATTGAAAAAAGTCATTAAAGCTAATGAAAAATTCAATTCCAAAGACTTCACTGGATTGGCTTCTAAATTCAGCTTTTAGAGTCTTGGAGTAAAACACTTTGACAGTTTACATCGTTAAATAATTGAATGCCATATAAATGTCCTCTTTTAGTCATCATTCATTTAATTATCTCCACCGCTGAAATAATGCAATAAACCCATGCTGATCAGTATGACTTAGCAGTTAGAAGCACAAATCTAAGAATACAAAAACAGTATAGTATTTTTTCCTCAAAAAAAATCAACTTTATCTTCAGTGTATCTTCTAATATACGTGATTATCAGCTCCTACTGTTGGGTTCACCATTCTACCAGGTTCTACCTGGACTATAAGGCAAATATATAAATATTACATATAAAAAAAAAAAAAAAAAAAGATTTGCAAGAGGGTAATAACTGCTAAAATTAATCAGGCATTGAAAAAGAGAAGACGCTGTTAAAAAAAAAGGTTCAACCTTTCTTTCTTTTCTCTGTATCTCTACAAAGAGATTATTTTCCCTTCTCCAGTAAGTCTGGAAGCCAACCTTTTGTCTCTGGAGTGTAGTTGGGATTTCTTGTTTAACACTCCATGGTAGCAAGCTGATCACGGTTAGCCCAGACGTGGGATTTGAAGGTAGAAATACTGCTATAATTTTTTTTGAAGTGTACGTTTAATAAAAGTCTATATTGGAGTTTCTAACATAGTGCTATCTGAGATATTCTTAGAATGGATGACACGATGTACAGAAAACACAGTATTTCAGGTACCACTGATCAGTTAAGATCCATAAATATATATTTTATTACGATTCATTGGTCAGTAACGATTTTCACATTTAATATAATTTTAAATAGCAGTATTAACTCCATATACCAAAACATTTTAAACTACATTCACAGACACTCACAAATATGAATATATTTACATGTGTGTGTCACTGCTACCGGTTTCTGTTTGCAAAATAGAGATCCCATATATGACACAGAAGTACTGTTTCTCAAGGCCGTAAAGTCACTTTTATTCACATTAAAAACTATGATGTACACCGATGTCTACCAAGAAGAATCCTCAAGCTTTTTATAGCCAAAAGGGGCATTTCTGCTTCTGACTGGTTGCCCACTTGTAACAAAAGAAAAACGTGACTTAAATTGCCACCATTTCCTTTTAAATATTTAACATTCCAACTTTGTTCATCCTCATCTCTGGATTGTTCTCAGCAACTAACATGAATTAAATGCAGAGTAACAACAAAGCTTTAAGGAAAGCAGGTTCACTGGTAGCATGGAATCAATAAGCAACTGAGAGTCTGAATTCTTATAATATTCTTCCAACATTGTACTAACTCCAGTGAGGTGTGAATGAAAAAAATTTAAAGGAATCCTACATTCTTCTCTTTTATCACTGCAGACTAGTATAGAAGGAGATCTCAAATCTGTATTTACAAAAGGTCTTGACATATATTAGGCACAATTCTTACCATCAATAAGCACTGGCTTTTTTAACCTCCTCTGGAAAACTCAGTCTACAGCATTAAGCTAGCACTGAAAAAAAATGCAAACTGTAGCATGCTTATTTTCAATCTAAGTCATACGATGGGATGAATCATGTGCCTGAGAGTAGAGCAGAAAAGCCTGTCACTTAGAAAAACGATTACCCATGTGTGTTGGCTACAATCATTTCATACCAAGAATACTTAGCAATGAAAAGAACAGGAACACACACTTCATCCCTCTAACTGAACTTCATCGTCTTCTCATGATGCAGGCAGTGACGGCTCCTGTCAGTCTGCCTATTACACATAAAGGAATTAGGGCATTAGGAGTATTAGCAGAACATTTACGTTCAGAGAGCAGTCACACCCCTGAGGAGACCCGACACCAGATCAACCAAATATTCTCATCCACAGATCACACTGACACTTCTACAGGTTGCACCATCTCTAACACGTCCACCCACATTAGCCGTAACTCAGAGAGAAAAGAGGTTTCCTCAGAACTTGTAGTGTGACCTATACAACACACGCCACCAGATTCCTCCAATTTATCTGTGTTCAGACGGGAACGACTTGTAGAAAAACATCACTGCTGAGCGATGGTAAATCCAATGCCCTTCATGTGAGTGCTCCTGTGACTGGTGAGTTATTCTCCCTGTGCAGAAGAGCTACCCGATTCAAGTCTGAGTCTATCTAGCTTCAGTCTCCAGCTGCTGGATCTTTCTTTGCCATCACCAGTTTATCCTTCCATCACCAGTTTTCTGTTCCTCTAAAAGATATGCATAGATTGTAATCGTCATCTCATAACCTTGTCTTCTTAAAACTAAATACACTGAGCTCCCTCCCAATCCTTTTAACGTATTTTGCTAGTCATATGAGCATTTCTGAATCTCATTCGATTTTTCAAAACTATAGCTATTTTTCTTTATAACAACAGGATTGGTGTAACCATGACGGTCTACAGATATAAGTACATCAAAGTCTGTTATATGTTGGGAACCTATATAGCTTTAACATAACATTTTAAAGTCTTTATTATAAAAGTGTTACTTTACAAAAAAGGAAACATAAAAATAACTTACAACTGAATATGTGCAAAGAGTTTATATTTATATATATATATATATATATATATATATATATATATATATATATATTTGGCTTACCATATTCAGATTTTATCAAGATTTCCATATTGCTGTTACATAAGATAACTGGAAAATGACTGAATTCAACACACTGTACATGATGTGTGCTGCCTTGGAACAATGAAATTTTGCTGGTTAATGTTTTCCCAAAGGCTTCTCTGTAATGGACATGGGCCAGCTCAGAGAAGAGGAGATAAGAAAGACCACCCCATTGCTGCCATCTAAACAATTAGACAGAAGAACTAAAATAAAATTTAGCTAATTGTAAAATGTAATTATCTTTGAGAGGAGTAAACCAGCAGTAATTCTTCTAAGTGCTCAAGTAAACATAAAGGGGATTCTCAGATTTCTCCGAGTAGGCAAGTAAAAGAGAAAAATGGAATATTAAAATGAAAGAGGAGAGCATCACAAATCATGCAAACACAAATGTAAAAATTTCTTCAGGGAAACATTTACAATCTTCAACTCATAAACTGTATTAGTGCTGTTCGTATTTTTGTCATTAAAACCACCTTGGATGTTACTAGTGCTCAACTTTGCTTCTACATGAAGTATATCAAGCTTAATTGATGCATTTTATCTTCCCTGATGTTACTGAAAATGGAGTCAGTAACTCGTTCGTTCAAGAAGTATGAACTCTTGAAGTTCATACACAGCGCAATGGTGCAAGTAGGCATGGAGTATGTCACGAAGCATCAGCATGGACACCCTCAGCCTTGCAAACTGAAAACATGGACGGTGGGGTAACCCTCTAGTTCAAATCAACAAGTCTTCCTCAGCATACAAACATTTAAAAAAGAAATAAAAATGTCCACAGTCTACCATAACTAGTCTACAAATTATTCTTTTTTCTGGGCTGGCAAGGGATAGATGATTAAAAGGTACACATCAAACACATGCATCTGACGTGCATGTGTGCCACGCCATTTGGGTGTAGACAGCCTACAAAACCTGCATCTTTCCTTGCTGTGAATTTCTTTTAAATCTAAAACATTTCTGACATCAAGGTATTTGTCCTGTCTTAATTGTAGTTTCAAGTGATGAACTTATTTCGTGACATGGCTACAACAGTAGAGTAGGAACCAATTTGAACCTCATAAGTTTACATCTTGTAGGAGTAATGTAAATCAAGTAACTCGAGTTATCAGTGTTATAAGGAGCTCTAAGTTCACTGATACCAGAAAAATGCTTCAGATAATCAACAAGATGAGCAAAAATATTTCTGTTTTATAGATTTAGCAATGCAGTTGCCTCCAGATTTGAAAATGAGCATTTGGGTGCAGTGAAATGAAAGAGGCAATTGGAAACCAATTAGCTGAACTGAAAATGGAAACGGTTTCAGCCCCAGATCTGCAATCTGCACCGAGACTTGCATCAGCGTTCTTATTTTATCTTATGCTTCGAAACGGGCTTCATGTGATGAAGAGCTGCACACACTCACTGGTTTGGTAGAATTCAAGTATTTCGATATTTATCAACAACAGCAGCAACAAAACCACCACTGATGTTTTGATTTAGTTACATTCCTAAGTTTATAGATGCTTAGGCAAGACAGTTCTTCTATCTATTTAGACATATGAAATTCAGACCAGGAGTTTTAGCCCAAGGCTGCTCCTCCATGCTGCTAAGTTCTGTGCAGACTGAAGAAGCCAATTCACCAACGGGATCCACCACACCTAACGCAGCCAGTGTAATGACAATATAGAAAGTCTTCCTTTCCTTCTCGCCTCCCTGGAATGGGTATTTGGAAAGGGGATGTTTTGGGATGCGGATGGAAGTAGATATTTCCTACAGGTCAGGCCTCACATGCTGTGTTAAGGAGCAGCACATGAAATACATGGTTTTTTTTGAAGTTGCAGATATCTGTTAATAAGACTCCAGCAATGTGGCCTGCTTGTTCTCACTTAATAACTTAACTGAAGGAGCTTGCTATCACATACTAAAAATAAACAGTACAATCAGAAAGAAAGCTCATTCTGTAGCTTAACAGTATGCTGTTCAGTAGTGTCTCCTCAAATTAGAGTAATTAGAAGCTTTCATATTCATCCCTCCATACACAAAATACATGTGATGGGATGTTGGCGATGTCCTGCTGTGCAGTTCTCCAAGTTTCCCCAGGTGAACGTGGAGGTAGAAAACCCTGTATTTTATGTCACCTTTATTTAGCAACAGATCAGCAATGTCCGATTATGAAGTAATATTAAAACTCTGGGTATAATTAGGACCCTTCCGTGCCCTGGTGACAGCAGTGGGGTTGCAGGGCGGCCTCCATTAGGAGAGGCCGGGGCTGCCCCATGCAGGACACAGCCGGTCCCAGCCAGCTCCAAGGGCCCCACCGCAGGACACAGCTGAGCCCCTCAGCCAAGCTGGGGGTGGCGGGGGGAAAACAGGTTGCCGAAAGGGCCAAAGGCGGCCCAGGCAGAGGAGGAGGAAGCCAAGGAGGGAGCAGCAGCAGAGGCAGCCCGAGGCCACAGGAGGAGGAGGAGGGCAGGAGGGGCTGCAGGCCCGCAGCAGGGATCCCCTGCAGCCCTGCAGAGCCCCCACTGGAGCAGAGCCCCAGCCTGCAGCCCGGGGAGGGCCCCAGGCCGCAGCAGGGGGATCTTTCCTGCAGGAGCTGCGGCCATGGAGAGCCCAGGCGGGAGCAGGTTGTCCCTGAAGGCCTGCAGCCCAGGGAAGGGCCCGCGCTGGAGCAGGGAGAGGTGTGAGGAGGGAGGAGCAGGCGAGAGGGGCTGGGATGGACTGACCGCAACCCCCATCCCCACCCCTGCGCCCCTCGGGGGAGAGGGGTTGAGGGTGAAGGGGTGAAGCTGGGATCGGGGAAAAAAGGGTGGTGGGTGGGGGGAAGGCGGTTTAGTTTTTGTCTTTATTTCTCACCTTCCAAATCTACTTTAATTGGCAATAAATCAAATTAATTTTCCCCAAGTTGAGTCTCCTTTGCCTGTAATGGCAACTGGTAAGTGATCTCCCTGTCTTTATGTTTCAACCCATGATCTTTATCTCTTATTTTTTCTCCCCTGTCCTGTTGAGGTGGGGGACTAAGAGAGTGGCTGGGGGGCCAGTTGGCCAAGGTCAACCCAGCACACGCCTCCTCAGGCAATAATTGTTTGTGTACTCCTCTGAGTAGTAAGGAGGACAGAATTTACTAGGTGTTAGTTGGCTACTAGATACATTTAATTCTGTGCATATATCCCTTCTACACACATCTAAAGTTTCAGTGCCTCAGACTATATACTGTCCTGGTTTCAGCTGGGATAGAGTTAATTTTCTTCCTAGTAGCTGGTATAACGCTGTGTTTCAGATTTAGGATGAGAATAATGTGATAACACACTGATGTTTTAGTTGTTGCTAAGCAGTGCTTACACCAGTCAAGGACTTTTCAGCTTCCTATGCTCTGCCAGGGGCACAAGAAGCTGGGAGGGGGCACAGCCAGGACAGCTGACCCAGACTGGCCAAAGGGCTATTCCATGCCGTATGATGTCATGCCCAGTATATAAAGTTAGGGGAAGAAGAAGGAAGGGGGGGCCATTCGGAGTGACGGCGTTTGTCTTCCCAAGTAACTGTTAGGCATGAGGCAGCCCTGGAGATGGCTGAACACGTGCCTGCCAATGGGAAGTAGTGAATTAATTCCTTGCTTTGCTTTGCTTGCGTGCGCGGCTTTTGCTTTACTTATGATAAAGACAGTTTAATAGGTTCAGGCACGACAGCACTCAGCGGCGGCTGATGAATTAACCACGACAGTACTGAATACACACGGTATTCTTCAGAGAGTATCATGTGGTCATGGCCAAGACAGAAATATTCCATATGGTGTTGCTACTGTACCTATAAAAAGGCTTTAATGAATTCTGACTTCATACCGTCACATAAGAAGTATAGAAATGTAATGCCTGCCACATTTTGTTGCTCTCAGCCTCTCCTGCAATCTGTCCTCCCGTGTCTTTTCCTCTCTCGTTCTGCACTGGATGGCTGTGCTCACCTCTAGCAGGCGTGCGAGAACATCCATCGCCCATCTGTTTGATTTTAAATCAAGCTTTTTTTCAAGCTGTTGCTTATGCTGCCCATTGGCTCTTGGAAGAATTATGTTGCTTTACTCCCTTCTTAAAGCATTTCCTTGGTGTGATGCCCATGAAAATTTCACAAGAGTAATGCTGTTGACATGTTACAAGATCACTGCCTATCACGGTGAACCACAGCATCTCCTTGTTTTCTCGAACCCTCCCCAGCTCATTCAGTTATTTTCTTTCATCTTTTACACAGATGGTTATTTCTGGACATGGTCTCCTGTTTTGTCCTGTTGCTTGCAATGCACCAGTTAGTCAGCAGGATTAGCAGGATTTATAGGTTCTATGCTAGCAGAAATAATATATAATAATTAACTTATTAGGAGTTTGGGAGAATAAATAAGTAATTTTGCCATTTTTCATGGATCATATTTTCTAATTTACTTTCCCACATTAGCACTTATTAACTTTACTCTTTCAAAAATCAGATACTATATTTTAGGTTTCTCTTTATTTTTCTTCTCTCTTTTAAAGTAAAAAAATATGAATTTCCCAATATTATAACTAAAACTATTTCTATATATTAGAGATAGACACATGGAAATACAGTCTAGCTTGAAGATACCAATGGGATTTCCATTGTCAAATAGGAACAATTTATATGCCTAGTGGCTGGCTTTTCAAAATCCTCACCAGGATTCATAGACATGGAGAGAAAAAGCAGGGCTATTTTAGGTTGCTGGAAGGAGGCCGTTATTCACAATGAACACTTTACAGTTGGTATACATTGCAGGGGCTGTTGACCGCATGAACCTTTAAAGGAGAGCAATTTTAAGCCCAGTAAAACTCAGACACATGCTGACTCCTGAGGAAAAAAAAATCTTAGGAATTAAGGAGAAAAACGCTCTATTAAATCACACAGCTCCTCACTCAACACGTGCAAGAGTCCTTCCTACAGCCACAAGTCCATGGAGAATCCCAGAGAAGGGCAACCCAAATATTGCAGACATGTGATCCATTTAGAAGCTGCTAATGAACTGACCTCAAATTTCACAAAAGCTGTTCAAACCTAGATATTACTTTGAAATCCAAGTAATTCCTTACCTCAGGTATGCTTGCTTTCACATCTGCAGTTCAATTGTAATACTCTCCTCAGTAGGCATACTCCATTTTCACGTATGCTTTGCCACTTGATCAGTGCGAAATGCACAGAATAGAGGGGGTTAAAATTGTTGTTGATTTTGTGGGGTTTTTTTTAATAATTTCCTGTATCCATAATTTCATATGCTATTTTACCTGAATTCTCTAATGGCCAAACGTGTCATGTAAGATATTCTGCCTAGTGAGAGGGGTGAAAGAATTCCAGGCTGAGCAGTCAACTGGAAGCAAGAGAAAGAAGTTATGAGGCCAAGACAGTTTTAGCTGACTATTTCATTTTGGGGTAGGAAGCAGGCTGAGGAGTTGAAGCATATGAAACAGAAAAGGGTTGGTCTATATTTTCCTTTTTTTTTTTTTCCTAAATAGCCACAAAGGCCCTGCAACAATGGGACAACCACCATCTCTCTTGCGAGAAGACCTACCACACAGCACGCGTCAACCAAACACGCTTCCCAATCGGAAGCATTTTCCTTTTCCTTTTGCTCTTAATTACGTTTCTTTGCATCACGTAAAAATGCACAATGCAGAAAAGCCAAGTTGCAACAATGGGAAGTAGGTATTACAGAGGAACCAGAAGCAAAATTGTTACTTACTGAAATTACAGAAATTCAATATCATACATTAGAGCTACCTTTTGCAATGTTCTAGAAAGAGCCCTACAGAGCTATCAACAGAGGCTTCAACTCAGGAGACCTCATTTGTTTTGGAAATTATCTCTCTTTCTCTGAATAGCATCTAATTTCTGGGACACAGTTTAAAATAAACTATAACAAAGAAAGTTACTCAACTTCAAACCTGCAATAAGACCAACACCTCCAAAGACCAAACCTCAAGGGGACAAAGAAAAGCAAACAAACATCAACAGTTTAGCAGCCAGTTTCATTTACTTTCACATCTTCAGCAAACACACAAATTAGTGTTTTAATATTCCCTGAGCAAACGACAGTAGTTGTGCTGTCAGATTTCAAGACACACTCAAAATCTTTTCCTTCTCTCAATTTTGTGTATTAAACAATCCATCTGGTTTGGGTCTGAGCCAATAAAACTAACCTGCATCCTTCAAATATCCTTTAAATGCAACATGCTGGAATTTTAAGATAACTTTATGAAATCAGTGTGCATTCTGCTCTTCCTACTCACAAAACTGTGAATCAAGGGTTTGTTCACATGTCTGTCTGTCCCTTAAATCCTGCCCTCAGATGCACTGGGGAATATTACGCAGTGTTCCAGGATTCATAGAAGCAAATTCCATTGTGAAATGTTATCTGTGACAATAAACACTCCCCAAATTAGTTTAATTTACAAAGCAACTATTTAAATAGATTTCTTCAAATGATATTGCCTTTTGGTATTACCAATCTTATATTTATAGCTTATATGCACAGTGCTTCCACATTTTCTTTAACATTTAAATATTTATATACTTGTATTGCTCTGGCATGGCATACATGCCAACGACTGTTAGCAGGATGTAAAGCAACATTTGGATTGGTAGTTAGCACAAACCTTGCTTGACTTCTTAGTAACTAGAAAGATTTTATGATTATATCATACTAAAGCATGCTGTATGGTTGGAGGTGTTCCACGGTTGTATTCTGTAACTCATAGAGCTAGAAAAAAAACTTAGTTTCTTAATACAGGAAATAATTAAGGCAGAATTCAACTAATGAGGATGGTTTTCACCAGTTTTACACCTCCCTGTTCTCCTTTCAAAGTCAACGGGGAGACACAGGCATTCTTTGGGCCCGACCCAGACAACTACATAGGCCAAGCAACCCAAACCTTGCAAGTGCCTATTACTGTCATTTCAGTATAAAGGCAGCCTAATACAACAGGATTAGATACAGACATCTACATCAAGTACCATGAATCTTGTCCTTATTGTTTCTGTTTGGAAACACCTTCCTTTCGTGGAATATTACCTGAGTTAATAAAAAAAAAAAAAAATCATTTTTCTTGGATGCTTATACAAACAAGAAGTCTCTCGAATGCAAGGCTATTATTTACTTTCTTCTTAACTACTCAAATCACAAACCCTGTTTTGAACGGAATAAATTTGTTGACTTGTTTGTTTATTTCTACAGCCTATAGCAGTGATATGCCTTTCATCCAACAACCCTCCTTTGGGCCTCCTTGATGTCAAATGGCGGTTGGTTTTGAGGGCGTTTTTAGGGTTTTTTTGTTGTTGTTGGGTAGAAAGGGACAGGGAAACAGTAACCTGTCATAATGTAGCATCATCAAACAGTACAACGTGATGTTAACCTGCCATGCAAGCTCTAGACAGGTCAGGAAGTAAGAAATTATATGCACGGTCTTTCTTCTTTCATGGCTTTTATGTAGCCACACAGATCAGTGGGAAAATATCAGGCAGAAACATTTACCATTTCTGCACAGATAATCTGAGATTTCAGGTTCCTATATATCAAGTGAAGAGAAGGGACTTTGCTGCTGTTCGTGATGCAAACAGGCCAACCACTAATCTGTCAGTTTAGCTTAAAATAAATTGAGCAGGGTAACTAGTTCAGATTTATGAATGTTTCCTTTGAGAGTTTGTCCCTGATTCATCGACTCTACAACCAACAGGTAACATTATAACTTCTTCTCTGACCTCTTGTACTTCCCAGGACATATAATTTCATTCATTCTCCTACCGAAACTTCAGTTATTTGTGTTTGGCCATGAATCTCTCCACCAGGGAGTCTGGAGATTAAGTTTATGGTCTTCCCTTTCCAAGAGGTCCCATATGAATCTCTGCTGGAAGCTGCTGGAGATTCAACTTCCTAAAGGAGTTCTGATGGCCTCAAACACTAAATTTGTATAAACAAATAAAATTGACCAGGCAGGTAAGAGCCATGGCAAGTCTTACCTACACATGGTTAAACTCTTTTCCTTCCCGAAACAGTATTGCCTCATCCATAGCGTCATTGCAAGCAGTTCCTAGTTATTCCACTCTCTGAGACTGACAATGTGTATGGTGTGGTACTGACCACCAGCCATGCCTGAAGAACTGCTGGTGAAATCTTTACAGATATAGATACTATCTTTCATACCATCCTTCTCATTTTCTCTTGAAGGAAAGGGAAGCAAAGGACGGAAGGGGCGATTCCTCAGCAGGAGCCAGCTACTACTCTAGTTCTCTTATTTGCCTCTTTTATCAGTCAAAAAGCTAAAATAACCTGTTGTAACACAGGGGTAATGGGCTCATAGTGGACACAGAGACTGATACCTTTGATTTTCTGGCTTTCCTTCCTGAAATATCTGCTGGTAAAAGCACTTTCTGAGAGAGCTCAGCAAAAGGACTATCTTCCCCCAAAATAAGTGCAATTGCAGATATAATTCAGAACTGGAAAAGCACAGAACTGGAAAAGCTAAATTTCATTTCAGAACTGGAAAAGCTAAATCATCATCCAGAAATAATTATTTAGCAGTTTCAAATATAGTTAGGAATTTCCCTCTGAATGAGAAAAACTAGCAGCCAGGAGTACTAGGGGAACTAATGGAGGCTCTAAAGACCCAAAGTTGGACTGCAGAAACAACGTAACTTGCTCCACTATGGTCGCTAAGAAAGCTGATTTACCTTTTTAAGGACCTATGGTCCTGAGCACGATATAGAAGGCTATGAATGAAGTTATTTGCTGCAATTAATAGCATTAATAATAGATAATATAATACACTAAATACTATACTATAATAAATAAAGCACAAATCCAAGAGGGTGAGAAACTGTTTGACGAACTGCGTAACATCCCCACGTGGTTCAGAGCAGTGGGAGGAAGGACCGTATTGTGGTCACTTCCAGAGGGAAATTTCTTGCAAGGAAAAAAACGAAGCAGAGTCTGCAATGGGAATGCCTATTTTGGGACCCTGTGGGAGCAGGAGAAGGAGAGAAACTAGAATCTTTACCTCTATATTAATTATTCCTTATTTTTCTTCCCCCTCAGTCCTAATGTTGTTTTTATGCAGCTATTTGCATTTATTAAATTATAATTTATTTCAGATAACTCCAAAGGAAAATAAACATCTGAACGCCTTGTAGTAATGAAAGTGAAAACCAATATGACAACAAAATTGCTAATATGATAAAAAATTTATATCTAACCAAGGCAGAATATCAATCCCGCTGTTTCTGGCTCATATTCAATTTTATGAAGAGACAGAATGAAGATTTTTAAAAATATATTCATAAATAACGCACTAGCACAATCCAATTAGAACAAAAGTTTCTTTTTTCACAACCTAAAAAATATCACCAGGGACTGACACTAGGAACAGTCCCAGTGCTCTCAGACATTTTACTCCTTTGGGGAATAAAGCAGAAGATTCTCCCCATTGCACGTGGTCTTTTAATGACAGATAAAGCAGTGGGCATGAGCCATGCTGGGAGAGCATTTCTGCCACTGCAAGTGCTGCCCAAGACAGCTCTACAAATGCCTTCCTATGTGCTCCCACTTGTCAGCCCTGTTAAAAAGAGAATGCCAGGGCAAAAGGAGCCTAACCAAAACCTCACTCTGAAAAACTTGTAGATACAGGAAGGACAAGTGGAGTAAACGTTCATTTTTTCCCCATCTATTTTCACAAATAAAAGTATTAATGGACAAAGAGGAGTCAAAAATAAGAAGTGCTTGGGCATATATTTACTGCATTTGCAGCAAGTGACAATCAGGTGCCTTAACTTTGTCTCATTGTGACTGGCAAATGGTCATAACCAGCTGACAAGAAAAGCAAAGAGAAAGCCAGGAAAAATCTCTCACCTCCCCAGATATAAGTGGTTCCAGAATCACTTCCATCATTTAACATCACTTATTTGACTTGTTGATGTTCACAGCTATCTACCAGCACAGTAGCACAGTTGCAGGCAAGAAACGAGCATGGTTCTTCATTCTGAGAGGCAGCTAAGCAGTATGTACAGTACTTCCAGGGCAATTATGTTACATGATGCTCTAAAATAAATTAAATTATTAAACAACACCATATGTCACTTCCCTCCAGCTGAAAACACAGCATACAGTTACTTTGCTAAAAAATCAAAACCTGATGGAGTAAATAGTATTAGATGTCACTAAAAAGCTTCTTTCACAGAATCACAGAATCGCTTAGGTCGGAAAAGACCTTTAAGATTATCAAGTCCAACCATTAACCTAGCGCTGCCAAGTCCACCGCTAAACCATGTCCCTAAGCACCACATCTGCACGGCTTTTAAATACCTCCAGGGATGGAGACTCAACCACTTCCCTCAACCACTTTCTTTGCTGCAGTATGGGGTGATAGTGTAATTATTAAAGTTTTGGTAAACTTTAACCTCCTCACTGAGCACTTGTTCAACATCTCTCTCATTTCACTCTTCCACCCGCAAAATACCTGCATGCGTAAGTTCTCACCTCCACGTTTCTTCCCTTGCCAACAAGCGCGCTCATTGACGAGCTAGCGGCAACTGCTATGCAGCTGATGTGCAAATTCAACACAAACATTGCTGCATGGTCTTCCAGTGCAGCCCCCGGGCCTCACAGCCAGGAGGGCACATCACACACTTGGCAACAGGTCAATTCTTTTCCCTCCCGCATCTCCTCTTGCCACGTCTGGGAACGCCACTCCCAACCTTGTGCTCGAGGAGCCTTGCAATACCGCCATCCGCTCTGCCGCTCACTTTGCTCTCAGCGCGGCATCTGGATGCTCAGCAGCTGGTCACATCACTTCCCTGCTTTGCAATTTACTGACTATCAAACACTCTTCCTACCAGACCAGCTAAATCATTCATCCTTGCCCTGATCATCTCCTTCCTCAATTACTGCGACTCCTTCCTACCTGGCATCCAATTCCCACATGCTTCCTTCCTTTCCAGCCTGTTCAAATCACAGCTGCTAAAATTATCTTCCCAGCCTGATAGTCTGGAAACACCCTTCCCTTCCTCCCAAGATACATAAGCTTTTACTGTAAAGAGTCCTCCCCTCCCACCCAAGACGTCACGTCTAACAACAGCATGTGCATGTTCTCGGCTCTGCAGCGATCCTTGCCTTGTATCTTGGATTTCGTCTCTTATTGTGGCCCTTTGCTCCTTCTTTAAGCCACCAAACCGACAGCCTTTATCTTCTCCTCACTTTTGTTCTTATTGCTTATCCTTCCTCAATCTTCCACAGATGAAAATGCAGAGTATCTCTTACTGCAAGGATTTCCATTAAAGGACTTTTCATTACGTTCGGAAAAGCTCAAGAATTTCCAGACAAATTTCTTTATATAAAAAAGTGGAAATGATTAACATGTTATAATCTTAAAACCAGTGCGTTGTAACAAGAACAAATTTTGGTTTATAAAAACTCTTCCTATTTCTCTCCTTTGCAGAAATCATTACCGGGACAATTTTTACTATTTCCTTTGGGGTTTATACGGATACATATTATGATATTAAGGAACATTGGCAACATGGCTTGGCAATTTAAAAGCAAGTTCAGGTACTTTAAAATCCATCAGACACAATCTCTGGTATTCATTTTTTACAACCGTCTGTTAGTAGCATCCAAATAGTTTTTAAACTTCTGAATTCACCTTTACATTAAACTTGAAAAAATTATAAAAAGGAAAAGAAACACTGAGAGACCAGAAGCCTACACTGTCACTGCTTGATGCTGGAGTTTGAAGGGGGAGATGTCGAAATCTTCCAAAAATATCACTCCCTACTTTTACTCCTCTGGTTACAAAACAGATACTCTATGGAAGGGAGCAATTACAAGTGCTATTTCCCAAAAGAAATTCCCAGGGAGGATCACAGCTCTGGATACCACATGGAATTTGGCAAATAAAGTATGATTGCTCAAGTGGGAAACAGAATATGCAGAAGACAAAAGAAGAGACATAAAACAGCCTCCGCGAAGAGAGAGGTCCCCAACAAGCTGAGATCAGAAATCGTACCTCCAAAACTGAATCAAGGAGACGGGAGGAATTGGAAGTACAGTCTCTAAGCTAAATACATTTTAAAAGCTACAACTAAGACAAGACCAGTAAAATAAAGATCACTATAAAATAAAATAAAAAAGAGAGGTGCCCTACAGAGAACATGGAGGATAAGAAAAGCATGAAAGAATAACATACAGTTGTAAGGCTTCCAGAGGAGAGATCCTATTAAATATTAAAGCAAGCCCTTTATTCCCTTCTGGCTGGGAAGAAATACACTGAATGCTGTAGGTACAAGATCACCCACGAATTTAGGGTGAAGAGGCTGGAAATAAAAAACAAGTAATATTCTTAGAGATTCAGCCCACCTTTATTTGGCTCCCCTTAAAAATTATGAACAGGTACTTCAGAACTAAGAGAAAAAGATAAAGAAGAAACACATAAAAACCACAACTGGATTCCAGCATGGCTGTGATGAAAAGCACCCTTAATTGATAAAGTTTCCAATCCTAAAAACCAAGGACTGAATGCTATCTGACGAAAATCTCATTAGCTCTGGAATTAAAGCACAAGCAGATCTAAAACTTTTTGAAGAAAACAGTGAAGCGAGAGAGAAACCACGTCTCTAACAGCAGAAGACAGTGTACAGAAAATAATAGGATGCTAAGCTTAAGGAAAAAAAGGGACAATGAGGCCAGTCAGTTCATTAGGAATAGCAAGAAATATCTGATAACTAGTTCAGAATAAACAGTAAAAGTTTTTGGACATGTTTTATAAAGGATTACGTGGAACAGATACATCTCCTTTACACAAAAGACAACCAACCGTCCTCTGGATTGACACCAGCTTCAGCAAGAAAAAGAAGATGAGAGGATGAGGCTGGATAATCCAATTATATATGAGCTCATATCTGAA